>NW_028158022.1:0-609040 GCF_964263955.1 Coregonus lavaretus
CTTATGTCATGCAATAAAATGCAAATTAATTACTTAAAAATCATACAATGTGATTTTCTAAGATTGTTGTCTCTCATAGTTGAAGTGTACCTATGATAATAATTACAGACCTCTACATACTTTGTAAGTAGGAAAACCTGCAAAATCGGCAGTGTATCAAATACTTGTTCTCCCCACTGTACTTTGCTTCTGAAACTGGCACAGAACCAAACGTGAAGGGATGTCAGTCAGGAGCTCAGTGGGAAGGTTAATGAATCCCAACAAAAATAAATGCTAAGCATATTTTATTTATTTTATTATGCTTTTAGTTTGATGGCAAATACATAGATATTTACAAACATGGCATCACACTTGTGTTTTACCCCAGAAGAATAGGGTGATTTCACTACTTTTGAAAATACAAGTTTCACCCATACACAGCACCACAAGTATTTGGAAAGTTCTAACAGTATGCACAAAGTAGTAATATGACTTTAAATAACCTAATATGCAAACATATGATGGTAATTGTATTCTATTGAGTGGCTTTAAAAGGTTTGTAAAGCTATAATATTTCATACAATTCAATTGTTTACCCTAAAACTAATTGTTTACCCTAAAACTACAACCAGACACTTACTGTCGCTCTGGCTTGAGGTGGCACATGGCCTCAAGTCCTCTGCATCTGCAACGTCAGAGAATATCACAGATGTCAAACCGTTACCACATTTATAGTACACACTTAACAGATTTTCCTGTTCATCCCATACAGTTGGTAGGAACAGAACTTTGAGAAAGTAGGCTTGTTTATCAGACTTGAAACATTATGTACCTTGTTGTAGGGTTTTTTCAAAGACACTGGCTCTTGAAGTTACTAAAAATAAACAAATAAAGAACTGTTACACTTTTGGTCACTAAATAATCAAGTATGTCAAGATCAGATGGGTGTGGTAATTTCTTGTCATATCAACTGTCATTAGGTCATGATTTCATGCCGTCTCAATTTAAGACTAGTACTTGCATTAACTGTAAGCTTTTCTTCACCTACATACTTGAATGTGTGTAAAACTTACCATCAACTTGCTGATTATACATTCAATGACCTAGTAGCCTAATGCAGGATCTTACCACTAGGGGCTGGTGGAAGCTGTGGCACTGTACGCTGGGCTTGTCTGGGTTCATTTGTCCTTTTCTGGAGTGCTTCACTTCCATCATCATCTTACGAAGGACAATACAAAAAAATACTCATTTATTTCATCTACTTCCTGATGCATGTAATACACACAATGGAATAAGAGCAGTTAAGAAATCCTCACCAGGTGGCTCTACACGGAATCTGATTGGTTTAGTCACCGCCCTCTTCGCTTGTTCCTCGTCAGATTCAACATTGGAGGTGTCAACCCCCCATTTGGCTCGTTGCTCTGCCACAGAGTAATTGTCTGTACGTGCAATAAACATTGTCATAAATAGTTTCCTATTAACACTGGCAAACCGGCTATTGAGTATTTGTAATTCACATAGTAATACTTTCAGCCAATACATATAGTACTTAAGAGGGGGAAGTTCCTGACTCTACTGACCAGGAGTGGGTTGCACCAGTTAGACGATAAGGTGTAAGAGAGAAGTTGGACCTACCTACGCCCGACGTAATGATTTAGAAAATTGAACAAGATGCGACATAACTAGTCATGAAACACTTCCCTTGGAATCTAGTTATAGATATATACTATACGTCTACCCCACATTACACTTAGTTTTTACACCCTGGCGTAGCAAAAGCTATTACTTCCAACCAGGTGGTGACACAGGTTTACGCCTGGCTTAGAACATATTCTACGTTGTAACTAGCCTTACGTGTAGGAGTATGTTCAACTGATGCAACCTGCTCCAGAGCCACACAACCAAGCATACATGGCAATATAAACGGGAGTGGATGGACAGTCAAATATTATTTTACCAGTTGATGAAAAGATGGAAATTCTGTACTACTCCCGTAATATTTTGTCGGGCCGGTCTCCTCTCTTAATGGCATTTCTTGGCCAGTAGCAACACAGGACCTGCAGGATATGAGACACTGTTTAAAGTGAACTATTTATCCATCTCTTTGCCTAAAAAGGGTAAACCATTTAACTGATCAACTCACCCCATCTCTCTTCTCCACCCACTGCTCTGGTACAACTTCAACATTGTTCTCTTTGACAAAATGTACAACATAATAATGCTGTATGCCCTGTGCAGAAAAACTAAACACCAATTCCACACTGTTCAGTCTCTTGATTTACCAGCCAAGATAGTTTGCATAACTAATACAGCTTGTGAACTTGGCTGTAGCTAAATGGGGCTTGCTACAGGCTGTGCAAGATGGTAAGCACAACACGAGTGCACCCGTCACAGCCATAGTAGCCAGAATACATCTTTATGCATTTTACCATGGCTTTCGCAGGGGCATCACGTTACAGAACAAACTTTCACTTGCAGTGTTGTGTCTCCCCACTTCAAGCCGGTCTGCATCAACTCTTTAAGCTCCAGCAAAGTGTCATTGAGGAATTCCAGGGAGCTTGGTTTCCATGATGCCATTGCAAGTGACAGAGGAAACACTGTGGGTGGTGATAGATTGATAGAGCACAAAAGTGGCCATAACGACATATTGGTACTTTTGAACAAAGGGAGACCATCCAGATTAAGGGATATTTCTAAAAGATTCAAATCTCCAACCACTGATTTAGGATAGATGCTTAGATGTTTCACTAACTCCACCTTCACTTTAAATCTGACAAACTCCACATTAGACTTGGCTTCAACAAAAACATTGGTGGTTTCTAGGAGAGTTCTAGCAGTGGAAGGCAAATCTGGGTGACCATTAGACTGCAGCATCTTCAGAAGTGCATCAACAGCATTGTGTTTCACTTGGAAATCACTTATCCAGGTTGCCAGGTCCTCTCTGAAGGTAGAATCTTTTTCAACATCATCATTGTCAGAGTCAGTTGTCTCCTGAATTGCACAACCAGCATTGGCTTCAGTCTCTGAATCTATGTCACTGTGTGATGGCAGTCTTGGAGGAGTACCACCTACTGTCTGGAGTTCACCATCTGACTCTTCGTCAGTGTGTGTTGGCAGTCTTGGAGGAGTACCACCTACTGTCTGGAGTTCACCATCTGACTCTTCCTCAGCGTGTGTTGGCAGTCTTGGAGGAGTACCACCTACTGCCTGGAGTTCACCGTCTGACTCTTCCTCAGCGTGTGTTGGCAGTCTTGGAGGAGTACCACCTACTGCCTGGAGTTCACCATCTGACTCTTCCTCAGCGTGTGTTGGCAGTCTTGGAGGAGTACCGCCTACTGCCTGGAGTTCACCATCTGACTCTTCCTCAGCGTGTGTTGGCAGTCTTGGAGGAGTACCACCTACTGCCTGGAGTTCACCATCTGACTCTTCCTCAGCGTGTGTTGGCAGTCTTGGAGGAGTACCTTCCACTGCCTCAATTTCACTGTCTGACTCAATTTTGCTCTCAAATTCAGTAGAACTGGTATCTTCACTCTTGGTGTCAGACTGGCTGATGAGACTAGATCCACTTTCATTGTCATTTACTTCCTTCTCTACCCTTTTTTTCTTAAGGTTGGTTTTCTCCCTTGACAATTTAGTCCAGATTCTATTGTATTCTCTCTTTCTTGAAGTACTCGACATTCGTATTACACCAGAAGATTTAACAGTCTGAAATTGATAAAACAATGATATGACAATGGCTCTACACATACAGTACAAAATGAAATTGGACTGCCTTACTTGTCCATTTAAAATGAATAACCAGTTAGACAACACATAGGTTTACCTTTTTTGAAGACATTTTCAATCTTTAGAACACTAAGTACAGAAACGGAAAGAACATTAATCTCTACTACCCAAGACATTATCCATAATATCCATCTTGAATCAGAACTTAAATGAGGAAAGAGATGACTACAGCTTCTCAGGCTATCGTGACACTGCAAGGCATTTGGAGAATGTTGGGGTTATAGAACGGATAAATTGCACTTTTCATTATCCGGATTGTTTAAATTTAGTCAGCCCTTTAGTAAAAATGTATGTATCAAGCCGTAGCATGCATTATATATTTGTACGTGCTTATGCTAGTAATAGACCGATGTTGTTCTTCATCAGGACCTAAGAACACGATTACTCAACCCTGTAACACAGGCTGTGGTTACACGCGGCACTATCCAAGTAACGTAGCTAGGCTAAACTATCTATTAGCCAACTGGCTAATTAGCTAACTGGCAAGCTTCCTCGCTAGTTAGATAGCCTGACATCATCAACATGTCTTTATCTGGGGAGCTGGGAGTACACTAAGTTACTTGGTTTAAATAGTACACGCCGGATAACTTACCTTTCGTAAAAACTTCCAAGAGGTGAACTGTGTTCGGTCAGTCGGAGTCAATGGCGTCTTCGCTGTTCAGCTGTGTTGTTTCACTTTTACCAATTAGTACGGTAGGTGTTTCTTTCTGGCTCCAGCCTCAGTATTGTTAGTTGCCACACCCACTTCTATATTTGCAATGACGAATAATGGAGTCAAAATGAATATTCAGGATGAACCGTCGTCAGGCCACCACTACTGCTAGCTGCTTTATAATGATTTGTAAAAATTATTATTATTGTTATAGGCTACATTCATAAATTAATATAATAAAAATATATAATTTGTAGGTATCGTTCCCTCTTCCATAGGCCTATACTGAGGTCAAAATGACATTATTAATTTCCATACATTTATTACATCGGTAGAATTATGGAAAAATATATTGCGGAGGGGAAGAGCTGGATCCACTTCCTTTACTCAAAGCACAAGTATGCTGGTCCCAATATCTTGGGATCCAAAGTACTTATTTAGAACCTAACAAATGTTCCTACACACTTAGAAAGACAACGTTACAAGTGTACCACCACTTGACTTACAGACAACGTTACAAAATGTATTTCTATCATTCTGATTGTAACGTTACATGAAGACAAAAACCATAGCTCTAAATGTAACGTTATGAAATGTTCCTAGGATATCTCCAAAATAACATGATATTCAGAACCTTTCATGGACTACCAAGGAACGTTTTTAAAGGTCCCATGATGTCCGTATAGCGACCAGATATTTATAACCTCTATAATACTTATTAGAAACGTTATGAATGTGCCTGTAATGTCCCAAACGGGCTATGACATTCAGTACCTCTGGAAGACTTAAGGGGAATGTTACAAATGTCTCAGTTACATTCCTTGTTACCTGGGTTGTTGCGATTTTTGTGGGACTGGAGAACAATGCCAGGAAAGTAAAATAACGTTATTACCTGGATTCAATGCTTTTAAAATAACTGCTATTCCTGAAAAGTATAGAACACTTTAGTTTCCGGTTCATTTTGAGGTAATTTTTCGGTTGAACAGGTTCCAACCCTAGATTACAACACATGTAGAAAACTGCTGGACATTACATTCAGGCAGCTTCAAAATAGTAGTGCAACCGTCAACTTCTCTATCTCTCTAATGCATCCGCACTGTCTGCAGTGAAGTATGTTGATGTAAACGAACTCAGAAATCTCAAATAAATTGATTATTTATTAAATTATCTTGACGAAATGATGTACATTCAATCACGCAGACAAACCCAAAGTCTCTAGTTAGCTATGTGACTTGTAAAATAGTTTTTATCATGTTCTTCACTCACTCGGTTTGACACAAAAATAACACATAGCTAAAACCTTTACCAAACTTGATAATACCTTGACGTATTTGTAACCTAGCATGTTATGAAATGTTATTTATATATTAGAAAATTGAAAGGTGCTATTGTAGTGTATTAAGATTATGACTTTCTTAATGGGTTTAAGTGGAACCTTTGAGATGTTTAGTTTAGTATCAAGAGGGAATGTTTTAGTGTAACGCCACATACAACAGACAGGAAGTGTGTGTTGTAGACAGGGGATTGGACAGTAGAGGGAGCCACCCACATCTTGGGAAGATTATATATACTGGGTAAAAAGCGAAGAAGAGGTTAGAGCGACCATTGCAATCTGGGGCGTCGCTCTCCGGGTGGCATGACACCTGTAAACCTTATGCTGAAAGCTTGTGATATGAATAAACTTATGATCAAGGTTCAGTATGAGCGGACTCCTTTGTTTGACAGCAATAATTACCAGCATCGACGCGATACGACACTATTACATAACTGTAGTAGTACATTTGAAACGGACACAACAGCTATTGTCTTGACAGCACAGTTTTAGCGCTTTTTTCTTTATCTGAAGAATGGTGCCCGCCTGACCTCTGAGGTGTAAGAGGTGGAGACTGTCTCCAAGATGGCCGACCGTTGTTTTCAACGTAATCTACTCACGTTCGCATCAGGCCAGGGTTCTGGTGGGGAAGTAGCCATCCTATGTACCTAGAGGAGACTGGCGGTAGGGTACTAGTGGGTAACTCGCCCCCCTAAGAACAATGTCTAATTGCTGACACAAAAAAGCAACATTTGGGGGGGGGGGGGGTTTATGTGGATGAAGGTCATGCTTAGGCTAATGAGCTACAAAGGGAAATAAATTGCTACAGTTTACACTTTTTTAGTTATTTCATGAAATGTTGTTTTTAGAAAAGGGCAGTTTTTTAAGTTGCGGGGTAACTGCAGGCGAATATATTGATCAAAGTCACCTTGTCCTAGAGAGATTTACACTGTTATCAAAACGTTACGCCAGGGTAAGCCTATCTTCCACCCTATGTAAAGCTGGGATATAAAAGATACCCCGTTTAAATAAATAAAAATGGCACTCTAAAATGTGAAGTTTTGTCACACAACACAATGCCCAGTGGTGTAAAGTACTTAAGTAAAAATACTTTAAAGTACTACTTAAGTCGTTTTTTGGGGTATCTGTACTTTACTATTTATATTTTTGACAACTTTTACTCAACTACATTCCGAAAGAAAAATATATACTTTTTACTCCATACATTTTCCCTGACACCCAAAAGTACTCGTTACATTTTGAATGCTTAGGACAGAAAAATTGTCAAATTCATGCAATTATCAACGGAACATCCCTCGTCATCCCTACTGCCTCTGATCTGGCGGACTCACTAAACACATGTTTAGTTTGTAAATTATGTCTGAGTGTTGGAGTGTGCCCCTGGCTATCCATAAATACAATTTAAAAAATAAAATGGTGTCATCTGGTTTACATAATATAAGGAATTTGAAATTATTTATACATTTACTTTTGATAGTGATGTATATTTTATATTTACATTTGACATTTTAGTCATTTAGCAGACGCTCTTATCCAGAGCGATTTACAGTTAGTGAGTGCATACATTTTCATACTGGTCCCCCCCAATTACATTTACTTTTGATACTTAAGTATATTTAAAACCAAATACTTATAGAATTTTACTCAAGTAGTATTTTACTGGGTGACTTTAAGTTTTACTTGAGTCATTCTCTATTAAGGTATCTTTACTTTTACTCAAGTATGACAATTGGGTGCTTTTTCTACCACTGACAATGCCACAGATGTCTCAAGTTTTGAGGGAGCATGCAACTGGCATGCTGACTGCAGGAATGTCCATCAGAGCTGTTGTCAGATAATTTAATGGTAATTTCTCTACCATAAGCCGCCTCCAACTTTGTTTTAGAGAATTTGGCAGTATGCCCAACCACCCTCACAACTGCAGACCATGTGTATGGTGATGTGTGGGCGAGTGGTTTGCTGATGTCAATGTTGTGAACAGAGTACCCCATGTTCATGTCAGGGTTATGGTATGGGCAGGCATAAGCTACAGATAAGGAACAAAATTGCATTTTCTTAATGGCAAATTTAATGCACAGAGATACCATGACAAGATCCTGAGGCCCATTGTCCTGCCGACATCACGTCATGTTTCAGCATGATAATGCACGGCCCAATGTCGCAAGGATCTGTACACAATTCCTGGAGGCTGAAAATGTCCCAGTTCTTCCATGTCCTGCATACTCACCAGACATGTCACCCATTGAGCATGTTTGGGAGGGCTGGATCGACGTGTACCACAGCTTGTTCCAGTTCCCACCAATATACAGCAACTTCACACAGCCACTAAAGAGGAATGGGACAACATTCCACAGGCCACAATCAACAGATTGATCAACTCTATCCAAAGTAGAAGTGTCCCGGAGGAGGAGGAGGCAGCGGCAGATACCCCGTTCTCATGTAATGGGGTAGGGCCCAGTGATGCCAACTTAGCAATTTTGTTGCTAGATTTAGCAACTTTTCAGAATACCCTGGCAACTTTTTTTTCAAACAGCACCTAACAACAAATTTAGCTACTTTTAAAAACTTATTTGGAACTTTTAGCAACTTTTGAAAAAGTGACTCAAACACTAAAATGAACACATTTTACCTCTAAATGACACAAAAACAATTTTATCTGTCACACACTCAGTCACAACACACGTGCCTGGCTGCAAAAGTGCATTGTGAGTGACGTCAGCAGCAGGCGCTCAGCTCGTGCACAGGCAGCAGCAGGCCAGCCAAGCAGCACAACAACATTTACATTTTAGTCATTTAGCAGACGCTCTTATCCAGAGCGACTTACAGGAGCAATTAGGGTTAAGTGCCTTGCTCAAGGGCACATCGACAGATTTTTCACATTGTCGGCTCAGGGATTAGAACCAGTGACCTTTCGGTTACTGGCACAACGCTCTCACAACGCACCTTTCGCTCTACTGGCACACTGCTTGTTCAATAAGATAGCATATATACCTTGTTATTAACTTGTACCTATAATTGTTGATCATTTAGGTAGCATGTTAACTAACTACCAATACACTGATTGAAACTATAATTGTTCAGAATGTGTAGGTTTACTAGTTAATAAGAAAATTTAAAAAAATCAAATATAATTGTTCAATAATGTGTAATTGTTTAATAATTCAATGTGCTGTGTTTAAAAATAAAAATATCTGATCATATAAAATGTTATGTGTTTATATTACTTTTACAAATAAAAATATGTGATAATAAACAAACAAATCTCAACTAACAAATGTCAAATCATAGGGTTAGGGTTATTAAATAGACTACTGGTGAAATGAAATAAAATGTAAAAGTAATGATGTCATCACGCAATGACATCACAACGTCATTTTGCAACTTTTAGCAACTCTTAGACTTTCCAACATAATAATAGCCACATTGGCACATCAGGAAATATACCACACATTTTGTTTTACAGGAAATTCTACCCATGACATACATTTTATTTCCAGTATGAGGGTGAAGAAAGAAATCCCCCTTGGTCAACGCATTACAGTTCTCACAATGATTTGAGGGGAGGGTGGATAGTAAATGCTGAGGGGGAACATATTCATCTGCTCTTACTAGGCTGTCCTTTAGGTTTCTAGCATGTTTAAAAGAGAATCAATAGATATTCTGAAAAGCCCAGCCCACAGAGGGATCCCAGTCCTAAATAGAAGTCAGAGATCAAACTCCTGGTTCTCCCCTGTTCCTTCCACACGCCCTCCCATTGTACTGTATGTATGAACACATTTTGAACAATGGCTGCCTAAAATGCTGTGGTGCTTACAAAGACAATAGGAAAGGTTGTGGTAGACGTGGGCCATCACAGGTGAGTTCACAGCTCTTTTACTCTGAGCATTTATATCAATGACTCACCCTCAGATGGACCATTGATGCCAGAGTTCTACAAGACTGTTTACATAATCAACTGGGCATTTCAACAGTCTGTCCCTCAATATAGTCCTGGGCATATATTGTTTATCTTACTATTGTTATAACTGCTAACTTTTTAGCATTTGTGGCACAAATCCATTGCATGTCAATGGTACGTATACAGTCACAGTGAAAGTCTACACACCCCTTTACATTTTGCAAGCTTAAATCTTAATAGGGATTAAATATTGTTTTTATCTTGCCAACATACAAAAACGATTCCACATTTTCAAAGTGTAAGAAAATTGTAGAACAATTTTCCTTCTAAAGATATCCAGTAGGTTTGATTACATATATTTTCACACCCCATGAGACTGCAAATGTACGTGTGTTGTAAGTCCCCTGTAGCTCAGTTGGTAGAACATGGCGTCGTTTCCCACGGGGGGCCAGTATGACAATGTATGCACTCACTAACTGTAAGTCGCTCTGGATAAGATCGTCTGCTAAATGACTAAAATGTAAATGTTGTGGCTTGTAAGTAGCTAGCTAGTGGTTTAAGACATGGTATGAACCCTAATCAACCCATCCAATGTGAGGACATGTTGAAGTACAGTAGATTAATAAAGCTACAGCACTGTAGCCAGTGATAAAGCTGCGTATATTGAAAAAGCTTGTTAGTGCATAGGTCAAATGGATCTTTGTGATGCTTATTTCAGGTATTTCTTCCAGCTTCAAACACTAAATATTTCACTTAAAACATAGTTTTGTTGTATGTAATGATAGAGAAGAGTTTGACCAACACAGATTCATGTCCAATCTTTGAGGACGTGTCTACATTGTTAGAGTGGTCACATGCCAATCTGTTCCATATAATAGACAGTCTTTGGAACAGTGGAAAGCTGCATGCATTCTTCTTCTATGGTGTTTATTGGTGGTGTTCAGACCAACATTACATCCCTGCCACCTTCTGGGCTGGAGTGTGATAGAGACATGTGGTTCTGTCCTGGTGAGATCACAGGGTCAAAGAAAACTTGGTATGACTGTAGTCACTCCAGGCACTCAGCCCATGAGAACCATTCATACACTCAGATCTAATATGGAAGAACTGAATACAACCATAAGAACCATTCATACTGTCAGATCTAATATAGAAGAACTGAATACAAAAGAGAAGGAGAGGTTGACCAGTACAAATTCATGTACAAACGTTATTTTTCATTGGCAGATCAATGTAGTTTTCCAAACATATTCATCATCAGTTTTTTTGTAAGATTTTAACTAACTGAACAAAAATATATAAACACAACATTCAACAATTTTACTAGGGTACAGTTCATATAAGGAAATCAGTCAATTGAAATACATTCATTAGGCCCTATTCTATGGATTTCACATGACTGGGCAGGGGCGCAGCCATGGGTGGGCCTGGGAAGGCATAGGCCCAACCATTTGGGAGCCAGGCCCACCCATCAGCCAATAAGAATGATTTCCCCCACTGAAGCTTTATTACAGACAGAAATACTCCTCAGTTTCATCAGCTGTCCGGGTGGCTGATCTCAGATGATCCTGCAGGTGAAGAAGCCAGATGTGGAGGTCCTGGGCTTGCACGGTTACACGTGGTCTGCGGCTGGGAAGCCAGTTGGATGTTCTGCCAAATTCTCGGTAGAGAAATGTACATTCAATTCTCTGGCAACAGCTCTGGTGAACATTCCTGCAGTCAGCATGCCAATTGCGCACTCCCTCAAAATGTAGACATCTGTGGCATTGTGTTGTGTGACAAATGGCACATTTCAGATTGGCCTTTTATTGAACCCAGCACAAGGTGCACCTGTGTAATGATCATACTCTTTAATCAGCTTCTTGATATGCCACACCTGTCAGGTGGATGGATTACCTTCGCAAAGGAGAAATGCTCACTAACAGAGATGTAAACAAATTTGTGCACCACATTTGAGAATTTCTGGGATCTTTTATTTCAGCTCATGAAACATGGGACCAACACTTTACATGTCAAGTTTATATATTTATTCAGTATAGTTTTAGAAGACAATTCACTAAACACGTAGTCATTTCATTTTAATTGTCACATGTTTGGTAAACAACAGGTGTAGACTAACAGTGAAATGTTGACCAACAATAGAGAACACAATACAACAATTATAATAACAGGAAAAAAGATTGTAGCACAAGGAATTAATACACGATGAGCAATGGTAGCTTGGCTATATACATGGGGTGCCAATACCTAGTCAATGGTAGCTTGGCTATATACATGGGGTGCCAATACCTAGTCAATGGTAGCTAGGCTATATACATTGGGTGCCAATACCTAGTCAATGGTAGCTTGGCTATATACATGGGGTGCCAATACCTAGTCAATGGTAGCTTGGCTATATACCCGGGGTGCCAATACCTAGTCAATGGTAGCTTGGCTATATACAGCGGGGAAAAAAAGTATTGAGTCAGCCACCAATTGTGCACGTTCTCCCACTTAAAAAGATGAGAGGCCTGTAATTTTCATCATAGGTACACGTCAACTATGACAGACAAAATGAGAAAAAAAAATCCAGAAAATCACATTGTAGGATTTTTAATGAATTTATTGGCATATGATGGTGGAAAATAAGTATTTGGTCAATAACAAAAGTTTCTCAATACTTTGTTATATACCCTTTGTTGGCCATGACACAGGTCAAACGTTTTCTGTAAGTCTTCACAAGGTTTTCACACACTGTTGCTGGTATTTTGGCCCATTCCTCCATGCAGATCTCCTCTAGAGCAGTGATGTTTTGGGGCTGTCGCTGGGCAACACAGACTTTCAACTCCCTCCAAAGATTTTCTATGGGGTTGAGACCTGGAGACTGGCTAGGCCACTCCAGGACCTTGAAATGCTTCTTACGAAGCCACTCCTTCGTTGCCCGGGCGGTGTGTTTGGGATCATTGTCATGCTGAAAGACCCAGCCACGTTTCATCTTCAATGCCCTTGCTGATGGAAGGAGGGTTTCACTCAAAATCTCACGATACATGGCCCCATTCATTCTTTCCTTTACACGGATCAGTCGTCCTGGTCCCTTTGCAGAAAAACAGCCCCAAAGCATGATGTTTCCAACCCCATGCTTCACAGTAGGTATGGTGTTCTTTGGATGCAACTCAGCATTCTTTGTCCTCCAAACATGACGAGTTGAGTTTTTACCAAAAAGTTATATTTTGGTTTCATCTGACCATATGACATTCTCCCAATCCTCTTCTGGATCATCCAAATGCACTTCAGACGGGCCTGGACATGTACTGGCTTAAGCAGGGGGACACGTCTCGCACTGCAGGATTTGAGTCCCTGGCGGCGTAGTGTGTTACTGATGGTAGGCTTTGTTACTTTGGTCCCAGCTCTCTGCAGGTCTTTCACTAGGTCCCCCCGTGTGGTTCTGGGATTTTTGCTCACCGTTCTTGTGATCATTTTGACCCCACGGGGTGAGATCTTGCGTGGAGCCCCAGATCGAGGGAGATTATCAGTGGTCTTGTATGTCTTCCATTTCCTAATAATTGCTCCCACAGTTGATTTCTTCAAACCAAGCTGCTTACCTATTGCAGATTCAGTCTTCCCAGCCTGGTGCAGGTCTACAATTTTGTTTTTGGTGGCCTTTGACAGCTCTTTGGTCTTGGCCATTGTGGAGTTTGGAGTGTGACTGTTTGAGGTTGTGGACAGGTGTCTTTTATACCGATAACAAGTTCAAACAGGTGCCATTAATACAGGTAACGGGTGGAGCACAGAGGAGCCTCTTAAAGAAGAAGTTACAGGTCTGTGAGAGCCAGAAATCTTGCTTGTTTGTAGGTGACCAAATACTTATTTTCCACCATAATTTGCAAATAAATTCATAAAAAATCCTACAATGGGATTTTCTGGATTTTTTTTCCTCAATTTGTCTGTCATAGTTGACGTGTACCTATGATGAAAATTACAGGCCTCTCTCATCTTTTTAAGTGGGAGAACTTGCACAATTGGTGGCTGACTAAATACTTTTTTTCCCCACTGTACATGGGGTGCCAATACCTAGTCAATAATAACTTGACTATATACATGGGGTGCCAATACCTAGTCAATGGTAGATTAGCTAAATACAGTGCATTCTGAAAGTATTCAGACCCCTTGACTTTTTCCACATTTTATTACGTTACAGCCATATTATAAAATGGATTAAATATTTTTCCCCCTCAAGAATCTACACACAATACCCCATAATGTCAAAGCAAAATACAGGTTTTTAGAAGTTTTTCCTAATTGATTTATAAAAAACGGAAATATCAAATTTACATAAGTATTCAGACCCTTTACTCAGTACTTTGTTGAAGCACCTTTGGCAGCGATTACAGCATCAAGTCTTCTTGGGTAAGACGCTACAAGCTTGGCACACCTGTATTTGGGGAGTTTCTCCCATTCCTCTCTGCAGATCCTCCCAAGCTCTGTCAGGTTGGATGGGGAGCGTTGCTGTACAGCTATTTTCTGGTATCTCCAGAGATGTTCAATCTGGTTCAAGTCTGGGCTCTGGCTGGGCCAGGTGAACCTTCACCCCAGGCTGAAGTCCTGAGCGCTCTGGAGCAGGTTTTCATCAAGGATCTCTCTGTATTTTGCTCCGTTCATTATTCCCTTGATCCTGACTAGTCTCCCAGTCCCTGCCTCTGAAAAACAGCCGCACAGCATGATACTGCCACAACCATGCTTCACCGTAGGCATGGTACCAGGTTTCCTCCAGACGTGACGCTTGGCATTCAGGCCAAAGATTTTAATCTTGGTAACATCAGACAAGATAATCTTGTTTCTCATGGTCAGAGTCCTTTAGGTGCCTCCTGGCAAACTCCAAGTGGGCTGAACTCTGGAGCTCTGTCAAAGTGATCATCGGGTTCTTGGTCACCTCCCTGACCAAGGCCCTTCTCCCCCGATTGCTCAGCGGACAGCTCTAGGAAGAGTCTTGGTGGTTCCAAACTTCTTCCATTTAAGAATGGAGGAGGCTGCTGTGTTCTTGGGGACATTCAATGGTGCAGACATTTTTTGGTATCCTTCCCCAGATCTGTGCCTCGACACAATCCTGTCTCAGAGCTCTACGGACAATTCCTTCGACCTCATGGCTTGGTTTTTGCTCTGACATGCAATTTCAACTGTGGGATGTTATATAGACAGGTGTGTGCCTTTTCAAACCATGTCCAATCAATTTAATTTATCTGAGGTGGATTCCAGTCAAGTTGTAGAAACATCTTAAGGAAGATCAATGGAAACATTTTTCATGATGTAAATTGAAATATAAAAATGTGATTTAAAAAATGTTGGGGGGGGGAAACCATTTAAGAGGTGGAGTTATTATGCAGTCTGATAGCAGTGGGTGGAGTGGCGTTTCGCAGGCGGTTTGTACGGGCAGTTATACAGGACAGTTTGTGGCTGTTTCTCAGGAGCCTGGTGGTGTGCAGTTACCTCTTTTTGGAGGGAGCAGATCATTCAGTGGGTGGTCAAGAGTGTGCATGTCCTTCACCAGGTGCACTGCAGCCTGTTCTCACCTGCTCTGCAGTGACGGGAGCTGTGGTTGGACTGCTCCACCTCTGGAGATGATCCTCAAGGCCCTCCTCTGCACCCTGTCTAGTTGGGCATGCTGCTTTTTACTGCATCCAACTAACAGCACTCCACCGTATTCCAGACAAGGCCTGGCCAGTGTAGTATAGACTGTGACCAGATCTTCAGCAGTAGGACATTACTGGCAAGAAATGTCAAAAAGGTGCTTTGTGTCTGCAGTGACGGGAGCTGTGGTTGGACTGCTCCACTTGCACCTCACTTCTCCCTCCTGATGTTGTGTTTGGAGAGAACAGCAGACATTTGTGATCACTGGATCTGAGAGAAACAAGTACAGTGGGTTGTGTTAATCAGATCTAGGATGGAGTTCCCTCTGTGGTCTTGTCTTTGACCACTACCACTTCTTATGTATACGTTGGTGTCTTAAATTGCCCAATCTGTAGAATCTCGTCTCACTGTCAGTGCAGTAATAGATCTTCTATCCAGTGTGTAACCGTTGGTGTGTTTTTACATTGCCAATCGGGAGAAACTCTTGCCATATTAAGAGCATAAGTAAGGATTCTCTCCTGTGTGTGTTTTCTGATGACATTGCAGCTCAGCTGTTGTTTTTAGATCAGTGGAAAGGCTTCTCTCCTTTGTGTATACGTTCATGTTGTTTTAAGTTGCCAAGTTGAGAGAAACTCGCCCCACAGTCAGAGCAGGAGTAAGGCTTCTCTCCTGAATGTATACGTTCATGTTGTTTTAAGTTGCCCAGTCGAGAGAAACTCTTCCCACAGCCAGAGCAGAAGAAAGGCTTCTCTCCTGTGTGTATACCTTCATGTTTTTTTAAGTTGCCCATTCGAGAGAAATTCTTCCCACAGTCAGAGCAGGAGTAAGGCTTCTCTCCTGTGTGTATACGTTCATGTGTTTTTAAATGGCCTATTTGAGAGAAATTCTTCCCACAGTCAGAGCAGGAGTAAGGCTTCTCTCCTGTGTGTATACGTTCATGTGTTTTTAAATGGCCTATTTGAGAGAAAATCTTTCCACAGTCAGAGCAGGAGAAAGGCTTCTCCCCTGTGTGTATACGTTCATGTTTTTTTAAGCTGCCCAGTCGAGAGAAACTCCTCCCACAGTCAGAGCAGGAGTAAGGCTTCTCTACTGTGTGTGTTTTCTGATGAAGTTTTAGCTCACTTGATGTTGTGAAGCATTTTACACAATCAGAGCAGGAGTAAGGCTTCTCTCCTGTGTGTGTTCTCTGATGAATTTTTAGATCAGTTGATGTTGTGAAGCACTTTACACAGTCAGAGCAGGAGTAAGGCTTCTCTCCTGTATGTATACGTTTATGTATTTTTAAGTTGCCAAGTTGAGAGAAACTTGCCCCACAGTCACAGCAGAAGTAAGGCTTCTCTCCTGTGTGTATACGTTCATGTTGTTTTAAGTTGCCAGGTTGAGAGAAACTTGCCCCACAGTCAGAGCAGGAGTAAGGCTTTTCTCCTGTATGTATACGTTCATGTTGTTTCAAGGTGCCCTGACGAGAGAAACTTGCCCCACAGTCAGAGCAGGAGTAAGTTTTCTCTCCTGTGTGTGTTCTCTGATGACCTTTTAGCTCAGTTGATGTTTTGAAGCACTTTACACAGTCAGAGCAGGAGTAAGGCTTCTCTCCTGTATGTATACGTTTATGTTGTTTTAAGGTGCTCTGATGAGAGAAACTTGCCCCACAGTCAGAGCAGGAGTAAGGCTTCTCTCCTGTGTGTGTTCTCTGATGAACTTTTAGCTCAGTTGATGTTTTGAAGCGCTTTACACAGTCAGAGCAGGAGTAAGGCTTCTGTCCTGTGTGCGCTCTCTGATGAACCGTCAGAGTCTGTGATGTAGTGAAATTCTTCCCACAGTCAGTACAGGAATACAGATTCTCTCCTGTGTGTTTTTGTAAGTGTATTTTTAGCTTTGATAGAATTGAGAAAAACTCCTCACAATGTGGGCAGTGGTGAGACCTCTTAGCTCTGTGATCTTCCTGCTGTTGCTCTCTGGATGTAGAGAATGTCTCAACATGGTCTCCTGTGTGAACAACATCAGAAGAACCAGTCAGTTGGTGTGATATACATGTCAATCAACTGTATTTTATGAAGCCCTTTTTACATCAGAAGTTGTCATAAAGTGCTTTATAGAAACCCAGCCTAAAACCCCAAAGAGCAAGCAATGCAGATGAAGAAGCCATATCATCCTCCACTCACTATCACGAGGGTTAGTAACTACACTGACTCTTTTAATAGAACTTTAAAACATTGGCAGTTTGTCTACTTCACTTCTTTAGTCTACACTCTGATCACTCCAGATAGCCCAGTGAATAAAACACATGCTGGCAATACTGGTGTCAAACCATGTAAGTGTCAGTAGCATGAAATAATATCTACATTCTCATTGAAACAGTTAATCATAAAACAGTTCTACTGCAACTTTTCATGCACATTGGGAAGTTGGAATGAATAACACAAACTTAGTTAGATAGAACCTGCTCTTACCATGAGAAACAGATTTCCCAATCTTCTCCTCCTCTTCTTCATCTTTAATGTTGATATTCAGCTCCAGTGTTTGACTGCAGTCTTCCAGCTTCACTGATGCCATCTCTGGATCCTGCATAGCAAACTGGGCTCCACTGTCACAATCAGGACCCACTGACTGTAGGTTTGGACTCAGTGTGGAAGGAGAGAGGCTGGCTGGGTTTGTCCTCACTATTGATGTTACCGGCCTCAGATTTAATTCTAGTCGTCCTGTAGTAACAATGAGAAACAGACACAAAAAGTTAATGTCTTGACAGTTCTTGCACTTTCTTTATTCTCTAAAAATATATTATATTTCTTCTTGTTAAATTATCTACTTCAGTGCTTGACTTGGACTGAAATAGGTGCCAGTACTCATTTTGGGAGCCGGTACTGTTTATATTTAGGTGCAGTAGCTCCACAATACTGTTGAGCTAACATTCTATAAGAGGAACATGAGCTTAAGCACTAGATATTTGAGGTGCCGGTACATAAACTATAGCAGATTTCCCCAAAATCACATACAGTACCAGTCAAAAGTTTTAGAACACCTACTCTTTACAGGATTTCTTTATTTTTACTATTTTCTACATTGTAGATTACAAAGATTCTACAAAGCTGTCATCATGGCAAAGGATGGCTACTTTGAAGAATCTAAAATCTAAAATATATTTGATTTGTTTAACACCTTTATGGTTACTACATGATTCATATGTGTTATTTTATAGTTTAGATGTCTTCACTATTATTCTACAATGTAGAAAATGGTAAAAAATTAAGAAAAACCCTTGAATGAGTAGGTGTGTCCAAACTTTTGACTGGTACTGTAAAGGCATAAATGACAAAAGCCATTTAGTACAAGGTCACTGTTTGTTTTAGGTGGGACTATGTACTATGTTCCTGAATAACCTGGTCTTCACTGTATTATTTCAATCAAAAACCAATTGTATTTTCCGTTCATACAATAGTAACATTTATCGATAAATACAGAAACAACTGAATGTGTCTGAATATTAGTACACGTAGAAAACTGATAATCATTACATTCAGCTTCAAAACAGTAGTGCAACCCTGAAATTGTCTCTCTGCTACACTGAAATCCGTTGATGCTGACCGAGTGGGTGGCGCCATTTTACCAGCTCGTTAATTTGACACAAAACCAAAAATGCTAAACAAACTCGGATAATCTAAAATAAATTTATTCTTTATGAAATCACCTTGAGGAAATTATGTACACCATTCAGACAAACCCAAAGTATCTAGCTATGTGACTTGTAAAATAGTTACCAGGTTTACTCAGTTTGACATAAAAATAACACATCAAACCTTTACCAGACGTGATAATACCTTAATGGATGTGTTACCTAGCATGGTATGACATGTTCTTTCGATATTAGAAAGTTTAAACGTGCTATTACATACTGATATTACGTCTTTTATTAAGTATTAGTTAATGTTTGGAATATTGAGAGCTGCATAAGGATTTGGAGGATGACATACATTCCATATATTTATTTCTGTCACTGGTGGGTGCCAGAAGGTATGTGGGCCAAGATAGCTGGGGGGCCACTGGTGCTAATCTTAGAAGGAGTACGTGATGGAATATCCTGACTAGGGTGCAACACGATACCGTATAGGGTGATCCTATATGTGGCGAGGAGTGACACTCAATAATGGTTGGCAACTGTTGGATGGAATTAGCTCGGAAAAGCATTATATAAACTAAGAGGTTTTCTATGTAAGTCATTCAGATGACAATAGGCTACGCCCGTACCGCTTGTCAGAAGAATCTGGTACTGGCCGGCAGTGGGAGAAGATGGAAGGAGATGGATTTTGGCCGACATTATGCAAATGTTCCAATCGATGAAACGTGATCTTAATACAATTCTGTTCCCAAAACTAAAATCTGTTATGCACAGAGTGGACTAAGTTTTTGTGGACAAATACTTTTTTAAATCACGTTATTTAGAAGGAACACAAAGGCGAATTGAGTTATTGCACACGAGCGCTTCACAGAGGAGGCGTTCCCTAACAGAAATATGCAGATGTATGCTAGAACACACCAATAGGATCTCGCTAGCTCGTGCTTGGCTCTGCACACTATGACTCATCTGTTCATTTTACATTTACATTTTAGTCATTTAGCAGACGCTCTTATCCAGAGCGACTTATAGTTAAAAAAATGTCATACCCCTGTGGGAATCGAACCCACAACCCTAGCGTTGCAAACGCCATGCTCTACCAACTGAGCTACATCCCTGCCGGCCATTCCCTCCCCTACTCTGTCGCGGCCGGCTACGACAGAGCCTGGATTCGAACCAGAATCTCTAGTGGCACAGCTAGCACTGCGATGCAGTGCCTTAGACCACTGCGCCACTCGGCGGAAACGACCAGCTGTGGTCTATCTTGGTTTAGTTATTAGAAATATTTGGTGCAACCGTCCGTGCGTTCAGGGATCCTTGGGATGGCCCTACCCCATTATATGAAAAGGACAGTGCTTAATTTGAGCTGGATCCTCCGGTACCTCTCAGTTTTGTAGTCTTTCGTTCCGGAACCCATTTGCCAGGATCAGGTAGCCTACCTCTTGTGGCAAGAAAAATTATTTCCACTGTTTGCAATGTAAAAATCCTAATAAAAGCAATCAGAGTAATTACATTTAGATTCCTCTGTAATTGTCATGCCCCCTAAAAAAACGTAATGTGAAAACGTGCATGATATTCTAAGAATTGGTTAATGTTGGGCCGTCTTGGGTTTATGGTTTGCACAACATTGTAGCCTAGACCAAGGCGTGGCCATTGCTGTGGTGAGAGAGAGAAGCACGCCTGTATCTCTCACAGAAATACAATGACATTCACTTTCTATGATCTCTCTCCCTCTCTGTGCTGTTATAGACATAAGCCGGCAACTCTCTTCTCTCCAGCATTGCACTTCATCATTTATCTCCTAATAGAATAATAGCTGCGGGAAGTGTGCTGGAGGTGCTGCAGCACTCTGCAGTCTGTTCAGAAAGAAATTAAATCATTCCCAATACTACACCAGGAGTAAGCCTAGAATTTCGCCACAGAGGATCCATAGCTAATTTTAAAAAATAGTCTAGCTGTGGATTGTGTGTAGCCAAATCACAAGGCATGCCTAACGTGTGGCAAATCTGTCAGTTAACAGCATGCAGCCAAAACAGGCCTTTAGCAAATATTTCGAATACAATCGCTGGAAAACACAGGTTGTAAAGCAAATGGATGAAAATAAAATACTAATGTCTGTATGTTACCAAGTTAACAACTTCCAAATAGGCCTATAGAGCGAACAGCATTGTTTTTAAAAATTAAAGCAAGAGAGAGATAAGCTTTTGGCTGGTGAGTGAGCTGCACATCATTGGGTGAGTCAGTGAAACTGGAAAGCTTTTTTAGGACTATACAGTGGGGAAAAAAAGTATTTAGTCAGCCACCAACTGTGCAAGTTCTCCCACTCCCACTAGAGAGAATGGATCCATATGTGGTGTCAGGTTAGGTCAGGGGTGTCAAACTCATTTTAGCTCAGGGGCCACATGGAGGAAAATCTATTCCCAAGTGGGCCGGACCGGAAAAATCATGGTATATATAACTTAAAAACAACAACTTCAGATTGTTTTCTTTGTTTTAATATGATCTACATACAACATAAAGCTGGAGCCTGAGGACAGTGTGTCCAAAATAGTACAAGCACAACATCACTATTAATCATAAAACACCTCAAGTTTATTTGAAAATTCTAAAGAAAAAGAACACACAAACACACAATGCCTCAGTGATTAACAGAACTGTTTCACAGATCACAGAACTATATCAGGGTGTCATTTCTCAGGCAGAAATGTAGATAAAAATAATGAAATCCTGTTCCCCAAACAAGTGCAAGAACCACAGAGTCAAGAATAGGTTAAATATACAAATAAAATAAAATCAATTAAAAACAATAGCACATCAACATAAAAACATATAAACATAAATCTGAAAGCGTTGCTCAAACTCCCGTAACAGTCCAGTTATTTTATCTTTGAACCGCTTCATGTCTGCCACATGTTGGGTCGCGCACACATTTTTCAGACAGGGGAAGTGAGCTGCATCACCACCGGCAAGTTGCGTCTCCCACAATGACAGCTTCAACTTGAAAGAACGTATGCTGTCATAATCCTGCGTGACAACTTTGTTGCGCCCTTGCAGCTGTTTGTTCAAGTTATTCAGGTGCTCTGTAACATCCACCATAAATGCAAGGTCCGGCATCCATTCTGCGGAATGAAATTCTAACACTGGTTTGCCCTTTTCTTCCATGAACTGTTCAATTTCTTCTCGTAAATCAAAGAAACGCCTCAGCACAGCACCTCGGCTTAACCATCTTACCTCAGTGTGGTATGGCAGGCCATAGATGTGGTCTTTCTCTCTGAGAAGGCTGTCAAACTGACGGTGATTCAGGCTTCTGGATCGGATGAAATTAACAGTTTGGATGACCACCTTCATGACGTTATCCATCTTTAATGACTTGCAACACAAAGCCTCCTGGTGCAAAATACAGTGAAAAGTCAAAAAATCACGTCCTCCATTTGCAGATTGCACTTTCTCTCTGAACTTTGTCTCAACGCCTGCTTTTTTCCCGATCATTGAGGGCGCACCATCTGTAGCCAGGCTGACAGCGCGGGACCAGTTCACTCCGACCCTGTCCAGCGCGCCGACGAGTGCGGTAAAAATATCAGCTGCTGTCGTTGTATCTGTCATCGGCACCAACTCCACGAACTCCTCGGTGACGGTCAATGTGTCATCAACTCCGCGGATGAAAAAATGGCCAGTTGTGCAACATCTGTAATGTCCGTGCTTTCATCAATTGCAACCGAAAACGCAATAAATGACTTTACTTTTTGCTTCAACTGGCTGTCCAAATCCACTGAAAGATCGGAAATCCTGTCTGCAACTGTGTTTCTTGTCAGGCTGATATTTGCAAAAGCCTGCCACTTTTCAGGGCACACAATCTCCGCTGCCTTCATCATGCATGTTTTTACAAATTCACCCTCACTAAATGGTTTTGAAGCCACTGCGATTTCATTAGCAATGAGGTAGCTAGCTTTCACTGCAGCGTCACTGATGTCTCGGGTGTGAGTAAACACAGACTGCTGTTTCTTCAGACCCGCCAACAGTTCATTCACCTTCTCTCATCTCCGCTGTCCTTGAAAGTTGTCATATTTGTCGGCATGAAGACTCACATAGAGGCGACGAAGGTTATATTCTTTCAGCACTGCAACATGCTCTGAACACACCAAACATACAGCTTTCCCATTCAATTCCGTGATTAAATAGGATGACCATTTTTTTTGGAACACTCTGCACTCTGCGTCCCTTTTCTCTTTTTTGACAGAGACATATTGGGGCAATGAGGGTGCCAAAGCACATAATGTTAAAAGTAGAAGCAGTAATAAATATCGCGGGCAAAACAAAGTAGCTCATTGGCTGCACGTGCTTGACCTACTTGCTCTGCCCCGGTATAAACAGTTTGCTTGCTTAACACAATTGCTATTGCGCCATCCAGTGGACGCAATTGGAACAGCAGTTTATTTTATTGAAAAATAGCAGCGCATTTTTATACCCCAAAAAAATCATCTCGTGGGCCGGATTAAACCCGTTTGCGGGCCGGATCCGGCCCGCAGGCCGTATGTTTGACACCCCTGGGTTAGGTGGAGAAGAGGTTGGGGACTGTTGAGTTGGTGAAGGTAACTGAGTGGACTCGTGATGATTTATTGTTTCTCCTCTGTCCAGAGGGAGCGGGCGCTGCGGATTACGTGATTAGAGACAGGAATTGTGACTTGAATTGCTCTCCGGAACAGGGTGGCATTGAAAGGAGTGATAACGGGGTTAGGTTTAAGTGTTGAGGATGTGCAGTTGAAATTGAAGATTCCAGGTGTCTGTGACGCCCTCCGTTTGGTGAGATGTAGATCTAGTGTAGAGCGTGGGGAAACAGAGAATACATTACAGTGGGGGAAAAAAAGTATTTAGTCAGCCACCAATTGTGCAAGTTCTCCCACTTAAAAAGATGAGAGAGGCCTGTAATTTTCATCATAGGTACACGTCAAATATGACAGACAAAATGAGGAAAAAAAATCCAGAAAATCACATTGTAGGATTTTTAATGAATTTATTTGCAAATTATGATGGAAAATAAGTATTTGGTCACCTACAAACAAGCAAGATTTCTGGCTCTCACAGACCTGTAACTTCTTCTTTAAGAGGCTTCTCTGTTCTCCACTCGTTACCTGTATTAATGGCACCTGTTTGAACTTGTTATCAGTATAAAAGACACCTGTCCATAACTTCAAACAGTCACACTCCAAACTCCACTATGGCCAAGACCAAAGAGCTGTCAAAGGACACCAGAAACAAAATTATAGACCTGCACCAGGCTGGGAAGACTGAATCTGCAATAGGTAAGCAGCTTGGTTTGAATAAATCAACTGTGGGAGCAATTATTAGGAAATGGAAGACATACAACACCACTGATAATCTCCCTCGATCTGGGGCTCCACGCAAGATCTCACCCCGTGGGGTCAAAATGATCACAAGCAAAAATCCCAGAACCACACGGGGGGACCTAGTGAATGACCTGCAGAGAGCTGGGACCAAAGTAACAAAGCCTACCATCAGTAACACACTACGCCGCCAGGGACTCAAATCCTGCAGTGCCAGACGTGTCACCCTGCTTAAGCCAGTACATGTCCAGGCCCGTCTGAAGTTTGGTAGAGTGCATTTGGATGATCCAGAAGAGGATTGGGAGAATGTCATATGGTCAGATGAAACCAAAATAGAACTTTTTGGTATAAACTCAACTTGTCGTGTTTGGAGGACAAAGAATGCTGAGTTGCATCCAAAGAACACCATACCTACTGTGAAGCATGGGGGTGGAAACATCATGCTTTGGGGCTGTTTTTCTGCAAAGGGACCAGGACGACTGATCCGTGTAAAGGAAAGAATGAATGGGGCCATGTATCGTGAGATTTTGAGTGAAAACCTCCTTCCATCAGCAAGGGCATTGAAGATGAAACGTGGCTGGGTCTTTCAGCATGACAATGATCCCAAACACACCGCCCGGGCAACGAAGGAGTGGCTTCGTAAGAAGCATTTCAAGGTCCTGGAGTGGCCTAGCCAGTCTCCAGATCTCAACCCCATAGAAAATCTTTGGAGGGAGTTTAAAGTCCGTGTTGCGCAGCGACAGCCCCAAAACATCACTGCTCTAGAGGAGATCTGCATGGAGGAATGGGCCAAAATACCAGCAACAGTGTGTGAAAACCTTGTGAAGACTTACAGAAAACGTTTGACCTGTGTCATTGCCAACAAAGGGTATATAACAAAGTATTGAGAAACTTTTGTTATTGACCAAATACTTATTTTCCACCATAATTTGCAAATAAATTCATTAAAAATCCTACAATATGATTTTCTGGATTTTTTTCTTCTCAATTTGTCTGTCATAGTTGACGTGTACCTATGATGAAAATTACAGGCCTCTCTCATCTTTTTAAGTGGGAGAACTTGCACAATTGGTGGCTGACTAAATACTTTTTTTCCCCCACTGTAATGTATTCTCTGTTTCCCCACGCTCTACACCAGATCTACATCTCACCAAACGGAGGGCGTCACAGACACCTGGAATCTTCAATTTCAACTGCACATCCTCAACACTTAAACCTAACCCTGTTACCACTCCTTTCAATGCCACCCTGTTCCGGAGAGCAATTCAAGCGCCCGCTCCCTCTGGGCAGAGGAGAAACAATAAATCATCACGAGTCCACTCAGTTACCTTCACCAACTCAACAGTCCCCAACCTCTTCTCCACCTAACCTGACACCACATATGGATCCATTCTCTCTACAAATCTCACTCCCACTGGGCCAGAATCATCCTTATCATCCTTGGAACGAGGCCCGAACTCGGAGTTCCTCACCGCAGGTAATTCATCCTCACTCTCACCAGGTTCCATCTCTGAGCTACTAAAGGACGTATCCCTCTTTATACACTAGACGATAACCTCCCTCGCCACACTGCTTCCCTCTACACTCAGCTCCTTCTCAGCGGTCATCACTGCACCTGCCACCACAGTTAATTCATCCTCACTCTCATCACGTTCACTTTCCTCCTGTAGCTCTTCTAAAAGTTCTGTGTGATCTTCCATTCCATATTCTCTCAAAACATATTCCACTTTTCTCCTTTGTCCTTGTCCACCATCTTCTCCTTCATCAGATCTTCCAGAAGGTTTGTGCATCCCCCACTGCAATCCCCCATTCCACTTTTTTATTGTCCGCCATCTTACCACGTGTCTCAGCTCATCCACATCCCACTAGCTTCAGGTAGCTGCACACCAATGGAGTACCACAGTATAAATCATATTACCCATAAAACCTTGCAGTCAAACAGGGAAATGGTTCCAATCATTTTTCCACCATTCATTTTTCCCATAGGGGATTTTAGAAACACTTAAAATAAGGGCTGTGTTTCGTGTAGGCTTACCCTGGCGTGGCGTTTTGATAACCGTGTCAATCTCTCTAGGACAAGGTGACTGATCAATATATTCGCCTGTATTTACCGCTACAAAAATGAAACGAAATTAGCTGCTAATGTGGCTATCATAAAGAACTACAAATGCCATGATGATCTGGACAAAATTGCCGAATCGAGTCAAAGGTAAGGATCTCTGGGTTAACTATATAATGTTAGCTAAATTTTGTAATGAATAAATAGGCTACATTTATTTAAATGGTCAATTCTGTGAACTGTCTTGTGCAAGTTTTAAATTGACACAATACCTGTTAGCAAAGGTGTCAACTAGAGATGACGTGCAGGAGATTGCAGTGATTTGTTGTTTTGCATGATGTCTACTTTGATGATAATTAGAGTTTTATAATCTGAGAGGAAATAGAGCCGAATATATTGCTAAAAGTCACGCCAGGTTAAGCCTACACAAAACACAGCCTTATTGAGTATTTCTAAAATGAATAAAAAGGAAAAATTATTGGAACCATTTCCCTGTTTGACCGCTAGGATTTATGACACAATTTTTGCAAAAATAATAATAATAAAAAAAAAAAAATGTATTCAGACTTTACTCAGGACTTTGTAGAAGCACCTTTGGCAGTGATTACAGCCTCGAGTCTTCTTGGGTATGACGCTACAAGCTTGGCATACCTGTATTTGGGGAGTTTCTCTGCAGATCCTCTCAAGCTTGTCAGGTAAGATGGGTAGTGTCGCCGCACAGCTATTTTCAGTTCTCTCTGTACTTTGCTCCGTTCATCTTTCCCTCGATCCTGACTAGTCTCCCAGTCCCTGCCACTGAAAAACATCCCCACAGCATGATGCTGCCACCACCATGCTTCACCGTTGGGATGGTGCCAGGATTCCTCCAGACGTGACGCTTGGCATTCAAGCCAAAGAGTTCAATCTTGGTTTCATCAGACCAGAGAATCTTGTTTCTCATGGTCTGAGAGTCCTTTAGATGCCTTTTGGCAAACTCCAAGCGGGCTTTCATGTGCCTTTTCATAAGGAGTGGCTTCCGTCTGGCCACTCTACCATTAAGGCCTGATTGGTGGAGTGCTGCCAAGATGGCTGTCCTTCTGGAAGGTTCTCCCATCTCCAGAGGAACTCAGTGACCACTGGCTTCTTGGTGACCTCCCTGACCAAGGCCCTTCTCCCCCGATTGCTTAGTTTGTCCGGGCAGCCAGCTCTAGAAAAAGTATTGGTGGTTCCATTTAAGAATGATGGCGGCCTTTTGATCATATCCTTGGACAAAAATGATTGACACTCAGGAGACACTTTGTTTTGTTTAGCGTCGCTTAGGTTAGACTGCTCCCTTTAATAGATCAGTCGTCGACCAGGCTACACTCTACGATTAGGGGGAGGTGGGAGAGGAAGCTTTGGGTGTCTCGGTTAGGGAGACACTCGGTTCAGTGTTTTACTGTTAGGATAGATTTATGTTTGTTTGTTCCAACAGATCTTTACATATTTTCCTCACTACAAAATATTAATGCGGTCCTTGTGGTTACTAAACAGATTTTAGATATGCCGTTATGCTATAGCTTATTCCATGTTTACATCTTTGGTTAAATGACTTCAAATGCAAAACTTAAATTTACTTTGTGGAGTTTGTAAACTATCCAAGCTTAAACAGGTTATTACTAGGCTTAAACAACTTCATTCATCTATTGTGTTCCTACAAGAAACTCACCTGTTGAAGGATGAGCTACTTAAAGTATGCAGGAGATGACAAGGGCAAGTAGTAGCATCCTGTTTCTCCTCTCATTCTCATGGTGTTATGGTTTTAATTCACTAATCTGTTCTGTTTCAAGTGGATACTATTATAACTGATACAGCTGGTAGATACATTTAGATACAGGGAACTCTTTTGAATGAGCATATTAATCTGGTTAATGTTTATGGTCCTAATGATGATAATCCCAAATTCTTTGAGAATTAATTTCTATGGATAGCCTCCATTCCTGTTAAAGTCCTAATGGCAGGGGACTTTAATTGCACTCTTGATCCTCATCTAGATTGCTCCTCTGGTTTAGACACTTCCCACTTGCAGAGTAGAAAGAAATTACAGCATTTCATTAAGGATTTAAATCTATGTGAACCTTGGAGGACTCAGAACCCGAGTAAAAGGGAGTATTCATGTTACTCGTCAACATTTAAATCATATTCTCATGTAGACTACTTTTTAGTTTCTTGCTCATTGCTTCCCAATGTAGCAGGAAGTGGATATGATACTATTGTTTTGAATGACCATTCCCCTGTGTCATTATTCTATAGGGATACAAAACTAGTAAAAGGATCCTCTAGATGGCGTTTGCATCCCAGATGGTTACAGGACCCAGACTTCTTACATTACGTTGGAGTGCATATAGAAGTTTATTTGACAAGCACTGACCAAACTTCAGCCAGTACCAGATGGGAGGCTTTCAAAGCATATATTTGGGGGCAATTTATAGGTTTTACCAGTTTCAAATCAAATACATCTGAAAATGAGAGAGATGGACAACAAAATCAGAGAGGGAAGCTTTTTTGGATAACTCAGTAGAAGTAAACAAGGAATGATTTGGTCTTAAAGCTCAGTATGATGAACTTCCCACCTCAAAGGCTGCAAACAGCTTAACTAGGCTGAAACAGTCCTATGATCAAGGTGAAAAACCTGGTATATTGCTGGCCTGGCACATTAAGAAGTAAAATTCAGCCTTTAATGGAATTCATAATTTACAAGGACCATTATCAATGGATCCTGTAGAAATAAACCAAACATTTGCTTCCTACTACAACACACTTTACAACTCTGAATCTCCTGAGAACTGAACTAGTCAGGTCTTGATTTTCCCTCGATTTCAGAAGACACTAAATTGGATCTGGAAAAGGAATTGGATGGTGTTGAAATATCTGATGCTATTTTCGATATGAAGGGAGGTAAAGCGGAAGGTCCAGATGGGCTCCCAATAGATATTTAAGGACAAACGTCTAGGTCCACTTTTGGATATGTACAGTGCATTAGGAAAGTACTCAGACAACTTGACTTTTTCCACATTTGGTTACGTTACAGCCTTATTCTAAAATGGATTAAATATAAAAAATCCTCATCAATCTACACACAATACCCCATAATTACAAAGTGAAAACAGGTTCTTAGAAATGTTTTCAAATGTATTAAAAATAAAACAGAAATACCTTGTTTACATAAGTATTCACACCCTTTGCTATGAGACTCGAAATTGAGCTCAGGTGGATGCTGTTTCAATTGATCATCCTTGAGATGATTCTAAAACTTAATTGGAGTCCAACTGTGGTAAATTCAATTGATTGGAGATTATTTGGAAAGTCACACAACTGTCTATATAAGGTCCCAGAGTTGACAGTGCATGTCAGAGCTAAAAACGAAGCCATGAGGTCAAAGGAATTGTCCGTAGCGCTCCAATAAAGGTTTGTGTCGAGGCACAGATATGGGGAACAGTATCAAGCATTGAAGGTCCCCAAGAACACAGTGGCCTCAATCATTCTTAAATGGAAGAAGTTTGGAAACAACAAGACTCTTCCTAGAGCTGACCGCCCGGCCAAACTGAGCAATCGGGGGAGAAGGGCCTTGGTCAGGGAGGTGACCAAGAACATGATGGTCACTCTGACAGAGCTCCAGAGTTCCTCTATGGAGATGGGCCAACCTTCCAGAAGGACAACCATCTCTGCAGCACTCCACCAATCAGGCCTTTATGGAAGAGTGGCCAGACGGAAGCCCCTCAGCAAAAGGCACATGAAAGCCAGATGAGAAACAAGATTCTCTGGTCTGATGAAACCAAGATTGAACTTCTTGGCCTGAATGCCAAGCATCACGTCTGGAGGAAACCTGGCACCATCCTTACGGTGAAGCATGGTGGTAGAAGCATCATGCTGCGGGGATGTTGTTCAGCGGCAGGGACTGGGAGCCTAGTCAGGATCGAGGGAAAGATGATTGGAGCAAAGTACAGAGAGATCCTTGATGAAAACCTGCTCCAGTGCACTCAGGACCTCAAGACCGGGGCGAAGGTTCACCTTCCAACAGGACAACGACCCTAAGCACACAGCCAAGACAACGCAGGAGTGGCTTCGGGACAAGTCTCTGAATGTCCTTGAGTTGCCCAGCCAGAGCCGGAACTTAAACCCAATCGAACATCTCTGGAGACCTGAAAATAGCTGTGCAATGACCCGCCCCATCCAACCTGACAGAACTTGAGAGGATCTGCAGAGAGGAATGGGAGAAACTCCCCAAATACAGGTGTGCCAAGCTTGTAGCGTCATACCCATTAAGACTTTGGCTGTAATCACTGCCAAAGGTGCTTAAACAAAGTACTGAGTAAAGGGTCTGAATACTTATGTAAATGTGATAGTTCAGTTGTTGTTGTTTTTTGCAACAATTGATGAAAAAACAGTTTTTGCTTTGTCATTATGGGGTATTGTGTGTAGATTAATGAGGGGAAAAAATGTAATCAAGGCTGTAACATAACAAAATGTCAAAAAGTCCAGGGGTCTGAATACTTTCCAAATGCACTGTATATAGACAGGTGTTTGCCTTTCCAAATCATGTCCAACAAACTTAGTTAGATAGAACCTGCTCTTACCCTGAGAAACAGATTTCCCAATCTTCTCCTCCTCTTCTTCATCTTTAATGTTGACATTCAACTCCAGTGTTTGACTGCAGTCTTCCAGCTTCACTGATGCCATCTCTGGATCCTGCAGTAAACTGGGCTCCACTGTCACAATCAGGACCCAGTGACTGTAGGTTTGGACTCAGCGTGGAAGGAGAGAGGAAGGCTAGGTTGTGTTCTCACTGTTGATGTTACCGTCCTCAGACTTATCTGAATCGGCCCGTAGTAATAAAGAGAAACGGACACAAAAGTTATTGTCTTGACAGTTCTGGCATTTTCTTTATTTTCTAAAAATATTTTCACTTTTTTCTGGTTCAATTATCTAATTCAGTGCTTGACTTGGACTGAAATAGGTGCCAATACTCATTTTGGGTGCCGGTACTGTTTATATTAAGGTGCAGGAGCTCCACAATACTTTTGAGCTAATACCTAACCTATAGTAGATAAACACATAAATGACTCAAAAACCATTTAGTACAAGGTTACAGTTTGTTTTAGACAGCACTGTGTGCTAATTTCCTGAATAACCTTGTCTTCACTGTATTACTTCAATCAAAAACCAATTGTATTTCCTGTTCACACCATAGCAACATTTATTGATGGACAGAAACAACAGAATGTGTCTGAATATTAGTACACATGTAGAAAACTGCTAATCATTACATTCATCTTCAAAACAGTAGTGCGACCGTGAAATTGTCTCTATCTGATGCACCGAGAGGACGCTGCCATTTTACCAGCTTGTGAATTTTACACAAAACCAATAATATGCTAAACCAACTCAGAAATCTAAAATAAATGGATTATTTATGAAATTACCATGAGAAAATTATGTACATCCACTCAGACAAACCAAAAGTCTCAAGCTATGTGACTTGTAAAATAGTTATCACGTTTTTCACTTGGTTTGACACAAAAATAACACATCAAACCTTTACCAAACGTGATAATACATTAACGGATTTTTTACCTAGCATGATATGACATGTTCTTTCGACATTAGAAAGTGTAAACGTGCTATTACATACCTGTAGTAATAAATAGAAACGGACACAAAGGTTATCTTCTTGACTGCACAGTTCTGGCGCTTTCTTTATTGTGAAGAATGGTGCCCGCCTGCCCGGAACTTCCTGTTCCCCCACTACTAACGGTCCGTGCATTCCGAGATCAGATTACAACATTTCATTAAATTACCAAAAAAAAGTGTAAACTGTAGCAATTTATTTCCCTCCATTGTTTATTAGCCTAAGCATGACCTTCATCCAAATAATTTCTCTAGGGTTGGAACGTAAAAAAGAACGTAAAAAAGAACCGGAAACTAAAGTGTAAATACACTTTTCAGGAACAGCAGTTATTTTAAAAGCATGGGATCCAGGTAATGACCTTATTTTACTTTCCGGGTATTTTTTTCCAGTCCCACAAAAATCGCAACAAAGCTCACTCTAGAAACGTATTCCAGTTTCTGCCTGCCAGCTGGAATGGAAACCTTTGCCAGTGGGTGTGCGTGTGGAAACTACATGCTCCTCCCCTCTGAAGCATATGTTACTGTATCCTACTGACAACGTTACAAGCATGATTCAGAAATTAGGGAGATATGTTTAATTTGAGAAGAATGGATGAACTTTTTCAATGCTAGTTAAGGATACTATAGTCACCACGTTTCACATTGGATTTATTAACAACAAATAGTTACGACCTGTTTTTAATTCTAGTGCTACACTGCACTGCACAAACAAGGTTGTTAGCTAGCTAGCTAACATCTGCTCTGGTCCAACGTTAAACCAACTCTGAAGTTCAAAGACATTCAAAGTACCTCCATAGAAGCCGCTCCTCCGTAGGTATAATTCTGTGGGCCTAATTCAGATAATGCAGGTCATAACACGATGCCCAGCTCTTCAATGCAAGCTTTCTCTATCCTCTAACGAGCTCTCCACACCCGCAAAATGTCGCACCTTACACTGTGATTGGCAGCACAGTGTGCTCTGAATTATTTTCATATACAGATACTCTGTGGTGTGCTAGTGTATTTATTCTCCCACTTGGATGTCACTTCCACAAGCTTTAAATTGAGGGCCAGGTTGTCAGGATGGGTAATGTACAGTACACATTAATTACAAGTACTCCTAAAGATACACTTCATTTTAACAAGCTAAATCCTGTGTAACAACTAGTAATTACATTGTACTTGGCTAACATTACATGTACTATGCTTTGAAATAGTGTCTTATTCTTCATCTGGGATTTGGATTTGTAAAATGTATTATAAAATGTATTTAATATATGTCTGATCAGGCTCAGGTAGCATCAGGTTTGTATTTTCATGCTGATCAAAGCTCTAATCAAATCCAGACATTTATAAGCATTATAATGCTTTTGAATGACACTTCCGGTTTTGGCGGAAAATACCGGGTTACCCGGGAGAAGAGTGATTTATTCTCGGGATGGAACATTTGTAAAACACCGGGGAAATATTAAACCCTGATGCGCATACCAGTTGATTCACAAGATACCAACTAAGTAACTTACATACGGTATCTTCATTAGGCCTAATGGCATTTCATGTCATTTTACATTTACATTTTAGTCATTTAGCAGACGCTCTTATCCAGAGCGACTTACAGGAGCAATTAGGGTTAAGTGCCTTGCTCAAGGGCACATTAACGTCATTTAGCAGACGCTCTTAGCCAGAGCGACTCACAAATTGGTGCGTTCACCCTATAGCCAGTGGGATAACCACTTTACAATTGGGAGTTTGTTGTAGTGACTCAGTTTGGCTAATTGTAAAAGTAACCCTCTAAAGTGCCATGTTTGTACAGTTTATTATGTGGAGGAAACATTTAGGCAGCCAGGGTATACACCAGGACCGCTCCGTAGGCCGCACTGTAGGCTTAGCTCTTACTGCAGTCCAGTGCCATGGACATCTTTGAAGTTTGACCTCTAGTAATTTAGGACGGCAACTTTATGAAGGCCTCTTCACCGTGGTCTTATCGTACAAGGCTCTACAGACATGTAAAATAAAAACAGGCTATTTTTATTGTTCATATTATTTGCGTTGATGATGTATGGAAGTCAAGTGGTTCAACATTCAAATGCGACGGTCAGTGGAACACTTGCGCCACCAAGTGGACAATTGCTCAGTTCCCTTGTGGCATCAACGCTACCAGAGATATTTGATATAAGATCAAATGTTATGTCAATATTATTATCTCCAAATTGATTCCCCCACCCGTATTTCATATATTATTATTCCGATTTAGCTGTTAATCTGGATTTAATTTATAAACGCTTTCTGTCATTTCCGATTGGAGGTCAGATAACCACGTGACTTACGAACCTACAAATGTGTTACTTTGTAACAGTCAAAAGTGGTTATTCCCAACGTTGATAAACTCCCAATCTATGCCAAGATTTTTTAAAAGCATTATCTTTAAAGCATTATCACTGTACCATTTACACCCTGTATCCTGTGCATGTGACGAATAAACATTGATTTGATTAGATGATTAATGCACCATTCACATCAGCTATCATAGTCAATATAACAGTGACTGACTTCACCATCACTTTCTAGCCATCATTGACATTGAGATGAAGATTGTCAAACGTGAAAATATAAAATACATCGTGATCCTAATTGAATATAACAAAGCAATTCTGTTGTCTTTGCCTGATTTATCTTTACAATGACAGGGGGTGCACCGTTCCTGGAGGTACTGCAATACCAGGTCGATGCGTGGAGTGGACGGAGCAAGCCCCTATTCCATCTCCCTGTTCCAAAAATCAATTTAATATATGGTCCCCAGATAGGGGACGTATCAGATATTAAACTGATAAGAACAGATTTTTCTTTTGGAAAAGTTTTTATTGATACAATTCCTTTAAAACAGCTCACATTTTGAATTTCATTTATACACATAAAAACGGCATAAAAGTGCATAAAAATCAGCATTACATTACATTTACATTTAAAAGGTACAAATTGTTCATTTAAAACAATAAAACAATCATGCATAAAAGTACCCTTTCCTGTAAAAAACAATTAGTAAAAGCCATTTAAAATGTGTATAGATGATTTAACAAAGTAAAACATTTTTAAGACATAAAAAGCCTGTCAAAAAGTCACTTTGTTAAAAAAGCTGTCTTCGGTCCTTTGTACAAAAACGGGGTGAGTCCTTATCGAAAAAGCCTCCTCTTGCTCTTCCTGAATCAACTCCATACCCGTCCGTCGGGGCCCAGAGGAGACTCCTCCCCTAGGCGCATCGCCCTAGGCGCCGCAGCGCTGTCAGGCCGTGGCCGCCGGGACCTTGGGTGTTGTGGGGGACCCTTCGCCTGGGGTCGAGGCCCCCTGTCGTTCGTACCACCCCAGGGCTTCCGTGGCTACCAAAGCCACTGCCTGGGGGGTGGTCTCAACCTGTTTCCCTACCAGCAGGTTGCGGGAGGACCACAGTGCGTCCTTCAGACACGTGAGGGTGGGCCAGAGTTGTGCGAAGGCCTTTGTTGTTATAGGCCTTCGGCCCACCCCATACAGCACGAGCTGGGGCGTTAGGTCCTCCCCTGCTGGCAGGCGTGGGGAGATCAGGGGGCCTGCTTCCTTCCACAGGTCCCGTGCGGCTCTGCACTCCCAGAGCAAGTGCCTCACCGACTCTTCTTGGCCGCAGCCTGGTCGGGGGCACGCGGATGTCCTCGCCATGCCCCGGGAGTCATAACGGCCCTGACCGGGAGGATCTCGTGGGCGACCATCCAGGACAGGTCACGGTGCCGATTCAGCAGAGCAGGATGGGCCACGTTGCGCCAAACCGTTGAGGGCTCGCCTATAGCAAGCCCGCGCACTGGACACACCGGTTCCCGTTCCTGCACAAGAGAAAGAAGAGAGCGGTGTTTAGTTAAAACTGTGACTGGCTCTTTTTCCAGTTTAAAATGTCTTAAAAACTTTTGGAGCTGTACATAGTGTGTGGGGAGCAGGAAAGAGACTGGGGCTCGCAGGTCGACTGGGATCAGCCTCAGAGACCTGAGGTAAGACCCCAGCCAGAACCGTGTGAGGGCCTGGGTCTTGTTGTTGACCGGGGAGGTGGCAAGAGTAAGATGTAACGCTGATAAGAACAGATTTTTTCTTTTGGAAAAGTTTTTATTGTACATTTCCTTTAAAACAGCTCACTTTTGAAATACATTTACACACATAAAAACGGCATCAAGTGCATAAAAACCAGCAATACATTACAATTAAATTTAAAAAGGTACATGTTGTTTATTTTAAACAATAAAACAATCCTATATAAAAGTACCTATTCTTGTAAAAGCCGATTACTAAAAGCCATTTAAAATGTGCATAAATGTTTTAACAAAGTAAAAACATTTTTAAGACATAAAAAGCCTGTCAAAAAGTCACTTTGTTAAAAAAGCTGTCTTCGGTCCTTTGTACAAAAACGGGGTGAGTCCTTATCGAAATAGCCTCCTCTTGCTCTTCCTACACACGCTGCCGACTGTGACGTGGACGATGACGACATCGCTCCACCTTCAGGATCTCCTTGGTTACTGCAACTTGATCTTGATCTTAGCCAAAAGGCCGAGAAGCGATACCGCAATGCTTTCGGGAGGAAGGTGCCGTTCTCGGGCACGTCATATTCGATGACGTTTACACAAAACGTAGCTCTGTAAACTGTCCGCCAAATATCAAAGATAATGATTTAAAGAAAATCTTGGCATAGATTGGGAGTTGATCAACGTTGGGAATAACCACTTTTGACTGTTACAAAGTAACAAATTGGTAGGATCGGAAGTCACGTGGTCATCTGACCTCCAATCGGAAATGACAGAAAGTGTTTATAAATTAAATCCAGATTAACAGCTAAATCGGAATAATAATATATGAAATACGGGTGGGGGAATCAATTTAGAGATAATAATATTGACATAACATTTGATCTTATATCACATATCTCTGGTAGCGTTGATGCCACAAGGGAACTGAAGCAATTGTCCACTTGGTGGCGCAAGTGTTCCACCGACCGTCGCGTTTTCCAAGCAGTCCTGTGTGGTCCATCCAACTACATTTGAATGTTGAACCACTTCACTTCAATACATCATCAACGCAAATAATATGAACAATAAAAACAGCCTGTCTTTATTAATAATACCGTATATGTAAGTTACTTAGTTGGTGTCTTGTGAATCAACTGGTATGCCAATAGGGTTTAATATTTCCCCGGTGTTTTACAAATGTTCCATCCCGAGAATAAATCAATCTTCTCCCGGGTAACCCGGTATTTTCCGCCAAAACCAGAAGTGTCATTCAAAATCATTTTAACGCTTATAAATGTCTGGATTTGATTAGAGCTTTGATCAGCATGAAAATACAAACCTGATGCTACCTGAGCCTGATCAGACATATATTAAATGCATTTTATGAGCACTACATTAACAACATTTAATGAGCCCAAGCCCCAGAAAAGGCCAAATGATTGTGTGGTTTCCCAATAGGTCCACCAGGTCCTCACTTACAATGACTGGAAAACATTGTTGCATTTTAACTTTGTATCCCCAGTTAGTGTGATGAACGTGATAAAATATATTTGCAATGGGAAGTAATAGCTGGTTTGTTAATTTCATTTTGGAAATGAAATGGTTGTGCTATTGTATTGTTCTGACTTCATGGGGCCTACTGGAGTGAATGGGCTGCTTATTCTCTAACATTATTTGATGCTGTGTGAGACTGCTGTCTCCTGGCTATCAGCCCTGTCTCTGTGTTTGATCAAAACTTGCTCTCCTTCAGCGCCATGGAGTGCACAGGTATTACGGTTGCTGTCCTTTCAGCACCACGATCCTTTCACCTTTGATGTGACACTGTTGTTGTCTCTATTGGTGATAGTGTGATAATAATATGCCATTTAGCAGACGCTTTTATCCAAAGCGACTTACAGTCATGTGCGCATACATTTTTATGTATGGGTGGTCCCGGGGATCGAACCCACTAGCCTGGCGTTACAAGCGCCATGCTCTACCAATTGAGCTACAGAGGACCACAGTGGTGCTAGTGGTGCTGGCCACCGTAAGCTGTGCAAACAGTGCATTATGTTCAAAACAAATCAAATTGTATTGGTCACATATACATATTTAGCAGATGCTATTGCGGGTGTAGCGAAATGCTTGTGTTTCTAGCACCAACAGTGAAGTAGTATCTAACAATTCACAACAATACACACAATACACTCAAATCTAAAAGTAAAAGAATGGATTGAAGAAATATATAAATATTAGGATGAGCAAGGTCGGTGTGGCATAAAATAAAATACAGTAGAATAAAATACAGTATATATATATATGTGATGAGCAAAGCAAAAATATGTAAACATTATTAAAGTGACTAGTGTTTCATTATTAAAGTGGCCATTGATTCCAAGTCTATATATGTAGGGCAGTAGCCTCTAAGCTGCAGGGTTGCGTAACCGGGTGGAAGCCGGCTAGTGATGGCAGGTGAGATCCTGCCGCTCTGATATCCAAAAGTTATTTCCGGCTGTAATGTAATAACACAAAAAAAATTCTGGCCAAATAATGTAAGAAATAACACACAAAAAACACAAAAAACTGCAAAGTTGCTTAGGAGCTAGAAGCAGAGCTGCCATATCTGTCGGCGCCATCTCCAAAATTCTATGTGTCATGTTGTGTCCATGCGGGTTCTGTCTGTGTGCGCGGCAGCCCGAAGCGCGACCTGTTTGATTAATTCATAATGTCATCAAAAAGCATTGCTCCTCCTTCACGAGAACTAGAATGGGCTGACTACAGAATATATCATGTCTGGCGTATTAAGTGATGCTATGTTTTCTGTTCTTTTCATGTTTGTTTTTTTATTCAACTTATTGTTAGATTTTTGGTCCCTCTGAAGGCCTAGGTCCTATAGTCACGGTCTGTTTGTGACGTCAGTGTGTCATGTACTGGAAAAGGGTCTATAACCACTTCCTCAAAATAGTCAGAAAACTCAAGAAATCTGTCATTAATGTTGATGTTTTTGCCGAGGAGATCTTAGTGGTGCAATTTTACATTTAACTAAGATGTTTGTTGCTCAATGAAAAAATCTGCATGAAAACGACTCGTCTCTCATTTAAGGACAAATACTTTATTGAAGAATACCTACTGTTGACCAATAACCCCCTTCCCCTTCGGCTACAGACTTCGGCTTGACTCGAGGAAAAAAAAATTGTGTGCCAGAACAGCTGAAAAAACCCTTACCATAAGTCCAAAACGAAAACAAAATGTTGTCATAATATATGCACAAACTCTTCCCAACTGTTTCGTCTGGGAAACATGCTGACGCCTTAAAGGCTAACAAAAAGTCTGTCTTACAATGGTTTCAGTAGTCCTACATTGTCACAAGGTATAGATTATACCCCTATTTAGACCTGAAGTAGCAGACAGTCTAAATCCAGATTAGTGACAATGTCGGACTACTAAAACCATTTGTCACAGAATTTTAGCTAGTCTGCCTAGTTAAATAAAGGTTAAATAATAATAATAAAATATGTACATGCTAAAATCTCCACTGTAAAACACATAGGGTGTTCACTCCTTAGGCCTACCTTCCTTTCTGCGTCAGACTTCGGCCTCAAGTCTTGGGTGGAAAATCTACTTCTGAAAGTACCATGCTTAGATTCATACACAGCCACAGTTTCGATGCAAACAAGACACACTGGTTTGGCATTGGAGAAATAGGATGAATATATTTTAATAGAACAGGTAGGCAGTGGTGGAAAAAGTACCCAATTGTCATACTTGAGTAAAAGTAAAGATACCTTAATAGAAAATGACTTAAGTAAAAGTGAAAGTCACCCAGTGAAATACTACTTGAGTAAAAGTCTAAAAGTATTTGGTTTTAAATATACTTAAGTTTCAAAAGTAAACCTAGTTACAAACCCCCCCCCCTATATTGTAAATTCAATCTGGTTGGTATAAGATTGAAATGGGAAAATAATGTACCTGTGAAAACCCTATGAAATAGCTCCCCAATACCGTCTGATGTATATATTTAATGTATTACATGAATGGTGACCACAGCCCTTCCGACAATACATTTAAAACGTGTTTTCCTGTGTTTTTTCCCACCCTGCTGAATGTATCCAATGTTCCATATCAAATGTGTGTCCTATTATGACACATCTGGCAGTGCCATAGTATTTTCCTGCCTTGGTAGTGACCCAAAACACATCATAGTACAATGGAATGTTGTTGTTCATTGTACTACGATGGTACATTTTTGTAAGAGCTGTCCTTCACATCGGAGTGCTAATGCTGGCTCTTTGCGTCTCTTGACCATGTCGCGTGGACCGGGCACAAAGCTCAAGGAGCGCTCTCCACTTCCCTCCGGTAGTTATTTAGCAAGCCTGATAACACATCACTCCCGACAGACACAAGCAAAAACTCTTGCATAAATGTAGAAGCCTATACACCTAAACACTAGCGATCTGACATGCTGTATTGCATGGAAACTGCAGGCTACTAACAACAGCAGCTACAGTGACTTGCAAAAGTATTCACCCCCTTGGCATTCTTCCTATTTTGTTGCCTTACAACCTGGAATTAAAATTGATTTTTGGGGGGGTTGTATCATTTGATTTACACAACATGCCTACCACTTTGAAGATGCAAAATATTTTTTTTTGTGAAACAAACAAGAAATAAGACAAGAAAACAGACAACTTGAGCGTGCATAACTATTCACCCCCCCAAAGTCAATACTTTGTAGAGCCACCTTTTGCAGCAATTACAGCTGCAAGTCTCTTGGAGTATGTCTCTATAAGCTTGGCACATCTAGCCACTGGGATTTTTGCCCCTTCTTCAAGGCAAAACTGCTCCAGCTCCTTCAAGTTGGATGGGTTCCGCTGGTGTACAGCAATCTTTAAGTCATACCACAGATTCTCAATTGGATTGAGGTCTGGGCTTTGACTAGGCCATTCCAAGACATTTAAATGTTTCCCCTTAAACCACTTGAGTGTTGCTTTAGCAGTATGCTTAAGGTCATTATCCTGCTGGAAGGTGAACCTCCGTCCCAGTCTCAAATCTCTGGAAGACTGAAACAGGTTTCCCTCAAGAATTTCCCTGTATTTAGCACCATCCATCATTCCTTCAATTCTGACCAGTTTCCCAGTCCCTGCCGATGAAAAACATCCACCATGCTTCACTGTGGGGATGGAGTTCTCAGGGTGATGAGAGGTGTTGGGTTTGCGCCAGACAGTTTCCTTGATGGCCAAAAAGCTCAATGTTAGTCTCATCTGACCAGAGTACCTTCTTCCATATGTTTGGGGAGTCTCCCACATGCTTATCTCCCACATGTTTGCTTATTTTTTTCTTTAAGCAATGGCTTTTTTCAGGCCACTTCTCCGTAAAGCCCAGCTCTGTGGAGTATACAGCTTAAAGTGGTCCTATGGACAGATACTCCAATCTCCGCTGTGGAGCTTTGCAGCTCCTTCAGGGTTATCTTTGGTGTCTTTGTTGCCTCTCTGATTAATGCCCTCCTTGCCTGGTCCGTGAGTTTTGGTGGGCGGCCCTATCTTGGCAGGTTTGTTGTGGTGCCATATTCTTTAAATTTTTTAATAATGGATTTAATGGTGCTCCGTAGGATGTTCAAAGTTTAGGATATTTTTTTATAACCCAACCCTGATCTGTACTTCTCCACAACTTTGTCGCTGACCTGTTTGGAGAGCTCCTTGATCTTCATGGTGCCGCTTGCTTGGTGGTGCCCCTTGCTTAGTGGTGTTGCAGACTCTGGGGCCTTTCAGAACAGGTATATATATACAGAGATCATGTGACAGATCACGTGACACTTAGATTGCACACAGGTGGACTTTATTTAACTAATTATGTGACTTCTGAAGGTAATTGGTTGCACCAGATCTTATTTAGGGGTTTCATAGCAAAGGGGGTGAATACATATGCACGCACCACTTTTCCGTTATGTTTTTTATTAATTTTTTTAACAAGTAATTTCTTTCATTTCACTTCACCAATTTGGACTATTTTGTGTATGTCCATTACATGAAATCCAAATAAAAAACAATTTAAATTACAGGTTGTAATGCAACAAAATAGGAAAAACACCAAGAGGTATGAATACTTTTACAAGGCACTGTACATAGTCTAGCCTACTATGGCCCTGTCCCTCTGGCCAGGGTAAACAAAGAGGTAATGTTGTGTCTTGTATATACAGTATAGGCCATTTGTTTGGGAGAATGTGAATTGGATAACATCTGGTTCATATATAGACACTAACTATTTGATATAAAGCAGTTTGTTTCATTTAATTATACACAAAAAGATGTTGCCCAGAACAAATTAATGTACAAACAGTATTTTTCATTACATTTGAGTCATTTAGCAGATGCTCTTATCCAGAGCAACTTACAGAACCAATTAGGGTTAATTGCCTTGATCAAGGGCACAACGACATATTTTTCACCTAGTTGGCTCGGGATTCAAACCAGAGACCTTTCAGTTACTGGTCCAACACTCTTAATGGCTAGGCTACCTGCCGCCAAATCAATTAACTTAAACACAGTTATCCGAATACATTCATAATCAATTGATAAAATAATGAATCTAGTTTTAAAAGACAATTTAAAAAACACAAGTAGTCGATTCAAAGCCTGTTTATCATTAAACAAAAGTTTAGTAATATAAAATCATCCACCCAAACTAATGGTGAAAACCGATCATCACAACATCTTTGTCTGATATACACTGAGTGTACAAAACATCAGGAACACCTTCCTAATATTGAGTTGCACCCCCCCTTTGTCCTCAGAATAGCCTCAATTCATCGGGGCATGGACTGTCCAAGGTGTTGAGAGCATTCCACAGGGATGCTGGACCATGTTGACTGCAATGCTTCCCACAGTTGTGGCAGGTTGGCTGGGAGTGGATCTCTACTCCGAATAGCTCGTTCCATCTCCTCCCACAGATGCACAATTGGATTGAGATCTGGTGACTCGGCAGGCCACTGCAGTAAGCTGAATTCACTGTCATGTTCTTGGAACAATTCCTGGACAAGGCTTGTTGTATGGGGCATAATCCTGCTGCAAAAATCTATTTTGCAGATGGATACACCATTGCCAAGAACACATACTGCCATTAAGGGATGCACCGGATTGGCAATGATGTTTAGATATCCTGTGGCATTCAAACGTTGCTCCACTTTTATCAAGGGGCCCAATGAGTGCCATGAAAACACACCCCACACCCCACCACCAGCCTGCAATGCTGACACACAGCATGGATGCATGTACTCATGGTTTTCTCCATACCTTAGTCCTCCCATCAGTGTGAAACAGCAGGAACGGGGATTCATCAGACCAGGCAATGTTTTTCAAATTCTCCAGTGTCCAGTGTTTTCATTCCTAAGCCCACTGCAGTTTCTTGTTTTCTGCTGAAAGCTAATGGGGATCCATAATAAATACACCATAACTACATCAGTAAGGATCATAGCTTTCACCTGGGTTCACCTGGTCAATCTATGTCATGGAAAGAGCAGGTGTCCTTAAAGTTTTGTACACTCAGTGTATGTTGTGTCTACTAGCTCATTCCCACAGAAAACTGCAGAGGGAAGCAGTACCACCCAGTCAACCATCAGACTCCATTGTGAGACGCCTCAAAGAGGATATTCAACCCTAAGGGCAAATCCAAGGTCATCACAATATCTTTACAGTAGAAGCTATCTAAGCACACCAAAACTGACAAGGTGCACACTGATCAGTAAAGAGATGCTAACATTCCATAACGCTCCCTTTCCTCTGCACAGTTCTCTCACAGTGAGAAACAATAGGATTACAATAGAGTGTTCTATGCTTTCTTCATTTGATCCAATCCACTACCACTTCTTATGTATACGTTGGTGTGTTTTTAAATTGCCCAATCTGTAGAATCTCGTCTCACATTCAGTGCAGTGATAAGTCTCTCCAGTGTGTAACCGTTGGTGTGTTTTTACATTGCCCAATCGGGAGAAACTCTTGCCATATTAAGAGCAGAAGGAAGGGTTCTCTCCTGTGTGTGTTCTCTGATGAAGTTTTAGCTCAGTTGATGTTGTGAAGCATTTTACACAGTCAGAGCAGGAGTAAGGCTTTTCTCCTGTATGTATACGTTCATGTCTTTTTAAGGTGCCCAGTTGAGAGAAACTTGCCCCACAGTCAGAGCAGGAGTAGGGCTTCTCTCCTGTGTGTATACGTTCATGTGTTTTTAAGCTGCCCAGTTGAGAGAAACTTGCCCCACAGTCAGAGCAGGAGTAGGGCTTCTCTCCTGTATGTATACGTTCATGTGTTTTTAAGTTGTCCAGTCGAAAGAAACTTGCCCCACAATCAGAGCAGGAGTAAGGATTCTCTCCTGTGTGTGTTCTCTGATGAACTTTTAGCTCAGTTAATGTTGTGAAGCGTTTTACACAGTCAGAGCAGGAGTAAGGCTTTTCTCCTGTATGTATAAGTTCATGTTGTTTTAAGGTGCCCAGTCGAGAGAAACTCTTCCCACAGTCAGAGCAGGAGTAAGGCTTCTCTCCTGTGTGTGTTCTCTGATGAACTTTTAACTCAGTTGATCTTGTGAAGCATTTTACACAGTCAGAGCAGGAGTAAGGCTTTTCTCCTGTATGTATAGGTTCATGTTGTTTTAAGGTGCCCAGTTGAGAGAAACTTGCCCCACAGTAAGAGCAGAAGTAAGGCTTCTCTCCTGTGTGTATACGTTCATGTGTTTTTAAGTTGCTCAGTCGAGAGAAACTCTTTCCACAGTCAGAGCAGGAGTAAGGCTTCTCTCCTGTGTGTGTTCTCTGATGAACTTTTAGCTCAGTTGATCTTGTGAAGCATTTTACACAGTCAGAGCAGGAGTAAGGCTTTTCTCCTGTATGTATAGGTTCATGTTGTTTTAAGGTGTCCAGTTGAGAGAAACTTGCCCCACAGTCAGAGCAGAAGTAAGGCTTCTCTCCTGTGTGTATACGTTCATGTCTTTTTAAGTGGCCTAGACGAGAGAAAATCTTTCCACACTCAGAGCAGGAGTAAGGCTTCTCTCCTGTGTGTGTTCTCTGGTGAACTTTTAGCTCAGTTGATGTTGTGAAGCATTTTACACAGTCAGAGCAGGAGTAAGGCTTTTCTCCTGTATGTATACGTTCATGTTTTTTTAAGGTGCCCAGTTGAGAGAAACTTGCCCCACAGTCAGAGCAGAAGTAAGGCTTCTCTCCTGTGTGTATACGTTCATGTGTTTTTAAGATGCCCAGTCGAGAGAAACTCGTCCCACAGTCAGAGCAGGAGTAAGGCTTCTCTCCTGTGTGCACTCTCTGATGAACTGTCAGAGCCTGTGATGTTGTGAAGCTCTTCCCACAGTCAGTGCAGGAATACAGATTATCTCCTGTGTGTATTTTTAGGTGTATTTTTAGCTTTGATAGAATTGGGAAAATCTCCTCACAATGTGGGCAGTGGTGAGACCTCTTAGCTCTGCGATCTTCCTGCTGTTGCTCTCTGGATGTAGAGAATGTCTCAATGTCACCTGTGTGAAAAGCATTTAAAAAAGTCAATTGGTGTGATATGCACTGAGTGTACAAAACATGATGAACTCTTTCCATGACATAGACTGACCAGGTGAGAGCTATGATCCCTCATTGATGCCACTTGTTAAATACACTTCAGATCAGTGTCGATGAAGGGGAGGAGACAGATTAATGAAGGACTTTTAAGCCTTGAGACAATTGAGACATGGATTGTGTATGTGTGCCATTCAGAGGGTGAATGGTGTGTTTTAATCAAATCAAATACAAAAGCTGAAGAATATACGCACATCCAGGTAATCAAATCCACCATATGCACTGAGCTTGTCTGACAGGTTGAAGCGAACTAAATACTAAATAAATGATAAGCGTACCAGAGAGTCTGTTGTAACGTTTTATTGTTAAGCCTTTATTACAGCAAAGACTAAAAACAGTTGCATTGATTCCTGAATGCAATTTCTGAAATTGAACTGTTTATTTATTGTTTATGCTAATTATTCAAGGTTTGCTTTGTTATTTTAAAACCAAAAATGCTTGATTGCATTTCAATGGCTTGCATTCTGTGTGATGACATGAACAAATCAATGATTGATACAGTAGCCTTTATACAGTGTGCAAGAGTATTCCAAGATAAATATACAACACAGGGAATTAACGATCAATGGAAACAGTTGTTTTTCAGTTCAACATCTGTTTAGTATCTATGTAGGGGTTCCAGTCCGGGACTCATAGCTACATGTGGCAAGTTAGCATTGGTCCAAATGGTCTATACATTGAGCCTGAAATGGGATACTTGGTATTTGGCCATTGGACCAATGTTATTGCAAGGAATTCTAATTGGTCAACCATAGGCAAGGGAGAAAACACTGAGAACAGGGAAGAATAAACATCTACAATCTACTTTCCAGCATAAAAAATGATTGGTTCTCTTTGAATGAATATATTTTTCTCCCCCTGATTTGCTTTGGGGTCTGTGTTATTGAAGAATAACATCAACTGCTAACAAGTGCATTCGGAAAGTAATCAGACCCCCTTGACTTTTTCCACATTTTGTTACGTTACAGCCTTATTCTAAAATGGATTAAAAAATACAAATACAAAAATAATCCTCAGCAATACCCCATAATGACAAAGCGAAAACAGGTTTTTAGAAAATGTTGCTAATACATTAAAAATAAGTCACGATCGTCGTAGAGAGTAGACCAAGGCGCAGCGTGATGAACGAACATATTTAATCTTTATTATCTTCAGTGATAATAAGAACAACAAAACGAAACGTGCAGTCCTACGGTTTAACATAGCCAACAAGGAACAAACCAAAACGGAAACAAGATCCCACAAACACGAATGGAAAACAGACTGTTTAAATATGGTTCCCAATCAGAGACAACCAGCCACAGCTGACACTCGTTGCCTCTGATTGAGAACCACACTGGCCAACATAGAAATACAATACAACTAGAACTCCCGACATAGAAACACAACACATAGAATGAACACACCCTGGCTCAACATATAGTGTCCCAGACCCAGGGTGTGACAGTACCCCCCCCTAAAGGCGCGGACTGCGACCGCGCCTCAACTAGAACCAAACAGGGGAGGGCTGGGTGGGCATTCCTCCTCGGCGGCGGTTCTGGCTCCGGGCTTTCCCACCACCCTCCAATAATCCCCCCATAGCGCCCCTGGTCCGATCTGGCCCCGCTGGCTGGAGCTGAACTGGACATAGTAGGAGCGGATAGCTTCAGCTCCGGTGTGGAGCAGCCGACCGGTACCTGAACAGGCACCGGTGACCCAGGCACGGGTTGTGCCGGACTGACGACGCGCACCCCTGGCTTGGTGCGTGGAGCAGCAACTGGCTGGACCGGGCTGACGATGCGCACCCCTGGCTTGGTGCGTGGAGCAGGAACGGACCGGACCGGGCTGACGATACGCACCCATGGCTTGGTGCGTGGAGCAGGAATGGGCCTTACCAGGCTGACGACTCGCACCCCTGGCTTGGTGCGAGTGGCAGGAACAGGCCGGGCCGGGCATGGCGACGCGCACCGTAGGCTTGGTGCGAGTGGCAGGAACAGGCCGGGCCGGGCTGGCGACGCGCACCGTAGGCTTGGTGCGAGTGGCAGGAACAGGCCGGGCTGGCGACGCGCACCGTAGGCTTGGTGCGAGTGGCAGGAACAGGCCGGACCGGGCTGGCGACGCGCACCGTAGGCTTGGTGCGAGTGGCAGGAACAGGCCGGGCCGGGCTGGCGACGCGCACCGTAGGCTTGGTGCGAGTAGCAGGAACAGGCCGGGCCGGCGACGCGCACCGTAGGCTTGGTGCGAGTGGCAGGAACAGACCGGGCCGGGCTGGCGATGCGCACCGTAGGCTTGGTGCAAAGGGCAGGAACAGGCCGGGCTGGCGACGCGCACCGTAGGCTTGGTGCGAGGGGCAGGAACAGGCCAGGCTGGCGACGCACACTTGGATGAAACCAAGATTGAACTCTTTGGCCTGAATGCCAAGCACCACGTCTGGAGGAAACCTGGCACCATCCCTACGGTGAAGCATGGTGGTGGCAGCATCATGCTGTCGGGATGTTTTTCAGCGTCAGGGACTGAGAGACTAGTCAGGATCGAGGCAAAGATGAACTGAGCAAAGTACAGAGAGAGATCCTTAATGAAAACCTGCTTGGTGCGAGGAGCAGGAGCAGGAACAGGCCGGGCTGTGGAGACGGATAGGAGACCTGGAGTGAAGAGCGGCCACAACCCGTCCTGGCTGAATGCCTACCTTCACACAATCTGTGTGAGGCATCCGCACAGGACGTACAGGGCTGTGTACCCGTACTGGCATAACAGCACGTGACACTGGCGCAGGATATCCGGGACTGAGGAGAGGCACTGGAGACCACGAGCGCTGAGCCGGCACACTCCGTCCTGGCTGCATGCCCACCTTCGCACGACACGTGCGGGGTGCTCGCACAGGACGTACCGGACTATGCCGGACCACTCGTGGCACAGTACGCAGCTCCGCATACCGCGGAACCTGCCCAGTCCCATGCCTGAGTACGGGTAGTTGGCTCTGCTCTCCATCCAGGCTCCACCAACCTGCCTTCTGGCCCCCCAAACCCGGTGGCCTCCTCTCCAAATCTCCCAAATCGCCCTGTGGCAGCCTCCTGCTGCCCAGTCGCCCATGCCGTGTGCCCCCCCCTAAAAAATGTTTGGGGTTGCCTCTCGTCCGTCCGACGCCGACACTGCTGACGCCGCTGCTCCTCTCTCGCCAGGGCCTTAATCCTAGCCCATGGCCCTTTTCCCCCGAGCATGTCCTCCCAGGACCACACTTTGCCCACCTGGGCCATCGCCAACCTCTCCAGCTCCTTTCCTGGCGCTTCCTCCCATGTCCAGGCAGCCTGCTCCTGGACACGCTGCTTGGTCCTTGTATGGTGGGATCTTCTGTCACGATCATCGTAGAGAGTAGACCAAGGCGCAGCGTGATGAACGAACATATTTAATCTTTATTATCTTCAGTGATAATAAGAACAACAAAACGAAACGTGCAGTCCTACGGTTTAACATAGCCAACAAGGAACAAACCAAAACGGAAACAAGATCCCACAAACACGAATGGAAAACAGACTGTTTAAATATGGTTCCCAATCAGAGACAACCAGCCACAGCTGACACTCGTTGCCTCTGATTGAGAACCACACTGGCCAACATAGAAATACAATACAACTAGAACTCCCGACATAGAAACACAACACATAGAGTGAACACACCCTGGCTCAACATATAGAGTCCCAGAGCCAGGGTGTGACAATAAAACAGAACTATATTATTTACATAATTATTCAGACCCTTTGCTATGAGACTCGAAATTGAGCTCAGGTGCAACCTGTTTCCATTTATCATCCTTGAGATGTTTCTACAACTTGATTCGAGCCAATCCTTGGTAAATTCAATTGATTGGACATGATTTAGAAAGGAACACACCTGTTTATATAAGGTCCCACAGTTGACAGTGCATGTCAGAGTAAAAACCAAGCCATGAGGTCGAAGGAGTTGTCCGTAGAGCCCCGAGACAGGATTGTGTCACGGCACAGATCTGGGCAAGGGTACCAAAACATGTCTGCAGCATTGAAGGTCCCCAAGAACACAGTGGCCTCCATCTTTCTTAAATGGAAGAAGTTTGGAACCACCAAGACTCTTCCTAGAGCTGGCCGCCCGGCCAAACTGAGCAATTGGGGGAGAAGGGCCTTGGTCAGGGAGGTGACCAAGACACGATGGTCACTGACAGAGCTCTAGAGTTCCTCTGGAGATAGGAGAACATTCCAGAAGGTCAACCATCTCTGCAGCACTCCAGCAATCAAGCCTTTATGGTAGAGTGGCCAGACGGAAGCCAATTGTCAGTAAAAGGCACATGACTGCCCGCTTGGAGTTTGCCAAAAGGCACCTAAAGACTCTCAGACCATGAGAAACAAGATTCTCTGGTTGGATGAAACCAAGATTGAACTCTTTGGCCTGAATGCCAAGCGCCACGTCTGGAGGAAACCTGGCACCATCCCTACGGTGAAGCATGGTGGTGGCAGCATCATGCTGTCGGGATGTTTTTCAGCGTCAGGGACTGGTAGACTAGTCAGGATCGAGGCAAAGATGAACTGAGCAAAGTACAGAGAGAGATCCTTAATGAAAACCTGCTCCCGAGCGCTCAGGACCTCAGACTGGGACGAAGGTTCACCTTCCAACAGGACAACGACCCTAAGCACACAGCCAAGACAACACAGGAGTGGCTTCAGGACAAGTCTCTGAATGTCCTTGAGTAGCACAGCCAGAACCCGGACTTGAACCCGATCGAACATCTCTGGAGAAACTTGAAAATAGCTGTGCAGCAGTGCTCGCCATCCAACCTGACAGAGCTTGAGAGAATCTGCAGAGAAGAATGGGAGAAACTCTCCAAATACAGATGTGCCAAGCTTGTAGTGTCATACCCAAAAAGACTCAATGCTATAATCGCTGCCAAAGGTGCTTCAACAAAGTACTGAGTAAAGGGTCTGAATCCATTTTTAATTTTTTTATAGTTTGGCAAAAATGTCTAAAAACCTGTTTTTGCTTTGTCATTATGTGGTAGTGTGTAGATTAATGAGGGCAAAAAACAATTTAATCAATTTTAGAATAAGGCTGTAACACAACAAAATATGGAAAAAGTCAAGGGGTCTGAATACTTTCCGAATGGCACTGTATATGTTGGGGTCAATGAAGGGTGGATAGGAACTTGGTGCATGGAAAGTTACTGAGGGAGACAAGGGGAAGTGCAGAATTCATGTTCCTAAGGAGGGAGGCAAAGGGCAACAGTCTAGTTTCAGTTCCTGATAAGGCAGGCCAGTTGCGAAACTAGGGAGGAGCAAGGAATTCGGCTCGAGGTCATGTCAACAGATGAAGTGAGTAGAAACCTCTGGGATGGGGGCCAGAGGGGCCCACCACAACGACCCTCCTACTACAGTCCTATCTCACACGCATACACTTTCACGCCCACGAAGGTTCTAGCATCAGGCAGGGCCATGACTACACCAGTGAGAAGAACCAATTAAGTTCCTGACTAGCAACATATATGTATTGGCTGTCTAGATATGTAAGGAGTTGAGTAGGAGGTTATAAATATATGTGCTTGTGTAATCATGCTTTGTCTTTGCAGCTGTTTGAAACCCGTTGGATGAATGAACTTGGTTTTGTGGTTTTCCTAGATGTCCTTTTGAGTTTTTACTCTGTTTGTTCAGAACCTAACAGAAAGCTTCATAATGAAAAATTATCTAACGGGCGAAATGTTGAACGCGATGTGCTTTATCTATTACCTAGCGAACAACTTGACTACAGGTATTTATTTTAAAAGTACTAATATTCAAAGGCCAAACAACTTAACTGAGCAGAATGCTAACAAAATGCTAACTAGTACTAAGGAATCATCATAGAGGACGCTAACTGAATGCTAACGAGTGCAATGCGAACACTTTGTACAGTTTCTGACCTCAGCTATACAAGTAACTCAAACACTCACAGTTGGCTGCCCGCACAAAACTAATATTAGCCAGCAAGGCTCTTGATCCAGGTGGGGATTCTCTGCTGTTAGCAAGGGAATCCTTGATTGGAAGAAGCTAACCACTTAGCTAGATAGCTAACTAACTACTACATTAGCAAACCTAATGGGCAACTGCAGAGCATTTAGCACATTGTAGACTGTTAACTTAATAGTTAAGATATCTAGCTGGCAAACATTTAGTTGTGAATTCCATACTGTAATTAGATCACCTGGCGCATGCTGCACGACAGAGATTGACTCACAAGGCTCCGGTCTCTTCTCGTTGACTGGGGACTACTGTAAGCTACATAATAATGTGATGTAATGTTCTTTATCTCGTAACATATTGCACAAGTTGACTGCAGGTATTTACTTAAAAAGTAGCTACAAATATTCAAATTAATCAAGAAAAACTTCAAGAAAACAATTTCAGCTGTATGGAAAACCCATCCAGTGGCTTTTTCCAAATTCCCTGGTATCCAGTATACCACCCAAGCCTAGTAACTACACAGACTCATTTCATAGAAGTTCTAATTACTGGCAGTTTGTCTACGTCACTTCTTTAGTCTACTCTCTGAGCACTCCAGATAGCCCAGTTAATAAAACACATGCTGGCAATACTGGTATTTGGGTATTTTATTAGGATCCCCATAAGCTGTTGCAAAAGCAGTAGCTACTCTTCCTGGGGTCCACACAAAACATGAAACATGACATAATACAGAACATTAATAGACAAGAACAGCTCAAGGACAGAACTACATAAAAACATTTTAAAAGGCACACGTAGCCTACATGTCAATACATACAAAAACGATCTAGGTCAAATAGCGGAGAGGCGTTGTGCCATGAGGTGTTGCTTTATCTGTTTTTGAAAGCAGGTTTGCTGTTTATTTGAGCAATATGAGATGGAACGGAGTTCCATGCAATAACGGCTCTATATAATAGTGTATCCTTTCTTGGATTTGGGGACTGTGAAAAGACCCCTGGTGGCATGTCTGGTGGGGTATGTGTGTGTGTCAGAGATATGTGTACAGCATGCATAGTATTTATATTAGCCCTCTGATTACAATGAAGAGCAGGACGTGCCGCTCTGTTCTGGGCCAGCTGCAGCTTAAATAGTTATTTTTATTTATTCAGTTTTATTTAAAATAAATCAGCTTTAATATTTCTGATAGATTTAACTTCCATCAATGTAATTGTCTGCATCACTTCCAATCCCCCATATATATTTTTCACATATACATATATAATATAATATATATATATCCTTTAAAAAATACATATTTTCCTTTATTACTTTCCAACCCCACCACCCCTCCCCTAATTGGAGTAAACTAGTGAACAACAATGCTTAGGCCTCTACTTCATGCTTATACATACTATATACATTTTATGGACACAGTCAATTTCACAATAGTTCTATTTTGTTTGTTTTTACTCCTCAACCTCTCCGATCATTTTCATGATGTCCATCCGGTTTCTTCTGTATGCCATATCTTTCAAACTGTGCTCTTTCACAAAAGTTCTTAACCTATATCCTATATACTTTTTAACTTAACTAGGTCTTTCCTTACAGAACTCGACCACACGACTGGACAATAATCAAGATAAGACAAATCTAGAACCTGCAGAACTTGCTTTTTGGAGTGTGGTGTCAAAAAAGCAGAGCATCTATTACGGACAGAACTCTTCCCATCTTTATAACCATTGAATCTATATGTTTTGACCATGACAGTTTACAATCTAAGGTAATGCCAAGTAATTTAGTCTCCTCAACTTGTTCAACAACCACACCATTCATTACCAGATTCAGCTGAGGTCTAGAATTTAGGAAATTATTTGTACCAAATACAGTGCTCTTAGTTTTAGATGTTCAGGGCCAGTTTATTACTGGCCACCCATTCCAAAACAGACTATACTGGTGTCATCCATGCAAGTCTCAGTAGCATTAAATAACATCTACCTTCTCATTGAAACAGTTCATCATGAAACAGTTCTACTGCAACTTTTCATGCACAGTGGAAAGTTGGAACGAACCTGCTCTTACCATGAGAAACAGATTTCCCAATCTTCTCCTCCTCTTCTTCATCTTTAATGTTGACATTCAGCTCCAGTGTTTGACTGGAGTCTTCCAGCTTCACTGATGCCATCTCTTGTACCTGCGGTGCAAACTGGGCTCGACTGTCAATCAGGACCCAGTGAATGTAGGTTTGGACTCAGTGTGGAAGGAGAGAGGCAGGCTGGGTTTGTCCTCACTGTTGATGTTACAGGCCTCAGATTTAATCCTAGTCGGCCTGTAGTAATAAAGAGAAACAGACAATGTTGTGGAGAATTGTCCTTATCCTCAGTAAAAACAAAGTACTTCCAGAGTTTTTGTAGAATCAAGATATACTTTTTTACACAAGCAATAGAGCCGAGCTGGTCTGCAGAGCAACTACTCTCCTACACTCAGTTGTCAGTTTTTATACAGTTTCATTTTTGCTCCTAGTACACACCTTTTTCTTAATCCTTCCCTGGTTAGTTTACTCCACCATTGTTTCCAATCTTAACATCTTGACTGTCCCACCCACTTGTTTATTCTTTAATAGTGGCACAATCTGACTTCTCTTCCTTCTATTCCGTCTGTTTTTGGAAACAATGGTGGCGGGACCAAACCTTGTTATGCCACTTCCTGGCTCTGTTTTAACCCTTTAAGTGGTTCTTTCTCCATAGGTGTATACTGAGCCATTTCCTGTCTTTGTTTCAACTGAGCCATTTCCTTTTGCACCATACTTAGCTTGTTATGTTTTCTATCCTTGTGAGTTAGTGGTTAACCGCGATTAACTGAAAAATCTCCAATACTTTAGGGCCTTTCCGGCCGTCTTCGTGGTTATATGTGGGGAGCATAAATTGTACAATTGAAAGCTAATAAATGCTTTTCCAAGTTAGAACTCATGTATATTTATACAATAAGGCCAGAGGAGGTGTGGTATATGGTCAATATACCACGGCTAAGGGCTGTTAGGCACGATGCATTGCCTCAGTCGCCTAATTGCTATTATAAACTGGTTACCAACATATGTATAACAGTACAAATATTGCTTTTGTCATACTTGTGGTGTAGGTCTGAATTACCACGGCTTTCAGCCAATCAGCATTCAGGGCTCTAACAACCCCGACCACCTAATGTATATTTACTACAGTAAAATAATATACTGCACCAACTACATAAATATCTGATAGGGGCCATTATCTTCTATGTGGTCTTTAAACGAACATCAGAATGGACGACGCCATTTTAACAGCTCGTAAGATTATACATTTTTACACAAAACCAATAACATGTCAAACGAACACAGAAATCTCAAATGGTTTATTTTATTAAGTTACTTTGACGAAATTATGTACATCCACTCAGACAAATCGCAAATATCTAGCTATGTGACTTGTAAAATAGTTTTTATCACGTTCTTTCACTCACTCGGTTTGACACAAAAATAACACATAATAACTTTACCAAATGGGAGAATACCTTGCGGTATTTGTTAACTAGCATGTTATGACATGTTCTTTCGATATTAGAAAGTTTAAACGTGCTATTACATACCTGTAGTAATACATTTGAAACAGACACAAAGTTGTCGTCTTGACAGCACATGTCTGGCGCATTCTTTATTCTGAACAATGGGTCGCGACAACCCGGAACTTCCTGTTCCCCCACTACCACAGTGCAACATCGACATCTATTGGACTGATGGACTAACTACCTCTTAATAATAATAATAATAATAAATAATAATAATAATAATAATAATATGCCATTTAGCAGACGCTTTTATCCAAAGCGACTTACAGTCATGTGTGCATACATTTTTAGGTATGGGTGGTCCCTCTACCTCTTCTTCTTCTTATCTATTATAATGACGTTCACGTAATGTGTATGCCTCCACCTACTGTTCGGTTAGTAAACCAGAGTAAAAATAAATGTCCATTGTGGAAAAGGGGGAAAAACTACATCACACAAAATTAAAATACATAAAAAAGTCACAGTCCAATCCAAATCACATCCCTACACAGGTTCAGGGGCCTTGGAGGGCGGAACATCTCCAGTCAGTATTCCCTGCAATCAGTGGAAACTCCTTAGAGGAGGAAGGGGAGGACCATCCCCCTCAGTGAATTTCATTTTTTTTTTTTATAATAGTGAAACATTAAAAAAGTTATCCTTTTCAGATACAACTATAAAAAAATATATACATTAATATTTAACCAAATAATTGATTAAAACACACTGTTTTGCAATGACAGCTAGCTTCCGTCCACCTCTGGGTACATTGACTTCAATACAAAACCTAGGAGGCTCATGGTTCTCACCCCCTTCCATAGACTTACACAGTAATTATGACAACTTCCGCAGGACATCCTCTAACCTTTTGCAGCATGAACTGACATGTTGTCCACCAAATCAAAGGATCAGAGAATGAATCTAGTACTGAAAGCATAAGCTACAGCTAGCTAGCACTGCAGTGCATAAAATGTATTGAGTAGTTGACTCAAAGAGAGAGAAAGACAATAGCTGAACAGTTTTTAACAAATGAATTTCTTCAAAAATGAAGGAGGAGCAAGAGAGAGAGATATTTTGTCATTTTTTTCAGTTTCACTTACTTAGCTAGCAAATGCAAATGGTTAGTTTTGCCTACTCAAATACCCGGCTCAAACAGAGGGATGCTATGTTAGGTAGCTGGCTATGACTATCTAACACTGGAACTCTTCCAAGTCAAGGTAAGCTTTTGGTTTTACTAATTTATTTCCACCGGGGCCCGCCGGTGTAACTGCTAAGAAAGAATACAACAAACTGTTTGGCTATGAAAGTGAACTGTTCACGTGTGATCAGGGTGTATTCATTCCGCCAATTTGTTGAAAAACGTTTCTTAAACGAAAGCAAACGGAATGAAACAGGGATAAACATACCTGAATTTGTCCAATAGAAACTTGTTTGCAACTGTTGGACTAATGATTACACCATAGATAAGCTAGATGCAGGCAAGTGTGGTCCTCTGTAGCTCAATTGGTAGAGCATTTATCAGGGTTCTTAAGCAATACTAGTTGTGCCCCACCATGGATTGAGAACTGGAGAACTACCTTCTGAATCTCTACAGGCTGTGGGGCATCCACTCAGGCCCGGATCCAGAATGACATGCTGAGGGAGGGAGGGGGGGGGGCACAAATAGTATTGCTTTAGAGCCCTAATAAAACAAGGTAGATTTTACATTTACGTCATTTAGCAGACGCTCTTATCCAGAGCGACTTACAGTTAGTGCACACATTATTATTTTCATACTGGCCCCCCGTGGGAATCGAACCCACAACCCTGGCGTTGCAAACGCAATGCTCTATCAACTGAGCTACCTCCCTGCCTGCCATTCCCTCCCCTACCCTGGACGACGCTGGGCCAATTGTGCGCCGCCCCATGGGTCTCCCGGTTGCGGCCGGCTACAGCAGAGCCTGGATTCGAACCAGGATCTCTAGTGGCACAGCTAGCACTGCGATGCAGTGCCTTAGACCACTGCGCCACTCAGGAGACCAGAATGGTCCTACTGCTGTTGAAATGATGTTCCTACTGCTGTTGAAATGATGGTCACAGTGCTGTTGAAATGATGGTCCTACTGCTGTTGAAATGATGGTCCTACTGCTGTTGAAATGATGATCCTAGTGCTGTTGAAATGATGGTCCTACTGCTGTTGAAATGATGGTCCTAGTGCTGTTGAAATGATGGTCCTAGTGCTGTTGAAATGATGGTCCTACTGCTGTTGAAATGATGGTCCTAGTGCTGTTGAAATGATGGTCCTGGTGCTGTTGAAATGATGGTCCTAGTACTGTTGAAATGATGGTCCTGGTGCTGTTGAAATGATGGTCCTAGTACTGTTGAAATGATGGTCCTAGTGCTGTTGAAATGATGGTTCTACTGCTGTTGAAATGATGGTCCTAGTGCTGTTGAAATGTACAAAAATGTATCTGAAATGTAGCCGTACACATCAACAACCATTGTTTATATAATAACACAATTAAGATATGCACCCCATTACTAACTACAAGTGTATCTGAAATACAACCATATCTGTCGTAGGTCTACACATAATTTGTGTCTATCAACAACCATATCTGTCGTAGGCCTACACATCATTTGTGTCTATCAACACACACAGATCAGCTGGACAGGATGAGTGCCACTAGGCTATCAGACATTGTACAGGCTTCATAGCATGAACTTCAATAATTAGAACTATAGGCTACATTTCTGTAGAATGTGACACTAAGCAATGAGCGTAACCTACAGTAAGCCAAGCTGCCACTTCTCTCTGTGGGAGAGTTTCAGAAAAGCTAACTAAATCAAACTAAGTGCGTATTCTATATTCAGAGCTGATGTTACATTTCCTACATGACAGTAGCTCATTTCAATCTGCCACAAATAAGAGTAAATGCCCATTCATAGAGCAACACACACACACAGAGACACACACACACAGACACACACACACACACACACACACACAGACAGACACACTCTATAGCGAGAGAACAGGGAGGGGGTGAAAAACTAGGCTGCATCGTTTCCATAGTAACTTTTACAGTAGCCTATCACACATCGACTGTGTGTAATGCAAATTAATTATGCATTGAAGTGAAAAGCAAAGGCCTACTATACATTAAACAATGTGCCAAACAACCAGTAGGCTTACATGAGGGAAAACCAATGAATAAATCATTCCATGAGAAGTTTCAGATTCCATTCTCCTTCATGGCTAAATTGACTTCTCAGGTCTCTCAAATGCCAGCTGGGCTTTTCGTTGATGTAACATGCTCTGTGTTCAGAGTCTGTGTTCACTGAATACGTTCTTCAGGTTGACTAACACATTTTTGGCACATTGCTGTAGATGCCCCTAAAATGTTAATCATGTTTCAGTGCCAATAGCACAGTCGGCAGTGCTGACAAAGGCCCGCCATATCTTTGAAGAACAAAGAACTTGTCAGTTGGTTGCACTGCCCAGCAATTTTCGGATATTCATGCTGATCAAAGCTTAGCAAACTAGCTATAATTATTCAGAGCACTGCAACCAAAACTTAACGAAGCTACTAGCTAGCCTATAATTAGCTGTTTTCCTACCCACAACCAGACAACCCACTACAGACTAAGTCCTGCATGTGGAATAAAGAAGTGAGAGTGATTAGCTAGACAATTAACCTTGTTTCAAATAAAATAAAGGGGGGTGTTTTTAGTGTCTAAGTGTTTCAATACATTACATATGCATTGTAGAGAATACTGGTGGCTGGCAAATTGGCTTGTCCCCATGGTGGTGTAGAGACATGTTTTGAGTAGATAAATAGACATATACATGTCCTTATGTCCTCAGTCACCTAATCTAAAACCTCATTATGAATAATTACATTGAGAATGTAAACCTTTTAAAAGAAGCACATTGATATATTATATTTCTGTAGTTATGATTATATACCAATGTTCTTTCTATCCATTAAGCATGGTTAGCACCTTTATTACAATGTTTACAGGTAAATACATGCATATATATAACGTGTAATGTCATTGTATCATGTGTTGTTTTTATTGTCTGTTGCATTATGGGTAGGGGTATTTAAACCCTGGCATTACCTTGTTTGAGAGAGGACAGGGAACGGGTTGGCATGCTGCTGGGTTTTCAGGCATGATTGAGCCTGGGTTTTTTCTTTGAGAGCACTAGTTTACTCAGTTTGAGGCCTACATAGTGTTCACGTCCGGTTTGTTATTTTGCTGGTAAATAATTGGACAGTTCGCCGACTATATCTCCACTAGCAAATAAAAGCCTCACTGGGCAAGAATAGTAAAGAACTGCTGTTGCCTCCTCAATGTTAAAATCCAACGCGTGGGTAAATGTGACAATATGTTTTGAATGCCATGAATTACACAAAAGCATTATATTTACTGTAAAGACAACCCCCAAAACGACAATGATTCAGTAGATCAATAAAGCTATAGTACTCTAGCAGGTCACAAAGTTGCTTATGCTGACAAAACATGTTAGTGAATAGGTCAAATATAGCTTTGTGATGCTCATTTGAACTTCCTTTCTTCCTCAGCTGCAGACAAACACTAAATATTATAAAAACATAGTTGTTTTGTATACAATTACACATAAGAGAAGAGGTTGACCATTACAAATAAATGTACAAACTTTATTATGTAGTTATCCAAATACATTCATCATCAATGGCTAAAATTATGAATATAGTTTTAATATCACATGTAGTCATTTCATAGCATGTGTCTAATTAAACAAAAGTATTTTTGATAAAGAGCAAATACCTACGCATGTGATGTCACGATTCTCTAAAGCAGAACCCAGAAGCAGACCAGGACAAGGTGAGTTGAATGAAGGTGAGTATTTATTTAAAGACTTAAATGTGGAAGCAGGAGAATCCAGGTGACGGAGCTGGCAGTGGAGGTGAGTTGGTGGGAGTGAATGGGCAGATCCAATTATGCCTCTGAAGCCACAGACGACCAGACAGCGGTGGAGTGAATGTTCCGGAAGAGTAACTGTAGACAGAGTAAACGAAGGTGAGTTCACAGCAAGCAGAAAGTACAAAACAACAAAACTAACTCTTAGTAACTTGAGGCTGATACGCAGGCACAACATACTGTTCATGGCTAACGATCCGGCAGGGAATGGATGTCAGGTCAGAGCTTATGAAGAGGTGATGATCAGGACCAGGTGTGCAGACAGCTGATGAGATGCAGGTGCGGGCAATCGAGAGATCTCCCGCCTAGCTTCGTCGCCCGGCAACCAGACAGGGTGCGTTCAGGAACCTTCAGGAAACAGACTCCAAGACAGAAAACAGACAACTCAGGCAGAAACAGACTCAGGAAGCGTGATTCATGACATGTGAAGCTTGGTTATGTAAGATACGCTGTAAGAGCTGTCATCCCCAAACCACTGCAATGTAAGAATTTGACTGTGTTTCAAGTGTGTGCAGACGGACAGAGTATACTGAAGAACGGTGTATAGAAGGACGACGGTGTTGCAATTGTGGTGGGGATGATGATCCTGAGTTCCTGGAGTGCCCTGTAAGGGTGAAGGAGATTGAGGTGGCAAAAGTTAGATGGGTCAATCGAATCTCCTATTCGGAGGCGATTAAAATAATTGAGAAAACAAGTGATGCTAGGGAAGATATGGTAGTGGATACACCACAGCCTGTAGTAAATGTTTGCTGCCAGTCAAAACATACCCTGTGGGTTAAATTTTTTTATTTGTTTTGCGTTCATTGCCACAGTTATAAACTGGACAGCACAAGTCTCAAAGACGTCTAAGAAACTGGACATGATTGTGGCTGCGGCAGAAACGTTTTTGGGACTGAAGACTTGCAAGGGGTCCCTTGAGCCTGTGTAGGGATCAGATCTGCCAAAATTCTCTACTGCTTTGTGCTACACTCGTTAATGCACATTCACCATTCCCTAAGTGAAGTAGCCTACCCTTCTTTCCATCCGCACCACTATAGACTAACAACTGAGGCAAATTCCTTTCGATCGCACTCGACAAGTCATTGTGGATTATAGAGACTTTTCTGCCTGAACACTCACTCCCAGCTCACATCTGAACTATTTGAGTCACTAGTGTCCCTCCACTGGCTCTTACGACAGAGACCATTGAGAACCTGAACTTTCCTGAATAGACGTTGACCTTTGTTGATACCAGATAACATTACTTGAGCCACTGTCCCGTTTCTCCATTTATTTAGGTTGAAATGACAGTATCAAGCCTTATTGATTTCCCCATTATTGTTTGTTTTTGCTTTGATATGATTATACTCCTTTCCTTAGTTCTTTTGTTGCTTCATTGTGATTTAGTTTCATCATTTTTGGAGAGGTATTGCAGTTTATTATACTTGGCCCTACGGCGCAATCGGACAATCTCTCTCTTTCACTGAGTACAACACAACCCAGGAGAGGCCTGCTGCAAACACTGGATTGGATCCCTCAGAGCGTACCTGCCGTGGGTTGACCACGGACCGTTCCTCAGGGACTTTTACATTTTTAATTTCTGGACTTGTCCAGTTGGGACTTTTAGTCATTGCTAAACAAAGATTGTGGAACACCCTTCTGTCAGTTTGGAATGTCTACATATCCTGTAACCACACATTCATACAAACTGATACAAATGCAATAACTGATATTCACTTATGTCCCATTCTTCAATCTGGTCTTTGATATACAAAGTGTACAAAACATTAGGAACACCTTCCTAATATTGCATTGCATCCCCCTTTGCCCTCAGAACAGCCTCAATTCGTTGGGGCATGGACTCTACAAGGTGTCGAAAGCGTTCCACAGGGATGCTGGCCCATGTTGACTCCAATGCTTCCCACAGTTGTATCAAGTTGGCTGGATGTCCTTTGGATGTCCTTTGGGTGGTGGACCATTCTTTATACACACAGGAAACTGTTGAGCGTCAACCCAGCAGCGGTGCAGTTCTTGACACACTCAAATCCGGTGCGCCTGGCACCTACTACCATACCCAGTTCAAAGGTACTTAAATATTTTCTTGCCCGTTCACCCTCTGAATGGCACACATACACAACCCATGTCTCAATTGTCTCAAGGCTTAAAAATCCTTATTTAACCTGTCTCTTCCCCTTCATCTACACTGATTTAAAGTGGATTTAACAGGTAACATCAATAAGGCATCATAGCATTCACCTGGTCAGTCTGTCATGGAAAGAGCAGGTGTTCCTAATGTTTTGTACATTCAGTGTATATTTTAGTCGACACAAGTGATATATATATATATATGTTTTTAAATATACATTAATAAAAGTGTTATTCACCCTGGACATGAGACATGATTTTTGACTTTTGAATCATAGTGTTGTCTGGGGACAGGCGGAATAACACGTTTTTATTGAAGTCTGGGAGAGTTTTCGAAGGAGAGAACATGAGTTCTGAAGTACAGTAAACCCAACCAGGGACCCTTGATTATCTGCTATATCACACAGACAGCACTAGTGAAGACCTTGATTATCTGCTATATCACACAGACAGCACTAGTGAAGGCCTTGATTATCTGCTATATTACACAGACAGCACTAGTGAAGGCCTTGATTATCTGCTATATCACACAGACAGCACTAGTGAAGACCTTGATTATCTGCTATATCACACAGACAGCACTAGTGAAGGCCTTGATTATCTGCTATATCACACAGACAGCACTAGTGAAGACCTTGATTATCTGCTATATCACACAGACAGCACTAGTATACTATTACAAATGGAGCCTACTTCTCTGTGCTCTGGAGAGATGGCAGGTAATTGGTCAGAAGGCTCTGGAGGTCCTTGGAATGTTCTGTCTCTGGCACCTGGAGAGGGATGGATAGAAGTACTGAGTGTGCTTGAAAGAAAGCAAGAGAGTTAACCTGTAATAAGTATTACATTGTTGATTATTGAGGACTATAAGGGGTCTTTAAATCAGACGCAGCAACTCAATGTGAGGAGTGTTGGGGGAGTTCTATATTCATGTCTGTAATGTCCCCTCTTACTGGGTCAGTTCATTTTGCATGGCTCGATGCCCCAGATTGGTGGAGATTTCACATAAGGACCAATGGAATGGTCTAAAATGTGCAAACTCCACCCACCCGGGGCACCGGGCCATGTTAAACAAACTCGCCCACTCTCTCTGACCCCCAAGCCCTCACCTGTGACCTCCCATTGGCCCAGGGCCTCCTGTCTAACCCTCTAATCACAGTTTCTCTGACAGGAAGTTACTCCAGTATTAAGGTTTATGGTGCATAGGGCTTCTCCACTCCTTATGAGATGACAAAACTGCATGGATTAGCAAAAGAAAACATGGCACCTGTATTTAGACAGTTGTAGTCAGACAGCCACAGTTTACACAGGAGTGTCCAGGTTCCAGCACTCTACTAACACTTCACTCAACTAATTGTGGTCTAAATGGAAGACCATGATTAGTTGAATGAGATGTTTGTGCTAGGCAGGAATAAAAACGTGCCCACAGTTCAGTCTCCTGGGACTAGGGTTGCAAAAATCCACCAACTTTCCCATAATCCCCAGGTTTTCCAGAAATCCTGTTTGAAGATTCCAGATTTACTGTTTATTCCCTCCTGATTCAGGAAACCTTCCAACCGGGTTTTCTGGAAAACAAGGGAATTTGGAGAAAGTTACCAGATTTTTGCAACTACCTGGGACAGAAATCACCAACGTCTGTATTATAGAACGAGCTCCCTAAGGAACAATGAGATGACAATTCTGCATGATATAGACAATAACATGTGTGGATCTACATGTAATTGCCAAAATAAAGGAAACACCAACATAGTGTCTTTTAATAGGGCGTTGAGCCACCATGAGGCAGAATAGTTTCAATGCACCTTGGCATAGATTATACAAGTGTCTGAACTCTATTGGAGGGAAGCGACACCACTCTTCCTCAAGAAATTCCATCCTTTGGTGTTTTGTTGATGGTGGTGGAAAATGCTGTGTCAGGAGCCGCTCCAGAATCTCCCATAAGTGTTCAATTTGGTTGAGATCTGGTGACTGTGACGGCCATGGCATATGGTTTGTATAGTTTTCATCAAACGATTCAGGCACTCATGCCCTGTGCATGGGGGCATTGTCATCATATGAGGGCCAAAAAAATGGCCTGCCCAGCATTTTGTATGCATGACCCTAAGCATGATGCGATGTTAATTGCTTAATTAACTCAGGAACCACACCTGTGTAGAAGCACCTGCTTTCAATATACTTTGTATCCCTCATTTACTCAAGTGTTTAAATAGTTTTGCCCCTTTTTCTCCCCAATTTCTTGATGTCCAATTGCGATCCAATTACGATATTTTCTCATCGCTGCACCTCCCCAATGGGCTCGGGACAGGCGAAGGTCGAGTCATTTGTCCTCCAAAACATGACCTGCCAAACAGCGCTTCATAACGCCCATAACCCGGAAGCCAGCCATACCAATGTGTCGGAGGAAACACTGTTCAACTGACGACTGAAGTCAGGCTGCAGGCGCCCAGCCCGCCACAAGGAGTTGCAAGAGTGTGATGAGCCAAGTAAAGCTCCCCTGGGACAAACCCTACCCTAACCCGGATGTCGCTGGGCCAATTGTGCGCCGCCCTATGGGACTCCTGGTCACGGCTGGTTGTGACACAGCCTGGGATCGAACCCGCATCTGAAGTTATGCCTCAAGCACTGCGATGCAGTGCCTTAGACCGCTGCACCACTCAGGAGACCCTAGTTACCTGTATTTTTATCTAACATGTGTGCCTTCCTGAATAAACTCCAGAATAAACTTGAAGAACAGGGAGATTTTCCTGATGCTCAGGTCATTGAAGTTCTACATCTGTCTGGGTGTTATGTGCTTACGTCTTTAAAATATGACTAGGGAGAGATCACGTGACCCTTGAACGAGATGGCCGCATGAACTAGGAGCTCCGCACAAGTAGTTTCCAATTCCTAATCTTACCTCCACTTCAAGTTTAAAACTCATTTAGCTTTAGTCAAAAAGTCATGGCGGCTTCAAAAGGCAACACTACAGGTGACATTTTTACCCGGACTCGAGTACTAGCGACGGAAAAAGCCTCCAAGAAGCAGCTAGCTTCAGAAAAAGCTAGCGCCATTAGCCAGGAGAAAGAGGACCCGTCCCCCCCCGAGGCCCAACGAATGCCAACCTCGCACTCTGTCGAAGACATCTTTTCTGAGCTGAGATCCCAACGTACAGAACTCAACACTAAACTAGATGCCATTAACGCTCAGCTCAGTGCGATAGGGGGCAAGGTGACAATCCTGGAAAATGCCTTGCCTGACATAAACAACAAGATAACCATAAACGCGGGGCGCCTGGACGAGGCAGAGGGGCGAATCCTATCCACGGAAAACTTATTGACAGACGCCATGGAAACAATAGCATATGCTAAAAAAAAAATAGAGCAGCTGGAAGAGAAAACAGAGGACCTGGAAAACAGGGGGCGAAGGAATAATTGTGTTCTATTAAATCTGGGCGAAAAAGAAGAGGGAAACATGCCACTGATCCGCTACCTGCAAGACAAACTTCCCGAGTGGCTCCACCTGTCCACCGACAGGCCCATAGAACTCGAGAGAGCTCACCGAGCACTGAGGCCCCCACCAGCAGCCAGACAACCACCGCGCCCAATCACCATACGTTTCCTGAGATTCACCGACAAGGAACGAGTCCTACAGGCGGCGAAAACCAACACCATTACAGTGGGAAACGCCAAACTCACCTTACTCCAGGACCTGTCAGCTGGAATACGCCGAAAGCGCCGAGAGTTTGACGAGGTGAAGAAATGCTCCATTGACCGAGGCATCTTTAGGGGATTCAAATACCCAAACGAGCTCAGGATTCTTCACCAAGGAGCCCTGCGACACTTCAAAACTCCCGAAGAGGCAAAACGTTTTTTGAAAGACAACCCCGGTCAATGAGAAATGGACCATTGACTAAATGCGATTAATGCGATTACTGTTATTACTAAAGGAGGTAAGACAACATATAGCCGATATCCAAAGACCCACCGCCCTGCTAAATTTCATTATAGCCGTCCAATCTATATTTATGTTCCTTTAGCTGAGAGGGATAGGCCCCATATTATAACTTAGGCCTACTGTATGTAGGCTGGGCTATTGATTTTATTTTCTCCCTTTCTTAATGTGGTCTGGACGGGGGCTACGTTGTCAGTTACTCAATGCGGGCGGAGAGGATGAGGCATTTCTTTGGTGGGGAGGGGGAGACGTTGTGCATTGCTAACTGTTCCCGGTCTTTTTTTTTTTGTTGGAACACAGAATTGTGACTGAGCGGGGAGGTAATAGATCCAACGGGATATGTCGAGTTGTTTGGGAACTCGGCTGGGGTGTTCAGAGATTGTTATTTTATGTAAACCATTTATTTTCCTTTTATGTGAACGCAGCTGTAACTACGATCCACCTTTACCCAGAGATGACTTGCACTAAAGTTCGATTACTGATCGATGACGATGACTAGTACCTTAAATCTATTGACATGGAACTGCCACGGTCTAGGCCATGCAATAAAACGGAAAAAGATACTATGTGCTCTAAAAAAGGAAAAAGCAGACATCGCGCTATTGCAAGAGACACACCTCTGTGATGCCGAACATGCCAAACTCCGCAGAGCTTGGGTGGGACAGGTGTATTTCTCATCTTTCAAATCCAACAGTAGAGGTACAGCAATACTTATCCATAAGAATGTTCCATTCATAATTGACAAAAACATATCTGATCCGGAGGGGAGATTTATCTTGATAACTGGGTCACTGTATGGGCAACCAATTACTATCTTAAACATATACGCCCCTAACACAGATACTCCTGCTTTTATGTCGAAAATGATAACCCTGTTCAATGAGCATTGTGTTTCCTTTGGAGTGTTGGCCGGAGATTTTAATTGTACCCTGAACCCAACCCTAGACAAATCATCTCAAATCACCACCACAAATCCTAGATCTGCAAAGATGTTGAACTCTCTTACTAAAGAGATGGGACTGATAGATATCTGGAGAGAGACTAATAGCTCAGCTATGGACTATACATACTACTCTAATGTCCATAACACCTACTCCCGTATAGATTACATTTTTATCCCAAAGAGTTTCATAAATTCAGCCACGTGTACAATCGGACCCATAGCGCTTTCGGATCACGCCTTTGTCCACCTCCGCTTTGACCTCTGCAAAAACATCCCGAGATCAAAGAGCTGGAAATTCAACACCTCCATGCTATCAAACGAAGCATTCCATACATTGGTAACTACATGGATAGACAACTACACACAAGACAACAAAGATTCTCCTGTTTCTCCGGCCACAATGTGGGACGCTGCTAAAGCCACACTAAGAGGTCATCTAATTGCATATGCTTCCTCTAAGAAAAAAGCAATGGAAGCACACAGGCTAGATCTGGAGAGGGAGCTGGAACGCTGCGAAAAAGTACATAAACAATCCCCAGACAGCACCTCCTGGAGTCAACTTAAAGCAGCCAAAGCCAAACTGAATTTGGACTATACTCGGGAGATTAAAAAAAAAGTTTTCTTTACTAAACAGAAATACCATGAGTATAGCAATAGGCCTAGTAGATTGCTTGCTTATCAATTAAAAAAAGAGCAGTCAGAGCGTACAATTATGGCTATCCGAACAGCAGAGGATGAGGTCACATATGATCCAAAAAATATCAATTTAACTTTTCATGATTTTTACTGCAAACTATATACCTCTGAGAGAAAACACACGGAGGCAGAACTCCACTCCTTCCTAGAGGGAATCTCGCTACCTAAACTATCAGAGACCGACCAAGAAGATCTCAACTCCCCCTTCACTCCTGAGGAGATCCTGGAGGCAATTACCTCCATGCCACCTAACAAGTCCCCAGGCCCAGATGGATTCCCCAGAGAGTTCTACAAAGCTTTTTGGCCCCAGCTTAGCCCTATTTTCATGCCAATGCTGGAGGATTTTTGCAAAAACTGAGTTCTCCCAGACTCAATGCACACAGCTCGCATTACAGTGTTGCTAAAAAAAGACAAGGATCCCCTATCCTGCTCCTCCTTCCGGCCCATAAGCTTGTTGGATTTCGACTACAAAATAATCACCAAATTGCTCGCCAAAAGACTAAACACTCTTCTTCCCAAAATAATAAAAGCGGACCAGACGGGATTTATTAGAGACAGATACTCTTCTGATAACATTCGCCGTCTTTTTGATATTATTGATCAAGTAAACGCACAGAAGACCCCTGTCCTGCTGGCTTCACTGGATGCTGAGAAGGCGTTCGACAGGATGGAGTGGAGCTTTCTGTTCTCAGTCTTAGAGAAGTTCAACATGGGCCCAAACTTTATTAAATGGATCAAATCACTATACTCTCATCCAAATGCCATGGTGACTACTAACGGACTGAACTCTGACAGATTCCCTTTGGGACGGGGCACAAGACAAGGGTGCTCGCTGTCCCCCCTGCTCTACTTGTTGGGGGCGGAGCCTCTGGCAGAGTTGATAAGGAGCAATCCAACTATTATGGGTGTTCCTGCAGGCGGCCTGCAGCACAAGATTTCGCTTTACGCGGATGATGTCTTGCTCTACATATCCAACCCTGAGAAATCCCTTCCTCCCATCTTAGATACAATTGCTCAGTATGGCACGTTTTCAGGTTATAAGATTAATTTTAACAAATCCACTGTCTGCCCTCTCAATATTATACTCACCAGTTCTATGAAGACACTATGCCCATTCCAATGGAAGACACAGGGGTTTCAATACCTTGGGATATTCATAACACCAGATCTGAATAGGCTTTTCAAAGAGAATTATCTTCCACTCCTGGATCAAATCAAGAACAACCTCCAAACCTGGATCTCCCTCCCAATTAGCTTAGTAGGAAGAATTAATGTAATCCGTATGAACATCCTCCCTAGACTGAACTATTTATTTCAGATGCTCCCATGCTATCTCCCAGCTTCCTTTTTCAAAACAATTAACCAAAGCATCACCAAATTTATATGGGCAATAAAAAACCTAGGATCAAGCTTTCCACTCTATCGAAACCTGAATCTAAGGGTGGTCTTGCCCTTCCCTCCCTTCAATTGTACTACTGGTCTGCCCAAATCCGCAACATGCTAACATGGATCACAAACAGACAAGAGTCAACGTGGAGCCAGATAGAAGCCCAATCTTGTGGTTCATTGCCACTAAGCTCAACTATATTCATTGATAACTTTAGTGAAGTGGGCAACATAGCCAAAACATTTGTGATTTACAGTACCCTACGAGCGTGGAGGGACTGTAAGAAATACTTGGGCATCTCCTCCCAAATATGTTCTCACTCGCCTATAGTAGGCAACCCAGACTTGCCAAAAGCCCTGAGAGATGCCAACTTCAATCTTTGGCATACTCTAGGAATCAGGACCTTTTCAGACCTATTTCATCAGAAGACCACTACACTGAAATCCTTTCAAGAGCTCTGCAATGAATTCAATGTGCCAAGATCCCATTTTTTAAAATATCTACAAATTAGACATGTCATCTCCTCATTTACTTCCAAGAGGAGGTTTAGAACTCAGTTGAATGAAGTTGAAACCCTTCTTGTCACAGCACAATCCATTAAAGGCAAAATATCCTATATCTATAGACTCCTTTCTGAGAAAGGAGGATCCTCCTTTACTCCTTTGAAAATAATATGGGAAAAGGACCTTGGTCTGACTATCAGTGATGAGTTATGGGCGGAGGTTTGCGACAGGGTATACTGCTCCTCTACTAATGTAAAAATGAAAGAATCTAATTACAAATTTTTGTACAAATTTTATTACACTCCCCTGAGACTCCATAAAATGAAAACAAACATTTCTCCTAATTGTAATAGATGTACATCTGAAAGTGGAACCTATATGCATGTATTTTGGAGCTGCAGAGAGATTGCCAGATTTTGGCAATCTATACATACTGCTGCACAGAAAATACTAGATGTACAGTTTGATATGACCCCGTGTCTCTATCTTCTTAATGCCCAGCAGGACTTTGTTCTTGATCCTGACAGAGAAAATTTGCTCATGACCATTACATACTTTGCTAAGAAATGTATTCTTCTATTGTGGGCCTCTAATACTTCTCCTACATTTAAAATGTGGATTGACCAGATTGTTGACTTTCTCCCTCTTGAAAAGCTCACTTATGACCTCCACAAGAGACAGCCCAAGTTTGATAGACTCTGGTCTCCACTACTCAACTATATTTCAAATTGGACAGAGTGAATGGGGGAATCAGGGAGATGGGCAGATGCGTGTTGTGTAAGGTGCTGTAAAACCTAAAAACTAATTATTGGCTCGTCATCTCAGCTAAGGCTGGAAATAGCTAATAAGAACCTTGATAGTGCTGCTGCAAGTTCTATAATTTACATTTTGTTATAATTATTATTTGTGTGTGTATGTATGTATGTATGTATGTATATATATATAATTATTATTATTATTTTTTTTATTCACATCTGTGAATGTGGAATGTGTTTGGTTGGTTGATTGAAAACTTAATAAAACTTTAAATTGAAAAAAAAAAATATGACTAGAACATATATTGTTTATTTCAAGAAATATATCCTTAGATACATTGATGAACTCAGTTGATAGTGGGAGTTAGCTATCTAGATAGCTATTCCCCAGCAGTTTCAACCTAGCTAGCTACCTAATGGCCTTTTTATAATCTTTATAGATAATACAAATATATGAAGTTTCCCCTCGCATCTAGAGCTACCTAATATAGCAAGCCAGTTGATAGTACAGTAGCTAGGATGAATGCAATGTGTGACATTAGTAGCTATATGGGTGACATTAGCTAACCTTAGATAATTGAGTGATGAAATCCGAAGAATGAAAAAGGTTTATAGCTAAAAAGGAATGAATGAGTCTACCAATACATATATCCACTGGCAAATCTTTACATAAATGATGTCATCAAAAACATGCTGAATTAGCTAGCTAGCTAGTCCCTTGCTGGGAGTCCACCATGTTGCAATGTGGCTACTGGCTAGCTACCTAACTGGTGATGTAATCATCATGTTGTATGGGTACTGCCTTCCATTTAGCCAATCAATGACATTATAAGAAAAAATACAGTAGTTGCAAGGTAAGAAATGGACGAGAAAAAACACAGCTCAATCAAAACCATCTAACCTATAGCGCTTTAGACACACCCACTCCTTTCCAGACACCTACTACTTTCCTTTAGACACACCCACTCCTGTCCACATGCCCACTACTTTCCTTTAGACACACCCACTCCTTTCCACACGCCCACTACTTTCCTTTAGACACACCCACTCCTTTCCACACGCCCACTACTTTCCTTTAGACACACCCACTCCTTTCCAGACGCCCACTACTTTCCTTTAGACACACCCACTCCTTTCCAGACGCCCACTACTTTCCTTTAGACACACCCACTCCTTTCCACACGCCCACTACTTTCCTTTAGACACACCCACTCCTTTCCACACGCCCACTACTTTCCTTTAGACACACCCACTCCTTTCCAGACGCCCACTACTTTCCTTTAGACACACCCACTCCTTTCCAGACGCCCACTACTTTCCTTTAGACACACCCACTCCTTTCCACACGCCCACTACTTTCCTTTAGACACACCCACTCCTTTCCACACGCCTACTACTTTCCTTTAGACACACCCACTCCTTTCCAGACGCCCACTACTTTCCTTTAGACACACACATTTAGTTTGTAAATGATGTCTGAGTGTTGGAGTGTGCCCCTGCCAATCCATAAATACAATTTAAAAAAGAAAATGGTGTCGTCTGGTTTACATAATATAAGGAATTTGAAACGATTTCTGCATTTACTTTTACTTTTGATAGTGAAGTATATTTTAGCAATTACATTTACTTTTGATACTTAAGTATGTTTAAAACCAAATACTTTTAGACTTTTACTCAAGTAGTATTTTACTGGGTGACTTTCACTTTTACTTGAGTCATTTTCTATTAAGGTATCTTTACTTTTACTCAAGTATGACAATTGGGTGCTTTTTCTACCACTGACAATGCCACAGATGTCTCAAGTTTTGAGGGCGCATGCAACTGGCATGATGACTGCAGGAATGTCCACCAGAGCTGTTGCCAGATAATTTAATGGTAATTTCTCTACCATAAGCCGCCTCCAACTTTGTTTTAGAGAATTTGGCAGTATGCCCAACCACCCTCACAACTGCAGACCAAGTGTATGGTGGTGTGTGGGCGAGCGGTTTGCTGATGTCAATGTCGTGAACAGAGTACCCTGTGTTCATGTCAGGGTTATGGTATGGGCAGGCATAAGCTACAGAGAAGGAACAAAATTGCATTTCCTTAATGGCAAATTTAATGCACAGAGATACCATGACAAGATCCTGAGGCCCATTGTCCTGCCGACATCACGTCATGTTTCAGCATGATAATGCATGGCCCAATGTCGCAAGGATCTGTACACAATTCCAGGAAGCTGAAAATGTCCCAGTTCTTCCATGTCCTGCATACTCACAATACATGTCAACCATTGAGCATGTTTGGGAGGGCTGGATCGACGTGTACCACAGCTTGTTCCAGTTCCCACCAATATACAGCAACTTCGCACAACTACTGAAGAGGAATGGGACAACATTCCACAGGCCACAATCAACAGATTGATCAACTCTATGCAAAGTAGAAGTGTCCTGGAGGAGGAGGAGGAGGCAGCGTCAGATACCCTGTTCTCATGTAATGGGGTAGGGCCCAGTGATGCCAACTTAGCAATTTTGTTGCCAGATTTAGCAACTTTTCAGACCACCCTGGCAACTTTTTTTTCAAACAGCACCTAGCAACAAATCTAGCTACTTTAAAAAACTTATTTGGAACTTTTAGCAACTTTTGAAAAGTGACTCAAACACTAAAATGCACACATTTTACCTCTAAATGACACTAAAACGATTTTATCTGTCACACACTCAGTCACAACACACATGGCTGGCTGCAAAAGTGCATTGTGAGTGACGTCAGCAGCAGGCGCTCAGCTCGTGCACAGGCAGCAGCAGGCCAGCCAAGCAGCACAACAACCTGGAGAGAGCTGGAGAGAGATGCCTAGCGCACACATCATTATTTGAGTTAAATTGCTTGTTCAATAAGATAGCATATATACCTTGTTATTAGCTTGTACCTATAATTGTTGATCAGTTAGGTAGCATGTTTACTAACTACCAATACACTACTAGTTAATAAGAAAATAAATCAAATGTAATTGTTCAATAATGTGTAATGTGTAATTGTTCAATAATTCAATGTGTTGTGTTTATAAATAAAAATATCTGATCTTATAAATGTTATGTGTTTATTACTTTTACAAATACAAATATGTGATAATAAACAAACAAATCTAAACTAACAAATGTCAAATCATATTTGTCACCGAGATGGCCAGTCAATTTGATTAACGTTATTGTGTATTCTATGTAATTATGCAGTTTTGCGTTTTTACGTAATGACGTCATCACGCAAAGACATCACAACGTTTTGAGCAACTTTTAGCAACAAATCGACCTGCCTCTAGCAACTTCTCCTGAAAATGAGTTGGCAACACTGGTAGGGCCGTCCCAAGGATCCCTAAATGCACGGACCGTTGCACCATTGTAGTGGGGAAACAGGAAGTTCCGGCAGGCGCGCCCATCCCACGTTCTTCACAATAAAGAAAGCGCCAGAACTGTGCAGTCAAGAAGATAACCTTTGTGTCCGTTTCTATTTATTACTACAGGTATGTAATAGCACGATTAAACTTTCTAATGTCGAAAGAACATGTCATACCATGCTAGTTAACACATCCGTTAATGTATTATCACGTTTGGTAAAGGTTTGATGTGTTATTTTTGTGTCAAACCGAGTAAGTGAAAGAACGTGATAAAAACTATTTTACAAGTCACATAGCTAGAGATTTTGGGTTTGTCTGAGTGAATGTACATAATTTTCTCATTTTAGTTTAATAAATAATCAATTTATTTGAGATTTCTGAGTTCGTTTAGCATATTATTGCTTTTGTGTAAAATTCCCATGCTGGTAAAATGGCGGCTACTCTCGGTCAGCGTCAACAGACTTCAGTGAGGACAGTGCGGGTGCATCAGATAGAGAGAATTTCACGGTCGCACTACTGTTTTGAAGCTGAATGTAATGATTATCAGTTTTCTACATGTGTACTAATATTCAGACACATTCACTAGTTTCAGTCTTTATCAATAAATGTTGCTGTGGTGTGAACAGGAAAACCAATTGTTTTTTGATTGAAGTAATACAGTGAAGACAAGGTTCTTCAGGAAATTAGCACACAGTGCTGTCTAAAACAAACTGTAACCTTGTACTAAATGGATTTTGAGTCATGTATGCATTTATCTACTATAGGTTAGGTATTAGCTCAAAAGTATTGTGGAGCTCCTGCTCCTTAATATAAACAGTACCGGCACCCAAAATGAGTATTGGCACCTATTTCAGTCCAAGTAAAGCACTGAATTAGATAATTGAACAAGAAAAAATTATATTTTTAGAGAATAAAGATATTGCCAGAACTGTCACCACTAACTTTTGTGTCTGTGCTCTCTATATTACTACTAGCAGATTCAGATAAGTCCAAACATACAGTCACTGGGTCCTGATTGTGACAGTTGAGCCCAGTTTGCATCGCAATATCCAGAGATGGCATCAGTGAAGCTGGAAGACTGCAGTCAAACACTGGAGCTGAATGTCAACTTTAAAGATGAAGAAGAGGAGGAGAAGATTGGGAAATCTGTTTCTCAGGGTAAGAGCAGCTTCTATCTAATTCAGTTTGTTGGACATGATTTGGAAAGGCACACACCTGTCTATATACAGTGCATTCGGAAAGTATTCAGACCTCTTGACTTTTTTGAGATTTTGTTACCTTACAGCCTTATTGTAAAATAGATTAAATTGTTTTTTCCCCTCATCAATCCCAAAAATGTCTAAGAACCTGTTTTCACTTTGTCATTATGAGGTATTGTGTATAGATTGATGAGGATTTTTTTGATTTAATCCATTTTAGAATAAGGCTGTAACGTAACAAATTGTGGAAAATGTCAAGGGGTCTGATACTTTCCTAATGCACTGTACATATCCAAAAGTGGACCTGTATGGGCGGTCCTCTGTAGCTCAGCTGGTAGAGCACGGCGCTTGTAACGCCAAGGTAGTGGGTTCGATTCTTGGGACCACCCATACACAAAAAAAAAAAAAATGTATGCACGCATGACTGTAAGTCGCTTTGGATAAAAGCGTCTGCTAAATGGCATATTATTATTTAATAATAATAATAATAATATGCCATTTAGCAGACGCTTTTATCCAAAGCGACTTACAGTCATGCGTGCATACATTTTTGTGTATGGGTGGTCCCGGGGATCGAACCCACTACCTTGGCGTTACAAGCGCCGTGCTCTACCAGCTGAGCTACAGAGGACCTAGAAGTTTGTCCTTAAATATCTATTGGGAGCCCATCTGGACCTTCCGCTTTACCTCCCTTCAGATTGAAAATAGCATCAGATATTTCAACACTATCCAATTCCTTTTCCAGATCCAATTTAGTGTCTTCTGAAGTAGAGGGAAAATCAAGACCTGACTAGTTCAGTTCTCAAGAGATTCAGAGTTGTAAAGTGTGTTGTAGTAGGAAGCAAATGTTTGGTTCATTTCTACAGGATCCATTGATAATTGTCCTTGTAAATTATGAATTGCATTAAAGGCTGAATTTTACTTCTTAATGTGCCAGGCCAGCAATTTACCAGGTTTTTCACCTTGATCATAGGACTGTTTCAGCCTAGTTAAGCTGTTTGCAGCCTTTGAGGTGGGAAGTTCTTCATACTGAGCTTTAAGACCAAATCATTCCTTGTTTACTTCGACTGAGTTATCCAAAAAAGCTTCTCTCCAATTCTCTGATTTTGCTGTCCATCGCTCTCATTTTCTGATTTATTTGATTTTAAACTGGTAAAACGTATAATTTGCCCCAAAATATGTGCTTTGAAAGCCTCTCATCTGGTACTCGCTGATGTTTGGTCAGTGTTCAATGTCAAATAAACATCTATATGCACTCCAACGTAATGTAAGAAGTCTGGGTCCTTTAACCATCTGGGATGCAAACGCCTTCTAGAGGATCCTTTTACTAGTTTTGTATCCCTATAGAATAATGACACAGGGGAATGGTCATTCAAAACAATAGTATCATATCCACTTCCTGCCTCATTGGGAAGCAATAAGCAAGAAACTAAAAAGTAGTCTACATGAGAATATTATTTAAATGTTGACGAGTAACATGAATTCTCCCTTTTACTCGGGTTCTGAGTCCTCCAAGGTTCACATAGATTTAAGTCCTGAATTAAATGCTGTAATTTCTTTCTACTCTGCGAGTGGGAAGTGTCTAAACCAGAGGAGCGATCTAGATGAGGATCAAGAGTGCAATTAAAGTCCCCTGCCATTAGGACTTTACCAGGAATGGAGGCTATCAATAGAAATACATTCTCAAATAATTTGGGATTATCATCATTAGGACCATAAACATTAACCAGATTAATATGCTCATTCAAAAGAGTTCCCTGTATCAAAATGTATCTACCAGCTGTATCAGTTATAATAGTATCCACTTGAAACGGAACAGATTAGTGAATTAAAACCATAACACCATGAGAATGAGAGGAGAAACAGGATGCTACTACTTGCCCTTGTCATCTCCTGCATACTATAAGTAGCTCATCCTTCAACAAGTGAGTTTCTTGTAGGAACACAATAGATGAATGAAGTTGTTTAAGCCTAAACTCCTGAGTGGCGCAGTGGTCTAAGGCACTGCATCGCAGTGCAAACTGTGCCACTAGAGATCCTGGTTCGAATCCAGGCTCTGTCGCAGCCGGCCGCGACCGGGAGACCCATGGGGCGGCGCACAATTGGCCCAGCGTCGTCCAGGGTAGGGGAGGGAATGACCGGCAGGGATGTAGCTCAGTTGATAGAGCATGGCGTTTGCAACGCCAGGGTTGTGGGTTCGTTTCCCACGGGGGGCCAGTATAAAAAAAGAAATGTGTTCACTAACTGTAAGTCGCTCTGGATAAGAGCGTCTGCTAAATGACTAAAATGTAAATGTAGTAATAACCTGTTTTAAGCTTGGATAGTTTACAAACTCCACAGACATTCCACAAAATAAATTTAAGTTTTGCATTTGAAGTCATTTAACCAAAGATGTAAACATGGAATAAGCTATAGCATAAAGGCATATCTAAAATATGTTTAGTAACCACAAGGACCGCAGGAATATTTTGTAGTGAGGAAAATATGTAAAGATCTGTTGGAAGAAACAAACATAAATCTATCCTAACAACACAGGGTCTTTTGCTAGTAGCCTATATAGTAGCCTAAATATCACAACAAAAGGCCTCTCTAGCAAGATGATATGTGAAATATCACGTAGTATTTGTTTGAAAAGTAGCAAAGAATAGCTCCACCTAAAACAGTAACGCTAGTTAGTGAAGCCTGAGACTAACGTTAACGTTACAGTATGGACCGTCCAAAATAGTGGTAGATGATCCACAACACAGGGTCTGTTGCTAGTAGCTACCAAGTAACAATATGGCCCATACGTATAGCGTTAATGTAGTATACCATGATACGTTTATAAACCAGAAAAAGTATCAAAGATCAGAAATGAACAGCCTATGTGAGAAAAATATATATCATTGAATATGTGCTACGTTACCCAAAGGCCCTTTGCATGTGATGTTAGGCTTGCACCTGAGTGTCAAACATTTTAGTCCAAGGATATGATCGAAAGGCCTCCATCATTCTTAAATGGAAAAAGTGTGGAACCACCAATCATTTTTCTAGAATTGGCAGCCCAGACAAACTAAGCAATCGGGGGAAAAGAGCCTTGGTCAGGGAGGTCATCAAGAAGCCATTGGTCACTCTGACAGTGCTCCAGAGTTCTGTGGCGATAGGATAATCTTCCAGAAGGACAACCATCTCTGCAGCACTCCACCAATCAGGCCTTTATGGTAGAGTGGCTAGACGGAAGCCACTCCTCATGAAAAGGCACATGACTGCCCGCTGGGAGTTTGCCAAAAGACACCTAAAGGACTCTCAGACCATGAGAAACAAGATTCTCTGGTCGGATGAAACCAAAATGGAACTCTTTGGCCTTAATGCCAAGCGTCACGTCTGGAGGAATCCTGGCACCATCCCAACGGCGAAGCATGGTGGTGGCAGCATCATGCTGTGGGGATGTTTTTCAGTGGCAGGGACTGGGAGACTAGTCAGGATCGAGGGAAAGATGAACGGAGCAAAGTACAGAGAGAACTGAAAATAGCTGTGCGGCGACACTACCCATCTTACCTGACAAGCTTGAGAGGATCTGCAGAGAAACTCCCCAAATACAGGTATGCCAAGCTTGTAGCGTCATACCCAAGAAGACTTGAGGCTGTAATCACTGCCAAAGGAGCTTCAACAAAGTACTGAGTAAAGTCTGAATACAGTTATTTTTTAAATTATTATTATTTTTGCAAAAATGGTGTCATAAACGTAGCGGTCAATCAGGGAAATGGTTCCAATCATTTTTCCTTTTTATTCATTTTAGAAACACTTAATGGCTGTGTTTCGTGTAGGCTTACCCTGGCGTGACTTTTAGCAATATTCGGCTCTATTTCCTCTCAGATTATAAAACTCTATCATCAAAGTAGACATCATGCAAAACAACAACACTGCAAGCTCCTGCACGTCATCTCTAGCTGTAACCTTTGATAACAGGTATTGTGTCAATTTAAAACTACTTAACTGTGGTGGCAGGTGCAGTGATGAACGCCGAGAAGGAGCTGAGTGTAGAGGGAAGCAGTGTGGTGAGGGAGGTTATCGTCTAGTGTATAAAGAGGGATACGTCCTCCAGTAGCTCAGAGATGGAACCTGGCGAGAGTGAGGATGAAGGACCTGCAGTGAGGAACTCTGAGTTCGGGCCTCGTTCCAAGGATGATAAGGATGATTCTGGCCCAGTGGGAGTGAGATTTGTAGAGAGAATGGATCCATATGTGGTGTCAGGTTAGGTGGAGAAGAGGTTGGGGACTGTTGAGTTGGTGAAGGTAACTGAGTGGACTCGTGATGATTTATTGTTTCTTCTCTGTCCAGAGGAATCGGGCGCTGCGGATTACGTGATTAGAGACAGGAATTGTGACTTGAATTGCTCTCCGGAACAGTGTGACATTGAAAGGAGTGATAACGGGGTTAGGTTTAAGTGTTGAGGATGAGCAGTTGAAATGGAAGATTCCAGGTGTCTGTGACGCCCTCCGTTTGGTGAGACGTAGAGCCGGTGTAGAGCGTGGGGAAACAGAAAACATTATCTGTCATGCTGGATTTTGATGCATAGTGTCTGCCAGATAAGGTCAAGGTAGGAAGTGTCAGTTATCCCATGAGCGATTTTGTTCAGTAAATACTACAGTGTTTTAGGGGTGAAGTTTATGGGCCTGTTGCAGCAGTGTGTAGGGGTGAGATGCCTTGATGTGACAAGTGTGCAGGAGGGCATGAGATGAAGAAATGTGTGGTATCGGTGGATAAAGTTCTGTGTGTTAGTTGTGGGGGTGCTAACGGGCTGGAGATCTGAGGTGTCTGGTGAGAGAAAGGCAGATTGAGGTTGCCAGGGTTACAGTAGTACAGAAAGTGTTGTATGCCGAAGCAGTGAAGAGAGTGGTAGAGGAAGATGGGTACAGGGTGAGGGATCTTGAGAGGATTCCTGTGAGTAGGCAGAGACCAAGAGAGAGACATGGGAAGAATATGTGCTTCAGTAAGGTGGGCATTTTAGCATTTATAGCAATGGTTGTCAATTGTACTGCAGAAATGGATCAAAAGTCCCAGAAAATAGAGGCTGTGTTGGCAGCGTCAGAGAAGTACTTGGGATTGCGAGGATTTACTGCAGAACAGCTGCAGGGGGTGTTGAGTGGTAGTGGTCTGGCATAGGACTAGATAGGGTTAAATAGTGGAATGGGGTGGTGGGTTTTTGTCATGGAAAAGTCAAACTTAAATGAATACTTATTTTTTATCAGCAAGCTAGAGAGTTTCCAACAAATTTAAAAGCACCATAGTACACGTCGGTCGGGAGCTCTGCCGGGGAAGTCCCGTTAGTTGTCCTATATACTGCTTATCCAGACAAGTTATATTTGCATGAATTAGCTTATTAATTATTAATAATTAATTCATCATCAACATTTGGTTCGTGCATGTGACCGAACAATGCCTCACAAGGCTTCTTCTCTCCAAGCTGAAACCTTGAAACTGAGATATCCCTTTTGGTTCCCAGAACAATGTTCTGGGCGTACTGCCAATTGGTCTGAGGTCAGTCACCTGCACGTACCAAGAACATTTTCCCTCAAATTTTTTAAAGTGGGCTAATACTTGGCAGGGAAATTTTGTATGAATTACAGTATCATTGAATTTAATGTACAGTGCTATGAAAAAGTATGTACCCCCTTTCTAATTTTCTCTACTTTTGCATATTTGTGATACTGAATGTTATCAGATCTTCAACCAAAACCTAATATTAGATAAAGGGAACATAAGTGGACAAATAACACAACAATTACATATTTATTTCATAAACAAAGTTATGCAACACCCAATTAACCTGTGTGGAAAAGTAATTGCCCCCTTACACTCAATAACTGGTTGGGCCACCTTTAGCTGCAATGACTCCAACCAAATGCTTCCTGTAGTTGTTGATCAGTCTCTCACATCGCTGTGGAGGAATTTTGTCCCACTCTTCCATGCAGAACTGCTTTAACTCCAGTGACGTGTGGGTTTTCAAGCATGAACTGCTCGTTTCAAGTCCTGCCACAACATCTCAATTGGGATTAGGTCTGGACTTTGACTAGGCCATTCCAAAACTTCCAATTTGTTACTTTTTAGCAATTTTCATGTAGACTTGATTTGTGTGTTTTGGATCATTGTCTTGCTGCACGACCCAGCTGCGCTTCAGCTTCAGCTCACAGATGGATGGTCTGACATTCTCCTGTAGAATTCTCTGATACAGAGCAGAATTCATGGTTCCTTCTATTAAGGCATGTCGTCCAGGTCCTGAGGCAGCAAAGCATCCCCAAACCATCACACCACCACCACAATGCTTGACCTTTGGTATGATGTTCTTACTGTGGAATGCAGAGTTTGGTTTTCGCCAGGCATTCCTGGAACCATGTCATCCGGAGGATCCAGCTCAATTTTAAGCACCGCCTTTCTCATATAATGGGGTAGGGCCATCCCAAGGATCCCTGAACGCACGGACGGTTGCACCAAATATTTCTTATAACTAAACCAAGCCAATGGGAACAGATGAGTCATAGTGGGCAGAGCCAAGCACGAGCTAGCGAGATCCTATTGGCGTGTTCTAGCACACATCTGCATATTTCTGTTAGGGAACGCCTCCTCTGTGAAGCGCTTGTGTGCAATAACTCAATTCGCCTTTGCGTTCCTTCTAAATAACGTGATAAAAAAATATATTTGTCCACTAAACTTAGTCCACTCTGTGCATAACATATTTTAGTTTTGGAAACAGAACTGTATTAAGATCAGATGTTAAATCGATTAGAACATTTTCAGAATATCGGCCAAAATCCATCTCGTTCCATCTTCTCCCACTGCCGGCCAGTGGGCTTCTTCTCACTACCATATTTGGTAGTGAGTGGAAACGCGAACCGTATGCTTCACAATTATACATCCAGTGAAATATCTGTCTCATTGTTCTATCTGTGGCTGCACTGTGGTAGTGGGGGAACAGGAAGTTCCAGGCAGGCACGCACCATTCTTCAGTATAAAGAAAGCGCCAGAACTGTGATGGCAAGAAGATAACCTTTTTGTCCGTTTCTATTTATTACTATAGGTATGTGTTATGACATGTTTCTCTGGCATCAAGTAATTCAGTATGCAAGAGAATAGTTAAACACTTAGATGGAGAGTTGGTTCAAAGTATTTAATATTACAGTACCAGATTCACATGACAAGCGGTACGAGCGTAGACTATTGTCATCTGAATGACTTACATAGAAAACCTCTTAGTTTATATAATGCTTTTCCGAACTAATTCCATCCAACAGTTGCCAACCATTATTGAGTGTCACTCCTCGCCACATATAGGATCACCCTATATGGTATCGTGTTGCACCCTAGTCAGGATATTCCATCACGTACTCCTTCTAAGATTAGCACCAGTGGCCCCCCAGCTATCTTGGCCCGCATACCTTCTGGCACCCACCAGTGACAGAAATAAATACATGGAATGTATGTCATCCTCCAAATCCTTATGCAGCTCTCAATATTCCAAACATTAACTAATACTTTATAAAATACGTAATATCAGTATGTAATAGCACGTTTAGACTTTCTAATATCGAAAGAACATGTCATACCATGCTAGGTAACATCCGTTAAGGTATTATCACGTTTGGTAAAGGTTTGGTGTGTTATTTTTATGTCAAACTGAGTAAACCTGGTAACTATTTTACAAGTCACATAGCTAGATACTTTGGGTTTGTCTGAATGGATGTACATAATTTCCTCAAGGTGATTTCATAAAGAATCCATTTATTTTAGATTTCCGAGTTTGTTTTGGTTTTGTGTAAAATTAACAAGCTGGTAAAATGGTGCCGCCCACTCGGTCAGCGTCAACGGACTTCAGTGCAGCAGAGAGAGAACTTCACGGTTGCACTACTGTTTTGAAGCTGAATGTAATGATTATACGTTTTCGACGTGTAGTAATATTCAGACACATTCAGTTGTTTCTGTATTTATTGATAAATGTTACTATGGTGTGAATGGAAAATACAATTGGTTTTTGATTGAAATAATACAGTGAAGACCAGGTTATTCAGGAAAATAGTACATAGTCCCACCTAAAACAAACAGTGACCTTGTACTAAATGGCTTTTGTCATTTATGCATTTACAGTACCAGTCAAAAGTTTGGACACACCTACTCATTCAAGGGTTTTTCTTAATATGTACTATTTTCTACATTGTAGAATAATAGTGAAGACATCTAAACTATGAAATAACCCATATGGAATCATTTAGTAACCATAAAAGTGTTAAACAAATCAAATATATTTTAGATTTTAGATTCTTCAAAGTAGCCACCCTTTGCCTTGATGACAGCTTTGTAGAATCTTTGTAATCTACAATAGTAAAAATAAAGAAAACTGTGGAATGAGTAGGTGTTCTAAAACTTTTGACTGGTTCTGTATGTGAATTTGGGAAGAATCTGCTATAGGTTAAGTACCGGCACCTCAAATATCTAGTGCTTGAGCTCCTGTTCCTCTTATAGAATGTTAGCTCAACAGTATTGTGGAGCTCCTGCACCTAAATATAAACAGTACCAGCACATAAAATGAGTACCAGCACCTATTTCAGTCCAAGACAAGTGCTGAATTAGATGATTTAACAAGAATAAATATAATATATTTTTAGAGAATAAAGAAAGTGCCAGAACTGTCAAGACACTAACTTTTTGTGTCTGTTTCTCATTGTTACTACAGGACGACAATAATTAAATCTGAGGCCGGTAACATCAATAGTGCAGACAAACCCAGCCTGCCTCTCTCCTTCCACACTGAGTCCAAACCTACAGTCACTGGGTCCTGATTGCGACAGTGGAGCCCAGTTTACTGCAGGATCCAGAGATGGCATCAGTGAAGCTGGAAGACTGCAGTCAAACACTGGAGCTGAATGTCAACATTAAAGATGAAGAAGAGGAGGAGAAGATTGGGAAATCTGTTTCTCATGGTAAGAGCAGGTTCTATCTAACTAAGTTGGTGTTATTCATTCCAACTTCCCAATGTGCATGAAAAGTTGCAGTAGAACTGTTTCATGATGAACTGTTTCAATGAGAAGGTAGATATTATTTCATGCTACTGACACTTACATGGTTTGACACCAGTATTGCCAGCATTTGTTTTATTCACTGGGCTATCTGGAGTGATCAGAGAGTAGATTAAAAAAGTGAAGTAGACAAACTGCCAATGTTTTAAAGTTCTATGAAATGAGTCAGTGTAGTTACTAACCCTTGTGATAGTGAGTGGAGGATGATATGGCTTCTACATCTGCATTGCTTGCTTTGTGACAACTTCTGATGTAAAAAGGGCTTCATAAAACACATTTGATTGACATGTATATCATACCAACTGACTGGTTCTTCTGTTGTTGTTCTCACAGGAGACCATGTTGAGACATTCTCTACATCCAGAGAGCAACAGCAGGAAGATCACAGAGCTAAGAGGTCTCACCACTGCCCACATTGTGAGGAGAGTTTCTCAATTCTATCAAAGTTAAAAATACACCTACAAATACACACAGGAGAGAATCTGAATTCCTGTACTTACTGTGGGAAGAATTTCACAACATCAAAGGCTCTGACAGTTCATCAGAGAGTGCACATAGGAGAGAAGCCTTACTCCTGCTCTGACTGTGGGAAGAGTTTCTCTCAATGGGGCCACTTAAAACAACATGAACCTATACATACAGCAGAAAAGCCTTACTCCTGCACTGACTGTGTAAAGTGCTTCAAAACATCATTTGAGCTAAAAGTTCATCAGAGAACACACACAGGAGAGAAGCCTTACTCCTGCTCTGACTGTGGGGCAAGTTTCTCTCAACTGAGCAACTTAAAACAACATGAACGTATACATACAGGAGAGAAGCCTTACTCCTGCTCTGACTGTGTAAAATGCTTCACAACATCAGCTGAGCTGAAACTTCATCAGAGAACACACACAGGAGAGAAGCCTTACTCCTGCTCTGACTGTGGGGCAAGTTTCTCTCAACTGGGCAACTTTAAAATACATGAACGTATACATACTGGAGAGAAGCCTTACTCCTGCTCTGGATGTGGGAAGAGTTTCTCTCGACTGGACACCTTAAAACAACATGAACATGTACATACAGGAGAAAAGCCTTACTCCTGCTCTGACTGTGGGGCAAGTTTCTCTCAACCTGGCAACTTAAAACAACATGAACGTATACATACAGGAGAGAAGCCTTACTCCTGCTCTGACTGTGGGAAGTGTTTCTATCAACTGGGCCACTTAAAACAACATGAATTTATACATACAGGAGAGAAGCCTTACTCCTGCTCTGACTGTGGAAAGATTTTCTCTCGACTGGGCAACTTAAAACAACATAAGTATACACACAGGAGAGAATCCTTACTGCTGCTCTTAATATGGCAAGAGTTTCTCCCGATTGGCAACGTAAAAACACCAATGGTTACACACTGGAGAGAAGACTTAATACTGCACTGACTGTGAGACGAGATTCTACAGATTGGGCAATAATATTTTCAACAGATGGGGAAAGACAATGACATGGAGAAAATACAAAAACACAGTGCAAATGATTATCAAGGAAGCAAAGACAATCTTCTACAAAACTGAAATCCAGGACCTAAAGAAGAAAAACCCTAAGGAATGGTGGGACTTCATTAACAATGGACTGGGACCAAAGAAAACATCAGGAGGGAGAATACAGGTCGAGGGAATTGAAGACGACAACGTGGCTGATGTTTTGAATGGCTTCTTTGCTGGGGCATGGACAAGCACCACACATCTTGCCATCTTCCCCCTGCCCATGTCTACAAGGCAGGTTGAGCTGTGCAGCATTGGCCAGTTAAAGCAAGCTCTGAACAGACTCAGCCCACGTAAAGCATGTGGGCCTGATGGCATTCCAGCCTGGCTACTAAAGAGCATGCAGAAGATCTAGCCCCTGTCATCAAACACATTGTTAAAACTGTCCCCTGCCAGTAGGTGTTGTTATCTGAGTGCACGATTCAGTATGACTACCTCCCAATGTCCAGCACTACTACCACCCTTGTGAAAGCCACATACTCCTGGCTGACAGCTACAGACTCCATAAACCCAACAATGGTGAGGGTGTTACTTGCTGATGTGTCCAAAGCCTTTGATCGAGTAGATCACCCATAGTTCCTGCAACATCTGTCTGACATTGAACTGTGTCCAAGGTTACTAGCCTGGCTCCACAGCTACACCACCGAAAGAGGGCAGAGGGTGATGGCAACTGGTACATTTAGCCGTTGGTCAGAGGACCATCCACAACCTGCACTACTAATCCTAGGAGGACAGGAAGTACCAGTGGTAACAACAACCAAGTATCTTGATTTTAATCTAGACTCTAACCTCAGTGGTGACATGTGGAGCAGCCAGTGAGAAAGGCCTCGAAACGCCTTTTTGACTGTTCTGGAATACGGTGGAGTGCTGTTAGTTGGATGCAGTAAAAAGCAGCAGGCCCAACTAGACAGGGTGCAGAGGAGGGCCTTGAGGATCATCTCCAGAGGTGGAGCCGTCAAACCACAGCTCCCGTCACTGCAGAGCAGGCGAGAACAGGCTGCAGTGCACCTGGTGAAGGACATGCACACTCTTGACCATCCACTGAATGACCTGCTCCCTCCAAGAAGAGGTAACTGCACCACCAGGCTCCTGAGAAACAGCCACAAACTGTCCTGTATAACTGCCCGTACAAACCGCCTGCGAAATGCCACTCTACCCACTGCTTTTTTTAAATCACATTTTAATATTTCAATTTCCATCATGAAAAATGTCCTGTAATGTTTCAAGTGTTCTGTATTCTACTTGTGTCACATATTGTGTTATGTATTTTAACAGGTAGCCTAGCGGTTTAGAGTGTTGGGCCAGTAACTGAAAGGTCGCTGGTTTGAATCCCGAGCCAACTAGGTCAAAAGTCTGTCATTGTGGCCTTGAGCAAGGCAATTAACCCCAATTGGTCCTATAAGTCGCTCTGGATAAGAGCATCTGCTAAATTACAAATATGTCATGAAAAATCATGTTTGTACATTAATTTGTGCTGGGCAACCTTTTCTCTTGTGCATAAATATAACAAAGTGTTTAAAGTGAAATAGTTAGTCTATACAGTGCATTCTGAAAGTATTCAGACCCCTTGACTTTTTCAACAACAAAAATAAATTACAGCCTTATTGTAAAAATGATTTTTTTTTTTACAAACAACAACAAAAATCCCTCATCAATCTACACACAATACCTCATAATGACAAAGTGGAAACAGGTTTAGACATTTTTGCAAAACCTTATTTACATTAGTATTCCAGACCCTTTGCTATGAATCTCGTAATTTAGCTCAGGTGCATCCTATTTCCATTGATATTCCTTGAGATGTTTCTACAACTTGATTGGAGTCCACCTGAGATAAATTCAATTGATGGGACATGGTTTGAAAAGGCACACATCTGTCTATATAACATCCCACAGTTGACATTGCATGTCAGAGCAAAAACCAAGCCATGAGGTTGAAGGAATTGTCCGTAGAGCTCCGAGACAGGATTGTGATGAGGCACAGATCTGGGGAAGGGTACCAAAAAATGTCTGCAGCATTGAAGGTCCCCAAGAACACCGTGGCCTCCTCCATTCTTAAATGGAAGAAGTTTGGAATCACCAAGATTCTTCCTAGAGCTGTCCGCCCGGCCAACTGCGCAATCGGAGGAGAAGGGCCTTGGTCAGGGAGGTGACCAAGAACCCGATGATCACTTTGACAGAGCTCCAGAGTTCAGCCCGCTTGGAGTTTGCCAAGAGGACTCTGACCATGAGAAACAAGATTCTCTGGTCTGTTGTTACCAAGATTGAACTCTTTGGCCTGAATACCAAGCGTCACTTCTGGAGGAAACCTGGCACCATGCCTACGGTGAAGCATGGTCGTGGCAGTATCATGCTGTGCGGATGTTTTTCAGAGGCAGGGAGACTAGTCAGGATCTAAGGAATAATGAACGGAGCAAAGTACAGAGAGATCCTTGATGAAAACCTGCTCCAGAGCGCTCAGGACTTCAGACTGGGGCGAAGGTTCACCTGACCCAGCCAGAGCCCAGACTTGAACCCGATTGAACATCTCCGGAGAGACCAGAAAATAGCTCTGCAGCAACGCTCCCCATCCAACCTGATAGTTTGAGTGGATCTGCAGAGAAGAATGAATGAAACTCCCCAAATACAGGTGTGCCAAGCTTGAAGCATCATACCCAAGAAGACTCAATGATGTAATCGCTGCCAAAGGTGCTTCAAGAAAGTACTGAGTAAAGGGTCTGAATACTTAGATATTTCCGTTTTTTTATTAACAAATTAGGAAAAATGTCTAAAAACCTGTCTTTTGCTTTGACATTATGGGGTATTGTGTGTAGATTGATGAGGGGAAAACAATTTAACCAACTTTAGAATATGGCTGTAACGTAATAAAATGTGGAAAAAGTCAAGGTGTCTGCGACCGGGAGACCCATGGGGCGACGCACAATTGGCCCAGCGTCGTCCAGGGTAGGGGAGGGAATGGCCGGCAGGGGATGTAGCTCAGTTGGTAGAGCATGGCGTTTGCAACGCCAGGGTTGTGGGTTCGATAAAATAATGTATGTGCTAACTGTAAGTCGCTCTGGATAAGAGCGTCTGCTAAATGACTAAAATGTAAATGAATACTTTGAGATTGCACTGTATATAGCCAAGCTATCATTGACTAGGTATTGGCACCCCATGTATATAGCCAAGCTACCATTGACTAGGTATTGGCACCCCATGTATATAGCCAAGCTACCATTGACTAGGTATTGGCACCCCATGTATATAGCCAAGCTACCATTGACTAGGTATTGGCACCCCATGTATATAGCCAAGCTATCATTGACTAGGTATTGGCACCCCATGTATATAGCCAAGCTATCATTGCTCATCGTGTATTAATTCCTTGTGCTACAATCTTTTTCCTATTATTATAATTGTTGTATTGTGTTCTCCATTGTTGGTCAACATTTCACTGTTAGTCTACACCTGTTGTTTACCAAGCATGTGACAAAATGAAAGGACTACGTATTTAGTTAATTGTCATCTAAAACTATACTGAAAAAATATATAAACTTGACATGTAAAGTGTTGGTCCCATGTTTCATGAGCTGAAATAAAAGATCCCAGATATTTTCCATACGCACAAAAAGCTTATTTCTCTCAAATTTGGTGCACAAATTTGTTTCCATTTCTGATAGTGAGCATTTCTCCTTTGCGAAGATAATCAATACTCCTGCGAGTTGTGGCATATCAAGAAGCTGATTAAACAGCATGATCATTACACAGGTGCACCTTGTGCTGGGTACAATAAAAGGCCACTCTGAAATGTGCAGTTTTGTCACACAACACAATGCCACAGATGTCTACATTTTGAGGGAGTGCGCAATTGGCATGCTGACTGCAGGAATGTTCACGAGCTGTTGCCAGAGAATTGAATGTACATTTCTCTACCGAGAATTTGGCAGAACGTCCAACTGGCTTCACAGCCACAGACCACGTGTAACCGTGCAAGCCCAGGACCTCCACATCTGGCTTCTTCACCTGCAGGATTATCTGAGACCAGCCACCCGGACAGCTGATGAAACTGAGGAGTATTTATATCTGTAATAAAGCCCTTTTAGTGGGGAAAAAGTATTCTTATTGGCTCATGGGTGGGCCCCTGTCATGTGAAATCCATAGATTAGGGCCTAATGAATGTATTTCAATTGTCTGATTTCCTTATATGAACTGTACCCCAGTAAAATTGTTGAATGTTGTGTTTATATTTTTGTTCAGTTAGTTAAAATCTTACAAAACAACTGATGATGATTATGTTTGGAAAACTGCATTGATCTGCCAATGAAAAATAATGTTTGTACATTAATTTGTACTGGTCAACCTCTCCTTCTCTTTTGTATTCAGTTCTTCCATATTAGATCTGACAGTATGAATGGTTCTTATGGTTGTATTCAGTTCTTCCATATTAGATCTGACAGTATGAATGGTTCTTATGGTTGTATTCAGTTCTTCCATATTAGATCTGACCGTATTAATGGTTCTTATGGTTGTATTCAGTTCTTCCATATTAGATCTGACAGTATGAATGGTTCTTATGGTTGTATTCAGTTCTTCCATATTAGATCTGACAGTATGAATGGTTCTTATGGTTGTATTCAGTTCTTCCATATTAGATCTGACAGTATGAATGGTTCTTATGGTTGTATTCAGTTCTTCCATATTAGATCTGACCGTATTAATGGTTCTTATGGGCTGAGTGCCTGGAGTGACTACAGTCATACCAAGTTTTCTTTGACCCTGTGATCTCACCAGGACAGAACCACCAGATGGTGGCAGTGATGTACCTTTCATTGATATGAATGCTCAGAGTGAAAGACCTGAGTACTCACATGTGATGGCCCACATAAACCCCAACCTTTCCTATTGTGTTAGTAAGGACCACAGCATATTCGGCAGCCATTGTTCAAAATGTGTTCATACATACGGTACAATGGGAGGGGGTGTGGCATTCACAGGGGACCAGGAAGTTGATCTCAGACTTCTATTTAGGACTGGGATCCTATCCAGAGTTGACAGATTAACAGTGAGGACAAACCCAACCTGCCTCTCTCCTTCCACACTGATTCTAAACCTATAGTCACCTAGTCCTGATTGTGACAGTGGAGCCTAGTTTGCATTGCAGGATCTAGAGATGGCATCAGTAGACAGTTTTCCATTGGCCTAGGTTTATTTGACAAAAAAACATTTAGCAAAGAAATCATTGCAACATGATGGAAACGCAGATACAGGAGACATTTTCTAAAGATCCACAAATGTTTTATCTTTTCAACAGGTGCAGGAAAACATTGAAGAACCACAGTTCAATGCCGCGAAGGCGTAAAAATGGCGCTGCTAAAATCAGAGATTCATCTCCTGAGTACATACCTTCGAATCTTGAGTACAGACCCACGTCCCCTGTATATAAACCTTACATATAGGACTTCAAGTTGTAAAATAGTGAACTACTCCTTTAATGGAGTGGTAGGTGCTATGAAAGGGATGTAAAAAAACAACAACGTTAATGTTGTATTTTATTCATTAGTCCACTGTTAATACAATGGCAAAAATGTTGCATGTTAGCAATTAAGTTTTCAAGATTTCAGTACAGAGAAACAAGTGTGATGATGCAAATGAGGAAAATGATAATTGCATACAATTTGCATCAACACACTTGTTCCAATGTACTACAGTGTTTCCCAATCCTGGTCCAGGGGAAACAAAGGGGTGCGCTTTTTAGTTTTTGCCCTAACACTCACACACTGGATTCAACTAAGCAACTCCAGCCTGTGAATGGAATAAGGTATGTGAGGGCAAAAACAAACAAGTCCACCCCTTTGGGACCAGGATTGGGGAACACTGCTGTACTGAAAGGCCTCCATCTTGAGAACTTCACTGCTGACGTGCACATTTTTGGGGATTGTATACAGGGTGAGGAAACCAATGTGTACATTTGTATAAAAAATGTATGCACTCACTAACTGTAAGTCGCTCTGGACACTGCTGTACTGAAAGTCTTCCATCTTTTTTATTTATTTTTGGTCATTTAGCAGACGCTCTTATCCAGATCCTTATACAGTTAGTGAGTGCATACATTATTATTATTCTTTCATACTGACCCCCGTGGAAATCGAACCCACAACCATGCTCTACCATCTGAGCTACATCCCTGCCGGCCATTCCCTCCCCTACCCTGGACGACGCTGGGCCATTTGTGCGCTGCCCCATGGGTCTCCCGGGCGCGGCCGGCTACGACAGAGCCTGGATTCGAACCACTGCGCTACTGCTGACGATCACATTTTTGGAATTGTTATTATTATTATTATTGTTATTACAGGGTGAGGAAACCAATGTGTACATTTTGTAATTTGATTGAACAATCCCTTTGATTAGAGTTCCTTCAGAGGTGGATTTGCTCTAACCATGTGCTATAAATAAATATTATTTTATAAAGAAAACGTATTTTGTCATCTCTTAAGAAGGATAGGCCAACTGAATGAGTGTTCTTCCACACTCCCTTAAAATACCTTCACTTGAAACATTTGGAAAAAAGTGGCAGTAGTACTGTTTGTCCATTTTGAAACGCCATAGACCGCTTTGTGGGTTTACTAACATTGACGCAAGAGGGCAATGTGCAAGTAGGTGGCAGAACAAGGGGGAGTTCTTATAGAACACCAGCAAAATAAGCCTCTATTTACATGTTGCTTATGAGTGCATTTCACACTACCTTTGGATTTTAAGGCTCGAATGAATGTCCTGCTTAATATAATGTTTGTGTCATCACAAATCAACTGCATTATACTTAAAATACACTTAAACTTCAACCAGTAAAATTGCTATTTGGCTATCTTTTGCTATAGCATATATCAATGAGTGTTAGCATTCTAGCTAACAATACTGCATCCAAAATAGTTATTTGGCAAAGATCACAACCAAATATAATCATAGCGATTGTTCAAGCAAGAATCAAAACATAATTGTAAGTGTATGAGAACCCCAAAAAGTTATTTTGTTTAGAAGTAATAAAAATGTAAATCTAGACTACTGCCTCCAAGAGTCGCACGCATCTGTTTGTGACGTCAGTGTGTCATGTACTGGAAAAGGGTCTATAGCCACTTCCTCAAAATAGTCAGAAAACTCAAGAAATCTGTCTTTAATGTTGATGTTTTTGCCGAGGAGATCTTAGTCGTGCAATTTTACATTTAACTAAGATGTTTGGTTCAGTATTTCTCAATGAAAAAACCTGCATGAAAACAAGTCTTCTCAAGTTTAATGACAACAAAGACTTTATTGAAGAATCCCTACTGTTGACCAATCACCAACAAAAGGGCGAAGACTTCAGCTAGTGACTTCGGAGGTGCCAGTTACCCTGGTAGAAGATTATGGCATAGGGTTTTAATCCATTTTATTTAGAAATTCTTTAGCAAGTAACACTTAAAAGCTAAGCCTAGTTGTCTTATTGATATATATTTTATTGGATAGAGACAATGGGAAAGATAGAGAGTTTTGTGTAATTAGCATAGGGCAGGATTCGAACCCATGATGCAGCGGTATACAGTGGGGGAAAAAAGTATTTAGTCAGCCACCAATTGTGCAACTTCTCCCACTTAAAAAGATGAGAGAGGCCTGTAATTTTCATCATAGGTACACGTCAACTATGACAGACATATTGAGAAAATGTTTTCCAGAAAATCACATTGTAGGATTTTTAATGAATTTATTTGCAAATTATGGTGGGAAATAAGTATTTGGTCAATAACAAACGTTTCTCAAAACTTTGTTATATACCCTTTGTTGGCAATGACACAGGTCAAACATGCACTAACTTGCACAATTGGTGGCTGACTAAATACTTTTTTCCCCCACTGTATACAGTCACAGTGAACGTCTACACACCTCTTTACAGTTTGCAAGCTTAAATCTTAATAGGGATAAAAAAAACATTCCACATTTTCAAAGTGTAAGAAAATTGTAGAACAATTTTCCTTCTAAAGATATCCAGTAGTTTTGATTACATATATTTTCACACCCCATGAAACAGTTCTACAGCAACTTTACATGTGTGTTGTGGCTTGTAACTTGCTAGCTAGCGGTTTAAGACCTGGTTTGAATCCTAATCAACCCATCCAATGTGAGTACATGTTGAAGTACAGTAGATTAATAAAGCTACAGTACTGCAGCTGGTGACAAAGCTGCGTATATTGAAAAAGCTTGTTAGTGCATAGGTCAAATGTATCTTTGTGATGCTCATTTCAAGTCTTTTTTCCAGCTTCAAACACTATATTTTTCACTTAAAACATAGTTTTGTTGTATTTAATGATAGAGCAGAGAAGAGTTTGACCAACACATATTCATGTCCAATCTTTGAGGACGTGTCTACATTGTTAGAGTGGTCACATGCCAATCTGTTCCATATAATAGACAGTCTTTGGGACAGTGGAAAGATGCATGGCCCCTTGGTTGTTGCTAAGCAGGCATTCTTCTTCTATGGTGTTTATTGGTGGTGTTCAGACCAACGTTAAAGGTGCATCACTGCCACCTTCTGGGCTGGAGTGTGATAGAGACATGTGGTTCTGTCCTGGTGAGATCACAGTGTCAAAGAAAACTTGGTATGACTGTAGTCACTCCAGGCACTCAGCCCATTAGAACCATTCATACTGTCAGATATAATATGGAAGAACTAAATACAACCATAAGAACCATTCATACAGTCAGAACTAATATGGAAGATCAAAATGTAGACATCTGTGCCATTGTGTTGTGTAACAAAACTGCACATTTCAGAGTGGCCTTTTATTGTACCCAGCACAAAGTGCACCTGTGTAATGATCATGCTGTTTAATCAGCTTCTTGATATGCCACAACTGTCAGGTGGATTGATTATCTTGGCAAAGGAGAAATGCTCACTAATAGAGATGGAACCAAATTTGTGCACTAAATTTGAGAACAATAAGCTTTTTGTGCGTTCGGAAAATTTCTGGGATCTTTTATTTCAGCTCATGAAACATGGGACCAAGATTTTACATGTCAAGTTTATATATTTTTTCAGTATAATTCTATAAGACAATTTACTAAACATGTAGTCATTTCATTTTAATTGTCACATGTTTGGTAAACAACAGGTGTAGACTAACAGTGAAATGTTGACCAACAATGGAGAACACAATACAACAATAATAATAATAGGAAAAAAGATTGTAGCACAAGGAATTAATACACGATGAGCAATGATAGCTTGGCTATATACATGGGGTGCCAATACCTAGTCAATGGTAGCTTGGCTATATACATGGGGTGCCAATACCTAGTCAATGGTAGCTTGGCTATATACATGGGGTGTCAATACCTAGTCAATGGTAGCATGGATATATACATGGGGTGCCAATACCTAGTCAATGATAGCTTGGATATATACAGTGCATTCTGAAAGTATTCAGACCCCTTGACTTTCCCCAAATTTGATTATGTTACAGCCATATTCTAAAATTGATTAAATAGTTTTTCCCCTCATCAATCTACACACAATACCCCATAACGTCAAAGCAAAAGAAAGGTTTTCATAAGTTTTTCATAATTTCTTAATAAAAAAAGGGAAATATAAAATGTACATAAGTATTCAGACCCTTTCCTCAGTACTTTCTTGAAGCACCTTTGGCAGCGATTACAGCATCGAGTCTTCTTGGGTATGATGCTACAAGCTTGGCACACCTGTATTTGGGGAGTTTCATCCATTCTTCTCTGCAGATCCTATCAAGCTCTGTCAGGTTGGATGGGGAGCGTTGCAGCACAGCTATTTTCTGGTCTCTCCAGAGATGTTCAATCTGGTTCAAGTCTGGGCTCTGGCTGGGCCAGGTGAACCTTCGCCCCAGTCTGAAGTCCTGAGCGCTCTGGAGCAGGTTTTCATCAAGGATCTCTCTGTACTTTGCTCCGTTCATTATTCCCTCGATCCGGACTAGTCTCCCAGTCCCTGCCTCTGAAAAACATCCATGCTTCACCGTAGTGGTGCCAGGTTTCCTCCAGACGTGACGCTTGGCATTCAGGTCAAAGAGTTCAATCTTGGTAACATCAGAACAGAGAATCTTGGTTCTCATGGTCAGAGTCCTTTAGGTGCCTCTTGGCAAACTCCAAGCGGGCTGAACTCTGGAGCTCTGTCAAATTGATCATCGGGTTCTTGGTCACCTCCCTGACCAAGGCCCTTCTCCCCCGATTGCTCAGTTTGGCCGGGCGGACAGCTCTAGGAAGAGTCTTGGTGGTTCCAAACTTCTTCCATTTAAGAATGATGGAGGCCACTGTATTCTTGGGGACCTTCAATGCTGCAGACATTGTTTGGTACCCTTCCCCAGATCTGTGCCTCAACACAATCCTGTCTCGGAGCTCTACGGACAATACCTTTGACCTCATGGCTTGGTTTTTGCTCTGACATGCACTGTCAACTGTGGGATCTTTATATAGACAGGTGTGTGCCTTTCCAAACCATGTCCAATCAATTTAATTGATCTCAGGTGGACTCCAATCAAGTTGTAGAAAAAATCACAAGGAAGATCAATGGAAACAGGATGCACCTGAGCTAAATTTCGAGATTCATAGAAAAGCATCTGGAATACTTATTAAATAAGGTATCTGTTTTTAATTTCGAATAAATTTGCAAAAATGTCTAAACCTGTTTTCGCTTGTCATTATGTGGTATTGTGTGTAGATTGATGAGGGATTATACTGTATATACATTTTGAATTAATTTTACAATAACGCTGCAACGTATTTTCTTGTAGAAAAGTCAAGGGGTCTGAATACTTTCAGAATGCACTGTATAGACACTAACTATGTCACTTTAAACACTTTGTTATATTGATGCACAAGAGAAAAGGTTGACCAGCACAAACTCATGTACAAACATCATTTTTCATTACATATTTGTAATTTAGCAGATGCTCTTATCCAGAGCGACTTATTGGACCAATTGGGGTTAATTGCCTTGCTCAAGGCCACAATGACAGATTTTTGACCTAGTTGGCTCAGGATTCAAACCAGCGACCTTTCAGTTACTGGCGCAACACTCTTAACCGCTAGGCTACCTGTTAAATACATAACACAATACGTGACATAAGTAGAATACAGAACACTTGAAACATTACAGGACATTTTTCATGATGGAAATTGAAATATTAAAATGTGATTAAAAAAAAAAAAGTTTTGGGGAAAACCATTTAAGAGCTGGAGTTATTATGCAGTCTGATAGCAGTGGGTAGAGTGGCGTTTCGCAGGCGGTTTGTACGGGCAGTTAGACAGGACAGTTTGTGGCTGTTTCTCAGGAGCCTGCTGGTGCAGTTACCTCTTTTTGGAGGGAGCTGGTCATTCAGTGGATGGTCAAGAGTGTGCATGTCCTTCACCAGGTGCACTGCAGCCTGTTCTCGCCTGCTCTGCAGTGACGGGAGCTGTGGTTGGACTGCTCCACCTCTGGAGATGATCCTCAAGGCCCTCCTCTGCACCCTGTCTAGTTGGGCCTGCTGCTTTTTACTGCATCCAACTAACAGCACTCCACCGTATTCCAGACAAGGCCTGGCCAGTGTAGTATAGACTGTGAACAGATCTTCAGTAAGACATTACTGGCAAGAAATGTCAAAAAGGCGTTTTGAGGCCTTTCTCACTGGCTGCTCCACTTGTCACCACTGAGGTTAGAGTCTAGATGAAAACCAATATACTTGGTTGTTGTTACCACTGGTACTTCCTGTCCTCCTAGGATTAGTGGTGCAGGTTGTGGATGGTCCTCTGACCAAGGGACTGTAGCTGTCAGCAGTCTGTAGCTGTCAGCAGAAGTGTGTGGTTTTCACAAGGGCGGTAGTAGTGCTGGACTTTGGGAGGTAGTCATACTGAATCGTGCACTCAGATAACACCTCCTACTGGCAGGGGACAGTTTTAACAATGTGTTTGATGACAGGGGCTAGATCTTCTGCATGCTCTTTAGTAGCCAGGCTGGAATTCCATCAGGCCCACATGCTTTACGTGCTCTGAGTCTGTTCAGAGCTTGCTTTAACTGGCCAATGCTGCACAGCTCAACCTGCCTTGTAGACATGGGCAGGGGGAAGATGGCAAGAGATGTGGTGCTTGTCCATGCCTCAGCAAATATGTTTTCTTTGGTCCCAGTCCATTGAAGTCCTGGATTTCAGTTTTGTAGTAGTTTGTCTTTGCTTCCCTGATAAGCATTTGCACTGTGTTTCTGTATTTTCTCCATGTCATTGTTTCTCCCCATCTATTGAAAATATTCTGTATTTTCCTGATGGCAGTTGATATGAAGAGTGTTTGATCCAATATTATAAAGATTGTAAATTGTATGTAGAGAGGATAAGAAAACCATGTGTTAGTGGTAACAAGAGTGATGAGCAGAGGGTCGGTGTGCCAAGATAGATTGGGGTCCACTAGTGCTAATCTTAGGATTGGTGCGTGATGGAATGGACTGGCTAGGGTGAGATATGACACCAGGGAGAGGAATGATATGTAGGAAGTGAGTGGCAGCTAGTAATAGTTAGCAACTGGGAAGGATAAAAGTAGACTTGAAGAGCACTATATAGGCTGAGAGAGAGTCTATGTAAGTCAGTCATATGATAAGAGGCAAAGCGCATTCGTCTTATTATGTGATCCAGTACTGAAATAAATGTACATCAAACTTCCATCTGAGTGTCTGCTACTTTCTCTTACATCATGACCTTTTAGCTCAGCTGTTGTTTTAAAACATTTTCTACAGTCAGAGCAGTGGTAAGGCTTCTCTCCTTTATGTTTACCTTGGTGTCTTTTTAAAAATGGGCCATTTGAGAGAAAATCTTTCCACAGTCAGAGCAGTAAAACGGCTTCTATCTCGTGTGTGTTCTCTGATGAACTTTTAGCTGAGATGATGTTCTGAAGCATTTTACACAATCAGAGCAGGAGTAAGGCTTCTCTCCTGTGTGTGTTCTCTGATGAACTTTTAGCTGAGCTGATGATGTGAAGCATTTTACACAGTCAGAGCAGGAGTAAGGCTTTTCTCCTGCATGTATACGTTCATGTTGTTTTAAGGTGCCCAGTTGTGAGAAAGTTGCCCCACAGTCAGAGCAGTAGTAAGGCTTCTCTCCCGTATGTATACGTTCATGTGCGTTTAAGTTATCCAATCGGGAGAAACTCGTCCCACAGTCAGAGCAGGAGTAAGGCTTCTCTCCTGTGTGTGTTCTCTGATGAACTTTTAACTCAGTTGATCTTGTGAAGCATTTTACACAGTCAGAGCAGGAGTAAGGCTTTTCTCCTGTATGTATAGGTTCATGTTGTTTTAAGTGGCCCAGTTGAGAGAAACTTGCCCCACAGTCAGAGCAGAAGTAAGGCTTCTCTCCTGTGTGTATACGTTCATGTGTTTTTAAGCTGCCCAGTTGAGAGAAACTTGCCCCACAGTCAGAGCAGAAGTAAGGCTTCTCTCCTGTGTGTATACGTTCATGTGTTTTTAAGCTGCCCAGTTGAGAGAAACTTGCCCCACAGTCAGAGCAGGAGTAAGGCTTTTCTCCTGTGTGCACTCTCTGATGAACTGTCAGAGTCTGTGATGTTGTGAAATTCTTCCCACAGTCAGTGCAGGAATACAGATTCTCTCCTGTGTGTATTTTTAGGTGTATTTTTAGCTTTGATAGAATTGGGAAAATCTCCTCACAATGTGGGCAGTGGTGAGACCTCTTAGCTCTGCGATCTTCCTGCTGTTGCTCTCTGGATGTAGAGAATGTCTCAATGTCACCTGTGTGAAAAGCATTTAAAAAAGTCAATTGGTGTGATATGCACTGAGTGTACAAAACAGTATGAACTCTTTCCAGGACATATAATGACCAGGTGACAGCTATGATCTCTGATGCCACTTGTTAAATCCACTTCAGATCAGTGTCGATGAAGGAGAGGAGACAGATTAATGAAGGGCTTTTAAGCCTTGAGACAATTGAGACATGGACTGTGTATGTGTGCTATTCAGAGGGTGAATGGTGTTTTTTATCAAATCAAATACAAAAGCTGAAGAATATACGCACATTCAGGTAATCAAATCCACCATATGCACTGAGCTTGTCTGACAGGTTGAAGCGCACTAAATAGTAAATAAATGATAAGCGTACCAGAGAGTCTGTTGTAACGTTTTATTGTTAAGCCTTTATTACAGCAAAGACTAAAAACAGTTGCATTGATTCCTGAATGCAATTTCCGAAATGGAACGGTTTATTTATTGTTTACGCTAATTATTCAAGGGTTGCTTTGTTATTTTAAACCAAAAATGCTTGATTGCATTTCAATGGCTTGCATGCTGTGTGATGACATTAACAAATGAATGATTGATACAGTAGCCTATATACAGTGTGCAAGAGTATTCCAAGATAAATATACAACGCAGGGAATTAACGATCAATGGAAACAGTTGTTTTTCAGTTCAACATCTGTTTAGAATCTATGTAGGGGTTCCAGTCTGGGACTCATAGCTACATGTGGCAAGTTAGCATTGGTCTAAATGGTCTATACATTGAGCCTGAAATGGGATACTTGGTATTTGGCCATTGGACCAATGTTATTGCAAGGAATTCTAATTGGTCAACCATAGGCAAGGCTTGGGTATAAACTACATCCTGTCTCTTTGTTCAGTGGGAAAACACTGAGGACAGGGAAGAATAAACATCTACAATCTACTTTCAAGCATAACAATTATTGGTTCTCTTTGAATAAATATATTTTTCTCCCCCTGATTTGCTTTGGGGTCTGTGTTATTGAAGAATAACATCAACTGCTAACAAGTGCATTCGGAAAGTATTCAGACCCCCTTGACTTTTTACACATTTCGTTACGTTGCAGCCTTTTTCTAAAATTGATTTTTTTTTTTTTTTATAATCCTCAGCAATCTACACAAAATACCACATAATGACAACGCGAAAACAGGTTTTTAGAAAATGTTGCTAATATATTAAAAATTAAACAGAACTACCCTATTTACATAAGTATTCAGAACATTTCCTATAAGACTCGAAATTGAGCTCAGGGACAACCTGTTTCCATTAATCATCCTTGAGATGTTTCTACAACTTGATTGGAGTCAATCTGTGGTAAATTCTATTGATTGGACATGATTTGGAAAGGCACACACCTGTCTATATAAGGTCCCACAGTTGACAGTGCATGTCAGAGTAAAAACCAAGCCATGAGGTCGAAGGAGTTGTCCATAGAGCTCCGAGACAGGATTGTGTCACGGCACAGATCTGGGCAAGGGTACCAAAAAACTTCTGCAGCATTGAAGGTCCCCAAGAACACAGTGGCCTCCATCATTCTTAAAATGGAAGAAGTTTGGCACTACCAAGACTCTTCCTAGAGCTGGCCGCCCGGCCAAACTGAGCAATCGGGGGAGAAGGGCCTTGGTCAGGGAGGTGGCCAAGACCACGATGGTCACTGACAGAGCTCTAGCAATCCTCTGGAGATGGAAGAACCTTCCAGAAGGATAAACATCTCTGCAGCACTCCAGCAATCAGGCCTTTATGGTAGAGTGGCCAGACGGAAGCCACTCTTCAGTAAAAGGCACATGACTGCCTGATTGGAGTTTGCCAAAAGGCACCTAAACACTCTCAGACCATGAGAAACAAGATTCTCTGGTCGGATGAAACCAAGATGGAACTCTTTGGCCTGAATGCCAAGCGCCCCGTGGGAGGAAACCTGGCACCATCCCTATGGTAAAACATGGTGGTGGCAGCATCATGCTGTCGGGATGTTTTTCAGCGTCAGGGACTGGTAGACTAGTTAGGATCAAGGCAAAGATGAACTGAGCATAGTACAGAGAGAGATCCTTGATAAAAAAACCTGCTCCTGAGCGCTCAGGACCTCAGACTGGGGCAAAGATTCACCTTCCAACAGGACAACGACCCTAAGCACACAGACAAGACAAAGCAGGAGTGTCTTCGGTACAAGTCTCTGAATGTCCTTGAGTGTTCCAGCCAGAGCCCGGACTTGAACCCAATCGAACATCTCTGGAGAAACCTGAAAATAGCTGTGCAGCAGCACTCCCCATCCAACCTGACAGAGCTTGAGAGGATCTGCAGAGAAGAATGGGAGAAACTCTCCAAATACAGATGTGCCAAGGTTGTAGCATCATACCCAAGAAGATTCAATGATGTAATCGCTGTCAAAGGTCTGAATACTTATGTAAATGTGATATTTCCATTTTTTATTATTTAGCTAAAATGTCTAAAAACCTGTCAAGGGGAAGTGCAGAAATATTCTGTTCTTAAGGAGGGAGGCAAAGGGCAACAGTCTAGTTTCAGTTCCTGATAAGGCAGGCCAGTTGCGGAACTAGGGAGGAGCAAGGAATCCGGCTCGAGGTCATGTCAACAGATGAAGTGAGTAGAAACCTCTGGGAGGGGGGCCAGAGGGGCCCACCACAACGACCCTCCTACTACAGTCCTATCTCACACGCATACACTTTCACGCCCACGAAGGTTCTAGCATCAGGCAGGGCCAGGACTACACCAGTGAGAAGAACCAATTAAGTTCCTGACTAGCAACAGATATGTATTGACCCCGTCTAGTAGGAGGTTATAAATATATATGTGCTTGTGTAATCATGCTTTGTCTTTGCAGCTGTTTGATCCTGTGGGTGAATAAACTTAGTTTGAGCTTTCCTAGATGTCCGTTTTAGTTTGTTCAGAACCTAACAGAATGCTTCATAATGAAAAAGGTTCATAATGAAATTATCTAACGGGCTAAATTATGAACGCGATGTGCTTTATCTATTACCTAGTGCACAAGTTGACTACAGGTCTTTATTTAAATAGTACTAATATTCAAAGCCCAAAAAACGTCACTAAGCAGAATACTAACAAAATGCTAACTAGTACTAAGGAAACATCATAGAGAATGTTAACTAAATGCTAACGAGTACTAAGGAAACATCATAGAGAACGCTAACAAAATGCTAACGAGTACTAAGGAAACATCATAGAGAACGCTAACAAAATGCTAACTAGTACTAAGGAAACATCATAGAGAACGCTAACTAAATGCTAACGAGTGCATTGCGAACATTTTGTACAGTTGCTGACCTCAACTATACAAGTAACTCAAACGCTTCTCTCAGTTTGCTGCACGCACAAACCTAATATTATCCATCAAGACTCTTGATCCAGGAGGGGATTCTCTGCTGTTAGCAAGGCTCTTGATCCAGGAGGGGATTTCTCTGCTGTTACCAAGCGAATGCTTGATTTCGGAAGAAGCTATCCACTTAGCTAGATAGCTAACTAACTACTAAATTAGCTAAACAAATGGGAAACTGCAGAGCATTTAACACATTGTAGAAAGTTTACTTAATAGTTATAAGATATCTAGCTGGCAAACATTTAGTTGTGAATTCCATACTGTAATTAGATCACCTGGCACATGCTGCATGACAGAGTGACTCACCAGGCTCCGGTCTCTTCTCGTTGACTGGGGACTACCGTAAGCTACATAATAATGGGACGTAATGTTCTTCAACTCATAACGTATTGCATGCTAACTAGTACTAAGGAATCATTACATTTACATTTACATTTACGTCATTTAGCAGACGCTCTTATCCAGAGCGACTTACAGTTAGTGCATACATTATTTATTATTATTTTTATTTTTTTTCATACTGGCCCCCCGTGGGAATCGAACCCACAACCCTGGCGTTGTAAACGCCATGCTCTACCAACTGAGCTACCTCCCTGCCGGCCATTCCCTCCCCTACCCTGGACAACGCTGGGCCAATTGTGCGCCGCCCCATTGGTCTCCCGGTTGCGGCCAGCTACAGCAGAGCCTGGATTCGAACCAGGATCTCTAGTGGCACAGCTAGCACTGCGATGCAGTGCCTTAGACCACTGCACCACTCTCTCATCATAGAGAATGATAACTAAATGGTAACGAGTGCATTGCAAACATTTTGTACAGTTTCTGACCTCAACTATAGATGTAACTCAAACGCTTCTCTCAGTTTGCTGCACGCACAAACCTAATATTATCCAGCAAGGCTCTTGATCCAGGAGGGGATTCTCTGCTGTTAGCAAGGCTCTTGATCCAGGAGGGGATTCTCTGCTGTTAGCAAGGCTCTTGATCCAGGAGGGGATTCTCTGCTGTTAGCAAGGCTCTTGATCCAGGAGGGATTCTCTTTTGTTACCAAGGGAATGCTTGATTTTGGAAGAAGCTAACTGGCAAACATTTAGTTGTGAATTCCATCACCTGGCGCATGCTGCACGACAGAGAGTGACTCACAAGGCTCCGGTCTCTTCTCGTTGACTGGGGACTACCGTAAGCTACATAATAATGTGACGTAATGTTCTTTAACTCATAACGTATTGCACAAGTTGACTGCAGGTATTTACTTAAAAAGTAGCTACAAATATTCAAAATAATAAAAACAAAACTCAAAAGAAATCGTTTCAACTGTACTGAAAACCCATCCAGTGGCTTTTTTATTGCTTCTTTAATCAGCACAACAGTTTTCAGCTGTGCTAACATAATTGCAAAAGGGTTTTCTAATGATCAATTATTCATTTAAAATGATAAACTTGGATTAGCAAACACAACGTGCTATTGGAACACAGAACTGATGGTTGCTGATAATGGGCCTCTGTACGCCTATGTAGATATTCCATTAAAAATCAGCCATTTCCAGATACAATAGCCATTTACAACATTAACAATGTCTACACTGTATTTCGGAATAATTTGATGTTATTTTAATGGACAAAAAATTTGCTTTTCCTTCGAAAACAAGGACATTTCTAAGTGACCCCAAACTTTTGAACGGTAGTGTATATATACATACACATACATAAACTCAGCAAAAAAAGAAACATCATCTCACTGTCAACTGCGTTTATTTTCAGCAAACTTAACGTGTAAATATTTGTATGAACATAACATTCAACAACTGAGACATAAACTTAACAAGTTCCACAGACATGTGACTAACAGAAATGTGTCCCTGAACAAAGGGGGGGTCAAAATCTAAAGTAACATTCAGTATCTGGTGTGGCCACCAGCTGCATTAAATACTGCAGTGCATCTCCTCCTCATGGACTGCACCAGATTTGCCAGTTCTTGCTGTGAGATGTTACCCCACCCTTCCACCAAGGCAACGGCAAGTTCCTGGTCATTTCTATGGGGAATGACCCTAGCCCTCACCCTCCGATCTAACAGGTCCCAGACGTGCTCAATGGGATTGAGATCCGGGCTCTTCGCTGGCCATGGCAGAACACTGACATTTCTGCCTTACAGGAAATCACACATAGAACAAGCAGTATGGCTGGTGGCATTGTCATGCTGGAGGGTCATGTCAGGATGAGCCTGCAGGAAGGGCACCACATGTGGGAGGAGGATGTATACCCTGTAATGCACAGTGTTGAGATTGCCTGCAATGACAACAAGCTCAGTTCGATGATGCTGTGACCCTACACCTCCAAATCGATCCCGCTCCAGAGTACAGGCCTTGGTGTAACGCTCATTCCTTCGACGATAAACGCGAATCCAACCATCACCCCTGGTGAGACAAAACCGTGACTCGTTAGTGAAGAGCACTTTTTGCCAGTCCTGTCTTGTCCAGTGATGGTGGGTTTGTGCCCATAGGCGACGTTGTTGCCGGTGATGTCTGGTGAGGACCTGCCTTACAACAGGCCTACAAGCCCTCAGACCAGCCTCTCTCAGCCTATTGCGGACAGTCTGAGCACTGATGGATGGATTGTGCGTTCCTGGTGTAACTCGGGCAGTTGTTGTTGCCATCCTGTACCTGTCCCGCAGGTGTGATGTTCGGATGTACCGATCCTGTGCAGGTGTTGTTACACGTGGTCTGCCACTGCGAGGACGATCAGCTGTCCGTCCTGTCTCCCTGGAGCGCTGTCTTAGGCGTCTTACAGTACGGACATTGCAATTTATTGCCCTGGCCACATCTGCAGTCCTCATGCCTCCATGCAGAATGCCTAAGGCACGTTCACGCAGATGAGCAGGGACCCTGGGCATCTTTCTTTTGGTGTTTTTCAGAGTCAGTAGAAAGGCCTCTTTAGTGTCCTAAGTTTTCATAACTGTGACCTTAATTGCCTACCGTTTGTAAGCGGTTGGTGTCTTAATGACCGTTCCACAGGTGCATGTTCATTAATTGTTTATGGTTCATTGAACAAGCATGGGAAACAGTGTTAAAACCCTTTACAATGGAGATCTGTGAAGTTATTTGGATTTTTACAAATTATCTTTGAAAGACATGATATGGCAAATTTTGTCCTTATACTAATCAAAGAACCAAAGTATTTCAGAGTTTTTGTAGAATTAAGATATACTTTATTACAACTAGACAAAGCCAAGGTGATTTGCAAAGCATCTCCTTGTTTACCTCCCAGCTCTCAGTTTATATAGTAATTTTCACATACATTTCCACTTAAAGCCCATCCCTCTTGGGTTCCCCCACCACTATCCTCAGTTTGACTTCTATTCAGTATAGAAACAATAGTAGTACAATCAATCAAGCCCTTGTCGTGCAAAAATAATCATGTTCAGTTTAAAAACTCTGTTCAACCCCAGCTCACCCTAGCTTGACCTGGAGAATGTCACGGTTTCGGCCGAGGCTGCTCCTCCTCCTTGTTCGGGCAGGTTTCGGCGGTCGTCGTCCCCGGAGTACTAGCTATCACCGTTCGATGTTTTCGATGTCTGTTTGGTTTTGTCTGATTGTGTACACCTGTTTCGTTGATTATGTCTCCTATAAGTTTCTCGTTTGGTTAGTCTTGTGTTGTGTGTTATTGTCCGCCTGTCGGTAGGAGCTGCGAGTTTCCGCTCTGTTTACTTTGTTTGGTGTTTTTACGCACAGTTTGCGTAATCGCTCGCCTCTGTTTGTTTTTCGAGGCCCGTGTTTTGTATTTTGTCATTTTATGACTAGTAAAGTCTGTTGGACTAAGCCTCTGTGTCCTGTGCCTGACTCCTACACCACATCCACATCAGTTCCTGACAGAATAACACACCCCCATGGAGTCAGCAGGAGCAGCGGCGGCACCCAAGTCGCTGGAGTAACGGATCGGCGATCAGGACTCCATGATCCGGCAACTTGGGGCCGCCATGAATGAGGTGTCTAACACTCTGCGCCGTTTGGTCACCGGAGAGGTGCCCACACCGCCGCACACCATACCATCACCATCGGCCAGTCCTTCTATTCCAGCACCGGAACCCAGTGGTATTCGGCTCTCGCTCCCGAGGGCATATGATGGTACCACAGCCGGGTGTCAGGCGTTCCTCCTGCAGGTGGAACTTTACCTGGCAACCATACACCCGGCGCCCTCGGGATACGAGAGCGTCTCCGCCCTCATCTCCTGTCTCACCGGCAAGGCGTTGGAGTGGGCCAACGCCGAATGGAGGGGAATAGACGCCGCCACTATCACCTACGCAGAGTTCTCCCGCCGCTTCAGGGCAGTGTTTGACTATCCACCTGAGGGGAAGGCGGCGGGGGAGCGTCTGTTCCAACTCCGACAGGGGAGGAGGAGTGCACAGGAGTTCGCCCTGGAGTTCCGGACTCTAGCGGCGGATGCAGGGTGGAATGAGCGGGCCCTCATCGACCACTACCATTGTAGTCTACGGGAGGACGTCCGTCGAGAGTTGGCCTGCAGGGATGCCCACCTCACCTTCGACCAGCTGGTGGACATGTCCATCCGGCTTGACACCCTGCTGGCAACCCGCGGACGTTCCGAGTGGGGGTCGTCCATTCCACCCTCCAGCACCTCCGAGCCGAGCCCTATGGAGCTCGGAGGTGCTGGCGCTAGAGAGAGGAGGAGGAGGAGCCCGAGGGGGGCTGTCCCCTGCACCAACTGTGGCCGTGGAGGGCACACTGCGGCCAGGTGCTGGGGAGGGTCTCCTAGGGGAGAGGACGACAGGTTACGCACTGGGGAGTCATTCCAGGTGAGTAGGCGTCCCACTTACCCAGAGCTCTCTGTTGTGCACGTCTGTTTACCTGTACATTTTCCACAGGTTGCACCTCATTCCCAGCATAAGGCGCTAGTAGATTCAGGTGCAGCTGGGAATTTTGCTGATTGACATTTTTGTTTGAAACTAGGAATTCCCCTTCTTCCAGTCGACGCCCCATTTCCTGTCCATGCGTTAGACAGCCGTCCCCTGGGATCGGGGTTGATTAGGGAAGTCACCGCGCCACTTAGGATGAGGACGCAGGGGGGTCATGAGGAAACTATTCAGCTATATCTGATTGACTCTCCTGCGTATCCGGTGGTGCTGGGGCTTCCCTGGTTGATTACCCATAATCCTACTATTTCGTGGCAACAGAGGGCTCTTAAGGAGTGGTCTGCTCAGTGTGTGGGGCGATGTCTAGGTGTTTCCGTGGGGGCGACCTCGGTGGAGAGTCCAAACCAGGTGCCCGCGCTGCACATTCCCCCTGAGTATGAGGATTTGGCAATCGTGTTCAGTAAATCGAGGGCGACGCGGTTGCCTCCTCATAGACAGGGGGATTGTGTGATAGACCTCCAGGCAGGAGCAGGGCTTCCACGGAGCCATGTGTATCCTCTGTCTCAAGAGGAAAAGAGAGCTATGGAGACTTACATAGCCGAATCTTTGAGACAAGGATACATGCGGTCCTCCACTTCCCCTGCGTCCTCAAGCTTCTTTTTTGTGAAGAAAAAGGATGGAGGGTTGCGCCCGTGCATTGATTACCGTGGTCTAAATCAGATTACTGTGAAATACAGTTATCCACTCCCTCTGATTCTGACTATGACGGAATCATTGCATGGAGCGTGTTTCTTCACGAAACTGGATCTCAGGAGCGCATATAACTTGGAGCGCATTAGGGAGGGCGATGAATGGAAGACATCATTTAGTACCACCTCGGGTCATTACTAGTATCTCGTCATGCCATACGGGTTGACGAATGCTCCTTCAGTCTTCCAATCCTTCGTGGATGAGATCTTCTGGGACATGCAGGGGCAAGGTGTGGTCGTGTACATTGATGACATTCTGGTGTACTCTTCTACCCGACCCGAGCATGTAGCCCTAGCGCGCCGAGTGTTGAGGAGGCTGTTGGAGCACAACCTGTATGTTAAGGCAGTCTCAGGCTTCACTAACTAGCGTTACTGTTTTAGGTGGAGCTATTCTTTGCTACTTTTCAAAGAAATACTACGTGATATTTCACATATCATCTTGCTAGAGAGGCCTTTTGTTGTGATATTTAGGCTACTATATAGGCTACTAGCAAAAGACCCTGTGTTGTTAGGATAGATTTATGTCTGTTTCTTCCAACAGATCTTTACATATTTTCCTCACTCCAAAATATTCCTGCGGCCCTTGTGGTTACTAAACATATTTTAGATATTCCTTTATGGTATAGCTTATTCCATGTTTACATCTTTGGTTAAATGACTTAAAATGCTAAACTTAAATTTACTTAGTGGAATGTCCGTGGAGTTTGTAAACTATCCAAGCTTAAAACAGGTTATTACTAGGCTTAAACAACTTCATTCATCTATTGTGTTCCTACAAGAAACTCACTTGTTGAAGGATGAGCTACTTAAAGTATGCAGGAGATGACAAGGGCAAGTAATAGCATCTTGTTCCTCCTCTCATTCTCATGGTGTTATGGTTTTAATTCACTAATCTGTTCCGTTTCAAGTGGATACTATTATAACTAATACAGCTGGTAGATACATTTTGATACAGGGAACTCTTTTGAATGAGCATATTAATCTGTTTAATGTTTATGGTCCTAATGATGATCATCCCAAATTCTTTGAGAATGTATTTCTATTGATAGCCTCCATTCCTGGTAAAGTCCTAATGGCAGGGGACTTTAATTGCACTCTTGATCCTCATCTAGATTGCTCCTCTGGTTTAGACACTTCCCACTCGCAGAGTAGAAAGAAATTACAGCATTTCATTAAGGACTTAAATCTATGTGAACCTTGGAGGACTCAGAACCCGAGTAAAATGGAGTATTCATGTTACTCATCAACATTTAAATCATATTCTCATGTAGACTACGTTTTAGTTTCTTGCTCATTGCTTCCCAATGTAGCAGGAAGTGGATATGATAGTATTGTTCTGAGTGACCATTCCCCTGTGTCATTATTCTATAGGAATACAAAACTAGTAAAAGGATCCTCTAGATGGCGTTTGCATCCCAGATGGTTACAGGACCCAGACTTCTTACATTACGTTGGAGTTCATATACAGTGAGGGAAAAAAGTATTTGATCCCCTGCTGATTTTGTATGTTTGCCCACTGACAAAGAAATGATCAGAAATGGTAGGTTTATTTGAACAGTGAGAGACAGAATAACAACTAAAAAATCCAGAAAAACGCATGTCAAAAATGTCATAAATTGATTTTCATTTTAATGAGGGAAATAAGTATTTGACCCCCAATCAGAAAGAGTTCTGGCTCCCAGGTGTCTTTTATACAGGTAACGAGCTGAGATTAGGAGCACACTCTTAAAGGGAGTGCTCATAATCTCAGCTTGTTACCTGTATAAAAGACACCTGTCCACAGAAGCAATCAATCAATCAGATTCCAAACTCTCCACCATGGCCAAGACCAAAGAGCTCTCCAAGGATGTCAGGGACAAGATTGTAGACCTACACAAGGCTGGAATGTGCTACAAGACCATCGGCAAGCAGCTTGGTGAGAAGGTGACAACAGTTGGTGCGATTATTCGCAAATGGAAGAAACACAAAATAACTGTCAATCTCCCTCGGCCTGGGGCTCCATGCAAGATCTCACCTCGTGGAGTTGCAATGATCATGAGAACGGTGAGGAATCAGCCCAGAACTACACAGGAGGATCTTGTCAATGATCTCAAGGCAGCTGGGACCATAGTCACCAAAAAAACAATTGGTAACACACTACGCCGTGAAGGACTGAAATCCTGCAGCGCCTGCAAGGTCCCCCTGCTCAAGAAAGCACATATACAGGCCCATCTGAAGTTTACCAATGAACATCTGAATGATTCAGAGGAACTGGGTAAAAGTGTTGTGGTGAGATGAGACCAAAATGAAGCTCATTGGCATCAACTCAACTCACCGTGTTTGGAGGAGGAGGAATGCTGCCTATGACCCCAAGAACACCATCCCAACTGTCAAACATGGAGGTGGAAACATTATGCTTTGGGGGTGTTTTTCTGCTAAGGGGACAGGACAACTTCACCGCATCAAAGGGACGATGGACGGGGCCATGTACCATCAAATCTTGGGTTAGAACCTCCTTCCCTCAACCAGGGCATTGAAAATGGGTCGTGGATGGGTATTCCAGCATGACAATTACCCAAAACACACGGCCAAGGCAACAAAGGAGTGGCTCAAGAAGAAGCACATTAAGGTCCTGGAGTGGCCTAGCCAGTCTCCAGACGTTAATCCCATAGAAAATCTGTGGAGGGAGCTGAAGGTTCGAGTTGCGAAACGTCAGCCTCGAAAACTTAATGACTTGGAGAAGATCTGCAAAGATAAGTGGGACAAAATCCCTCCTGAGATGTGTGCAAACCTGGTGGCCAACTACAAGAAACTTCTGACCTCTAATTGCCAACAAGGGTTTTGCCACCAATTACTAAGGTATGTTTTGCAGAGGGGTCAAATACTTATTTCCCTCATTAAAATGCAAATAAATTTATAACATTTTTGAAATGCGTTTTTCTGGATTTTTTTGTTGTAATTCTGTCTCTCACTGTTCAAATTAACCTACCATTAAAATTATAGACTGTTCATGTCTTTGTCAGTGGGAAAACGTACAAAATCAGCAGTGGATCAAATACTTTTTTCCCTCACTGTAGATGTTTATTTGACATTGAACACTGACCAAACGTCAGCGAGTACCAGATGGGAGGCTTTCAAAGCACATATTTGGGGGCAAATTATAAGTTTTACCAGTTTCAAATCAAATAAATCAGAAAATGAGGAAGCTTTATGGATAACTCAGTAAACAAGGAATGATTTGGACTTAAAGCTCAGTATGAAGAACTTCCCACCTCAAAGGCTGCAAACAGCTTAACTAGGCTGAAACAGTCCTATGATCAAGATGAAAAACCTGGTAAATTGCTGGCCTGGCACATTAATTAGTAAAATTCTGCCTTTAATGCAATTCATAAGGACAATTATCAATGGATCCTGTAGAAATAAACCAAACATTTGCTTCCTACTACAACACACTTTACAACTCTGAATCTCCTGAGAACTGAACTAGTCAGGTCTTGATTTTCCCTCTACTTCAGAAGACACTAAATTGGATCTGGAAAAGGAATTGGATGGTGTTGAAATATCTCATGCTATTTTCAATCTGAAGGGAGGTAAAGCGGAAGGTCCAGATGGGCTCCCAATAGATATTTAAGGACCAACTTCTATGTCCACTTTTGGATATGTACAGTGCATTAGGAAAGTATTCAGACCCCTTGACTTTTTCCACAACTTGTTACGTTACAGCCTTATTCTGAAATTGATTAAATAAAAAAAATCCTCATCAATCTACACACAATACCTCATAATGACAAAGTGAAAACAGGTTCTTAGACATTTTTGCAAATGTATAAAAAATAAAACAGCAGAAATACCTTGTTTACATAAGTATTCACACCCTTTGCTATGAGACTCGAAATTGAGCTCAGGTGGAGACTGTTAACATTGATCATCCTTGAGATGTTTCTAAAACTTAATTGGTGTCCAACTGTGGTAAATTCAATTGATTGGAGATGATTTGGAAAGTCACACAACTGTCTATATAGGTGACCAAGAACATGATGGTCACTCTGACAGAGCTCCAGAGACAACCATCTCTGCAGCACTCCACCAATCAGGCCTTTATGGTAGAGTGGCCAGACGGAAGCCACTCCTCAGCAAAAGGCACATAACAGCCTGCTTGGAGTTTGTCAAAAGGCACCTAAAGGACTCGGACCATGAGAAACAAGATTCTCTGGTCTGATGAAACCAAGATTGAACTTCTTGGCCTGAATGACAAGCATCACGTCTGGAGGAAACCTGGCACCATCCTTATGGTGAAGCATGGTGGTGGAAGCATTATGCTGTGGGGATGTTGTTCAGCGGCAGGGACTGGGAGCCTAGTCAGGATAGAGGGAAAGATGATTGGAGCAAAGTACAGAGAGATCCTTGATGAAAACCTCCTCCAGTGCGTTCAGGACCTCAAGACCGGGGCGAATGTTCACCTTCCAACAGGACAACGACCCTAAGCACACAGCCAAGACAACGCAGGAGTGGCTTCGGGACAAGTCTCTGAATGTCCTTGAGTGGCCCAGCCAGACCCGGGACTTAAACTCAATCGAACATCTCTGGAGACCTGAAAATAGCTGTGCAGCGACGCGCCCCATCCAACCTGACAGAGCTTGAGAGGATCTGCAGAGAGGAATGGGAGAAACTCCCCAAATACAGGTGTGCCAAGCTTGTAGCGTCATACACATTAAGACTTTGGCTGTAATCACTGCCAAAGGTGCTTAAACAAAGTACTGAGTAAAGGGTCTGAATACTTATGTAAATGTTATTATTCAGTTGTTGTTGTTTTTGCAACAACTGATAAAAACCCGTTTTTGCTTTGTCATTATGGGGTATTGTGTGTAGATTGATGAGGGGAAAAAACAATTTAATCAATTTTACAATAAGGCTGTAAAGTAACAAAATGTGGAAAAAGTCCAGGGGTCTGAATACTTTCCGAATGCACTGTATATAGACAGGTGTGTGCCTTTCCAAATCATGTCCAACAAACTTAGTTAGATAGAACCTGCTCTTACCATGACAAACAGATTTCCCAATCTTCTTCTCCTCTTCTTCATCTTTAATGTTGACATTCAGCTCCAGTGTTTGACTGCAGTCTTCCAGCTTCACTGATGCCATATCTGGATCCTGCAGTAAACTGGGCTCCACTGTCACAATCAGGACCCAGTGACTGTAGGTTTGGACTCAGTGTGGAAGGAGAGAGGCAGGCTGGGTGTTGTCCTCACTGTTGATGTTACCGGCCTCAGACTTATCTGAATTGGCCAGTAGTAATACAGACAAACAGATACAAAAAGTTATTGTCTTGACAGTTCTGGCACTTTCTTTATTCTCTAAAAATAGTTTAACTTTTTTCTTGTTGAATTATCTAATTCAGTGCTTGTCTTGGACTGAAATAGGTGCTTGTTATGATGAGTTTCTCGGGTGTTCAAAGAATCAAGGATGCAAGGCTATACTGAGACACTTTGTAGAAAGTTAATACAATTATTTAATGATCGGTACCGGGTTCGTGACAGCAATGACCAGAGCTTTGCCCTTGATGCTACGAACTAACTAACAAAGAAGACACTCTACCTTATATAGCCTTCATTACCCTTCTGCTGGCATACATCTGGCAAGTCTCCATGGGAACTCCCTGTCTTTGATGTTCATCACTTTTTACCCCAAGTCACTATCCTGCCCATCACTCATGCTATTCTAAACATCTCTAATCTACCTTGACATAAGGAATGTAGACTTTATGGCCCCAAACCACTCATCTCTTAACTCTTTCCCTGTCCTCACAATCCTATGACATGACATCATTACAGTGCTAATACTCATTTTGGGTGCCGGTACTGTTTATATTAAGGAGCAGGAGCTCCACAATACTTTTGAGCTAATCAATTTTTTCATTTTTACATTTTTAGTCATTTAGCAGACGCTCTTATCCAGAGCGACTTACAGTTAGTGAATACACATATATATATTTTTATACTGGCCCCCCGTGGGAATCGAACCCACAACCCTGGCGTTGCAAACGCCATGCTCTATCAACTGAGCTACATCCCTGCCGACCATTCCCTCCCCTACCCTGGACGACGCTGGGCCAATTGTGCGCCGCCCATGAGTCTCCCGGTCGTGGCCGGCGGCGACAGAGCCTGGATTCGAACCAGGATCTCTAGTGGCACAGTTAGCACTGCGATGCAATGCCTTAGACCACTGCGCCACTCAGGAGTTAATACCTCACCTATAGTAGACGCATAAAACGCATAAATGACTCAAAAACCATTTAGTACAAGGTTACAGTTTGTTTTAGACAGCACTATGTGCTAATTTCCTTAAACCTTGTCTTCACTGTATTACTTCAATCAAAAACCAATTGTATTTCCTGTTCACACCATAGCAACATTTATTGATAAAGACAGAAACAACAGAATGTGTCTGAATATTAGTACACATGTAGAAAACTGATAATCATTACATTCTGCTTCAAAACAGTAGTGCGACCGTGAAATTATCTCTGATGCACCCGCACTGTCCTCACTGAAGTCTGTTGACGCTGACCGAGAGGGCTCCGCCATTTTACCAGCTTGGGAATTTTACACAAAACCAATAATATACTAAACGAACTCAAAATCTCAAATAAATTGATTATTTATTAAACTAACATGAGAAAATTATGTACATTAACTCAGACAAACCCCAAATCTCTAGCTATGTGACTTGTAAAATAGTTTTTATCACGTTCTTTCACTCACTCGGTTTGACACAAAAATAACACATCAAACCTTTACCAAACGTGATAATACCTTAACGGATGTGTTAACTAACATGGTATGACATGTTCTTTCGACATTAGAAAGTTTAAACGCGCTATTACATACCTGTAGTAATAAATAGAAACGGACACAAAGGTTATCTTACTGTCTGCACAGTTCTGGCGCTTTCTTTATTGTGAATAATGGGTCACGCCAAACCGGAACTTCCTGTTCCCCCACTACTACAGTGCAACATCGACATCTATTGGACTGATGGACTAACTACCCTCGGTCCGTGCATTCCGGGATCCTTGGGATGGCCCTACCGTTTACATTTTAAATTTTAGTCAATTAGCAGACGCTCTTATACAGAGCGACTTACAGTTAGTGAGTGCATACATTTTCATACTACCAGTGTTGCCAACTCATTTTCAGGGCAAGTTGCAAGAGGCAGGTCGATTTGTTGCTAAAAGTTGCTGTCATTGCGTGATGAAGTCATTATGGGTTAACGTAAAATTGCGTCATTACGTAGAATACACAATAACGTTACACAAATTGACTGGCCATCTCCGCGACAAATATGATTTGACATTTGTTAGTTTATTATCACATATTTGTATTTGTAAAAGTAATATAAACACAACACATTTTATATGATCAGATATTTTTGTTTTAAACACAACACATTGAATTATTGAACAATTACACATTATTGAACAATTACATTTGATTTATTTTCTTATTAACTAATAAACCTACACATTCTGAACAACTATATTTTTAAGCAGTGTATTGGTAGTTAGTTAACATGCTACCTAACTGATCAACAATTATAGGTACAAGCTAATAACAAGGCATATATTCTATCTTATTGAACAAGCAACTTAACTCAAATAATGATGTGTGCGCTAGGCATCTCTCTCCAGCTCTGGGCCCTTGGCATCACTGGGCCCTACCCCATTACATGAGAACAGGGTATCTGCCGCTGCCTCCTCCTCCTCCGGGACACTTATACTTTGCATAGAGTTGATCAATCTGTTGATTGTGGCCTGTGGAATGTTGTCCCATTCCTCTTCAGTGGCTGTGCGAAGTTGCTGTATATTGGCGGGAACTGGAACAAGCTGTGGTACGCGTCGATCCAGCCCTCCCAAACATGCTCAATGGGTGACATGTCTGGTGAGTATGCAGGACATGGAAGAACTGGGACATTTTCAGCCTCCAGGAATTGTATACAGATCCTTGCGACATTGGGCCCTGCATTATCATGCTGAAACATGACGTGATGCATACCTGCCAACTTTTCAAAAAACCTTGGAGTGAGATTTTGTCCTGGGTCCGCCTGGGTCCTGCAGTCGGTGAAAAACAATTGCACTGCGTGCGTCTCAGAACTGTGGCCACCTTGATCTCATGAGGTTATCGTTGCCCACGTGTGCATGACGTCAGAGAAAGTCGGGATCAAGTCGGACACAAATCTAACCAGCATGCATTGGGCGGTGATCGCCGGTGATCGATTCTGCGCAGACCCGGCTCATCTCAAATGAGCCTCTTGTCTATGATCTGTCGGCATGGTTATGCTGGCCTGTGGCATTCTTGGAGGCCTTGATGATATCGGAGGGGGGCTCCCATTTGAAGCAGGGCTCCAGATTGGCCATCTTTATGGTCATTATTGAGGACAGGGTGCCATCCAATGCTAGGCTGTTTCTTCTCTTGGTTTTGTTCAGTCCCACAACTGAAAACACCCTCTCAGCATCTGCGTTTGCATGGGGCAACACCAGGACAAGCTTGGCGACGGCACCAAGCCTCTCGAATTCTTTGGCTCCTGTCACCTATGGAAAATGCACCAAACCACAATGGAAAAACATACCTTGATTTTTGATTGATTAATACTGTAAGTATACTGTAGGTTGATCCATTAACAAAGTTCAGATAAAAACATGCATCATTTGCAACATGCATGACACATACAGTGGGGAGAACAAGTATTTGATACACTGCCGATTTTGCAGGTTTTCAAACTTACAAAGCATGTAGAGGTCTGTAATTTTTATCATAGGTACACTTCAACTGTGAGAGACGGAATCTAAAACAAAAATCCAGAAAATCACATTGTATGATTTTTAAGTAATTAATTTGCATTTTATTGCATGACATAAGTATTTGATACATCAGAAAAGCAGAACTTATTATTTGGTACAGAAACCTTTGTTTGCAATTACAGAGATCATACGTTTCCTGTAGGTCTTGACCAGGTTTGCACACACTGCAGCAGGGATTTTGGCCCGCTCCTCCATACAGACCTTCTCCAGATCCTTCAGGTTTCGGGGCTGAGATCCCCAAAGCCTACAAGAATTCTGATAGTGAAACTCCACTCAGCTGGGATGGTGCTGTGCCTGATGTTGTTAACTTGGTTGAAGATGCTTTGTCAGTCTGGTCTGTGACAATCTACCAGGATTCTGATCAGTCGTCTGACACTACTAGTGTTGAGTCGGAAATTGAAAGTGTGCTGGCTCCGGATATGCTGATCTGTAGTACTCCCCAACCTGAGGTTAGACCTTTGAGCACGGTTGGTGCTGTCCGTGACATTCCTGCTAGGTTTTTGGGTGAGGGTGTTCGGACTAGAATAGTTAGATTTATTAATCCAGTGAATAGGCTAATCCAAACTATGTCTACACAGGAAATGAAACAATTCTTGGTTTCTCAGTGACACTTACATTTACATTTTAGTCATTTAGCAGACGCTCTTATCCAGAGCGACTTACAGTTAGTGAATACATATATATATATTTTTTATACTGGCCCCCCGTGGGAATCAAACCCATAACCCCCAACCTTTTCTTTGTTGTGTGTATGTGGTAATCTAAGTGGGTCTTAGAGTGATTTGTGGGTTTGTCTAATATTTTTGACAATTCATGTAACTTTGTGTGTAGTTCATCAGCATAAAATGTATTTGGCATTTTTTGTATAGGGTTGAATAAGGGATTAGCTACCTCTTATTTTTCCTAATCCTTCACGGGATAGCTTTCCAGCTGATCGACCATTTGTGGGTCTAGAATTAAGGGACTACACTGGGTTACTCTGTCGCCCTGAGGGTGTGAAATGTTTTTTTTCTTTCTTTGCTTTGTTACCTTCGAGGTAATGTGTTTTGTTTTGTGTTTATAATCTAGTGTAAAACAGTAGGGGTGAATATAGTAGTGGGATGTTGTTCCCCTAGATTATGCACCAAGTTGCACACAAGGACAGTTCAACTAGGCCAGGTCAAGAGGGGATGCACCAAGGGCTAACCTATTGTGTGTTGTCTCGTGGTGTGCAGTTATGTCTTTTGGTGGGGGGGAAGTAGCCTTTATAAGTCTCCATGGTGGGTAAAGACCATCACTTCGTTGTCTTGTTGGGAATAGTAATAATTTGTGACAGTACGCATTGTATTAGTCTAACGATTGTTTTTAATTTAGTTTCTCACATTAAACAGACATTTGAGAAGGATTTGAGAAGCGAATTGCTTGCAGTTGTACCAATGAGACACAGACACACTAAAGCTGTACAGTGTAGTTAGAAAAGTCAATTTACATTATTTGCAGATGTGTTCCCTTTTATTTAGAAATCGAAAAATGTAACATTTGAAATGAATGTGGCAGAACAGTTAAGCATAGAGTTCCTGTGGGAGTCTTCTCCTTCAGTCTTTTTGCCTCCTATGCCTCGTTTCCTATTAGATGGGATTTTCCCAATGCCAAGTTCACCTGAGACAGCCGCTATCCAGTGTCATGTGTTGCTGAATTACAGATCTCGCTATCCCAATGTCGCTGCTGTCCATGGTGCTGAAATATCCAATCTCGGCTATTTGCATACATAGGACCATCCACACTTGACACCACACACACAAGTTAATGCTAATATCACACACACTTTTGAACATTGCACAACCTGCAACAAGACACTGAAACAGCACTTAATTTCAAGTTTGTTTGTTTCTGAATAAAGATGCGAAGAATGAAATCAATGTGTGGAAGGAGATTGGACAATGTATAGGCATTCCCTATAGCTGTATTTGACTGGAGCATGATCAGATTGCTTTGTTTCAGCCAGAATGGAAATTTGGTCTGAGAAACTATGCCCATTATAGCATGACTATTTCAGACAGAATTCACTTAATATTGTCTGTAAAAATATAAATAAGGCAATGTTTATATGACCCCCTTTCAAACATTCACATATTTATCATTTTCTTGCAGATATACAGTGCATTCAGAAAGTATTCATACCCCTTAACTTATTCCACATGTTGTTTTCTTACAGCCTGAATTCAAAATGGATTCAATTATAATATTTTCTCTCACGCAGCTACATACAATACCCCATAATGACAAAGTGAAAACACGTTTTTGAAGTTTTTGCAAATGTATTGGAAATGAAATACAGAAATATCTCATTTATATAAGTATTCACACCCCTGAGTCGATTAAAGCTCTGTCTTTCTGGGTAAGTCTCCAAGAGCTTTGCACAACTGGATTGTAAAATATATGCAATATACATTAAATAGACAGACATTTTTTTTTTTTTGCCATATGTTTTCAAGCCGAATTAAGTCAAAACTGTAACTAAGCCACTCAGGAACATTCAATGTCATCTTGGTAAGCAACTCCAGTGAATCTTTGGCCTTGTGTTTTAGGTTATTGTCCTGCTGAAGAGGGAATTTGTCTCCCAGTGTCTGTTGGAAAGCAGACTGAACCAGGTTTTCCTCTAGGATTCTGACTGTACTTAGCTCTATTCCGTTTCTTTTTATCCTAAAAAAGTCTCTAGTCCTTGCCAATGACATGCATACCCATAACATGATGCAGCCACCACCATGCTTGGAAATATGAAGAGTGGTACTCAGTGATGTGTTGTGTTGGATTTGCCCCAAACATTACACTTTGTATTCAGGACATACAGTGGGGCAAAAAAGTATTTAGTCAGCCACCAATTGTGCAAGTTCTCCCACTTAAAAAGATGAGAGAGGCCTGTAATTTTCATCATAGGTACACGTCAACTATGAAAGACAAAATGAGAAAAAAAAATCCAGAAAATCACATTATAGGATTTTTAATGAATTTATTTGCAAATTATGGTGGAAAATAAGTATTTGGTCAATAACAAAAGTTTTGTCAATACTTTGTTATATACCCTTTGTTGGCAATGACACATGTCAAACGTTTTCTGTAAGTCTTCACAAGGTTTTCACACACTGTTGCTGGTATTTTGGCCCATTCCTCCATGCAGATCTCCTCTAGAGCAGTGATGTTTTGGGGCTGTCGCTGGGCAACATGGACTTTCAACTCCCTCCAAAGATTTTCTATGGGGTTGAGATCTGGAGACTGGCTAGGCCACTCCAGGACCTTGAAATGCTTCTTACGAAGTCACTCCTTCGTTGCCCGGGCGGTGTGTTTGGGATCATTGTCATGCTGAAAGACCCAGCCACGTTTCATCTTCAATTCCCTTGCTGATGGAAGGAGGTTTTCACTCAAAATCTCACGATACATGGCCCCATTCATTCTTTCCTTTACACGGATCAGTCGTCCTGGTCCCTTTGCAGAAAAACAGCCCCAAAGCATGATGTTTCCACCCCCATGCTTCACAGTAGGTATGGTGTTCTTTGGATGCAACTCAGCATTCTTTGTCCTCCAAACACGACGAGTTGAGTTTTTACCAAAAAGTAATATTTTGGTTTCATCTGACATTCTCCCAATCCTCTTCTGGATCATCCAAATGCACTCTAGCAAACTTCAGACGGGCCTGGACATGTACTGGCTTAAGCAGGGGGACACGTCTGGCACTGCAGGATTTGTGTCCCTGGCGGCGTAGTGTGTTACTGATGGTAGGCTTTGTCACTTTGGTCCCAGCTCTCTGCAGGTCATTCACTAGGTCCCCCCGTGTGGTTCTGGGATTTTTGCTCACCATTCTTGTGATCATTTTGACCCCACGGGGTGAGATCTTGCGTGGAGCCCCAGATCGAGGGAGATTATCAGTGGTCTTGTATGTCTTCCATTTCCTAATAATTGCTCCCACAGTTGATTTCTTCAAACCAAGCTGCTTACCTATTGCAGATTCAGTCTTCCCAGCCTGGTGCAGGTCTACAATTTTGTTTCTGGTGTCCTTTGACAGCTGTTTGGTCTTGGCCATAGTGGAGTTTGGAGAGTGACTGTTTGAGGTTGTGGACAGGTGTCTTTTATACTGATAACAAGTTCAAACAGGTGCCATTAATACAGGTAACGAGTGGAGGACAGAGGAGCCTCTTAAAGAAGAAGTTACAGGTCTGTGAGAGCCAGAAATCTTGCTTGTTTGTAGGTGACCAAATACTTATTTTCCACCATAATTTGCAAATAAATTCATTAAAAATCCTATAATGTGATTTTCTGGAATATTTTTTCTCAATTTGTCTGTCATAGTTGACATGTACCTATGATGAAAATTACAGGCCTCTCTCATCTTTTTAAGTGGGAGAACTTGCACAATTGGTGGCTGACTAAATATTTTTTTGCCCCACTGTAAAGTTAATTTCTTTGCCACATTATTTGCAGTTTTACTTTAGTGCCTTATTGCAAACACAATGCATGTACAGGTTTCCTTCTTTTACATTTACATTTTAGTCATTTAGCAGACGCTCTTATCCAGAGCGACTTACAGTTAGTGAGTGCATACTCTGTCAATTAGGTTAGTATTGTGGAGTAACTACAATGTTGATGATTCATCCTCAGTTTTCTCCTATCAAAGCCATTAAACTTTCTAACTGTTTTCAAGCCACCATTGGCCTCATGGTGAAATCCCTGATAGTTTTCCTTCCTCTCCGGCAGCTGAGTTAGAAAAGGACGCCTGTATTTTTGTAGTGACTGGGTGTATTAATACACCATCCAAAGCGTAATTAATACCTTCACCATGCTCAAAGGAATATTCAATGTCTGCTTTAATTGTACCCATCTACCAAAAGGTGCCCTACTTTGCGAGGCATTGGAAAACCTCCCTGGTCTTTGTGGTTGAATCTATGTTTCAAATTCACTGCTGGACTGAGGGACCTTATAGATAATTGTATGTGTGGGGTACAGAGATTATGTAGTCGTTTGAAAATCACTATTATTGCACACATAGTGAGTCCATCTAACTGATTATGTGACTTGTTAAGCACATTTTTACTCCTGAGATTATTTAGGCTTGCCATAACAAAGGGGTTGAAAACTAATTGATTAGATTACTAGATACTAGACTCTGTCAATATGTTTTTGGAAGTGGCTCTGCATTTCTTGCATACACATCATATTTATGTAAGGATTATGACGACCTTCTAAAAGGACAAAGCTGTTTATGTGTGCTCCCTTGTCTCCACTGTCACCACATCCCTCGATGTGTGCAAACAGAGCATCTATATCAGGGATGGGCAACTCCAGTCCTCGGGACCTGATTGGTGTTACACTTGTTCCCCAGCCCCAGCTAACACATTTGACTCTAATAATCAAGTACTCATGGGCTTCAGTTTAGAATGCAATAAGTTTAATCAGCTGTGTTTGCTAGGGATGGGGAAAAAGTGTGACACCACTCCGACCCCCAAGGACTGGAATTGTCCATGCCTGATCTATATGGTAGGACCAGTACCAGATTAATATGGAGGCGAAAGAAACGCACACCTATTTAGGCGAGGTGCTGGCTATCGGAGTAGAACACTTGAAAAAGAAAAGGAGAGCCGCACACTCTAGGAGCTCAGATGCAATAATTTAATAACTTAATAACCAACGTCAGGATACCCTGATGAAGACAGCTTGTCTGTCGAAACTTTGGTTATTAGGTTATTAAATGTGAGCTCCTAGAGTGTGCAGAAAAAGTGTGACACCACTCCGGCCCCCAAGGACAGGAATTGTCCATCCCTGATCTATATGGTAGGAACAGTACCAGACCTGAATGAATGTGTCTGTTTTGAATATTCACGGAGACAGAATGATGTGATTGATAGCAGAGACCTCATGCCCAAAGAGGGCACAGGGTCACCTGCCCCCTCAGATTTGTGATGTTTAAATTTGTCTTGTTATTTTTTCTCTGTCATACTACTAACCATGAAGTTGGCTTTAGCTAGCCCAGATAGGATCCCATTCTCCCAACCTAATAACTACACTGAACAAAAATATTAACGCAATATTTAAAGTGTTGGTCCCATGTTTCATGAGCTGAAATAAAAGCGTGAAATATTTCGTTTGCACAAAAAGCTTATTTTTCTCAAATTGTGTGCACAAATTTGTTTACATCCCTGTAAGCGAGCATTTCTCCTTTGCCAAGATAATCCATCCACCTGACAAATATGGCATATCAAGAAGCTGATTAAACAGCATGATAATTACACAGGTGCACCTTGTGCTGAGGACAATAAAATGCCACTCTAAAATGTGCAGTTTTGTCACACAACACAATGCACAGATGTTTCAAGTTTTGAGGCAGCGTGCAATTGGCTTACGGACTGCAGGAATGTCCACCAGAGCTGTTAACAGATACGTTTATGTTAATTTCTCAACCATAAGCCAAGGCGGCTTTAGAGAATTTGGCAGTACTTCTAACTGGCCTCACGACTTCAGACCACTTGTAAAGCAGCGTATGGGCGAGCTGTTGGCTGATGTCAACGTTGTGAATGCTCCATGGTGGCAGTGGGGTTATGGTATGGGCAGGCATAAGCTACAGACAATGAACACAATTGCATTTATCGATGACAATTTGAATGCACAGATATACCGTGGGATAGTGTACGTGCACAAAGTGAGTTTGTAACATGTATATCATTCTTACTTGTTGTTCTTTATATTTACTACTATTGCCTATTGTAAGTTGCCTCTCTGTGTTTTACTGTGTTGTGTAATACTCCGCAGGTAGCATTATGCCATTAATACAGCCCTTCCTTTGTTAATAGCGTTGTTGCTCTACTTGTGCTATCAGATATTGTGCATATTCATTACCCCTGTTATCTGTCCATTACAGGACCACTATCATTCCACTACCTTTCCATGTCCATTTCATCCGTGTGTGTCAATAAAGTATCCTTGAATGTAACTCTGAGGTTGCCTTATTCCCCTCTTACCGGGGGAGGTGAAAGCACAACCTGGTCTCAGAACATTTCGTATTATTCTGTATCTACAAAGCTGTGATCAAGGCAAAGGGTGGCTACTTTGAAGAATCTCAAATCTGAAATATATTTTGATATGTGTAACACGTTTTTGGTTACTACATGATGCCATATGTGTTATTTAATAGTTTTGATGTCTTCACTATTATTCTACAATGTAGAAAATACACAAGACACAGAGGAGGAGAAACTATCCAACACCCTGGGAGAGAGAACGAGTGACCTCAGTCGAACTCACAGCCAGAAAGATGGGTTAGATACAGGAGAGGAGGAGGTTACCCCGGATGCCATCACCCCTGCTCCTGTGAACAAGGAATGAGAGGGGAAGCCTTCTAATCAGGCCAATGGGCAGGCGGAGCGAGAGGTCATAGTGACAGTGATTCACACCCAGAGAGAGACAGACAACCCATACAACCTCTTGGCTGAGATTAACCACACAGAGGTAGAGGCAGAGGGCCTTCAGGGCAAGCCAGTCAGTCTGCCTGCTCTGATCCTCAAGTCAATTGTATTTAAATTCATATTCATTAAAGATTTTTAGTCAAGACTTGAAAAGTGCCATTTATTTCAAATGATAATTATTCAGTGTCTGCAACCCTCAAGAACCAGGGTGAGTCTGGGTCCCCCTTTAACTGGGCAAACACAACTTGCATATTGTCATAGACTAGGCCGAAACGTTAATCTTTTAACCTTGCTTAAATAAAACAATGCATTTTTAATAGTGAGCAAGAGTTTTCTATGATGATTAAAGTTTTTTTGTTGCGCCCTCCACTTTTTTGTCAAATAATACATCTAAAAAAAATGTAATAAGTTAATTATTAAAAGCATTAAAATTGGGATTGGGATTTTTCCCACCTATTTATACAACCTACTCCACAAAGTTTAGAGAAATGTTCTGAAATTAATTAAGAATTAAACAGAAGAAAATCAGAATTGAAGGCAACTATAATGCAAAGAATTTAATGGTATATGGTTCAATCCTGTTTCTGGTCTAATGAATAATTAATATTATTCCTCCTCTTCCTTGTGGCAAGCGCAGCAGCACACTGCCCTCCAAAGCCTGCAAAAAAAACGCTGGACTGCCCCTTTCCTCGCCCTGCATGGAACATCCAGGGTCACGTCCTTGGTGACGTGTGGGGTGACGTCCAGGGTGACCACAGCAACATCCTCTGGAAAGGGACAAAAGCGGGACAGAATGTAAATAAATGCAAACCGTAGGTTCTAAACACTGGCCAGTTGAATGGGATCTTTTATTTCAGCTCATGAAACATGGGACCAACACTTTACATGTTATCATGATGAACGGCACCTGTCAGAGTGCTTTCTATAAGTCTTACTCACCTGTTTGGATGTCAGATGGCAGAGTGGCGTAGACGGCCACCATGAGAGGCTTTTCTTCAGGTGTGACGTCCACAACCTCCAAGAGTGAAGAAGCAGGGTCTGCCTCTGTGTTAGGGGTGATGTCCACAACCTCCAGGTGGGAAGAAGCCGGGTCTGCCTCTGTGTTAGGGGTGATGTTCACAAACTCCAGGTGGGAAGAAGCAGGATCTGCCTCTGTGTTTGGGGTGATGTCCACAAGCTCCAGGTGGGAAGAAGCCGGGTCTGCCTCTGTGTTAGGGGTGATGTCCACAACCTCCAGGTGGGAAGAAGCTGGCTCTGCCTCTGTGTTAGGGTTGATGTCCACAACCTTCAGGTGGGAAGAAGCCGGGTCTGCCTCTTTGTTAGGGGTGATGTCCGCAATCTCTAGGTGGGAAGAAGCCGGGTCTGCCTCTGTGTTTGGGGTGATGTCCACAAGCTCCAGGTGGGAAGAAGCCGGGTCTGTCTCTGTGTTAGGGGTGGTTTCCACAACCTCCTGATAGGAAGAAGCCGGGTCTAACTCTGTGTTAGGGGTGATGACCACAAACTTCAGGTGGGTAGAAGCCGTCTCAGCCTCTGTGTTAGGGGTGATGTCCACAAGCTCCTTGTGGGAAGAAGCCAGGTGTGCCTCTTTGTTAGGGTTGATGACCGCAATCTCTACGTGGGAAGAAGCCGGGTCTGCCTCTGTGTTTGGGGTGATGTCCACAAGCTCCTGATGGGAAGAAGCCAGGTGTGCCTCTGTGTTAGGGGTGATGTCCTCAACTTCCAGGTGGTAAGATACCGGGTCTGCCTCTGTGCTACGGGTTTTGTTAGCAACCTCCAGGTGGGAAGAAGCCAGGTGTGCCTCTGTGTTAGGGGTGATGTCCAAAACCACTATGTGGGAAGAAGCCGGGTCTTCCTCTCTGCTACGGGTGATGTCAACAACATCTAGGTGGGGAGAAGCTGGATCAAACTCTGTGTTAGGGGTGAATCCCTCAACCTCCAGGTGGGCAGAAGCCGGGTCTTTCTCTGTGTTAGGGGTGATGTCCACAACCTCCGGGTGGGAAGAAGCTGGGTCTGCCTCTGTGTTATGGGGGATTTCCACAACCTCCAGGTGGGAAGAAGCCTGGTCTGCATCTGTGTTAGGGGTGACAATTAAAATCCTGATTGGCTCTACTACTACAAGGCACCAGGATGTCATGACAAAAGGCATCTGTCAGAGTGCTTTCTATGAGTGCTACTCACCTGCTTGGATATCAGCTGGTAGTGTGGCGGAGAAGGCCACCACTAGGACAGGGGGACCTTGCAGGGTGTCTGCAGTAGGCTGGAAGTAGCTTTTCACCTCGTCCGCCACAAAGGCACAGACAGAGCTCATAAAAAAAGGGGTCTTGAGGTCATCCAGGGAGAAGGACTGGCTGATTCTCCCGAGGATCGACCTCACAGAGTCAAAAGCAGCAGCCCGGGAGAAAGGGGTGTGAGGAGAAGAGGCCTTCAACGTGTTGGAGAGCTTCTCCCCTACGGCCACCACCATACTCACAGCCATCCCGCTTAGGAGGATGGGGTGATCTGAATGGCCTTCCTCTGGCTGAAGCCACAGGGCCAGGAGGATCCTGGGCACCAGCTCCACCACCACCTGGGATGGGCTGAGCAGGTTGCTACAGGGCTTATTGGACAGCTTGTCCAGAATGCTCCTCACAGCTCTCTCCACGATGATGTGGACCTTGGGGTCGCTGAAATCAACAAAAAGCAGCAGAGAAAGCTAAACGATGTGCAATGTTCACACAGAGAACACTGCCCTAGTTATTTTCTGCATAGCTCCAGATGTGTAGATGAATGGAGCAAGCTGTATGCAGGGAAGTACATGGAACTCACATGTCAGCTCCAGCTGGAGAGGTGGTGTGCATAGAGCGGCGGAGCTTGCAGACAGCCTTGTGCTCCATGTCAATCATTTTTAGGCAGGTGTTTACTTCCCAGGTCTGCCGTAGGAAACAGGAAGTCCCATTAGTGTAATTTCACAACAGATATATTCTGCTGTACTGACTAGTTGTTGAAAGGCTAGAAAGGAGCTCACTGACTGATAGTCTAAGTCTCTAACTCTCATTCTCTTACCAGCCGAGCGAGTTCGTTCCCCTCCTCCAGGGTTTCCTTCCACACCCTTCAAATAAAACACAAAGCATTTCAACTTTCCTGGCTTCCTATTTATCTGTTGTTTATTTTACCCACACCTCCTGGAGTGCTGCTGGTGACAGAGAATGGCAGTGAAGGTGAGAGCTGACGTGGTACTCACCTCTCCCTAAGGGATTTTTTGCCCTGAGACACCAGCCAGTCGCTCATGTGCTCCATGGTGACATGGGGCGAGACCTGGCCTCGACTCTGGAGCAGCAGATAGTGGACCATGAACTTCTTCTGCAAGATGAGGTAAGGTGTGAAACCGTGCCACTAAAGACCATATAATGTGCTTTCAGAAGGGCCTCTCGCAACATTTCACAACTGCTCATGTCTCACAATTTGCAAGTGATATTAAAAACTCTTATGACCATCTTCTCTAAACTGTCTTGAAATAAAACTCTTGTTTTGGGATTAAATCTATCTCTTTTTTTCTGTGGTTACTGTTTTTGTGGGATGAATCTTACCTGTTTATTGTAATATGCTTCCTCCCAGCAGGCCTGCAGAGTCTGAAAATAAAGGCTGCTTCTACAGAATTCCTTTGAAGATAATTAAAATAAGTATGCTTTATTAGGTACATTATGCACAGGCATTTACAGTATGACAAAATGAATATCTCCTAAGATTACCTTAGTGGGACCATAAGTGAACTCAGGAATGCTCCCAACCCTATCCATGGTCAGAGGGGGACGAAATGCAGCGCTATAAATATACGGGATGCTCTAGAGATAACAGGAATGACTTAAAGTCGCGAATGATCAATGCCTGTGGAGTCGTCCAATATGCTGCGCTGAGAATTGAGTTGTAGGCGATATTTGGATGTTTACATTCTATTGCCATGGAGAAATTGAGTTTCTAGAACCTGTTTTCTTCTATGTCTTTATTTCGTGAAATATTAAGATCTTTATTTTGTCATAATGTGTATATGAGGACGTTGGAGCCCGTTCCGATTCATGACGCGGTTATCCAGCTGCATGTTGCATAGACCTACTAATCCAACCTTGGCTTACAAGTTAAATTAAATTAGTATATATGCCTATACAAATATATTGACCACATCCATTTAAATCAATGATTGTCAATTGAAAATGTGGAAGTTGTGTTATCCTGTTGTGCGTGTCAGGGCTCCTCTAAAGCACGTTATTCCAATATTTCCTAGAATTGACGCAGGTTACACTTTTGCAAAACTACTAGGTTAAAAATAAGAGCATGAATGACAATAAAGGTATGACTTGAATTATATGTGTAGTAGTGTGATGTTGTTCCCCTAGATTATGCACCAAATTGCACACAAGGACAGTTCAAGTAGGCCAGGTCATGAGGGGATGTTAATAAGTTAATAATAATAATAATTCAATGTGGTTTCTTTATTTAATTACAGCTGCATAGCTAATGTTATTTTTTGGTGTACAAACATTTTTCTGTATCTATATTGCAAATACACCTAATTGTAAATGTTGTGTATATTTTGGTTTGGTCCATCGCGGGTTATCTGTATTTATGTACCCTCTTATTGTTCTCTTTTGCCTGACCTTCAACTAGCAAGGTATGTGTCCTTGGCGCCGTAATTTGTCAATATAAAACTGTGGTAAAGTTACACAAAGTGCTGTTACGCAACTACATGTTTTGTTACAATGTGGACAATATAAAGATGTATGTTAACAACTTTCACCGAGCTCGCTAATTAGGGTACCTATTGTAACTCGGGAGTATTTGGGGCAGTGTTTGAGTGAGTTTCTATGTGCTCACGCAGGTGCCCGAGAGCTGTGGCTGCACCAAGGGCTAACATATTGTGTGTTGTCTCTTCGTGTACAGGTATGTCATTTATTTTGTCAGAATTATGTTGTATATCATTTTACTTGTATTGTATAGTGTGTTGTTAGGCACTGAATGTGTGCATGCAGCACCTGTTCTCTTTTGCCTGACCTTCAACTAGCAAGGTGCCCGAGAGCTGTGGCTGCACCAAGAGCTAACATATTGTGTGTTGTCTCTTCGTGTGCAGGTCGAATAAAAATTATCCAACCATCAGAATTCCAGTTGTGGCAGTGTCCTAATTACGTGACCTGCCGACTGGTAAGCTCAAACCGACCGCCGGAGCTGTGCATGTGGATGATGTGCACGACCTGCGCATGTGAATTTGTTGATGGCTTACTGTAAGTGAATATATACTGTAAACAGTGAAAGTGAATGTAGCATATTCATTAGATACAGGTATTCGTGCTTATTTGTATATTTTGGATGAATTTGTTTATTGCATTTATTTTTGGGGGTATTTGAATGCACTAAATTACATTGTATTTTAGTGCTCTGTTGAGCCATGGAAGATTCTCAAATCCATAAGACGTGTTATGCTGGGGATTTTAGTGTGGGTAGAGGGAGGGGTGTCCTTCCATTTACACCAATTGTACAGTCAGCTCCTGGGAGTAGAGCGTTTGCTAGTCCTGAGTTTGCAAGCACTGGGAGGGGTAGGCTGTTTGTTCCACCTGACCAGGGTATCTCACCTCTGTCTTTTGATGTACCATCATCCACAGTACTCGGTGATAATGGGACTAATCAAATGTTCTGGTCCTGTCCCTGTCTGGCAGATTAGTTGTCCACTATTTAAAACCCTTTCTGAAGCATTTGATATAAAGTTGCAGCCTATTGCAGAAATGGCTATTTTTGGAGTACCAAACAACAATCCTTCTCTGACCAATAGACAGCTAGATGCCATTGCCTTTGCCTCCCTGTTAGCCCGCAGAAGGATTTTATTGGATTGGAAATCTATCAATCCTCCCTTAGCCTCTCTTTGGCTCAAAGATCTGAAGCTGTTCCTAAAATGAGAAAAAATGAAGTTACCATTCGAGGGTCAACCAACTCATTTTATTCCTCCTGGGACCCGATGATATCCTATTTTGAACAGCTCCAAACACTTCCTCCAGATTAGTACTCTTGGCCCCACCTTGAGATTACTGCTATATAGGCCTATAAAATCACTTAATCACCTGAAATTGTTAGGCTATTACATTTTTGCTTGAAGTAACGTTGTTGTATACTTTTGTTTTGTTTTCTGACATGTAACTCAATTACTTTCCCTTTCTTTTTAAATGTGTTTGGAGGCATTCTGGGGGGAGGGGGAGGTCAAAGGGGGACTAAAAGGGGAGAAATGTACCATGTCTTTACATGTTATCTTTCATTCATTGTGAATACAAAATATATAATTTTAAAGGGAAGGCTTTGAAGCCAGATTTAGCGGATTTTGCTGTTTAGTTTTCCTCAACCTGTGTTTTGTTTCTCTCTCCTCTCCCTGTTAGATGGTGAGGCTGCTTCTCTCCAGAGGAGCCAACATTAATGCCTTTGACAAGAAGGATCGCCGAGCAATCCACTGGGCTGCTTACATGGGTGATGAGTTTACCACATCATTTACATTCTGACTAATGTCCTTTATACCAATGAATGAATGAATGAATGGACTGTGTGTTAGTCTCACAGCTCAGCTGTATGAGCCACGTCTAGTGTGTTATTATGTCAGAATCATGTACTAAGTAGGTTGATTAGATGTTTTCAGTTGTACTAACATGATGTAGGTGTTGCTTATGGTGCTGTGTACCACTGTAAACTAATCTATCTCTCCCTCTCTCTGCCTATCTCTCTGTGTTTGTGTCTCTGTTTCTCTCTTAACCCCCTTACTATCTCTCTCTCTCTCTCTCTCTCTCTCTCTCTCTCTCTCTCTCTCTCTCTTTATCCCTCCCCCTCTCTCTCTACCATAGGGCACATTGAGGTGGTGAAACTGCTGGCCTCTCATGGATCAGAGGTGTCCTGTAAAGACAAGAAGGCCTACACCCCTCTCCACTCTGCAGCCTCCAGTGGAATGATCAGTGTGGTCAAGTACCTCCTGGACCTTGGTGTGGATGTGAGTCAACACTCATTTAAATGTGTAGGGGGTTTTCATAATAGTAATGAAGAGAGAGAGGTTAGAGCCAGTGATTTGGACCAGGGGGTTTTCATAACCAAGTAATGAAGAGAGAGAGGTTGGACCAGGGGGTTTTCATAACCAAGTAATGAAGAGAGAGAGGTTGGACCAGGGGGTTTTCCTAACCAAGTAATGAAGAGAGAGAGGTTGGACCAGGGGGTTTTCATAACCAAGTAATGAAGAGAGAGAGGTTGGACCAGGGGGTTTTCAGAACCAAGTAATGAAGAGAGAGAGGTTGGACCAGGGGGTTTTCATAACCAAGTAATGAAGAGAGAGAGGTTGGACCAGGGGGTTTTCAGAACCAAGTAATGAAGAGAGAGAGGTTGGACCAGGGGGTTTTCAGAACCAAGTAATGAAGAGAGAGAGGTTGGACCAGGGGGTTTTCATAACCAAGTAATGAAGAGAGAGAGGTTGGACCAGGGGGTTTTCAGAACCAAGTAATGAAGAGAGAGAGGTTGGACCAGGGGGTTTTCAGAACCAAGTGACCTGATCAGGAATGTATTGTTTTGTTCTCTCTCCCCCCCCCCCCCCCTCTCTCTCTCTCCACTCTTTTCCCTCCCTTGCTCCCTCCAGATAAATTAGCCCAATGGGTACGGTAACACCCCCCTCCACGTGGCATGCTACAACGGGCAGGATGTGGTGGTGAATGAGCTGATCGAGTGCGGCGCCAACGTGAACCAGGTGTACGAGAAGGGTTTCGCCCCACTCCACTCCACGGCCGCCTCGCGCCATGGGGCGCTCTGCCTGGAGCTGCTGGTGGGCAACGGGGCCCTCGTCAACATCAAGGTGAGGAGACCGGATGACCAACACTGTGTCTGAACTAAATAACACCCTATTCCCTATGTAGTGCACTACTTTTGACCAGGGGCCCATAGAGCAAGGAGCCGTGATGACACTGCCTGTGTCCCAAATGGCACCCTGTTCCCTTTATAAGTACACTACTTTGGTTCAAAAAGTAGTGTACTTATAAATAGGGTGCCATTTGGGACGCACACACTGACGCAGCACATGGCTTAGTATTTGGCCCTGGTCTACATTCAAATACCAATGGAATAGGCCTAACAATGCAAACTAAATGCAATCAAGCGCTCCTCCAATACGTGTTTGATTTTGCCTGTGGTCAGCAGCACAGACTGCCGTGTGAACCATCTTTGTCTTTCTATCTGCAGAGTAAAGATGGAAAGACCCCCCTCCACATGACGGCCATCCACGGACGCTTCTCCAGATCTCAAGCCATCATCCAGAATGGTGAGTCGCTGTGAATGCTCTCAACTGAATATATATGAACCAGTAGGCTCTTCAGCATTGTCTTTTGTCTTCAAACCATGATTCACTGGCACAGAGCAATGTTACTTGCAATGTGGTTGAACATGAAGCTTCATGAGGCCTCTAGGGTCAAGTGGTTGACGTGTGTGTGTGTCTGTGTGTGTGTATGTGTGTGTGTGTGTGTGTGTGTCTGTGTGTGTGTGTGTGTCTGTGTGTGTCTGTGTGTGTCTGTGTGTGTGTCTGTGTGTGTGTGTCTGTGTGTGTCTGTGTGTGTGTCTGTGTGTGTGTCTGTGTGTGTCTGTGTGTGTGTCTGTGTGTGTGTCTGTGTCTGTGTGTGTGTGTGTGTGTGTGTGTCTGTGTGTGTGTCTGTGTGTGTCTGTGTGTGTGTCTGTGTGTGTGTCTGTGTGTGTGTCTGTGTGTGTGTGTCTGTGTGTGTCTGTGTGTGTGTGTTCTGTAGGTGCTGAGATCGACTGTGAAGAAAAGAATGGAAACACACCTCTGCACATCTCTGCTCGCTACGGCCATGAGTTACTCATCAATACACTCATCACGAACGCAGCTGACACAGCCAAGTGAGAACACACACCGTTTCCAGCAAAAATGCAACATGCATCTGCAATTCTGTCATTGACCGAATTCCCGCTTGGAGACTATGCTCAACACATTGTGGTGTGTGGGGGGTTGATAGACAGGGCATTGCAGCATGCTGATGTGTTGATCTGCTGTGGGGTTTAATGAGGACTGTGATGTGGTGCTGTTTCCAATCTTAGCTGAATCAACTGTAAGTCGCTCTGGATAAGAGTGTCTGCTTAAAGTCTCAAATGTAAAAATGTGTTGCAGGCGAGGCGTCCATGGGATGTTCCCCCTCCACCTGTCTGCTCTCAGTGGGTTCTCTGACTGCTGTCGGAAGCTCCTCTCATCAGGCTTTGATATAGACACCCCTGACGACTTTGGAAGGACCTGTTTACATGCTGCAGCAGCTGTTGGGTGAGTGGACTGGTCCAGGCTTTACACCAAGGAATATTTAGTTCATGAACTGGAAAGCCACCAGAAAGAACAAACACATATTCACACTCTTACATTTCACATTGTTTAGCAGTATTAAAAAATCGTATAGATCATTAGTGCGGTATCATTTCTGTATAATGTGGTTCCATGCCATGGTGGTATTGACGTGCGCTCTGGTCTAAATTGTCTTTATATCTTCTTGAAAGAGAAGAGAAACCTGCAAACTGCTCTTGCTAGTATCACTTTTTATTATTGCTTTTATTAGCATTATAAAAACAGTGATACTAGCAAGAGCAGTGTACGAGTTTCTCTTTTCTCTAAGGTTCTCATTGTTACCATCCACCTGATAGCTCAGATGTGAAAGGGCCTTTCTGAACTTGATATCTTGTTACCATCCACCTGATAGCTCAGATGTGAAAGGGCCTTTCTGAACTTGATATCTTGTTACCATCCACCTGATAGCTCAGATGTACGAGGGCCTTTCTGAACTTGATATCTTGTTACCATCCACCTGATAGCTCAGATGTGAAAGGGCCTTTCTGAACTTGATATCTTGTTACCATCCACCTGATAGCTCAGATGTACGAGGGCCTTTCTGAACTTGATATCTTGTTACCATCCACCTGATAGCTCAGATGTACGAGGGCCTTTCTGAACTTGATATCTTGTTACCAGGAACCTGGACTGTCTGAATCTGCTGCTCAAAACAGGAGCAGACTTCAACAGAAAGGACAGCTTCGGAAGGTCTGTCTGTGGCATCAAATAACTTTCATATGTGATCTTTATGATAATGGGGAATATAGTATAGGGGCATATAGGAATTATTATGGGAAATATTGGGCGGCAGTTAGCCTAGCGGTTAAGAGCGTTGGGTCAGTAACCGAAAGGTTGCTGGTTCAAATCCCCTAGCTGACTAGGTGAAAAATGTGTCTATGTGCACTGCAGCAAGGCACTTAACCCTAATTGCTCCTGTAAGTCGCACTGGATAAGAGTGTCTGCTAAATGACGTAAAATGTAAATGTTTTACAGCTCCAATAAGCTGTTTCTGTTGTTGATGTTGAATGGTTTCTGTGCGTTCTTCTAGGAGTCCTCTGCATTATGCGGCAGCCAATTGTAACTACCAGTGTCTGTTTGCCTTGGTGGGGTCTGGGGCCAGTGTGAACGATCTGTATAAAAGGGGTTGCACCCCGCTCCACTACGCTGCTGCCTCCGACACAGACGGAAAGTACGTCTCACACCTCTCTTACTGTTGTGTGTGTTGTGGTGCCATGACCTTTCACATTTCACTGTAGTCTGGAGAGTATGTTGTGGTGCCATGACCTTTCACATTTCACTGTAGTCTGGAGAGTATGTTGTGGTGCCATGACCTTTCACATTTCACTGTAGTCTGGAGAGTATGTTGTGGTGCCATGACCTTTCACATTTCACTGTAGTCTGGAGAGTATGTTGTGGTGCCATGACCTTTCACATTTCACTGTAGTCTGGAGAGTATGTTGTGGTGCCATGACCTTTCACATTTCACTGTAGTCTGGAGAGTATGTTGTGGTGCCATGACCTTTCACATTTCACTGTAGTCTGGAGAGTATGTTGTGGTGCCATGACCTTTCACATTTCACTGTAGTCTGGAGAGTATGTTGTGGTGCCATGACCTTTCACATTTCACTGTAGTCTGGAGAGTATGTTGTGGTGCCATGACCTTTCACATTTCACTGTAGTCTGGAGAGTATGTTGTGGTGCCATGACCTTTCACATTTCATTGTAGTCTGGAGAGTATGTTGTGGTGCCATGACCTTTCACATTTCACTGTAGTCTGGAGAGTATGTTGTGGTGCCATGACCTTTCACATTTCACTGTAGTCTGGAGAGTATGTTGTGGTGCCATGACCTTTCACATTTCACTGTAGTCTGGAGAGTATGTTGTGGTGCCATGACCTTAAACATTTCACTGTAGTCTGGAGAGTATGTTGTGGTGCCATGACCTTTCACATTTCACTGTAGTCTGGAGAGTATGTTGTGGTGCCATGACCTTTCACATTTCACTGTAGTCTGGAGAGTATGTTGTGGTGCCATGACCTTTCACATTTCACTGTAGTCTGGAGAGTATGTTGTGGTGCCATGACCTTTCACATTTCACTGTAGTCTGGAGAGTATTTTGTGGTGCCATGACCTTTCACATTTCACTGTAGTCTGGAGAGTATGTTGTGGTGCCATGACCTTTCACATTTCACTGTAGTCTGGAGAGTATGTTGTGGTGCCATGACCTTTCACATTTCACTGTAGTCTGGAGAGTATGTTGTGGTGCCATGACCTTTCACTGTAGTCTGGAGAGTATGTTGTGGTGCCATGATCTTTCACATTTCACTGTAGTCTGGAGAGTATGTTGTGGTGCCATGACCTTTCACATTTCACTGTAGTCTGGAGAGTATGTTGTGGTGCCATGACCTTTCACATTTCACTGTAGTCTGGAGAGTATTTTGTGGTGCCATGACCTTTCACATTTCACTGTAGTCTGGAGAGTATTTTGTGGTGCCATGACCTTTCACATTTCACTGTAGTCTGGAGAGTATGTTGTGGTGCCATGACCTTTCACATTTCACTGTAGTCTGGAGAGTATGTTGTGGTGCCATGACCTTTCACATTTCACTGTAGTCTGGAGAGTATGTTGTGGTGCCATGACCTTTCACTGTAGTCTGGAGAGTATGTTGTGGTGCCATGACCTTTCACATTTCACTGTAGTCTGGAGAGTATGTTGTGGTGCCATGACCTTTCACATTTCACTGTAGTCTGGAGAGTATGTTGTGGTGCCATGACCTTTCACATTTCACTGTAGTCTAGAGTATGTTGTTGGCCGTGTTTGAATACATACTAGTGTTAAATCTGCAGTGTGAAAGCTTGGCCACGTCTCCTTTGGGAAAGTGTCTCTGCTTGCTTATCTGTCTGTCTTGATGTTGGTATAATGATTAGTGAACTCTTGACCTCTGACCTCTAGGTGTCTGGAATATTTGCTGCGAAACGACGCTAACCCAGGGATCAGGGACAATCAGGGCTACAACGCAGTCCATTACGCGTCTGCGTACGGACACCGCCTCTGTCTGGAGCTGGTGAGTCAGAACCACAGGGGACTAGACGCCCTGCATTCACAGACCATTTTGTCTGCGTCCCAAATGGATGTAGGGCCCATAGGGCTCTGGTCAAAAGTAATGCACTATATAGGGAATAGGGTGCCATTTGGGACAGACGTTGATATTCAGTAGGTTTTAAGGTGTGGTTGCATGTTTGTCGTGGCCGCATCGTCACTCTTGATGTTCTTTTTCCAGATTGCAAGTGAAACACCTTTAGATGTGGTAAGTACCAGTTGGTTACTTTTCCTCACACTAGCTTGTTTAAGATACGAATGCAACACCCCAGTATGTCTGCAGGGGCTGGACACTGAGATTTACAACATGAAACATGCTACTAGACTAACCTTCAAAGTAAATATGTTACAAGTCTAAACTGGCCCGTCCTTGTCTTTTCCCAGCTAATGGAAACCTCAGGGACAGACATCCTGAACGACTCTGATGTCAGAGCTCCCATCAGCCCCCTACACTTAGCTGTGAGTAAAGCCTACCTGCTCCTGTAGGGGTCTCGCCACATGACAAATGGCACCCTATTCCCTATTTAGTGCCCTACTTTTGACCAGAACCTTATGGGCCCAGATCAAAAGTACTGCACTACATGGGAAATAGGGTGCTGTCTGGGATACAGGCATGGTGTTGTTTTTCCACGAAAAGTTGATTGTCCAGACACTCACACACCATGTTCCTATCTGTTCCTGATTAGTGTAAAATACATGCATATTTTGACACGGTGATGATGAGGATGATTTCCTTATTTTGCCATTTGAGTTAATCAACCTCCAACAGAGGAGTAGTAGTGTGTTTGTTTCTAAATCTCACGCTTGGCAGGGACCTTCGATGTTGATGCTGGGCGGGAGAAAAAATGGGCACCCGATTTGAGAGACACTGGTCTACTTTAGAGGTCTAGGACTGTTTCTGTTCAGGCATACCACTGGTCTACTATAGGACATTGATTATATTAAGAGTGTATATCTGTTCAGGCATACCACTGGTCTACTATAGGACATTGATTATATTAAGAGTGTATATCTGTTCAGGCACACCACTGGTCTACTATAGGACATTGATTATATTAGGAGTGTATATCTGTTCAGGCATACCACTGGTCTACTATAGGACATTGATTATATTAGGAGTGTATATCTGTTCTGGCATACCACTGGTCTACTATAGGACATTGATTATATTAGGAGTGTATATCTGTTCAGGCATACCACTGGTCTACTATAGGACATTGATTATATTAGGAGTGTATATCTGTTCTGGCATACCACTGGTCTACTATAGGACATTGATTATATTAGGAGTGTATTTCTGTTCAGGCGTACCACTGGTCTACTATAGGACATTGATTATATTAGGAGTGTATATCTGTTCTGGCATACCACTGGTCTACTATAGGACATTGATTATATTAGGAGTGTATATCTGTTCTGGCATACCACTAGTCTACTATAGGACATTGATTATATTAGGAGTGTATATCTGTTCAGGCATACCACTGGACTTTGCTTCAGACTGTGTGTTTGTTTCCATTCAGGCGTACCACGGCCACCACCATGCTATGGAGGTCCTGGTTCAGTCTCTGTTGGATCTAGACGTGAGGAACTGCCAGGGGCGCACCCCTCTGGACCTGGCTGCCTTTAAAGGCCATGTGGAGTGTGTTGACGTCCTCATCAACCAGGGAGCCTCCATCCTGGTTAAAGACTTCACCCTGAAGAGGACCCCCATCCACGCTGCAGGTACGCATAGGATATCACGTAAGACCTAGAGATTCTGTAATTCAAAAGTTTTCCTTACCAAGATGGACATTTGTTTGGTCATGTTGCTAGGATGCCAATGTCCACTCTAGGGATATTATATAGCATAGTGTGAAAATGCCCACTACACACTGATCTAAGGTCATTTTTTGTCATTATTGCTGAGGATCTGGGGAGGGTAAGCTGATCCTAGATCAGTGCACAGGGGGACTTCTATCCAGAGCCAGGTACACAGCTAGCAGGTGACAGGCTTCGAGGGCCTCAGCCCCAAAATGTTTTATTATCTGCTGTGTTAACATCATGAGGATGTCATCTACCAATACCACTGTTCTAGAAATCTGTCTGTTCATGTGAAGGTAATAGTCGTCCAGCAATCAGCTCATATCCTCTCTGTTTAGCCTCCTCTAGCTACCAACGGTCAATCATCTCACATTCTTATATCCTCTCTGTTTATCCTCCTCTAGCTACCAACGGTCAATCATCTCACATTCTTATATCCTCTCTGTTTATCCTCCTCTAGCTACCAACGGTCAATCATCTCACATTCTTATATCCTCTCTGTTTATCCTCCTCTAGCTACCAACGGTCAATCATCTCACATTCTTATATCCTCTCTGTTTATCCTCCTCTAGCTACCAACGGTCAATCATCTCACATTCTTATATCCTCTCTGTTTATCCTCCTCTAGCTACCAACGGTCAATCATCTCACATTCTTATATCCTCTCTGTTTAGCCTCCTCTAGCTACCAACGGTCAATCATCTCACATTCTTATATCCTCTCTGTTTAGCCTCCTCTAGCTACCAACGGTCAATCATCTCACATTCTTATATCCTCTCTGTTTATCCTCCTCTAGCTACCAACGGTCAATCATCTCACATTCTTATATCCTCTCTGTTTATCCTCCTCTAGCTACCAACGGTCAATCATCTCACATTCTTATATCCTCTCTGTTTATCCTCCTCTAGCTACCAACGGTGATTCGGAGTGTTTGCGTTTGCTGATTGGAAATGCTGACCTCCAGAGTGCAGTGGACGTTCAAGACGGGAATGGACAGTAAGTCAATTGGGTTTTGGATACAATTCCTGAAATAAAGAGATTTTGACACTAGGTCTACGTCCCAAATGGCACCCTATGCCCTACTTGGTGCACTACTTTAAACCAGAACCCTATGGGCTCAGGTCAAAAGTAGTGTACCATATAGGGAATAGGTTGCCATTTGGGACTCAGCCTGGTTATTACCAGTTTGTAATATGACCTTGTTGTCTTGTGTATCAGAACCCCTCTGATGCTGTCGGTGCTGAGCGGACACACAGACTGTTTGTACTCACTGCTCAACAAGGGAGCCAGCGTAGAAGCCAAAGACAAGTGGGGCAGAACAGCGCTACACAGAGGGGTGAGGAGGAGAGCTGGCTGTATACGCTCACACACAGAAAGAGACGGGGAGGCTCAAATATACATATTATCTTCAGAAAAGTAGTTGTCCATGGGTAGTGGTGTATTCATCCCTGTAGGGGGACCTGTCTCCAGACATCATTTGTAATAATTGATGATTCATTATTATATCATTGATTATTAGTTATTCAAATCCATTCTTGTCTCCCCGCCCTTCCTCCCAGGCGGTGACGGGTCATGAGGAGTGTGTGGAGGCCCTGCTGCAGCACAGCGCCAGCTTCCTGGTTCGGGACTGTAAGGGGCGGACCCCTGTCCACCTGGCGGCGGCATCCGGACACATCGGGGTGCTGGGGGGGCTCCTACACGCCGCCCAGTCAGTGGAGACCCTCCCCGTCATCACAGACAACCAGGGCTACACGCCACTACACTGGGCCTGCTACAACGGTACGTACTGGACTAACGGAACACTAGATATTTTCAGATTTTCTCTCTTCAGCACCGTAAACATGTCCCTGAATTAGGCAGGCCATACAACGGTACGTACTGACTAACTGGACTGTAGCTCTGTTCTCTCCTCCATGAAGTGTACACTCATTCACTCCCTCTTGTGGCTTGAAAAGCATTCGATTGGTGTGGACGGAGCCATGTGGGGGAATGAACAAGGCTACAACAGAATTAGGGGTTATGACTCTCAGTGGAGGACCTTACACTGAAACAGGACTTTGTCAGGGATTGACATAGCATATGTTGTAGCTAAAACATCTTTTGTGACTTCACCATTGTCAGATGTGTAGCTTTCTCTGAGAGTATTGTTGTGGTCTGCAGCAACGTCATCTTTTTCCTGTATGAATCAATCTTCCACTAGGCCATGACACGTGTGTAGAGGTGCTGCTGGAACAGGAGGTTTTCCACAAGACCGAGGGCAACTCGTTCAGCCCCCTCCACTGTGCTGTGATCAATGACAACGAGGGGGCTGCAGAGATGCTGATTGACACTCTGGGGCCGGCCATTGTCAACGCCACTGACACCAAGAACCGGTAACTACAGCACATGACAAAGTCCTTTTCTTCTGGAGAATAATGTTGTCTGGGGAATAAAATGACCTCTGGGTTTGGATGAGGGATTGTAGATTACTTTTAATACATCTATTAGTGATTTTATATTTCTATGGTATAAACAGGGTTAATTGAACAAACTTGTTTATAACAGTCCTACATGATGTCGGTGAAATAAGTTTCCTCTCTCTCCAGGACCCCCCTGCATGCGGCGGCTTTCACGGACCACGTGGAGTGTCTTCAGCTGCTGCTAGGCCACAACGCCCAGGTCAACTCCCCCGATGCCTCCGGGAAGACCTCCCTCATGATGGCTGCTGAGAACGGACAAACCAACGCTGTCGGTACGCAGCCCCCTCTCCTCCGCTTTGCCTCGCCCAGCCGGCTTAAGTTCAACATGTCTGTTTTACATTTTAATAAGTCGCTTCATTTCCTAATTGAGTTTCTTTATGTTTCTCTGTCTGTGTCAGAGCTGTTGGTGAGCAGTGCCAAAGCAGAGCTCACCCTGCAGGATGCAGTCAAGAACACTGCTCTTCATCTGGCCTGCAGTAAGGTGAGCATCCCCACATGAAGATGACGTTCATCTGAACAGTTGGCTCTCTCTGGTTAAAATGTTGGTCTGACATGTTTGACTCTGGTTTTTAAAGGGGCATGAAACCAGTGCTTTGTTGATATTGGAGAAGATTACAGACAGGAACCTCATCAACTCGACTAACGCAGCCTTACAGACGTACGTATGGTTCAGCTGTATTAATTGGGCCAGAAGAATTGGTCCTCTGTAGCTCAGCTGGTAGAGCACGGCGCTTGTAACGCCAAGGTAGTGGGTTCGATCCCCGGGACCACCCATACACAAAAAAAATTATGCACGCATGACTGTAAGTCGCTTTGGATAAAAGCATCTGCTAAATGGCATATTATTATTATTATTATAATTGGAAGAAGTGCACTATATAGTGAATAGTCTGGCATTTGGGAGGTATCTTCATTTGCTGCTGGCTAATCTAACGGTACTTTCTCCTCAGGCCGTTACACGTTGCAGCCAGAAATGGTCTGACGGTGGTGATTCAGGAGCTACTAGTGAAGGGTGCTAGCGTGCTCGCAGTCGATGAGAATGGTAAGATCCATAACGCTAACACCGTTTTCTTCTGTACTTCTCTTCTCAATGTGTCCACAAATGTTTCTCTCTAGTCCACTGCTTGGTTATTGTCTTAACTTTGTATCTCCTAGCCTGCTGTTATTTCATGTTTTTCACCAAAAGTGTTGTAGTAAACGGTGATGCTCCTGAAGTGACCCTCTGCTGTTCTGTTTGAACCCCTCAGGTTACACGCCTGCCTTGGCCTGCGCCCCCAACAAAGACGTGGCGGACTGCCTGGCGCTGATCCTGGCCACCATGATGCCCGTGTCCCCCTGCAACCCGGCGCCCAGCCTGTCCTTCAGTGCCATTAACCACTACACCACCAGCCCCTCCAAGAGTGTGACCTTCGACAGCCTGCCCGTGCTGCGCAGCGAGCACAGCTCCTACTGCAGCTTCAACAACATCGGCCACCGCGACCACGATGGAGGCTTCTACAAGGATGAGGAACTTAACGACTCAGACTCAGAGACGTACTGAGGGTGGTGGTGGTCCGCTGCCCAGGAGCGGAGCCAAGGGCAGGCGGATGGACAGTGAAGTGGGGCAGAGGCCACAAACAAATACACACATACACACCGTGTCTTAAATCACCACAGCCAGCTTTGGGAGGGCACGAGCCGAGACAGTCCGCACAGGAGCCTTAAGAGTCCCGCAGTTGGAGAGAGAGAAATGGAGGGAGGGAGGGAGGGAGGGAGGGAGAGGGGGAGGCACAACAGGCTGGCTGGCCACACTCATCCTCTCGTACCACCAGGTGTCCTTCCAGAAGATACTGGACTTCAGAGGAACTGCTGCTGCTATACCCCACCTTTACCTTTACCCACAAAGGTCCTAAACGGTAGAAACTGTCCAGCCAACAGACAGACGGACACCTTATGACGGCAATAACCTGTAGTCCAAGGGGATAGTAGCACTTCACTGAGTGAAAAACATACATGGACCAAAAGATGTGGAAGAAGCCTTTTCAAAACCTGTTTTGACAGTAGAAATGGGATTGAGCGTTTTGGGCTGAGTAAAAACATAAGGAGTGATGTTTCATTTAAGTTTTATGAGAGTGATGGTCATGTTTATCCGCACACTAAGACAGACAGAACGCACCTAGCCTCTTGGCTGTAATCCATGTGGGAGGAGGGGAAATCATTTATTTTTTATGAACAAACATTTAAATAAAATCATTAATGTCTTAAGCTCCTGACCCTCTGTGGGAACCAAAAAATCGTAGTATTTGCTCTCATGAGTAATTTCAAAGAATTTCCATCCCCAATGGCACCCTATTCCCTTTATAGTACACTACTTAAGACCAGGGCCCATAGGGATCTGGTCAAAAGTAGTGTACTCTATAAAGAATAGGGTGCCATTTAGGACGTAAAGTTTTGCATTTGTATGACAGGACTATTTACATTTGTGTTATTAAACCTACCTGTCCTTTGCCCTCTAGAAAATATTTTAGAAAGAATACATGAATGAATAATTTACTTTCTTGTGATATTTATGTCATCATTTTGTGCCTTCTTTAGTTACTGAGGGGAGGTTAGGAGAGTAGGGGCAGCTGTATGAGCGAAAACAATGATGCACACTAAGTACTACAACGTTTGTGAAAAGCACTGATACTATTCCGAGGCAGAAAACATGCCTCCCTTGGAGAGGAGAAACACTGTAAACCAATCGTAGGACAGCAGCATTTAGATTTTCTTCTGTTGAAAAAAAAAAATCTATATTATTTGTCTTGGTCTTATAAGCAATGTATTTTGACAGGTTTTGCTTGCTTTAACTTCTTCAAAAAAATGAAACCACTCAATCCTTTTATGTGATTGCTTGTTCAAACCCCCGTTTTTGTCTCTTTTTGAAAATCATTTTAACTGGAAATATGTACAATACATATGCTATGTTCGTCAAATCAGGAACAGGAGGTTCACAGTTTTTTTCGTGTCCTTTTATTTTATTTAAAAGGATGAAACTAGCATGTATATGAAATAGTGACTGAATTCGAAACTCCCATGAATTCTTTCAGTATCTGAAGATTGCTGTATATTTTATGAGTAATAAAATAAATAAATGAGTTATGTTATTTAATAATGAACTATGGGTTATCTGTTTTATGTGACAACCGCAGTATCAATTTCTAGGTGACAGTGGTGCTAATCCCAAAAGAAAGGCTACATACAACAAGGAACAAGAAGTCTATTGGCAAAATGATGACAATTGCATGTACCTTGGCCTAACGGTGTGGGTTATGTATTTTATTTTTCATGGCGTCCTCAACATTACAGTTTTAAGGGCAACAATAGCCTACATTTGTTTACAACTCGCAGGATTTCCATACGTGAGCTTTCAACAACACAGAGTGTTGCATCAGCACGAGATCTAAAGTGCGTCAAATCTGTACAGCATTGTTACGTCATCACTGATAAACGTTGAAACTGATCAGAAACCGCTGGAGCAGTTCAGTCTAATCCTCCCTGGTGCTGGAGGATTGCGTTTGTTTTCGCTCTGGATGCGCGTTCATTTTGGCAAGGAAATGTGCTGATTTTGCAAGGAGATGGAGAATAAAGAGTTCAAGGTAGGCATGTTATTTATTTTTAAATCTTCAATTATATTAATTACTGTGGATTAAATATTGTTTAACAAATGAAATAGTGTGCTATTCATGCTGTAATATCAAACTAGAAAGTCTATGGCCGGGGAGTCATTAGAGTTGGCTAAAGGTACAGTAAGTAGAATGTGGGTCAAATGGGGGTCAAAGGTTATGACAGCGCCTTCATAAATACGTCCTAAATGGCACCCTATTCCCTATGTAGGCTAGTGCACTACTTTTGACCAGGAGCTAGTGCACTACTTTTGACTAGGAGCCATAGAAGGGTTGGCTGATGTCACGAAAATGATGCTCGCGCATCGATGGCCGGAAGTCGTGTATCTTGTTATGATTCTGAACCTCAGCTAACAACAAGCTGCCATGTGGGGAATCGTAGCTCTGTGGCATGTTTCAGCTCGTTGTATGGTGTTATTGATACCAAGTCTTGTTTTGAGGTGTTTTGACTGATATCATGTCTATGCAATGGCTAAAATTCGCTACCTAGCTAACCAACAACAACTGTAACAATGTATTTGATACGAGTTTATTGTTCAAATGTATTTATGTTTGCATTAAACATTTAGAGACTAAATATAGTTTACATGTTGTCTAAGTCAAACCCTGTCTATTTTGCCCCATAGTTGCATGCCAGTTTTGTTGCTAAACAACCAACCCCTCTATAGAGTGTTACAGTGGAGGTGTGATAATACCCATAAAACCTAGCGGTCAAACAGGGAAATGGTTCCAATCGTTTTTCCACCATTCATTTTTCCCATAGGCGATTTTAGAAACACATAAAATAAGGGCTGTATTTCGTGTAGGCTTACCCTGGCGTGACGTTTTTGTAACCATGTAAATCTCTCTCGGACAAGTTGACTTTTATCAGTATATTCGGCTCTATTTACTCTCAGATTCGAAAATGCTAATTAGCATCAAAGTAGACATCATGCAAAACTACAAATCCCTGCAAGCTCCTGCATGTCATCTCTAGCTGACACCTTTGCTAACGGGTATTGTGTCAATTTAAAACTTGCACTAGACAGTTCACAGAATTGTCCATTTAAAGAAATGCAGCCAATTTATTCATTACTACATTTAGCTAACATTAGATAGTTAATCCAGAGATTCTTACCTTTGCCTCGATCAGCATGATCATCATGGCATTTGTAGTTCTTTATGATAGCAACATTAGCAGCTAATAAGCATTACATTTTTGGGAGGTAAATACTGATAAGTCACCTTGTCCTAGAGAGATTTACACGGTTATCAAAATGTCACACCAGGGTAAGCCTACACGAAACACAGACCTTATTTTAAGTGTTTCTAAAATCCCCAATGGGAAAAATGAATGGTGGAAAAACGATTGGAACCATTTCCCTGTTTGACCACTAGGTTTTATGGGTATTATGACTCATACTGTGGGACTCTATAGGGCTCCAGCCAAAAGAAGTGCACTATATTGGAACTAGGGTGCTATTTCGGACACAAGCATAGATATGATGCATTATTATGTGACCATAGAAATAGAATCACTAGAAAGGATAGAGCCTCTGACCTTGGCAATTTGACTGGTAAACTGAACTGTACACCTGATATGATGTTCTGGTGATTCTATTTCTCTGAATATGATGCATTATGATGTGACAATGAGAGTTGGGTTAATGGTGCTCTCAAGGCAACTGGGAACTCGAAAAAAATAACTAGGTCAAATCATGTCCGTGATCTTCAGGTCGGAAAGTCGGAGCTCTAGAAAGATGCCAGAGTTTCCGACTTGGAATTCCTTTTTACATTTTGTGGTGGTAATTTTACCCCCTTTTTCTCCCCAATTTTTCGTGATATCCAATTGGTAGTTACGATCTTGTTATGATCTTGTCTCATCGCTGCAACTCCCCAGCAGGCTCGGGAGAGGTGAAGGTCGAGTCAGGCGTCCTCCAAAACATGACCCGCCAAGCCGCGCTGCTTCCGACTTGGAATTCCAAGTTGGATGACTGTTCAAAACGATTTTTCCCAGTCGGAGCTTGTTTTTTTTTCCTATTTCCCAGTTGTCTTGAACGCACTGAAGTCGGAAGTCAGAGATTTCCCAGTTGTTTTGAACACGGCAAAAGGCGACACAGTAGGTGACATCTAAACATGACTTTGTGCTGTCTTTCAGAGGTCAGAGGTCAGTGGGAATGACCTCACCCTCATAGACCTGGATGACCCCATCAATGAAGCTGATGTTATGAAGGAAGTCAGGTAAGTGATTTACACTAATGACACATTTGTGACTGGTTACAGGATCACATAGGCCTACAGATTCAGTAGTAGGTCAAAGGTCACCGCCTATGGAGAGGTAGGCCCAGAGCCATGTATTTAGAGAGTTGGGACATTGAGATATAAACTCAGCAAAAAAAGAAACGTCCTCTCACTGTCAACTGCGTTTATTTTCAGCAAACTTAACGTGTAAATATTTGTATGAACATAACAAGATTCAACAACTGAGACATAAACTGAACAAGTTCCACAGACCTGTGACCAACAGAACAAAGGGGGGGGGTCAAAATTAAAAGTAACAGTATCTGGTGTGGCCACCAGCTGCATTAAGTACTGCAGTGCATCTCCTCCTCATGGACTGCACCAGATTTGACAGTTCTTGCTGTGAGATGTTACCCCACTCTTCCACCAAGGCACCTGCAAGTTCCCAGACATTTCTGGGGGGAATGGCTAAATCCTAGCCCTCACCCTCCGATCCAACAGATCCAGGCTCTTCATGGCAGAACACTGACATTCCTGTCTTGCAGGAAATCACGCACAGAACGAGCAGTATGGCTGGTGGCATTGTCATGCTGGAGGGTCATGTCAGGATGAGCCTGCAGGAAGGGTACCACATGAGGGAGGAGGATGTCTTCCCTGTAACGCACAGCGTTGAGATTTCCTGCAATGACAACAAGCTCAGTCCGATGATGCTGTGACACACCGCCCAAGACCATGACGGACCATCCACCTCCAAATCGATCCCGCTCCAGAGTACAGGCCTCGGTGTATCGCTCATTCCTTCGACGATAAACACGAATCCGACCATCACCCCTGGTGAGACAAAACCGCGACTCGTCAGTGAAGAGCACTTTTTTAGCCAGTCCTGTCTGGTCCAGCGACGGTGTGTTTGTGCCCATAGGCGACGTTGTTGCCGGTGATGTCTGGTGAGGACTTGCCTTACAACAGGCCTACAAGCCCTCAGTCCAGCCTCTCTCAGCCTATTACGGAGAGTCTGAGCACTGATGGAGGGATTGTGCGTTCCTGGTGTAACTCGGGCAGTTGTTGTTGCCATCCTGTACCTGTCCCGCAGGTGTGATGTTCGGATGTTCCGATCCTGTGCAGGTGTTGTTACACGTGGTCTGCCACTGCGAGGACGATCAGCTGTCCGTCCTGTCTCCCTATAGCGCTGTCTTAGGCGTCTCACAGTACGGACATTGCAATTTATTGCCCTGGCCACATCTGCAGTCCTCATGCCTCCTTGCAGCATGCCTAAGGCACGTTCACGCAGATGAGCAGGGACCCTGGGCATTTTTCTTTTGGTGTTTTTCAGAGTCAGTAGAAAGGCCTCTTTAGGGTCCTAAGTTTTCATAACTACCGTCTGTAAGCTGTTAGTGTCTTAATGACCGTTCCACAGGTGCATGTTCATTAATTGTTTATGGTTCAATGCATTGAACAACATTTTACATTTTAGTCATTTAGCAGACACTCTTATCCAGAGCGACTTACAGTTAGTGAGTGCATACATTTTCATACTGGCCCCTCGTGGGAAACAAACCCACAACCCTGGCGTTGCAAGCGCCATGCTCTACCAACTGAGCTACAGGGGACTAGCATGGGAAACAGTGTTTAAACCCTTTACAATGAAGATATGTGAAGTTATTTGAATTTTTACGAATTATCTTTGAAAGATCCTGAAAAAGGGAGGTTTTCTTTTTTGCTGAGTTTATGTATACATTACATGACACAGTATATATCCATATGACAGCTGGCTCCCCATGGGCAATGTTGACATTTTAAACAATGCTATGTAACTGAACATCTATAATTAGAATGTACTTATAATGAAAGGATAAATGAAAGGCTCTAAGGCGCTAACATTGAGTCCTTTTAAAAGTTGGCAGAATTCTCTAAATATTTGGCTCTGGATAGGCCGAGTCATCTCAAGAGTATTGGAGCCATAGAATTTGAGTGATTCTATTCTAATTCTAGAATGATTCTAATTCTATGATACTAATTCTATAATTGGAACACATCCTCACACTCACATTATAGCAGTGACCTAAGAGAGATTCCCTTTTCTCTATCTAGATCCCATAAAGATCACAGAGAGGCTGAGAGACTAACCAAGTTGGACGAGGCTGTTCTAGAGACAGATACCCCAACTCAGTCACAGGAGGTTGAAGGAGAGAGTAAGTTGGACGAAGCTGTTGCCATCCCATCTCAGTCGCAGGAGGATGAAGGAGATAGTGAGTTGGACGAGGCTGTTGCCATCCCATCTCAGTCGCAGGAGGTTGAAGGAGGGAGTGAGTTGGACGAGGCTGTTGCCATCCCATCTGAGTCGCAGGAGGATGAAGGAGATAGTGAGTTGGACGAGGCTGTTGCCATCCCATCTCAGTCGCAGGAGGTTGAAGGAGAGAGTGAGTTGGACGAGGCTGTTGCCATCCCATCTCAGTCGCAGGAGTTTGAAGGAGAGAGTGAGTTGGACGAGGCTGTTGCCATCCCATCTCAGTCGCAGGAGGTTGAAAGAGAGATTGAGTTGGACGAGGCTGTTGCCATCCCATCTCAGTCGCAGGAGGTTGAAAGAGAGATTGAGTTGGACGAGGCTGTGGCCATCCCATCTCAGTCGCAGGAGGTTGAAGGAATGAGTGAGTTGGACGAGGCTGTTGCCATCCCATCTCAGTCACAGGGGGTATGATGTATTTTTCTATTAAATCAAATCAAATCAAATTTTATTGGTCACATGCGCCGAATACAACAGGTGCAGACATTACAGTGAAATGCTTACTTAGAGCCCTTAACCAACAGTGCATTTATTTTAAACAAAAAAAGTAAAAATAAAACAACAACAAAAAAAAAGTGTTGAGAAAAAAAAGAGCAGAAGTAAAATAAAGTGACAGTAGGGAGGCTATATATACAGGGGGGTACCGTTGCAGAGTCAATGTGCGGGGGCACCGGCTAGTTGAGGTAGTTGAGGTAATATGTACATGTGGGTAGAGTTAAAGTGACTATGCATAAATACTTAACAGAGTAGCAGCAGCGTTAAAAGGATGGGGTGGGGGGGCAGTGCAAATAGTCCGGGAAGCCATGATTAGCTGTTCAGGAGTCTTATGGCTTGGGGGTAGAAGCTGTTGAGAAGTCTTTTGGACCTAGACTTGGCACTCTGGTACCGCTTGCCGTGCGGTAGCAGAGAGAACAGTCTATGACTAGGGTGGCTGGAGTCTTTGACAATTTTGAGGGCCTTCCATTGACACCGCCTGGTATAGAGGTCCTGGATGGCAGGAAGCTTTGCCCCAGTGATATACTGGGCCGTACGCACTACCCTCTGTAGTGCCTTGCGGTCGGAGGCCAAGCAGTTGCCATACCAGGCGGTGATGCAACCAGTCAGGATGCTCTCGATGGTGCAGCTGTATAATGTTTTGAGGATCTGAGGACCCATGCCAAATCTTTTTAGTCTCCTGAGGGGGAATAGGCTTTGTCGTGCCCTCTTCACGACTGTCTTGGTGTGTTTGGACCATGATAGTTCGTTGGTGATGTGGACACCAAGGAACTTGAAGCTCTCAACCTGTTCCACTACAGCCCCGTCGATGAGAATGGGGGCGTGCTCAGTCCTCTTTTTTTTCCTGTAGTCCACAATCATCTCCTTTGTCTTGGTCACGTTGAGGGAGAGGTTGTTATCCTGGCACCACACGGCCAGGTCTCTGACCTCCTCCCTCAACGTGACCCATGTTATACGGTCAGATATACCACAGCTTTCAGCCAATCAGCATTCAGGGCTCGAGTCACCCGGTTTATAAAAAGGAACGCGTGTGTGTCAGCCTTAGCATTATGTGGTGGTGCCTGGTTATTTCTGTTGTGTTTAGCTTGAGGTTTGGCCACTCCTCCAGCTGCTGTTACATGTGTCACGCACGGCGCTCTTCCTGTCGTGTCGTTGCTGGTATGTTGTAGTAACGTTCCACATACGTTATTTATGTCAAGGTCAATGTCAAGGTTGATCTGTGTGCTGAGGAGATGGGGAACAACGTGCAACCTGCTGCTGCTCTCCTGGGGGACATCAATACTATTGTCAAGCAGGTAACACAACACAGTCCTGGGGGACTGGAGATCCTGGTTTGAATCCAGGCTCTGTCGTAGCCGGCCGCGACCGGGAGACCCATGGGGCGGCGCACAATTGGACCAGCGTCGCCTAGGGTAGTGGAGGGAATGGCCGGCTCAGTTCGTAGAGCATGGTGTTTGCAGCGCCAGGGTTGTGGGTTCGATTCCCACGGGGGGTATGAAAAAAAAAAAGTTACCCATGCACTAACTGTAAGTCGCTCTGGATAAGAGCGTCTGCTAAATGACTTAAACATGTTAAATGTAGAGGGCCCCGTAAACAGTTCCACAAACGTCAGCATGAGTGCGCTGACTGTGGAAGCACTAATCACTGGACCAAAGCTCACTGTCAGATGCACCAGCTGTGCATCAAGTGCTTTTCTCCGGGCCACATGAGCTTTGACTGTAGTGAGGCTGGGCAGCGACAGAACCCTGGATGTGGACAGACTGGCAGGTCTCAGGAAAACTAGAAAGCCTCCGTTCTGAGGAGGGCAATGTGGGGCATTCTTATTTTTTCTCCACTGATGATGATATCTAATCTGTTTATTCTTACTTTTGTGAGTCAGTACCCAAGAACAACACAGTCATTTTTCAGAACACAATGAGAATGACTCAGAATGACAGTTTGTTTTACAACACTGTGCTAGTACAGGATAAAGTTGAGCTGAAGGGGATGTTAGATAGTGGGTCCATGGCTACTACTCTGCGCGCAGATATTGTACCTCGGTTGAGGGAGGCAGGAGTGGTAGAGGGGAACTTTCTAGCTCCTTCAGACATCATCCTGGTGGGTTGTGGTGGGAACAAACTAGCCCAGTGGGCATGTGTGACTTAAAAATTCAACTTTATGGCTTCTGTTATGTAGTCCCAGTGCTTATTGTTGATGGGCAGGTTGATGAACTCATTGTGGGCACTAATGTGTTGAAGTCTCTGATTAGACAGTTATAATCAAATGACAGCTACTGGCGGGTGGCGGGTACACCAGGTTCCTCTAGCCAGTGTGTGTCAGTTTGGCACCGATGTGGATGTGATGAGGAGTCAGGCGCAGGACACAGAGGTTTAGTCCAACAAACTTTACTAATGTAAAGTGAACAATAATCAATACACGACCTCGAAAATACAGAGGCGAGAACAGTACGCAACATGCGTAAAACAAAACATGTAGAGCGCAAAACACGCAGCTCAAACGACACGCGGACAACAACACACAATATAACTAACACAAAACAGGGAACTTATAGGACACGTAATTAGGACAAAAACAGACACAGGTGTACCAGACAGACCAAAGCAATCAACACACGAAACATACAACGGTGGCAGCTAGTATTCCGGGGACGGCGAACGCCGAAGCCTGCCCGAACCGGGAGGAGGAGCAGCCTCGGCCGAAACCGTGACAGTAGCCCCCCCTTGACGCGCGGCTCCAGCCGTGCGCCGACCCCGGTCTCGGGGACGGCCAGGAGGACGCGGACCCGGGCGCGTGGGATGCCCACGGTGGAACTCTGTCAGGAGGGATGGGTCGAGGATGTCCCTCCTAGGCACCCAGCACCGTTCCTCCGGACCGTACCCCTCCCACTCCACGAGATACTGGAGACCACTCCTCCGGCGCCTCGAGTCCAATATAGTCCGGACCCTGTACGCCGGTGCCCCCTCGATGTCCAAAGGGGGTGGAGGGGTCTCTCCTATCTCCTCCTCTTGGAGTGGACCAGCTACCACCGGCCTGAGAAGAGACACATGGAACGAGGGGTTAATATTTTTGTACTCAATAGGCAGTTGTACTCTGTAACACACCTCGTTCAATCTTCTCAGGACTTTGAAGGGCCCCACAAACCGCCGACCCAGCTTCCGGCAGGGCAGGCGGAGGGGCAGGTTTCGAGTCGAGAGCCAGACTCGATCTCCCGGTGCGTACACCGGCCCCTCACTGCGGTGGCAATCGGCGCTCGCCTTGTGTTGACGGATGGCACGCTGCAGATGGACATGGGCAGCGTCCCACGTCTCCTCCGAGCGCCGAATCCACTCGTCCACCGCAGGGGCCTCGGTCTGGCTCTCGTGCCACGGTGCCAGGACCGGCTGATACCCTAAAATACACTGGAAAGGTGTTAATCCGGTGGAGGAGTGGCAGAGAGAGTTCTGGGCCATCTCTGCCCAGGGGATATACCTCGACCACTCCTCCGGCCGGTCCCGGCAATAGGACCTCAAAAACCTACCCACATCCTGGTTCACACGTTCAACCTGCCCATTGCTCTCTGGGTGGTACCCCGAGGTAAGGCTAACCGAGACCCCCAGGCGTTCCATGAAAGCCCCCCAGACTCTGGAGGTGAACTGGGGACCTCGGTCGGACACAATATCCTCGGGGACCCCATAGTGCCGGAACACGTGGGTAAAGAGGGCCTCGGCGGTCTGTAGGGCAGTAGGGAGACCCGGCAGTGGGAGGAGACGACAGGCCTTAGAAAACCGATCCACAACGACCAAAATGGTGGTATTTCCCTGGGAAGGGGGTAGATCGGTCACAAAATCCACCGAGAGGTGGGACCATGGTCGTTGTGGAACGGGCAGAGGATGTAACTTACCCCTGGGCAAATGTCTAGGTGCCTTACACTGGGCACACACCGAGCAGGAGGAGACATAAACCCTCACATCCCTGGCTAACGTTGGCCACCAGTATTTCACGCTAAGGCAGTGCACCGTCCGACCAATACCAGGATGTCCAGAGGAGGGTGATGTATGAGCCCAAGAAATAAGCCGATCACGAACCTCGAGCGGAACGTACGTCCGCCCCACAGGACACTCGGGGGGAGTAGGGTCGGTACGCAGCGCCCGCTCGATTTCCGCATCGACCTCCCATACTACCGGAGCCACCAGACAAGACTCCGGCAGTATGGAAGTAGGCTCAATGGACCTCTCCTCTGTGTCATACTGCCGGGACAGGGCGTCTGCCTTACCGTTCTGGGACCCAGGGATGTATGTGATCTTAAAAACAAACCGGGTCAGGAACATGTTCCACCTAGCCTGACGAGGGTTCAATCTCCTAGCTGCCCGGATGTACTCCAGGTTACGGTGATCAGTCAGAATGAGGAAAGGGTGTTGAGCCCCCTCAAGCCAATGCCTCCACACCTTTAGGGCCTGGACTACAGCTAACAGCTCCCTGTCCCCAACGTCATAATTGCGCTCCGCCGAGCTGAGCTTCTTAGAGTAGAACGCACAGGGGCGGAGCTTAGGTGGCGTGCCGGACCGTTGTGACAGGACTGCCCCAATACCGGTCTCGGACGCGTCCACCTCTACTTGGAAAGGCAAAGAGGGATCCGGATGCGCCAGCACCGGGGCCGAGACGAACAGGTTCTTCAGCTTGCCAAATGCCCTGTCCGCCTCAGCTGACCACCGCAAGCGCACCGGACCCCCCTTTAGCAGGGACGTAATGGGAGCTGCAACCTGTCCAAAGCCCCGGATAAACCTCCGGTAGTAATTAGCAAAACCCAAGAACCGCTGCACCTCTTTTACGGTGGTTGGAGTTTGCCAATTACGCACAGCCGCTACCCGATCTACCTCTATCTCCACGCCAGACGCGGACAACCGATAACCCAAAAAGGAGACAGACTCCTGGAAGAACAGGCATTTCTCTGCCTTGACATACAAGTCATGCTCCAACAGTCGTCTCAATACTCGGCGCACCTGGGCTACATGCTCGGCTCGTGTAGAAGAATACACTAGAATGTCGTCAATGTACACCACTACACCCTGCCCATGCATGTCCCGGAAAATCTCGTCAACAAAGGATTGGAAGACTGAAGGAGCATTCATTAACCCGTATGGCATGACGAGATACTCGTAATGACCCGAGGTGGTGCTAAATGCTGTTTTCCATTCATCCCCCTCCCTAATGCGCACCAAATTGTACGCGCTCCTGAGATCCAACTTTGTGAAGAACCGCGCTCCGCGTAATGACTCCGTCATCGTCGCAATCAGTGGAAGTGGGTAACTGTATTTGACTGTGATCTGATTGAGACTACGGTAATCAATACACGGGCGCAATCCCCCATCCTTCTTCTTCACAAAGAAGAAACTCGAGGAGACCGGAGAAGTAGAGGACCGTATGTATCCCTGTGCCAAGGACTCGGCTATGTAAGTCTCCATAGCCGCAGTTTCCTCTTGAGACAGGGGATACACATGACTCCTGGGAAGAGCTGCTCCGGTCTGGAGATTTATCGCACAGTCCCCCTGTCTATGAGGAGGTAGCCGTGCGGCCCTCGATTTGCTAAACGCTAGTGCTAAATCCTCATACTCGGGGGGAATGCGCAGTGCGGGCACTTGGTTCGGACTCTCTACCGAGGTTGCCCCTATGGAAACACCTAGACATCTCCCTACACACTGGGCAGACCACTCCATAAGAGCCCTCTGTTGCCACGCTATGGTAGGATCGTGGGTGCTTAACCAGGGAAGCCCCAACACCACTGGGTACGCAGGAGAGTCAATCAGATAGAACTGAATGATTTCCTCATGACCCCCCTGCGTCGTCATAGTCAGCGGTGCTGTGACATCCCTGATCAGACCCGACCCCAACGGCCGGCTGTCTAATGCGTGGACAGGGAATGGAACTTCTACCGGCCGAAGGGGAATTCCTAACCTAGCACAAAAGGCCCGATCAATAAAGTTCCCAGCTGTGCCTGAATCTACTAGCGCCTTATGCTGGGAATGAGGTGCCACCTGTGGAAAACGCACAGGAATATTCATGTGACCAACAGAGAGCTCTGGGTAAGTGGGGCGCCTACTCACCTGAAATGACTCCCCAGTGCGTGACCTGTTGTCCCCTCTCTCAGAAGACCCTCCCCAGCACCTGGCCGCGGTGTGTCCTCCACGGCCACAGTTGGTGCAGGGGGTGGCCCCCCTCGGGTTCTCCCTCCTCCTCTCTCTAGCGCCAGCACCCCCGAGCTCCATAGGAATTGGCTCGGAGGTGCTGGAGGATGAAATGGACGACCCCCACTCGGGACGTCCGCGGGTGGCCAGCAGGGTGTCAAGACGGATGGAGATGTCCACCAGCTGGTCGAAGCATAGGTTGGTGTCCCTGCAGGCCAGCTCACGACGAACGTCCTCTCGCAGGCTACACCGGTACTGGTCGATGAGGGCCCTCTCATTCCATCCTGCATCCGCAGCTAACGTCCGGAACTCCAGTGCGAACTCCTGTGCGCTCCTCTTCTCCTGTCGGAGGTAGAACAGACGCTCCCCCGCCGCCTTCCCTTCAGGTGGGTGATCGAAGACTGCCCGGAAGCGGCGGGAGAACTCAGCGTAGGTGATGGTAACTGCGTCTATTCTCCTCCATTCGGCGTTGGCCCACTCCAACGCCTTTCCGGATAGACAGGAGATGAGGGCGGAGACGCTCTCGTATCCCGAGGGCGCTGGGTGTATAGTAGCCAGGTATAGTTCTACCTGCAGGAGGAACCCCTGACACCCGGCTGCAGAACCGTCATATGCCCTCGGGAGCGAGAGCCGAATACCACTGGGTTCCGGCGCTGAGAGAGGAGGACTGACCGGTGGTGATGGGATGGTGTATGAGGACGTGGGCACCTCTCCATTAGCCAACCGGTGCAGAGTGTTGGACACCTCGCCCAGAACGGCCTCCAGTTGCCGGATCATGGAGTCCTGCTGACTGAGCCATTCTTCTAGCGACCAGGTTGTCGTCGCTGATCCTGCTGACTCCATAGAGGGTGTGTTGTTCTGTCAGTTTGGCACCGATGTGGATGTGATGAGGAGTCAGGCGCAGGACACAGAGGTTTAGTCCAACAAACTTTACTAATGTAAAGTGAACAATAATCAATACACGACCTCGAAAATACAGAGGCGAGAACAGTACGCAACATGCGTAAAACAAAACATGTAGAGCGCAAAACACGCAGCTCAAACGACACGCGGACAACAACACACAATATAACTAACACAAAACAGGGAACTTATAGGACACGTAATTAGGACACAAACAGACACAGGTGTACCAGACAGACCAAAGCAATCAACACACGAAACATACAACAGTGGCAGCTAGTATTCCGGGGACGGCGAACGCCGAAGCCTGCCCGAACCGGGAGGAGGAGCAGCCTCGGCCGAAACCGTGACAGTGTGATGTCAAATCTGGAGAGATGGAGAGGAGACTCCATCCCAGATAAAGTGGGCACCATTAAGTTGAAGAGAGCAGTAACGCTCCAACCCATGAGTGAGCATCTGGTGTGGGGCCGCCTACCCCCAAAGACAAAACTCTCTGTGGGCAGTACTGTTGTTGTCGAGCCCAGCACGTCTCGTTGTGTGAATCGGCACATACTAGTGGGGAGAGTAGTTACGCCTCTGTGGGGGGATGGATGGCTCCCTGTGAAGATTGTGAATCCAACAACATCGGCAGTTACCCTGAGACAAAATGCTAAAGTGGCGGATGTGTACCCTTGCATTGCATTGGAGTATTTTAATAATGTCAAGCAGCAAGCAGCTCATCAGAATGTGGCAAAGGCTCAATGTGACAGATCACATGGCAGTCTGACAGCTAAGAGTTCAGTTGGTGGCAGTGTAGATAATGGCAACAGTACACTGAGGAATCTTGGACATCAAGGCCTGTCTGTTGAGGAGTAATTGGGAAGTATGACACAGTGTTCTCTAGACATAGCCTAGATTGTGGCGAGGCAAAGGAGTTCTGCCTTCGCATACGGCTGACTGATATCCGCCCATTTCAATGACCTTATCGTAGGCTGTCTCCCCCTCAGGAGACTAAAAAGATTTGGCATGGGTCCTCAGATCCTCAAAAAATTCTACAGCTGCACCATCGAGAGCATCCTGACTGGTTGCATCACCGCCTGGTATGGCAACTGCTTGGCCTCTGACCGCAAGGCACTACAGAGGGTAGTGCGTACGGCCCAGTACATCACTGGGGCAAAGCTCCCTGCCATCCAGGACCTCTATACCAGGCGGTGTCAGAGGAAGGCCCTCAAAATTGTCAAAGACTCCAGCCACCCTAGTCATAGACTGTTCTCTCTGCTACCGCACGGCAAGCGGTACCGGAGTGCCAAGTCTAGGTCCAAAAGACTTCTCAACAGCTTCTACCCCCAAGCCATAAGACTCCTGAACAGCTAATCATGGCTACCCGGACTATTTGCACTGCCCCCCCACCCCATCCTTTTTACGCTGCTGCTACTCTGTTAAGTATTTATGCATAGTCACTTTAACTCTACCCACATGTACATATTACCTCAACTACCTCAACTAGCCGGTGCCCCCGCACATTGACTCTGCAACGGTACCCCCCTGTATATATAGCCTCCCTACTGTCACTTTATTTTACTGTATATATAGCCTCCCTACTGTCACTTTATTTTACTTCTGCTCTTTTTTTCTCAACACTTTTTTTGTTGTTTTATTCTTACTTTTTTTGTTTAAAATAAATGCACTGTTGGTTAAGGGCTGTAAGTAAGCATTTCACTGCAATGTCTGCACCTGTTGTATTCGGCGCATGTGACCAATAAAATTTGATTTGATTTGATTTGATTTGAAACTCAGGGAAACACTGGATGATATGGAGGAAAAGGAAATCGTCAGAAAATCCAGCAGCGAGTATGCCTCACCATTGGTGCTGGTATGGAAAAAGAATGGGGACTTGCGCCTATGTACTGACTTCAGGTGGTTAAATGCCGGCACAGTAAAGGATGCTCATCCCCTGCCTCATCAGGCTGATGTACTGGCCGCGCTGGGAGGTAATGCCTTCTTCAGCACAATGGATTTGACGTCAGGGTATTACAACGTGCCCCTGCATGAAGAGGACAAGAAATACACTGCCTTTTCCTCCCCTTTAGGTCTGCACGAGTACAATCAGTTACCTCAGGGCCTCTGCAACAGCCCGGCTACTTTTATGAGATTGATGCTGACCATCTTTGGTGACCAAAACGTTCTAAGTCTCCTTTGTTACTTGGATGATCTGATGGTTTTTGCTAAGACGGAGGAAGAGAGTCTGCAGAGACTTGAGATGGTTTTTCAGCGGTTGCAGGAGCACAACCTTAAACTGTCTCCGTCTAAGTGCAAGTTTCTGAGGAGGTCTGTAAAGTTTTTGAGCCACATAATTTCTCAGGAGGGTGTAGCCACTGACCCTGCTAAAGTTCAAACCATATTGAATGTGACTGAGAGTGAGATAATGGAAGCTGATGGTGTCACACCGTCTCCTATCAAAATAGGTTATTTCCTTGGTATGGTAGTATACTATCAGCACTACATTGAGAATTGTTCCATGGTTGCTAGGCCATTGTTTCAGCTAACTACAGGTCAGAAGAAGCCTAGGAGAGGCAAGGGTAGGAAGAGGCCTGGTCCCCCTCGCAGGCTCACTGCTGCAGACTGTGTCACGACCCGGTGCGAGAAACAGTCACTAATAATTGTCAGAACCCAGAAGATGAGGCAGACACAGCTGTACTAGAGATGGTGGTTTAATTAAAGAACAAAATCTTCAGGCAAAGAAACTAAATCCACAATGTCCAAAAATAAAGCCAAGAGGCACAAAGAGGAAAACCTCCAAAAAACAAAAGAAACTCCACAAAGTGGTAAAAAACAGCAGGGAAAAACAAACCTCAAAAGACTACTCAAACAAAACACAAGAACTAAACCAGAGAACCTCTGGAAAATCCCACCAGAGAAATATCTATATAAAACAAGGCTTGGGCTGGGGCTGGGTGCTAACTTACAAACACTGAGCAAGGAACTGAGGAACACACAGGGTTTAAATACTAACAAGGGAATGACCTACAGTTGCAAACAATAATTAGAGCAAGAAAAACAAAAGGTACAAAAAAGGTGCAATGGGGACATCTAGTGACCAAAACCCGAACAGTCATGGCCAAAACCTGACAGAATCCCCCTCCTAGGAACGGCTCCTGACGTTCCTACCAGCCTTCTCAGGGTGGAGGGCCCTGAACTGACGAATGAGGTCAGGGTCCAGTATGTCCTTGGCAGGAACCCAGGAGCGCTCCTCGGGACCGTAGCCTTCCCAGTCCACCAGATACTGCCAGGACCGCTGCACCCGGCGGGAATCCAGTATCCGGTGGACGGTATAAGCCGACTGGCCACCGATGACACGGGGCGGAGGGGGAGGTCTGCCTGCCGGGATAAGGGGAGAAAAAACAACAGGTTTTAATAAAGAAATGTGAAATGTTGGATTGATCTTAAGTGATCTGGGTAAGTGCAGGCGAAAAGTAACGGGATTGACTCTCCTGGCAATCTTAAAGGGACCGATGAACCTCTGGGACAGCTTGCGAGACTCCACCCGTAGTGGTAGGTTCTTAGTTGAGAGCCATACTCTCTGGCCGGGGTACAGGGTAGGACCGGGACGGCGACCTCTGTTGGCTTGTCGTTGGTACTGCTGAGAGGAACGCAGAAGATTAAGACGTGCCTTCTTCCACGTAAGCCGACAGCGTCTGATGAACCTCGAGGCTGAAGGCACTCTGACTTCTGCCTCCTGGTCCGGGAACAATAGAGGCGCATAGCCAAACTGACACTCATGCGGGGACATACCAGTGGAGGAGGAGCACAAGGTGTTGTGCGCGTACTCGGCCCAAACAATGAAGGATGACCAAGTGGACGGGTTGTTGGAAACCATGCATCTGAGGGTGGTTTCCAGCTCCTGATTCATCCTCTCAGTTTGGCCATTGGACTCCGGATGGTACCCTGAAGATAAACTGGCCGTGGCCCCTATGAGTTGGCAGAAGGCCTTCCAAAACCTTGAGGCGAACTGGGGACCTCTGTCGGAAACCATATCTTGCGGAATCCCAAAGACTCGGAACACATGGTTAATCACCAACTCAGCTGTTTCCTTGGCAGAAGGTAATTTGGTCAAAGGAACAAACCTGGCCGCCTTAGAAAACCTGTCGATGATGACTAGGATCGTAGTATTACCATGGGACGGAGGAAGGCCAGTAATAAAGTCCAACGAGATATGGGACCAGGGTCGGTGGGGAATAGATAGAGGGTGAAGGAGTCCTTGAGGGCGGAGGTGAGAAGATTTGCCCTGGCAGCACACGGAACAGGCCTTGATGAAAGTGGCAACGTCTTCTTTTATGGTGGGCCACCAGAACTTACGCTGGATGAACTCCAAGGTGCGGCCTACGCCCGGGTGACAGGTGAGGCGAGAGGAGTGCCCCCACCGAAGGACTTGGGACCTTGCTGCCTTGGGAACAAACAACCGATTAGCAGGACCTCCTCCAGGGCCCGGTTCGATGGCTTGAGCTTGTTTCACGGTATCCTCCACTTGCCACGAGATCGGAGCCACGATCTTAGCGGCCGGAAGGACAGTCATGTCAGTATCTTCTCGAATGGCAGGAGAGTAGATTCGTGACAAGGCGTCCGGTTTGAGATTCTTCGACCCGGGTCTATAGGTGAGGATAAACTGAAATCGGCTGAAGAAAAGGGACCATCGAGCTTGTCTGGCGTTCAACCGCTTCGCCTGCTGGATATACTCCAGATTCTTGTGGTCCGTAAGCACTTGAAACGGTTGAGAAGCCCCCTCGAGCCAGTGTCTCCATTCCTTCAATGCCATCTTAACCGCTAGGAGTTCACGATCCCCCACATCGTAATTCCTCTCGGCCGGGGTAAGCCGGTGAGAGAAGAAGGCGCAAGGATGAAGCTTCTTGTCTTCACCCCTCTGAGACAGGACAGCTCCAACCCCAACCTCTGATGCGTCTACCTCCACCACAAAAGGTTCATCCGCCGTTGGTAGTGTCAGGATGGGAGCAGAGAGGATGCGCTGCTTGAGTCCTTGGAAGGCCGTCTCAGCTTCTCTACCCCACAGAAACCTTGTGTTGCCACCCTTGGTTACCGCCGAGAGAGGGGCTGCCACCGAGCTGAAGTTCTTGATGAACTTGCGGTAAAAGTTGGTGAAGCCCAGGAAACGCTGAACTTCCTTAACGGACTTGGGGGTGGGCCAATCCGCTACCGCCTCTACCTTCTTGGGGTCCATCTGGACTTGTCCGGGTTCCACTATAAATCCCAGGAATTGTACTCGAGAGGAATGGAATTCACACTTCTCCGGCTTAACGTACAAATGGCTGTCTAGGAGGCATTTGAGCACTTGTCTGACATGCTTAGTGTGTTCTTGAAGGGAGCTCGAAAAGATGAGGATGTCATCCAAGTAAACAAACACAAAGATGTTAAGCATATCCCTAAGCACATCGTTTATGAGCGCTTGGAACACAGCCGGAGCGTTGGTCAGGCCGAAGGGCATCACCGAGTATTCGTAGTGACCAGTAGGCGTGTTGAAAGCGGTCTTCCACTCGTCCCCGGGTTTGATCCGCACAAGATGGTATGCGTTCCGCAGGTCAAGCTTAGTGAAGACAACTGCTTCCTGGAGCAGCTCAAAGGCTGTGGCCATAAGGGGTAGCGGGTAGCGGTTACGGACGGTTATGGCATTGAGTCCCCGGTAGTCGATGCAAGGTCGTAATCCACCGTCTTTCTTGGCCACAAAGAAAAACCCTGCTCCCGCCGGCGAGGTAGATGGACGCATGAGGCCTGCTGTCAGAGCGTCCTTGATGTAGGTATCCATAGCAGCTCGTTCGGGAGGAGAAAGGGAAAAGATCCGACCCCTGGGAGGGCAGGTCCCCGGCAACAGGTCGATGGTGCAATCGTAAGGTCTATGGGGTGGTAGTTTGGTGGCCCTCTGTTTGCTAAATACCAGTTTGAGGTCATGGTAACACTCGGGAACTCGGGACAAGTCGATGGATTCTAGAGACTCGGAAGGAGAACTCTGGGAACTCGGGAAGATACAAGTGGCTTGGCACGTAGGACCCCACTGCTTGATAGTGCCCACAGACCAGTCGATGTGAGGGTTATGGCTGTGAAGCCAGGGATAACCAAGGACGAGAGGAAACTCGGAACAGGAGATCAGATGAAAGTTCATCACTTCCTGGTGTTGGGAAACTGAAAGTCGTAAGGGGGTAGTGGCACGAGTGACAAGTCCAGATCCCAAAGGACTTCCATCCAACGTAGTAACCCTTATGGGGTCACTTAGAGGTTCAGAAGGAACGCCATTCTCCTTCGCCCAGATCCCATCCATGAAGTTACCTGCGGCTCCAGAGTCTACCAAGGCTTGAAGAGAAAACTCGTGGTCGTCCCAGGAAAGGGTAACTGGAATGAGCAGGCGGGAGTTGGATGGATGGGAGGAGGTTATGTTTCCCGTTACAGTCCTCCCAGGCCTGCACGGGAGAGTGCGTTTCCCTGGAGCCCGGGACACGTGGAGCGGAAATGGCCCGGTTTGCCGCAATATAGACAGCATCGCTCCCTCATCCGGCGGTCTCTCTCAGCCTGGGAGATGCGTCCAACCTGCATGGGTTCTGGTGGAGCCAGCGAGGATAAAGGTGGAGACTCGGAGCTGGAACCGATAGGAGCTAGGGTGAGCGGTCTATGGTTTTGTTCTCTCTCTCTCAGACGCTGGTCTATGCGTGAAGCCAACTTGATAAGGGACTCGAGGTTGTCCGGTGGTTCCCGAGTGGCCAGTTCATCTTGGATGGTGTCAGAAAGACCCTTCAAAAAACACACTGTGAGCGCCTCGTCGTTCCAGCCACTTGCTGCTGCCACAGTGCGGAACTGGATGGCATAGTCCGTCACGCTGCGCCGACCTTGGCGGAGAGTCAGGAGCTGTTTGGCTGAGTCAGGGCCGTTGGTAGGACCTTGAAACACTCGCTTGAATTCTTCAGCAAAGGTAGAGTAGCTGGCACAGCAGGGACTTTGGGCATCCCACACAGCAGTAGCCCAGGCTAGGGCCTTTTCCGACAGCAGGGTGATGATATATGCTATCTTGGACCGGTCGGTGGGAAACGACGATTGTTGCAGCTCAAAGGAGAGAGAACATTGGGTGAAAAACCCCTTACAAACACTCGGATCCCCTGAGAACCGTTGGGGAGGCGGCAGACGAGGTTCAGCCAGGGGATTAACTGCCAGGGGCCCTTGAATCGGATGAACTGGAGCAGAAGCGGTTGCCGGGGAAAGTCGATCCGAAATCTGCTTTATGGAAGTCAGCATCTCTGACAGAAGTTGAGAATGTCTAGCCATTAAGGCCTCTTGCTGAACCAGAGCAGCTTCGTGGCGTTGGACAGTCCCCTCATGGTGGGACAGCATGGAAAAAAGATCCTGGGTACTGGCTGCCTCTGGGTTCATAATAAAGGCTCAGTGTTTCTGTCACGACCCGGTGCGAGAAACAGTCACTAATAATTGTCAGAACCCAGAAGATGAGGCAGACACAGCTGTACTAGAGATGGTGGTTTAATTAAAGAACAAAATCTTCAGGCAAAGAAACTAAATCCACAATGTCCAAAAATAAAGCCAAGAGGCACAAAGAGGAAAACCTCCAAAAAACAAAAGAAACTCCACAAAGTGGTAAAAAACAGCAGGGAAAAACAAACCTCAAAAGACTACTCAAACAAAACACAAGAACTAAACCAGAGAACCTCTGGAAAATCCCACCAGAGAAATATCTATATAAAACAAGGCTTGGGCTGGGGCTGGGTGCTAACTTACAAACACTGAGCAAGGAACTGAGGAACACACAGGGTTTAAATACTAACAAGGGAATGACCTACAGGTGCAAACAATAATTAGAGCAAGAAAAACAAAAGGTACAAAAAAGGTGCAATGGGGACATCTAGTGACCAAAACCCGAACAGTCATGGCCAAAACCTGACAGACTGGACTGCCGAATGTCGACTCGCTTTTGAAGCTTTGATATCAGCACTAATTGACCAGGCACTGCTGGTTCATCCAGATTTTTATCAGCCATTTCTACTTTCCGTGGATGCATCTACTAGTGGTTTGGGAGCTGTACTATCACAAGTGCAAGATGGGAAGGACATAGCCAGGCCGATAGCTTTTGCTAGTAAATCTCTTAATCATGCACAATCCAAGTATCCTGCTCACCGGCTGGAATTTCTAGCCATGAAATGGGCTGTCGTGTCGCGTCGGCTGCTGGTGGCTATTTGCTGTTAACCAAAGAGTCTGCTTAAGCTGCACCGTGTTCAAAGGCTTTTATTAAAATCACGAGGTTACAGCATAAGTTACAGACACGCGAAGATCTGGAGAAGCAGTCCCAAATGAATCTCAATGCTTTCTGCCCCTCCGTCGTTGTTCCCCCAGTATATATAACCTCCCAAGATGTGGGTGTCTCCCTCTACTGTCCAATCCCCGTGTCTACACCACACTTCCTGTCTGTTGTATGTGACGTTACGCTAAAACATTCCCTCTTGATACCAAAATGAACATTCTTTTAGTTCCACTTAAAAAACATTTAACACCATCATAATGTCAATACACTACAGGGCCATTCATGATAAATTCAGCCATTGGCTGCGAGGGCATAAGTTTACTGTGTGGACCGACAACAATCCACTCAAATATATTCTTACAAAGCCGAGACGATGCATGCGAGCAGAGATGGGTTGCAAAGCTGGCACCCTTTGAGTGGCGCAGTGGTCTAAGGCACTGCATCGCAGTGCTAGCTGTGCCACTAGAGATTCTGGTTCGAATCCAGGCTCTGTCGTAGCCGGCCGCGACCGGGAGACCCATGGGGCGCCGCACAATTGGCCCAGCGTTGTCCAGGGTAGGGGAGGGAATGGCCGGCAGGGATGTTGCTCAGTTGGTAGAGCATGGCGTTTGCAACGCCAGGGTTGTGGGTTCGATTCCCACGGGGGGCCAGTATGAAAAATAAAAATGATGTATGCACTCACTAACTGTAAGTCGCTCTGGATAAGAGCGTCTGCTAAATGACTAAAAATGTAAAATTAAAATGATATCCAGTACATACAGTGGGGAGAACAAGTATTTGATACACTGCCGATTTGGCAGGTTTTCCTACTTACAAAGCATGTAGAGGTCTGTAATTTTTATCATACGTACACTTCAACTGTGAGAGACGGAATGTAAAACAAAAATCCAGAAAATCACATTGTATGATTTTTAAGTAATTAATTTGCATTTTATTGCATGACATAAGTATTTGACACATCAGAAAAGCAGAACTTATTATTTGGTACAGAAACCTTTGTTTGCAATTACAGAGATCATACGTTTCCTGTAGGTCTTGACCAGGTTTGCACACACTGCAGCAGGGATTTTGGCCCGCTCCTCCATACAGACCTTCTCCAGATCCTTCAGGTTTCGGGGCTGAGATCCCCAAAGCCTACAAGAATTCTGATAGTGAAACTCCACTCAGCTGGGATGGTGCTGTGCCTGATGTTGTTAACTTGGTTGAAGATGCTTTGTCAGTCTGGTCTGTGACAATCTACCAGGATTCTGATCAGTCGTCTGACACTACTAGTGTTGAGTCGGAAATTGAAAGTGTGCTGGCTCCGGATATGCTGATCTGTAGTACTCCCCAACCTGAGGTTAGACCTTTGAGCACGGTTGGTGCTGTCCGTGACATTCCTGCTAGGTTTTTGGGTGAGGGTGTTCGGACTAGACTAGGTAGATTTATTAATCCAGTGAATAGGCTAATCCAAACTATGTCTACACAGGAAATGAAACAATTCTTGGTTTCTCATTTACATTTACATTTTAGTCATTTAGCAGACGCTCTTATCCAGAGCGACTTACAGTTAGTGAATACATATATATATTTTTTTTATACTGGCCCCCCGTGGGTATCAAACCCACAACCCCCAACCTTTTCTTTGTTGTGTGTATGTGGTAATCTAAGTGGGTCTTAGAGTGATTTGTGGGTTTGTCTAATATTTTTGACAATTCATGTAACTTTGTGTGTAGTTCATCAGCATAAAATGTATTTGGCATTTTTTGTATAGGGTTGAATAAGGGATTAGCTACCTCTTATTTTTCCTAATCCTTCACGGGATAGCTTTCCAGCTGATCGACCATTTGTGGGTCTAGAATTAAGGGACTACACTGGGTTACTCTGTCGCCCTGTGGGTGTGAAATGTTTTTTTTCTTTCTTTGCTTTGTTACCTTCGAGGTAATGTGTTTTGTTTTGTGTTTATAATCTAGTGTAAAACAGTAGGGGTGAATGTAGTAGTGTGATGTTGTTCCCCTAGATTATGCACCAAGTTGCACACAAGGACAGTTCAACTAGGCCAGGTCAAGAGGGGATGTTAATAAGTTAATAATAATAATAATAATAATAATAATAATAATAATAATTCAATGTGGTTTTTATTTAATTACAGCTGCATAGCTAATGTAATTTTTTGGTGTACAAACATTTTTCTGTATCTATATTGTAAATACACCTAATTGTAAAAGTTTTGTATATTTTGGTTTGGTCCATCGCGGGTTATCTGTATTTATGTACCCTCTTATTGTTCTCTTTTGCCTGACCTTCAACTAGCAAGGTATGTTGTCCTTGGCGCCGTAATTTGTCAATATAAAACTGTGGTAAAGTTACACAAAGTGCTGTTACGCAACTATAGGTTTTGTTACAATGTGGACAATATAAAGATTTATGTTAACAACTTTCACCAAGCTCGCTAATTTGGGTACCTATTGTAACTCGGGAGTATTTGGGTCAGTGTTTGAGTGAGTTTCTATGTGCTCACGCAGGTGCCCCAGAGCTGTGGCTGCACCAAGGGCTAACCTATTGTGTGTTGTCTCTTCGTGTACAGGTATGTCTTTTATTTTGTCAGAATTATGTTGTATATCATTTTACTTGTATTGTATAGTGTGTTGTTAGGCACTGAATGTGTGCATGCAGCACCTGTTCTCTTTTGCCTGACCTTCAACTAGCAAGGTGCCCGAGAGCTGTGGCTGCACCAAGGGCTAACATCATTTTTTTGTCTCTTCGTGTGCAGGTCGAATAAAAATTATCCAACCATCAGAATTCCAGTTGTGGCAGTGTCCTAATTAAAAGTACACAACGCAGAACGAACCACGCTACATATGCATAATGATGTAGTAAACAACATCGCTCTGCGTGGGAACTTTTGGTGGGGGGGAAGTAGCCTTTATAAGTCTCCATGGTGGGTAAAGACCATCACTTCGTTGTCTTGTTGGGAATAGTAATAATTTGTGACAGTACGCATTGTATTAGTCTAACGGTTGTTTTTAATTTAGTTTCTCACATTAAACAGACATTTGAGAAGGATTTGAGAAGCGAATTGCTTGCAGTTGTACCTATGAGACACAGACACACTAAAGCTGTACAGTGTAGTTAGAAAAGTCAATTTACATTATTTTCAGATGTGTTCCCTTTTATTTACAAATCGAAAAATGTAACATTTGAAATGAATGTGGCAGAACAGTTAAGCATAGAGTTCCTGTGGGAGTATTCTCCTTCAGTCTTTTTGCCTCCTATGCCTCGTTTCCTATTAGATGGGATTTTCCCAATGCCAAGTTCACCTGAGACAGCCGCTATCCAGTGTCATGTGTTGCTGAATTACAGATCTCGCTATCCCAATGTCGCTGCTGTCCATGGTGCTGAAATATCCAATCTCGGCTATTTGCATACATAGGACCATCCACACTTGACACCACACACACAAGTTAATGCTAATATCACACACACTTTTGAACATTGCACAACCTGCAACAAGACACTGAAACAGCAAGTTTGTTTGTTTCTGAATAAAGATGCGAAGAATGAAATCAATGTGTGGAAGGAGATTGGACAATGTATAGGCATTCCCTATAGCTGTATTTGACTGGAGCATGATCAGATTGCTTTGTTTCAGCCAGAATGGAAATTTGGTCTGAGAAACTATGCCCATTATAGCATGACTATTTCAGACAGAATTCACTTAATATTGTCTGTAAAAATATAAATAAGGCAATGTTTATATGACCCCCTTTCAAACATTCACATATTTATCATTTTCTTGCAGATATACAGTGCATTCAGAAAGTATTCATACCCCTTAACTTATTCCACATGTTGTTTTCTTACAGCCTGAATTCAAAATGGATTCAATTATAATATTTCCTCTCACACAGCTACATACAATACCCCATAATGACAAAGTGAAAACACGTTTTTGAAATTTTTGCAAATGTATTGGAAATGAAATACAGAAATATCTAATTTACATAAATATTCACACCCCTGAGTCGATTAAAGCTGTGTCTTTCTGGGTAAGTCTCCAAGAGCTTTGCACAACTGGATTGTAAAATATATGCAATATACATTATATAGACAGCCATTTTTTTTTTTGCCATAAGTTTTCAAGCCGAATTAAGTCAAAACTGTAACTAAGCCACTCAGGAACATTCAATGTCATCTTGGTAAGCAACTCCAGTGAATATTTGGCCTTGTGTTTTAGAGAGTGTGCGGAAAAAGTGTGACACCACTCCGGCCCCCAAGGACAGGAATTGTCCATCCCTGATCTATATGGTAGGAACAGTACCAGACCTGAATGAATGTGTCTGTTTTGAATATTCACGGAGACAGAATGATGTGGTTGATAGCAGAGACGTCATGCCCAAAGGGGGCACAGGGTCACCTGCCCCCTCAGATTTGTGATGTTTAAATTTGTCTTGTTATTTTTTCTCTGTCATACTACTAACCATGAATTTGGCTTTAGCTAGCCCAGATAGGATCCCATTCTCCCAACCTAATAACTACACTGAACAAAAATATTAACGCAATATGTAAAGTGTTGGTCCCATGTTTCATGAGCTGAAATAAAAGCGTGAAATATTTAGTTCGCACAAAAAGCTTATTTTTCTCAAATTGTGTGCACAAATTTGTTTACATCCCTGTAAGCGAGCATTTCTCCTTTGCCAAGATAATCCATCCACCTGACAAATATGGCATATCAAGAAGCTGATTAAACAGCATGATAATTACACAGGTGCACCTTGTGCTGAGGACAATAAAATGCCACTCTAAAATGTGCAGTTTTGTCACACAACACAATGCACAGATGTTTCAAGTTTTGAGGCAGCGTGCAATTGGCTTACGGACTGCAGGAATGTCCACCAGAGCTGTTAACAGATACGTTTATGTTAGTTTCTCAACCATAAGCCAAGGCGGCTTTAGAGAATTTGGCAGTACTTCTAACTGGCCTCACGACTTCAGACCACTTGTAAAGCAGCGTATGGGCGAGCTGTTGGCTGATGTCAACGTTGTGAATGCTCCATGGTGGCAGTGGGGTTATGGTATGGGCAGGCATAAGCTACAGACAATGAACACAATTGCATTTATCGATGACAATTTGAATGCACAGATATACCGTGGGATAGTGTACGTGCACAAAGTGAGTTTGTAACATGTATATCATTCTTACTTGTTGTTCTTTATATTTACTACCATTGCCTATTGTAAGTTGCCTCTCTGTGTTTTACTGTGTTGTGTAATACTCTGCAGGTAGCATTATGCCATTAATACAGCCCTTCCTTTGTTAATAGCGTTGTTGCTCTACTTGTGCTATCAGTTATTGTGCATATTCATTAGCCCTGTTATCTGTCCATTACAGGACCACTATCATTCCACTACCTTTCCATGTCCATTTCATCCGTGTGTGTCAATAAAGTATCCTTGAATGTAACTCTGAGGTTGCCTTATTCCCCTCTTACCGGGGGAGGTGAAAGCGCAACCTGGTCTCAGAACATTTCGTATTATTCTGTATGTACAAAGCTGTGATCAAGCAAAGGGTGGCTACTTTGAAGAATCTCAAATCTGAAATATATTTTGATATGTGTAACACGTTTTTGGTTCCTACATGATGCCATATGTGTTATTTAATAGTTTTGATGTCTTCACTATTATTCTACAATGTAGAAAATACACAAGACACAGAGGAGGAGAAACTATCCAACACCCTGGGAGAGAGAACGAGTGACCTCAGTCGAACTCACAGCCAGAAAGATGGGTTAGATACAGGAGAGGAGGAGGTTACCCCGGATGCCATACAACCCATACAACCTCTTGGCTGAGATTAACCACACAGAGGTAGAGGCAGAGGGCCTTCAGGGCAAGCCAGTCAGCCTGCCTGCTCTGATCCTCAAGTCAATTGTATTTAAATTAATATTCATTATAGATTTTTAGTCAAGACTTGAAAAGTGCCATTAATTTCAAATGATAATTATTCAGTGTCTGCAACCCTCAAGAACCAGGTTGAGTCTGGGTCCCCCTTTAACTGGGCAAACACAACTTGCATATTGTCATAGACTAGGCTGAAACGTTAATCTTTTAACCTTGCTTAAATAAAACAATGCATTTTTAATAGTGAGCAAGAGTTTTCTATGATGATTAAAGTTTTTTTGTCGCGCCCTCCACTTTTTTCTCAAATAATACATCTAAAAAAAATGTAATAAGTTAATTATTAAAAGCATTAAAATTGGGATTGGGATGTTTCCCACCTATTTATACAACCTACTCCACAAAGTTTAGAGAAATGTTCTGAAATTAATTAAGAATTAAACAAAAGAAAATCAGAATTGAAGGCAACTATAATGCAAAGAATTTAATGGTATATGGTTCAATCCTGTTTCTGGTCTAATGAATAATTAATATTGTTCCTCCTCTTCCTTGTGGCAAGCGCAGCAGCACACTGCCCTCCAAAGCCTGCAAAAAAAACGCTGGACTGCCCCTTTCCTCGCCCTGCATGGAACATCCAGGGTCACGTCCTTGGTGACGTGTGGGGTGACGTCCAGGGTGACCACAGCAACATCCTCTGGAAAGGGACAAAAGCGGGACAGAATGTAAATAAATGCAAACCGTAGGTTCTAAACACTGGCCAGTTGAATTGGATCTTTTATTTCAGCTCATGAAACATGGGACCAACACTTTACATGTTATCATGATGAATGGCACCTGTCAGAGTGCTTTCTATAAGTCTTACTCACCTGCTTGGATGTCAGATGGCAGAGTGGTGTAGACGGCCACCATGAGAGGCTTTTCTTCAGGTGTGACGTCCACAACCTCCAAGAGTGAAGAAGCAGGGTATGCATCTGTGTTAGGGGTGAGGTCCACAAGCTCCAGGTGGGAAGAAGCAGGATCTGCCTCTGTGTTTGGGGTGATGTCCACAACCTCTAGGTGGGAAGAAGCCAGGTGTGCCTCTTTGTTAGAATTGATGTCCGCAAACTCTAGGTGGGAAGAAGCCGGGTCTGTCTCTGTGTTAGGGTTGGTTTCCACAACCTCCTGATAGGAAGAAGCCGGGTCTAACTTTGTGTTAGGGGTGATGACCACAAACTTCAGGTGGGTAGAAGCCGTCTCAGCCTCTGTGTTAGGGGTGATGTCCACAAGCTCCTTGTGGGAAGAAGCCAGGTGTGCCTCTTTGTTAGGGTTGATGACCGCAATCTCTAGGTGGGAAGAAGCCGGGTCTGCCTCTGTGTTAGGGGTGATGTCCACAACCTCCAGGTGGGAAGAAGCCAGGTGTGCCTCTTTGTTAGGGGTGATGTCCACAACCTCCAGGTGGGAAGAAGCAAGGTGTGCCTCTTTGTTAGGGGTGATGTCCACAACCTCCAGGTGAGAAGAAGCCGGGTCTGCCTCTGTGTTAGGGGTGATGTCCACAACCTCCAGGTGGGAAGATGCTGGGTCTGCCTCTGAGTTATGGGTGATGTCAACAACCATACGGTGGGAAGAAGCAGGGTCTGACTCTGTGTTAGGGGTGATGTCCACAAACTTCAGGTGGGTAGAAGCCGTCTCAGCCTCTGTGTTAGGGGTGATGTCCAAAACCACTATGTGGGAAGAAGCCGGGTCTTCCTCTCTGCTACGGGTGATTTCAACAACATCTAGGTGGGGAGAAGCTGGGTCAAACTCTGTGTTAGGGGGGAATCCCTCAACCTCCAGGTGTGCAGAAGCCGGGTCTTTCTCTGTGTTAGGGGTGATGTCCACAACCTCCAGGTGGGAAGAAGCCTGGTCTGCATCTGTGTTAGGGGTGATAATTAAAATCCTGATTGGCTCTACTACTACAAGGCACCAGGATGTCATGACAAAAGGCATCTGTCAGAGTGCTTTCTATGAGTGCTACTCACCTGCTTGGATATCAGCTGGTAGTGTGGCGGAGAAGGCCACCACTAGGACAGGGGGAACTCGCAGGGTGTCTGCAGTAGGCTGGAAGTAGCTTTTCACCTCGTCCGCCACAAAGGCACAGACAGAGCTCATAAAAAAAGGGGTCTTGAGGTCATCCAGGGAGAAGGACTGGCTGATTCTCCCGAGGATCGACCTCACAGAGTCAAAAGCAGCAGCCCGGGAGAAAGGGGTGTGAGGAGAAGAGGCCTTCAACATGTTGGAGAGCTTCTCCCCTACGGCCACCACCATACTCACAGCCATCCCGCTTAGGAGGATGGGCTGATCTGAATGGTCTTCCTCTGGCTGAAGCCACAGGGCCAGGAGGATCCTGGGCACCAGCTCCACCACCACCTGGGATGGGCTGAGCAGGTTGCTACAGGGCTTATTGGACAGCTTGTCCAGAATGCTCCTCACAGCTCTCTCCACGATGATGTGGACCTTGGGGTCGCTGAAATCAACAAAAAGCAGCAGAGAAAGCTAAACGATGTGCAATGTTCACACAGAGAACACTGCCCTAGTTATTTTCTGCATAGCTCCAGATGTGTAGATGAATGGAGCAAGCTGTATGCAGGGCAGTACATGGAACTCACATGTCAGCGCCAGCTGGAGAGGTGGTGTGCATAGAGCGGCGGAGCTTGCAGACAGCCTTGTGCTCCATGTCAATCATTTTTAGGCAGGTGTTTACTTCCCAGGTCTGCCGTAGGAAACAGGAAGTCCCATTAGTGTAATTTCACAACAGATATATTCTGCTGTACTGACTAGTTGTTGAAAGGCTAGAAAGGAGCTCACTGACTGATAGTCTAAGTCTCTAACTCTCATTCTCTTACCAGCCGAGCGAGTTCGTTCCCCTCCTCCAGGGTTTCCTTCCACACCCTTCAAATAAAACACAAAGCATTTCAACTTTCCTGGCTTCCTATTTATCTGTTGTTTATTTTACCCACACCTCCTGGAGTGCTGCTGGTGACAGAGAATGGCAGTGAAGGTGAGAGCTGACGTGGTACTCACCTCTCCCTAAGGGATTTTTTGCCCTGATACACCAGCCAGTCGCTCATGTGCTCCATGGTGACATGGGGCGAGACCTGGCCTCGACTCTGGAGCAGCAGATAGTGGACCATGAACTTCTTCTGCAAGATGAGGTAAGGTGTGAGACCGTGCCACTAAAGACCATATAATGTGCTTTCAGAAGGGCCTCTCGCAACATTTCACAACTGCTCATGTCTCACAATTTGCAAGTGATATTAAAAACTCTTATGACCATCTTCTCTAAACTGTCTTGAAATAAAACTCTTGTTTTGGGATTAAATCTATCTATTTTTTTCTGTGGTTACTGTTTTTGTGGGATGAATCTTACCTGTTTATTGTAATATGCTTCCTCCCAGCAGGCCTGCAGAGTCTGAAAATAAAGGCTGCTTCTACAGAATTCCTTTGAAGATAATTAAAACAATTATGCTTTATTAGGTACATTATGCACAGGCATTTACAGTATGCCAAAAGGAATATCTCCTAAGATTACCTTAGTGGGACCATAAGTGAACTCAGGAATGCTCCCAACCCTATCCATGGTCAGAGGGGGACGAAATGCAGCGCTATAAATATACGGGATGCTCTAGAGATAACAGGAATGACTTAAAGTCGCGAATGATCAATGCCTGTGGAGTCGTCCAATATGCTGCGCTGAGAATTGAGTTGTAGGCGATATTTGGATATGTTTGGCGCAATTTACATGTTTACATTCTATTGCCATGGAGAAATTGAGTTTCTAGAACCTGTTTTCTTCTATGTCTTTATTTCGTGAAATATTAAGATCTTTATTTTGTCATAATGTGTATATGAGGACGTTGGAGCCCGTTCCGATTCATGACGCGGTTATCCAGGTGCATGTTGCATAGACCTACTAATCCAACCTTGGCTTACAAGTTAAATTAAATGAGTATATATGCCTATACAAATCTATTGACCACATCCATTTAAATCAATGATTGTCAATTGAAAATGTGGTAGTTGTGTTATCCTGTTGTGCGTGTCAGGGCTCCTCTTAAGCACGTTATTCCAATATTTCCTAGAATTGACGCAGGTTACACTTTTGCAAAACTACTAGGTTAAAAATAAGAGCATGAATGACAATAAAGGTATGACTTGAATTATATGTGTAGTAGTTGTAATATTCATATGTTTCAGCATACTGAATTGTAATTGGATGCATTCTACTGTCATATCATACTGTGCTATGATTGGTTAAGACCACCCAGGTGGTGAGGTCATTCTAAAAGATGATCATGGCCGGAGACACATGGACATGCCAGTTATAGCTAGTTAATAAAGAGCTACGTTTATAAATATCCTGTCGTCCTGCATTTTATTATTTTGTATAAAGCATACAAAACAAGACATGGTGTCAGAGTAAAAGGACTAAAAGATGGATTTTGCTGGAGTTCCTTCACCTCGAATGGATTGGGGGTCTACAAATCTACCCGATGCATGGCGTAAGTTCAAACAGCATGTGGAGCTGATGTTCAAGGGTCCTCTGAAGGAAAGAGGAGAAGAGGAAAAGTGCAGCTACCTGCTCCTCTGGATCGGTGAAAAAGGGAGAGACATTTACAACACATGGACACTTACCGAGGCTGAATCAAAGGTACTGAAAACATACTACGATCGTTATGAAGCATATGTTGTGCCAAAGACCAATACAATTTTCGCTAGGTACAAATTCCATGAGAAAGTACAAGGCGCTAGCGAATCGTTTGAACAGTTTGTCACTGAGCTGCGTCTGCTTGTGAAAGACTGTGATTATGCAAACAAGGATGAGATGGTCAGGGACCGTATTGTATTTGGAATACACTCACCGCGAGTGAGAGAGAAACTTTTGAATGTTGGATCAGAGTTAACGCTGGACAAAGCTATCGACATAGCCAGATCTCACGAGCTAGCACAGGTTCAGATGAAAACCATTTCAGGCGGCAGCACGAGCGCATCACGTGAACAAGCAGTGCACGCAGTCAGGCAGACATCAAAGCACACCTCCAGTGCCCAGAGAGCATGTTTCAGAGCAGAGACAGACAGAACTCCAAAACAGAGCGACACAGACTCCAAACGCCCCAAAACATGTGGATATTGTGGATACAAAGTGCATGGCGAACAGGGGAATTGCCCAGCTAAAGGCAAACAGTGTACTAAATGTGGAAAATGGAATCACTTTGCAAAAGTGTGCAGAGTTTACCGTGGAAAAACAGTACATACAGTGAGTGAAGATGAAATGTCAATCAAAGAGTCAAATGCAGATGAACTGTTTATTGATTCAGTGACACAGAAAAGTCAGATATCAGAGACAGAGCAAGCCTTTGCTGACATTGAGATAGGAAGACAAGGCACAGAGCTAAAATTCAAACTAGACACTGGTGCACAAGTAAACATTATTCCTCTGAGTAAGTACAGAAGCTTGACATCTGAGTGTGAGCTACAGCCCACCACGCACAGACTGACTGGTTATGGTGGTGAACAGCTCCCAGTAAAAGGCACATGCACTCTCAAATGCAAATACAAGGAAAGGGACATGATGTTGGACTTTTACGTTGTTGACACTCGAGCACCTGCAGTGCTAGGTCTTAAAGCATGTTTAGACATGGACCTTATCAAGCTAGTTTTATCAGTGACAGCACCAGTAGAGATAGAGAATGGCATGGAGGAGTTTGCTGATGTTTTTACAGGAATAGGACTATTCCCAGGAGAATGTACCATTCACCTTGACCCAGACGCAACCCCTGTGGTCTACCCACTGAGAAAGATTCCACTTGCTCTCCGCGCCCGTCTGAAGAAAGAGTTGGAGAGCATGGAGCAATCTGACATCGTCACCAAGGTTACAGAACCGACGGATTGGGTCAACGCGTTAGTGGTGGTGGAGAAACCACGCACAGGCAAGCTCAGAGTATGTCTCGACCCAAGAGACTTGAACAAGGCTATCAAACGCCCCCATTACCCCTTACCGACGCTAGATGGCATCACACACAAGCTAGCGGGCGCACGCTACTTCAGTGTCATGGACGCCAGATCAGGCTACTGGGCTATCAAGCTCACAGAAGAGTCATCTAAGCTCACAACGTTCAACACACCGTTTGGACGCTACAGGTTCCGTCGCCTGCCTTTTGGGATTATCTCAGCCCAAGACGAGTTTCAGCGAAAGATCGACGAGGTGTACGAAGGCCTCGACGGAGTCGTGGCAATTGTGGACGACATCCTTGTCTATGGTCGAACCAAAGAGGAACACGACAGAAACCTCAACGCGATGCTGCAAAGGTCCCGCGAGAGAGGAGTCCGGCTCAACCCCGAGAAGAGCACAGTCGGCGCTACAGAGGTCAGCTACTTCGGACATCTTCTCACAGCGAATGGAATCAAGCCAGATCCGCAGAAGATCTCAGCCATAAAGGAAATGGAGCCACCAAAGAACCGCGCAGAGCTGGAAACAGTGCTTGGCATGGTCAACTACTTAGCCAAGTTCGCACCCAGCCTCTCCAATGCTAATGCACCCCTGCGTCAGCTGCTAAAGCAGTCCAGTGAGTTCCTCTGGGACAACCAACACGACATCGCTTTCCAGAAAGTGAAAGACTTGATCACGAGAGAACCAGGACCAATCCTTGCCTACTACGACCCCAACAAAGAGCTCAGACTCCAGGTGGACGCGTCAAAGTATGGACTAGGGGCAGTGCTACTGCAAGAAGGAAAACCCATCGGCTACGCTTCCAAATCTCTCACAGACTGTGAAATCAACTACGCTCAAATCGAAAAGGAGCTGTACGCCATTCTGTTCGGATGTAAGCGTTTCCATCAGTATGTCTATGGACGACAAGTCATTGTGGAATCAGACCACAAGCCCCTCGAGTCAATCATGAGGAAACCGTTAGCCGCAGCCCCGCCAAGGCTACAGAGAATGATCCTTCAACTACAAAAATACGACTTCACAATCACTCACCGTCCAGGCAAAGACATCCCTGTTGCAGACACACTCTCCAGGAAGTTTCTTACCTACAAGGACAGCAGCCTCAGTGAAGGCATGGACATGCAGGTGCACACCGTGTACAGCAACTTACCAGTTAGTGACACAAAACTGAAGGAGATCCGAGCAGAAACAGAAAAAGACACACAACTCACACAGCTGAGGAAAGTCATACAGTCAGGATGGCCTGAGGAGAGGAGAAAATGCCCTCAGAGTGTCTCAGAGTTCTGGAACCATCGTGACGAACTATCACAGATCAACGGAATAATTTTCAAAGGAGAGAAAATCATCATTCCTACCAGTCTCAGAGAAGAGATTTTGACAAAGATCCATGCTGGACACATGGGCATGGAAAAGTGCAAACAGAGAGCACGGGACATTTTGTTTTGGCCCGGAATGTGCAAACAAATAGAGGACATGGTTGGTAAATGCCCCACCTGTCTTGAACGACGCCCCTCAAACACCAAAGAGCCAATGTTACCTCACCGTATCCCAGACCGACCCTGGCAGGTCGTGGCAACCGATCTGTTCACGTGGAACAACGAGGACTACATTATAACAGTGGACTACTACAGCAGATACTTCGAACTCGACAAGCTTCACAGCACCACATCTGCAGCTGTGATACACAAGCTGAAAGCAGCCTTTGCCAGGCATGGCATTGTAGAGACTTTAATATCTGACAATGGGCCCTGTTACAAATCAAATGAGTTTGAATCCTTCACAAAAGCATGGGAGTTCACACACGTCACCACAAGCCCACATTACCCTCAAAGTAATGGCCTTGCTGAAAAATCTGTGCAGATCGCTAAATCACTCATGGACAAAGCAAAAGCAGACAAGAGAGACCCCTACCTCAGTCTCCTTGAATACCGCAACACTCCAGTTGACAACTTCAAATCACCAGCCCAGCTGTTGATGAGCCGCAGACTTCGCTCAATCCTTCCCAGCACCAACCAGCAGCTGCAACCTGAGGTCGTCAGCTACAAGGAAGTGCATGCAAAACGTGCACAGAGACAACAACAGCAAAAGCGATACTACGACAGGTCAGCCAGACCACTGCCACCACTGAACGACGGAGAGTCAGTTAGAATCCAGGAGCATGGCTACTGGAAGCCAGCAGTCGTCATCCAACCAGCTGACACTGAACGTTCATATCTCGTTCGCACCGCAGAAGGAGCGGTGTACCGCCGCAATCGTCGTCACCTACTGAACACAAAAGAACAACACACTGACGATATGAACTGTTCCCCTGAAAGAGAACGGGGTGGACTAAACACAGACACAACACAACATACATCATACTTACCTGCAACACCACAATAACTGTTGACTGACACAGAAGCATGCCCAGCTTCATATCACACAAGGTCAGGAAGAGAGGTCAAGCCTAGAGCTGTCCTAGACCTGTGAAATGTCAAAGGGTGTAGGCGGATCGCTGCCCTGAAAGAGTTCCAGACTGTAAACTTGTTATTGAAAGTTAACTTGAAATGCTTTGGTATGGTATTTGTTTGATATGTTGAGATGTCATTGCTACAGTGAAAAGCTGAGTTGCTGAGAAATGTTTGTTCTAAAAGTAACAGTATGCTGAATCATTGTTTGTCTGTTATGTTGATGCAGTTGGTGCAGTTTAAATGGTTACTTACCTCGAGTTCAAACTACAGAGCATATATTCAAAAGAAACGCTTTATTGTTCTACATATTTTTTCTTTTTTTAAAAGAAGGGGGATGTAATATTCATATGTGTCAGCATACTGAATTGTAATTGGATGCATTATACTGTCATATCATACTGTGCTATGATTGGTTAAGACCACCCAGGTGGTGAGGTCATTCTAAAGATGATCATGGCCAGAGACACATGGACATGCCAGTTATAGCTAGCTAATAAAGAGCTACGTTTATAAATATCCTGTCGTCCTGCATTTTATTATTTTGTGCAAAGCATACAAAACAAGACAATAACCTCTATAATACTTATTAGAAACGTTATGAATGTGCCTGTAATGTCCCAAACAGGCTATGACATGCAGTACCTCTGGAAGACTTAAGGGGAATGTTACAAATGTCTCTGTCTCAGTTACGGTCCTTGTTACCTGGGTTGTTGCGATTTTTGTGGGACTGGAGAACAATTTTACATTTACATTTTATGCCAGGAAAGTAAAATAACGTCATTACCTGGATTCCATGCTTTTAAAATGACTGCTATTCCTGAAAAGTATAGAACACTTTAGTTTCCGGTTCTTTTTGACTTTCTTTTTCGGTTGAACAGGTTTCAACCCTAGATTACAACACATGTAGAAAACTGCTGGACATTACATTCAGGCAGCTTCAAAATAGTAGTGCAACCGTCAACTTCTCTCTCTCTCTAATGCATCCGTACTGTCTGAAGTGAAGTATGTTGATGTAAACGAACTCAGAAATCTCAAATAAATTGATTATTTATTAAATTATCTTGATGAAATTATGTACATTCAATCACGCAGACAAACCCAAAGTCTCTAGTTAGCTATGTGACTTGTAAAATAGTTTTTATCACGTTCTTCACTCACTCGGGTTTGACACAAAAATAACACGTAGCTAAAACCTTTACCAAACTTGATAATACCTTGACGTATTTGTGACCTAGCATGTTATGAAATGTTATTTCTAAATTAGAAAGCTGAAACGTGCTATTACATAACTGTAGTAATACATTTGAAATGGACACAACAGCTATTGTCTTGGCAGCACAGTTTTAGCTCTTTTTTCTTTATCTGAAGAATGGTGCCCGCCTGACCACTGAGGTATAAGAGGTAGAGACTGTCTCCAAGATGGCCGACCGTTGTTTTCAACGTAATCTACTCACGTTCGCATCAGGCCAGGGTTCTGGTTGGGAAGTAGCCATCCTATGTACCTAGAGGTGACTGGCGCTAGGGTACTAGGGGGTAACTCGCCCCCCCTAAGAACAATGTCTAATTGCTGACACAAATAAGCAACATTTGGGGGGGGGGAATTATGTGGATGAAGGTCATGCTTAGGCTAATAAACTATAGAGTGAAATAAATTGCTACAGTTTACACTTTTTGAGTTATTTAATTAAATGTTTTTTTTTAGAAAAGGGGAGTTTTTTAAAGTTGTGGGGTAAGTGCCCCCCATCAGAATTGTCCATTTAAATAAATGTAGCCTATTTATTCATTACTACATTTAGCTAACATTATATAGTTAATCCAGAGATCCTTACCTTTGCCTCGATTCGGCAGTCTTGTCCAGATCATCATGGCATTTGTAGTTCTTTAGGATAGCCACATTAGCAGCTAATTAGCATTTAATTTTTGGGGGGTAAATGCAGGTGAATATATTTATCAAAGTCACCTTGTCCTAGAGAGATTTACACTGTTATCAAAACGTTACGCCAGGGTAAGCCTATCTTCCACCCTATGTAAAGCTGGGATATATGAGATACCCCATAAGGGAGACACTCTAAAATGTGAAGTTTTGTCACACAACACAATGCCCAGTGGTGTAAAGTACTGAAGTAAAAATAATTTAAAGTACTACTTAAGTCGTTTTTTGGGGTATCTGTACTTTACTATTTATATTTTGGACAACTTTTACTCGACTACATTCCGAATGAAAAATATTACATTTTAGTCATTTACAGTTAGTGATTGCATACATTTTCATACTATCCCCCCGTGGGAAACGAACCCACAACCCTGGCGTTGCAAACGCCATGCTCTACCAACTGAGCTACACAGGACATACATCCCTGGTCATCCCTACTGCCTCTGATCTGGCGGACTCACTAAACACGTTTAATTTGTAAATGATGTCTGAGTGTTGGAGTGTGCCCCTGGCTATCCATTAATAGAAAATAAAATAAAAAATGGTGTCATCTGGTTTACTTAATATAAGGAATTTGAAATGATTCATACGTTTACTTTTACTTTTGATAGTGAAGTATATTTAAAACCAAATACTTATAGACTTTTACTCAAGTAGTATTTTACTGGGTGACTTTCAGTTTTACTTGAGTCATTTTCTATTAAGGTATCTTTACTTTTACTCAAGTATGACAATTGGGTGCTTTTTCTACCACTGACAATGCAACAGATGTCTCAAGTTTTGAGGGAGTATGCAACTGGCATGCTGACTGCAGGAATGTCCACCAGAGCTGTTGCCAGATAATTTAATGGTAATTTCTATACCATAAGCTGCCTCCAACTTTGTTTTAGTAAAACTGGCAGTATGCCCAACCACCCTCACAACTGCAGACCATGTGTATGGTGGTGTTCTTCCGAGTGGCGCAGTGGTCTAAGGCTTTATATATATTTAATGTATGCACTAACTGTAAGTCGCTCTGGATAAGAGTGTCTGCTAAATGACTTAAATGTAAAAATGTGTGTGGGTGAGTGGTTTGCTGATGTCAATGTCATGAACAGAGTACCCCATGTCAGGGTTATGGTATGGGCAGGCATAAGCTACGGAGAAGGAACAAAATTGCATTTTATCAATGGCAAATGTAATGCACAGAGATACCATGACAAGATCCTGAGGCCCATTGTCCTGCCGACGTCATGTTTCAGCATGATAATGCAGGGCCCAATGTCGCAAGGATCTGTCCACAATTCCTGGAGGCTGAAAATGTCCCAGTTCTTCCATGTCCTGCATACTCACCAGACATGTCACCCATTGAGCATGTTTGGGAGGGCTGGATCGACGTGTACCACAGCTTGTTCCAGTTCCCGTCAATATACAGCAACTTCGCACAGCCACTGAAGAGGAATGGGACAACATTCCACAGGCCACAATCAACAGATTGATCAACTCTATGCAAAGTAGAAGTGTCCCGGAGGAGGAGGAGGCAGCGGCAGATACCCTGTTCTCATGTAATGGGGTAGGGCCCAGTGATACCAACTTAGCAATTTTGTTGCCAGATTTAGCAACTTTTCAGACTACCCTGGCAACTTTTTTTTTCAAAAACAGCACCTAGCAACAAATGTAGCTACTTAAAAAAACTTATTTGGAACTTTTAGCAACTTTTGAAAAGTGACTCAAACACTAAAATGCACACATTTTCCCTCTAAATGACACTAAAACGATTTTCTCTGTCACACACTCAGTCACAATACACTCAGTCACAACACACGTGCCTGGATGCAAAAGTGCATCGTGAGTGACTTCAGCAGCAGGCACTCAGCTTGTGCACAGGCAGCAGCAGGCCAGCCAAGCAGCGCAACAACCTGGAGAGAGATGCCTAGCACACATATCATTATTTGAGTTAAGTTTCTTGTTCAATAAGATAGCATATATATTACATTTTAGTCATTTAGCAGACACTCTCGACTTGTAAGTCGTTGGTGAATACAATTTTTTATTTTATTTTTTTATACTGCCCCCCCCTGGGAATCAAACCCATCAACTGAGCTACATCCCTGCCGGCCATTCCCTCCCCTACCCTGGACGACGCTGGGCCAATTGTGCGCCGCCCATGAGTCTCCCGGTCACTGCCGGCTGCGACAGAGCCTGGATTCGAACCAGGATCTCTAGTGGCACAGTTAGCACTGCGATGCAGTGCCTTAGACCACTGCGCCACTCAGGAGGGTTATTAGCTTGTACCTATAATTGTTCATCAGTTAGGTAGCATGTTTACTAACTACCAATACACTACTAGTTAATAAGAAAATAAATCAAATGTAATTGTTCAATAATTCAATGTGTAACTAAAAATATCTGATCATATAAAATGTTATGTGTTTATGTTACTTTTGCAAATACAAATATGTGATAATAAACAAACAATAAACAAATCTAAACTAACTAATGTCAAATCATATTTGTCGCCGAGATGGCCAGTCAATTTGATTAAGGTTATTGTTTATTCTACGTAATGTTGCAGTTTTACGTTATTACGTAATGACTGGTAGGGCCGTCCCAGGGATTCTAAAATGCATGGACCGTTGCACTGTGGTGGGAAACAGGAAGTTCCGGCAGGCGCGCCCATCCCATGTTCTTCAGAATAAAAAAAGCGCCAGAACTGTGCAGTCAAGAGGATAACCTTTGTGTCCGTTTCTATTTATTACTAGAGGTATGTAATACCACGTTTAAACTTTCTAATGTCGAAAGAACATGTCATACTATGTTAGGTATCTCATCCGTTAAGGTATTATCACGTTTGGTAAAGGTTTGATGTGTTATTTTTGTGTCAAACCGATTGAGTGAAAGAACGTGGTAAAAACTATTTTACAAGTCACATAGCTAGATACTTTGGGTTTGTCTGAGTGGATGTACATAATTTTCTCATGTTAGTTCAATAAATAATCAATTTATTTTAGATTTCTGAGTTCGTTTAGCATATTATTGTTTTTGTGTTAAATTCACGAGTTGGTAAAATGGCGGCTACTCTCGGTCAGCGTCAACGGGACTTCAGTGAGGACAGTGCTGGTGCATCAGAGACAATTTCACGGTCGGACTACTGTTTTGAAGCTGAATGTAATGATTATCAGTTTTCTACATGTGTACTAATTTTCAGACATATTCTGTTATCAATAAATGTTGCTATGGTGTGAACAGGAAATACAATTGGTTTTTGATTGAAGTAAAACAGTGAAGACAAGGTTATTAAGGAAATTAGACACTTAACTTAAATTAACACCCAAAATGAGTATTAGCACCTATTTCAGTCCAAGTCAAGCACTGAATTAGATAATTGAACAAGAAAAAAGTGAAAATATTTTTAGAGAATAAAGAAAGTGCCAGAAATGACAAGACAATAACTTTTGTGTCTGTTTCTCTTTATTACCACTGGCCGATTCAGATAAGTCTGAGGCCGGTAACATCAACAGTGAGGACAAAACCCAGCCTGCCTCACTCCTTCCACACTGAGTCCAAACCTACAGTCACTCGGTCCTGATTGTGACAGTTGAGCCCAGTTTACTGCAGGATCCAGAGATGGCATCAGTGAAGCTGGAAGACTGCAGTCAAACATTGGAGCTGAATGTCAACATTAAAGATGAAGAAGAGGAGGAGAAGATTGAGAAATCTGTTTCTCATGGTAAGAGCAGGTTCTATCTAACTAAGTTTGTTGGACATGATTTGGAAAGGCACACACACACCAGTGCATTCGGAAAGTATTCAGACCCCTGGACTTTTTCGACATTTTGTTACGTTTCAGCCTTATTGTAACATTGATTAAATTGTTTTTTTCCCTCATCAATCTACACACAATACCCCATAATGACAAAGCAAAAACTGGGTTTTATCAGTTGTTGCAAAAACAACAACAACTGAACAATTACATTTACATAAGTATTCAGACCCTTTACTCAGTACTTTGTTTAAGCACCTTTGGCAGTGATTACAGCCAAAGTCTCTGAATGTGTATGACGCTACAAGCTTGGCACACCTGTATTTGGGGAGTTTCTCCCATTCCTCTCAGCAGATCCTCTCAAGCTCTGTCAGGTTGGATGGGGCGCGTCGCTGCACAGCTATTTTCAGGTCTCCAGACATGTTCGATTGGGTTTAAGTCCCGGCTCTGGCTGGGCCACTCAAGGACATTCAGAGACTTGTCCCGAAGCCACTCCTGCGTTGTCTTGGCTGTGTGCTTAGGGTCGTTGTCCTGTTGGAAGGTGAACCTTCGCCCCGGTCTTGAGGTCCTGAGCGCACTGGAGCAGGTTATCATCAAGGATCTCTCTGTACTTTGCTCCAATCATCTTTCCCTCGATCTTGACTAGGCTCCCAGTCCCTGCCGTTGAACAACATCACCGCAGCATGATGCTTCCACTGCCATGCTTCACCATAAGGATGGTGCCAGGTTTCCTCCAGACGTGATGCTTGTCATTCAGGCCAAGAAGTTCAATCTTGGTTTCATCAGACCAAATAATCTTGTTTCTCATGGTCCGAGTCCTTTAGGTGCCTTTTGGCAAACTCGAAGCGGGCTGTCATGTGCTTTTTGCTGAGGAGTGGCTTCCGTCTGGCCACTCTACCATAAAGGCCTGATTGGTGGAGTGCTGAAGAGATGGTTGTCCTTCTGGAAGGTTCTCACATTTCCATAGAGGAACTCTGGAGCTCTGTCAGAGTGACCATCATGTTCTTGGTCACCTATATAGACAGTTGTGTGACTTTCCAAATCATCTCCAATCAATTGAATTTACCACAGTTGGACTCCAATTAAGTTTTAGAAACATCTCAAGGATGATCAATAGAAACAGGATCCACCTGAGAAAAATGTCGAGGTTCATAGTCTCATAGCAAAGGGTGTGAATACTTATGTAAACAAGGTATTTCTGCTGTTTTATTTTTAATACATTTTCAAAAATGTCTAAGAACCTGTTTTCACTTTGTCATTATGAGGTATTGTGTGTAGATTGATGAGGATTTTTTTTTTTAAATCCATTTCAGAATAAGGCTGTAACGAATCAAATTGTGGAAAAAGTAAAGGGGTCTGAGTACTTTCCTAATGCACTGTACATATCCAAAAGTGGACCTAGAAGTTTGTCCTTAAATATCTATTGGGAGCCCATCTGGACCTTCCGCTTTACCTCCCTTCATATCGAAAATAGCATCAGATATTTCAACACCATCCAATTCCTTTTCCAGATCCAATTTAGTGTCTTCTGAAGTAGAGGGAAAATCAAGACCTGACTAGTTCAGTTCTCAGGAGATTCAGAGTTGTAAAGTGTGTTGTAGTAGGAAGCAAATGTTTGGTTTATTTCTACAGGATCCATTGATAATTGTCCTTGTAAATTATGAATTGCATTAAAGGCTGAATTTTACTTCTTAATGTGCCAGGCCAGCAATTTACCATGTTTTTCACATTGATCATAGAAGGACTGTTTCAGCCTCGTTAAGCTGTTTGCAGCCTTTGAGGTGGGAAGTTCTTCATACTGAGCTTTAAGACCAAATCATTCCTTGTTTACTTCTACTGAGTTATCCAAAAATGCTTCCCTCTCCAATTCTCTCATTTTCTGATTTATTAGATTTGAAACTGGTAAAACGTATAATTTGCCCCCAAATATGTGCTATGAAAGCCTCCCATCTGGTACTCGCTGACGTTTGGTGAGTGTTCAATGTCAAATAAACATCTATATGCACTCCAACGTAATGTAAGATGTCTTGGTCCTGTAACCATCTGGGATGCAAACGCCATCTAGAGAATCCTTTTACTAGTTTTGTATCCCTATAGAATAATCACACAAGGGAATGGTCATTCAAAACAATACTATCATATCCACTTCCTGCTACATTGGGAAGCAATGAGCAAGAAACTAAAAAGTAGTCTACATGAGAATATGATTTAAATGTGAACATGAATTCTCCTTTTTGCTCAGGTTCTGAGTCCTCCAAGGTTCACATAGATTTAAATCCTTAATGAAATGCTGTACTTTCTTTCTACTCTGCGAGTGGGAAGTGTCTAAACCAGAGGAGCGATCTAGATGAGGATCAATAGTGCAATTAAAGTCCCCTGCCATTAGGACTTTACCAGGAATGGAGGCTATCAATAGAAATACATTCTCAAAGAATTTGGGATTATCATCATTAGGACCATAAACATTAACCTGATTAATATGCTCATTCAAAAGAGTTCCCTGTATCAAAATGTATCTACCAGCTGTATCAGTTATAATAGTATCCACTTGAAACGGAACAGATTAGTGAATTAAAACCATATCACCATGAGAATGAGAGGAGAAACAGGATGCTATTACTGGCCCTTGTCATCTCCTGCATACTTTAAGTAGCTCATCCTTCAACAAGTGAGTTTCTTGTAGGAACACAATAGATGAATGAAGTTGTTTAAGCCAAGTAATAACCTGTTTTAAGCTTGGATAGTTTACAAACTCCACAGACATTCCACAAAGTACATTTAAGTTTTGCATTTGAAGTCATTTAACCAAAGATGTGAACATGGAATAAGCTATAGCATAAAGACATATCTAAAATATGTTTAGTAACCACAAGGACCGCAGGAATATTTTGTAGTGAGGAAAATATGTAAAGATCTGTTGGAAGAAACAAACATAAATCTATCCTAACAACACAGGGTCTTTTGCTAGTAGCCTATATAGTAGCCTAAATATCACAACAAAAGGCCTCTCTAGCAAGATGATATGTGAAATATCACGTAGTATTTGTTTGAAAAGTAGCAAAGAATAGCTCCACCTAAAACAGTAACGCTAGTTAGTGAAGCCTGAGACTAACGTTAACGTTACAGTATGGACCGTCCAAAATAGTGGTAGATGATCCACAACACAGGGTCTGTTGCTAGTAGCTACCAAGTAACAATATGGCCCATACGTATAGCGTTAATGTAGTATACCATGATACGTTTATAAACCAGAAAAAGTATCAAAGATCAGAAATGAACAGCCTACGTGAGAAAAAGAGAGATCATTGAATATGTGCTACGTTACCCAAAGTCCCTTTGCATATGATGTTAGGCTTGCACCTGAGTGTCAAACATTTTAGTCCAAGGATATGATCGAAAGGCCTCCATCATTCTTAAATGGAAAAAGTGTGGAACCACCAATCATTTTTCTAGAGCTGGCAGCCCAGACAAACTAAGCAATCGGGGAAAAGGGCCTTGGTCAGGGAGGTCATCAAGAAGCCAGTGGTCACTCTGACAGAGCTCCAGAGTTCTGTGGCGATAGGAGAATCTTCCAGAAGGACAACCATCTCTGCAGCACTCCACCAATCAGGCCTTTATGGTAGAGTGGCTAGACGGAAGCCACTCCTCATGAAAAGGCACATGACTGCCCGCTGTGAGTTTGCCAAAAGACACCTAAAGGACTCTCAGACCATGAGAAACAAGATTCTCTGGTGTGATGAAGCCAAGATTGAACTCTTTGGCCTGAATGCCAAGCGTCACGTCTGGATTAATCCAGGCACCATCCCAACGGTGAAGCATGGTGGTGGCAGCATCATGCTGTGGGGATGTTTTTCAGTGGCAGGGACTGGGAGACTAGTCAGGATCGAGGGAAAGATGAACGGAGCAAAGTACAGAGAGAACTGAAAATAGCTGTGCGGTGACACTACCCATTTTACCTGACAAGCTTGAGAGGATCTGCAGAGAAACTCCCCAAATACAGGTATGCCAAGCTTGTAGCGTTATACCCAAGAAAACTTGAGGCTGTAATCACTGCCAAAGGAGCTTCAACAAAGTACTGAGTAAAGTCTGAATACAGTTTTTTTTAATTATTATTATTTTTTGCAAAAATGGTGTCATAAACGTAGCGGTCAATCAGGGAAATGGTTCCAATCATTTTTCCTTTTTATTCATTTTAGAAACACTTAAAATAATGGCTGTGTTTTGTGTAGGCTTACCCTGGCGTGACTTTTAGCAATATTCGGCTCTATTTCCTCTCAGATTATAAAACTCTAATTATCATCAAAGTAGACATCATGCAAAACAACAACACTGCAAGCTCCTGCACGTCATCTCTAGCTGTAACCTTTGATAACAGGTATTGTGTCAATTTAAAACTACTTAACTCTGGTGGCAGGTGCAGTGATGAACGCCGAGAAGGAGCTGAGTGTAGAGGGAAGCAGTGTGTTGAGGGAGGTTATCGTCTAGTGTAAAAAGAGGGATACGTCCTCCAGTAGCTCAGAGATGGAACCTGGCGAGAGTGAGGATGAATTACCTGCGGTGAGGAACTCCGAGTTCGGGCCTTGTTCCAAGGATGATTCTGGCCCAGTGGGAGTGAGATTTGTAGAGAGAATGGATACATATGTGGTGTCAGGTTAGGTGGAGAAGAGGTTGGGGACTGTTGAGTTGGTGAAGGTAACTCTGAGGGGACTCGTGATGATTTATTGTTTCTCCTCTGTCCAGAGGGAGCGGGCGCTGCGGATTACGTGATTAGAGACAGGAATTGTGACTTGAATTGCTCTCCGGAACAGGGTGGCATTGAAAGGAGTGATAACGGGGTTAGGTTTAAGTGTTGAGGATGTGCAGTTGAAATGGAAGATTCCAGGTGTCTGTGACACCCTCTGTTTGGTGAGACGTAGATCCGGTGTAGAGCGTGGGGAAACAGAATACATTATCTGTCATGCTGGATTTTGATACATAGTCTCTGCCAGATAAGGTCAAGGTAGGAAGTGTCAGTTATCCCGTGAGCGATTTTGTTCCGTAAATATTACAGTGTTTTAGGTGGGAAGTTTATGGGCCTGTTGCAGCAGTGTGTAGGCGTGAGATGCCTAGATGTGACAAGTGTGCAGGAGGGCATGAGATGAAGAAATGTGTGGTATCGGTGGAGAAAGTTCTGTGTGTTAGTTGTGGGGGTGCTAACGGGCTGGAGATCTGAGGTGTCAGGTGAGAGAAAGGCAGATTGTGGTCCTCTATAGCTCAACTGTAGCTCATTTGGTAGAGCATGGCACTTGTAACGGGTAGTGGGTTCGATCCCCGGGACCACCCATACGTAAAAATGCGCACATGACTATAAGTTGCTTTGGATAAAAGCGTCTGCTAAATGGCTTATTATTATTATTAGATTGAGGTTGCCAGGGTTACATTTACATTTTAGTAATTTAGCAGACGCTCTTATCCAGAGCGACTTACAGTTAGTGAGTGCATACATTATTTAGTTTGAGTATTATTTTTAAAAAAATCATACCCCCCCTTGGGAATCGAACCCACAACCCTGGCGTTGCAAACACCATGCTCTACCAACTGAGCTACATCCCCTGCCGGCCATTCCCTCCCCTACCCTGGACGACGCTGGGCCAATTGTGCGCCGCCCCATAGGTCTCCCGGTCGCGGCCGGCTACGACAGAGCCTGGATTCGAAACAGGATCTCTAGTGGCACAGCTAGCACTGCGATGCAGTGCCTTAGACCACTGCGCCACTCGGTACAGTAGTACAGAAAGTGTTATAGCAGAAGCAGTGAAGAGAGTGGTAGAGGAAGATGGGTACATGGTGAGGATTCCTATGAGTAGGCAGAGACCAAGAGAGAGTGATGGGAAGAATATGTGCTTCAGTAAGGTGGGCTTTTTAGCATTTATAGCAATGGTTTTCAATTGTACTGAAAAAATGGATCAAAAAGTCCCAGAAAATAGAGGCTGTGGTGGCAGCGGCAGAGAAGTACTTGGGATTGCGAGGATTTACTGCAGAACAGCTGCAGGGGGTGTTGAGTGGTAGTGATTCTGGCGTAGGACTAGATGGTGTTAAATAGTGGAATGGGGTGGTGGGTTTTTGTCGTGGAAAATCGCCACGAAGGGACTCAAAGTCAAATGAGTCCCTTGTTGGAGAGGTTCCAACAAACGTAAAAGCACCATAGTACACGTCGGTCGGGAGCTCTGCCGGGGCAGTCCCGTTAGTTGTCCTATATACTGCTTACAAAGACAAGTTATATTTGCATGATTTTAGCTTTATTAATAATTAATTAATCGTTAACATTTGGTTCCTGCATGTGACCGACCAATACCTCACAAGGCTTCTTCTCTCCAAGCTGAGACCTTGAAACTGAGATATCCCTTTTGGATCCCAGAACAATGTTCTGGGTGTACTGCCAATTGGTCTGAGGAGGTCAGTCATCTGCACGAACCAAGAACATTTACCCTCACATTTTTTAGAGCAGGCTAATACTGCAATTTTGTATTAATTACCGTATCAATTAATTTAATGTATATAGGCTGTGAATGGCCTCACACACCAGTACAGTAGGTGGCGGTGTATGCACCTAAAAGTTGAATGCGCTCCGCCAACCAAATCCCGAAGAAGAAGGATGCAAATGCACGTCGCTTGACCCGTATGGAGAATGTGAAAAAGGAGCAGCGTTAATCTTTATTATTGATGTTTGATGAAGAGTATCTACCACCCTATGTAAAGCTGGGATATATAATATACCCCATAAGAGAGTTTGTGTAAAACCTGATGCAATGCAAGAAATGTAAAAAGTTTGGCCACATGTCAAGTGTTTGCAGACGGAAGGAATATGTTATTGAAGAGCATGTGAATGTAAAATGTTGTAACTGTGGTGGGGGTCATATGAATTCCCAGAGTGCCCTGTTAGGGTGAAAGAGGTTGAGGTGTCAAGGATCAGGGCTGTACAGCAAATCTCCTATGTGGAGGCGGTGAAGAGAGTTATAGTAGCAAGAGGCCACAGTTCTGAAGAAGATATGGCGGTGGATGCACTGCAACCAGTTGCAAAGGTTGTACGTCAATCAAGTGATCTGGATACACTTATTTTGAAGGTGGATTTTTTAGTATTTATAGCCACAGTTATTAATTTTACTGCACAATAAGTCCAAGAAGCTGGACATCATTATATCTGCAGCTGAGAAGTCTTTGGGCCTCCAAGACTTCACGGCAGAAGCCCTGCAAGGTCTACTGTAGCCAGAAAATGTTCCACCCTCACAGGATCCTTCTGAGCCTGTGTAGGGACCTGATTAGAACAGAAAGGCAGGCTGATTTAGTTCAATTTTAATATAGTTATTGATAGTTTGTATGATTTTTTAGAAATACTGTATACACTGAACAAACACATAAACGCAACATGTAAAGTGTTGGTCCCATGTTTCATGAGGTGAAATAAAAGATCCCAGAAATGTTCCAGACACAAACTTATTTCTAAAATGTTGTGCACACATTTGTTTACATCCCAGTTGATATACCCACAGGTGTGGTATATCAAGAAGCTGATTAAATAGCATGATCATCATTACACAGGTGCACCTTGTGCTGGGGACAAGAGTAGCTGAATAGGTTCTTGGCAGCATCTAATGGGGATCCCTAACAAATACAAAAATGCCACTCTAAAATGTGCAGTTTTTTCACACAACACAATGCCACAGATGTCTCAAGTTTTGAGGGAGCATGCAATTGGCATGCTGACTGCAGGAATGTCCACCAGAGCTGTTGCCAGAGAATGTTAGGTTAATTTCTCTACCATTAGCTGCCTACTATGTTGTTTTAGAGAATTTTGCCCAACCAGCCTCACAACTGCTGACCACCGTGTAATGGCGTTGTGTGGGCGTGCGGTTTGCTGATGTCAGTGTTGTGAACAGGGTACCCCATGGTGGTATCGGGGTTATGGTACAGTGGGGAAAAAAGTATTTAGTCAGCCACCAATTGTGCAAGTTCTCCCACTTAAAAAGATGAGAGGCCTGTAATTTTCATCATAGGTACACGTCAACTATGACAGACAAAATTAGATTTTTTTTCTCCAGAAAATAATATTGTAGGATTTTTAATGAATTTATTTGCAAATTATGGTGAAAAATAAGTATTTGGTCAATAACAAAAGTTTCTCAATACTTTGTTATATACCCTTTGTTGGCAATGACACATGTCAACCATTTTCTGTAATTCTTCACAATGTTTTCACACACTGTTGCTGGTATTTTGGCCCATTCCTCCATGCATATCTCCTCTAGAGCAGTGATGTTTTGGGGCTGTCGCTGGGCAACACGGACTTTCAGCTCCCTCCAAAGATTTTCTATGGGGTTGAGATCTGGAGACTGGCTAGGCCACTCCAGGACCTTGATATGTTTCTTACGAAGCCACTCCTTCGTTGCCCGGGCAGTGTGTTTGGGATCATTGTCATGCTGAAAGACCCAACCACGTTTCATCTTCAATGCCCTTGCTGATGGAAGGAGATTTTCACTCAAATCTCACGATACATGGCCCCATTCATTCTTTCCTTTACACGGATCAGTCGTCCTGGTTCCTTTGCAGAAAAACAGCCCCAAAGCATGATGTTTCCACCCCCATGCTTCACAGTAGGTATGGTGTTCTTTGGATGCAACTCAGCATTCTTTGTCCTCCAAACACGACGAGTTTAGTTTTTACCAAAAAGTTATACTTTGGTTTTATCTGACCATATGACATTCTCCCAATCCTCTTCTGGATCATCCAAATGCACTCTAGCAAACTTCAGATGGCCCTGAACATGTACTGGCTTAAGCAGGGGGACACGTCTGGCACTGCAGGATTTGAGTCCCTGGCGGCGTAGTGTGTTACTGATGGTAGGCTTTGTTACTTTGGTCCCAGCTCTCTGCAGGTCATTCACTAGGTCCCCCCGTTTGGTTCTGGGATTTTTGCTCACCGTTCTTGTGATAATTTTGACCCCACGGGGTGAGATCTTGCGTGGAGCCCCAGATCAAGGGAGATTATCAGTGGTCTTGTATGTCTTCCATTTCCTAATAATTGCTCCAACAGTTGATTGCTTCAAACCAAGCTGCTTACCTATTGCAGATTCAGTCTTCCCAGCCTGGTGCAGGTCTACAATTTTGTTTCTAGCATCCTTTGACAGCTCTTTGGTCTTGGCCATAGTGGAGTTTGGAGTGTGACTGTTTGAGGTTGTGGACAGGTGTGTTTTATACTGATAACAAGTTCAAACAGGTGCCATTAATACAGGTAACGAGTGGAGGACAGAGGAGCCTCTTAAAGAAGAAGTTACAGGTCTGTGAGAGCCAGAAATCTTGCTTGTTTGTAGGTGACCAAATACTTATTTTCCACCATAATTTGCAAATAAATTCATAAAAAATCCTAAAATGTGATTTTCTGGGAAAAAAATCTCAATTTGTCTGTCATAGTTGACGTGTACCTATGATGAAAATTACAGACCTCTAATCTCTTTAAGTGGGAGAACTTGCACAATTGGTGGCTGACTAAATACTTTTTTCCCCCACTGTATGGCATGGCGTAAGCTACAGACAACTAATACAATTGCATTTTATCGATGGCAGTTTGAATGCACAGAGATGCCATGACAAGATCCTGAGGCCCATTAAATACTTATTTCCGTAATTAAAATGCAAATCAATTTATAACATTTTTGACATGCGTTTTTCTGGATTTCTTTGTTGTTATTCTGTCTCTCACTGTTTAAATAAACCTACCATTAAAATTATAGACTGATCATGTCTTTGTCAGTGGGAAAACGTACAAAATCAGCAGGGAATCAAATACTATTTTCCCTCATTGTACATGGTTTGACACCAGTATTGCCAGCATTTGTTTTATTCACTGGGATATCTAGAGTGATCAGATAGTAGACTAAAGAAGTGAAGTAGACAAACTGCCAATGTTTTAAAGTTCTATTAAATGAGTCTGTGTAGTTACGAACCCTTGTGATAGTGAGTGGAGGATGATATGGCTTCTACATCTGCAAGGCTTGCTCTTTGGGTTTTTTGGCTGGGTTTCTATAAAGCACTTTGTGACAACTTCTGATGTAAAAAGGGCTTCATAAAATACATTTGATTGACATGTATATCGCACCAACTGACTGGTTCTTCTGATGTTGTTCACACAGGAGACCATGTTGAGACATTCTCTACATCCAGAGAGCAACAGCAGGAAGATCACAGAGCTAAGAGGTCTCACCACTGCCCACATTGTGAGGAGAGTTTCTCAATTCTATCAAAGTTAAAAATACACCTAAAAATACACACAGGAGAGAAGCCTTACTCCTGCTCTGACTCTGGGTCAAGTTTCTCTCAATCTGGCAAATTAAAAATACATGAACGTATACACACAGGAGAGAAGCCTTACTCCTGCTCTGACTGTGGAAAATGTTTCTCTCGATTGGGGGTCTTAAAAATACATGAACATATACATTTACATTTTACATTTACATTTTAGTCATTTAGCAGACGCTCTTATCCAGAGCGACTTACATGAGCAATTAGGGTTAAGTGCCTTGCTCAAGGGCACATCGACAGATGTTTCACCTAGTCGGCTCGGGGATTAGAACCAGCGACCTTTCGGTTACTGGCACAATGCTCTTAACCACTAAGCTACCTGCCGCCCATATACACACAGGAGAGAAGCCTTACTCCTGTTCTGACTGTGGGAAGAGTTTCTCTCGATTGGGGGTCTTAAAAATACATGAACATATACACACAGGAGAGAAGCCTTACTCCTGTTCTGACTGTGGGAAGAGTTTCTCTCGACTGGGTCCCTTAAAAGTACATGAACATATACACACAGGAGAGAAGCTTTACTCCTGTGCTGACTGTGTAAAATGCTTCACATCATCAACTAAGCTAAGACTTCATCAGAGAACACACAGGAGAGAAGCCTTACTCCTGTTCTGACTGTGGGAAAAGTTCCTCTCGACTGGGCCCCTTAAAAATACGTGAACGTATACATACAGGAGAGAAGCCATACTCCTGCTCTGACTGTGGGAAGGGTTTCTCTCAGCAGGAAAGCTTGAAATCACACCAACGGATACACACAGGAGAGAAGCCTTACTCCTGCTCTGACTGTGTAAAATGCTTCACAACATCAACTGAGCTAAGACTTCATCATAGAACACACACAGGAGAGAAGCCATACTCCTGCTCTGACTGTGAGATGAGATTCTACATATCTGGCAATTTAAAAAGACACCAACGTATACATATGAAGTGGTAGTGGATTGGATACACTCTATTGTAATCCTATTGTTTCTCACTGTGAGAGAACTGTGCAGAGGTACGGGAAGTTGTAGAATGTTAGAATCTCTTTACTGATCAGTGTGCACCTTGTCAGTTTTGCAGTGCTTAGATAGCTCCTACTGTAAAGATAATGAGAGGGCTAGGATATTGAGGAAACCACGAGTACATGCATCCATGCCGTGTGTCAGCATTGCAGGATGGTGGTGGTGGTGTGGGGTGTGTTTTCATGGCAGACATTGGGCCCCTTGATAAAAGTGGAGCAACGTTTGAATGCCACAGGATATCTAAAAATCATTGTCAATCAGGTGCATCCCTTCATGGCAGAAGTTATCCATCTGCAAATAGATTATTTCAGCTGGATTATGCCCCATGCCACAAGGCTTGTCCAGAAAAGGTTCCACGAACATGACAGTGAATTCAGGCACCAGATCTCAAATCCAATTGTGCATCTGTTGTAGGAGATGGAACGAGCTATTCTGAGTAGAAATCCACTGCCAGATAACTTGACACAACTGTGGGAAGCATTGCAGTCAACATGGGCCAGCATCCCAGTGGAACGCTTTCGACACCATGTAGAGTCCATGCCCTGACAAATTGAGGCTGTTCTGATGACAAAGACTATCAGCTGTTCAGAAATGACAGGTCCAGAGAGGGGATGCGAGGAGGGGGTGTGGCTATGTATGTGAATCACAGTATTCAGGCAAAGAGAAGAATAACTGACCTAGAGAAAGAAGAGTTTGAGTGTCTTCAGCTCCGTCCTAAACAACACCCCAGCTCAGTTTCATCTCTGGTAGTGGAGTGCTCTAACATCCACCATGGGCACATGACAAAACACTGCAGCAGAACACTGTGGATTATCTCATAATCACTGTCCATGTGATCAGGATGTCCTCTCCCCAAATGGGTCTCATCCTGTGTGGAGACTTTAATCACCTGCCCATCAAGATGCTGACAAACTCCCATCCAGACATGAAACAAGTGGCCAAAGACAAGACCACAGAGGGGACTCCATCCTAGATCTGATCAACACAACCCACTGTCCTTGCCCCTCTCGGATCCAGTGATCACAAATGTCTGCTGTTCTCTTCAAACACAACATCAGGAGGGAGAAGAGAGGTGCAGTGGAAAAAAGGACTTCTGGTAACCCAGAACAGAAAGGAGACCTTTGCACGATGTATGGCCAGTACTGATTGTTCTGCCATATATGAGGTGGAGAGCATCGATGCAAAGGTGGAGACGTTCAACTCCTGCATTCAAACTGCACTTGATGTATACATGCCAATAAGAAAACAACAACAACACTGGACAAGCCCTGGATGACTGAAAGAATAAAGGCTGCCATCAGGAAAATACAGAATATTTTCAACAGATGGGGAGAAACTATGACATGGAGAAAATACAGAAACACAGTGCAAATGCTTATCAAGGAAGCAAAGACAAGCTACTACAAAACTGAAATCCAGGACCTAAAGAAGAAAAACCCTAAGGAATGGTGGGACTTCATTAACAATGGACTGGGACCAAAGAAAACATCAGGAGGGAGAATACAGGTCGAGGGAATTGAAGACGACAACGTGGCTGATGTTTTGAATGGCTTCTTTGCTGAGGCATGGACAAGCACCACACCTCTTGCCATCTTCCCCCTGCCCATGTCTACAAGGCAGGTTGAGCTGTGCAGCATTGGCCAGTTAAAGCAAGCTCTGAACAGACTCAGAGCACGTAAAGCATGTGGGCCTGATGGCATTCCAGCCTGGCTACTAAAGAGCATGCAGAAGATCTAGCCCCTGTCATCAAACACATTGTTAAAACTGTCCCCTGCCAGTAGGAGGTGTTATCTGAGTGCACGATTCAGTATAACTACCTCCCAAAGTCCAGCACTACTACCGCCCTTGTGAAAGCCACATACTCCTGGCTGACAGCTACAGACTCCATAAACCCAACAATGGTGAGGGTGTTACTTGCTGATGTGTCCAAAGCCTTTGATCGAGTAGATCACGCATAGTTCCTGCAACATCTGTCTGACATTGAACTGTATCCAAGGTTACTAGCCTGACTCCACCGCTACACCACCGAAAGAGGGCAGAGGGTGATGGCAACTGGTACATTTAGCCGTTGGTCAGAGGACCATCCACAACCTGCACCACTAATCCTAGGAAGACAGGAAGTACCAGTGGTAACAACAACCAAGTATCTTGATTTTAATCTAGACTCTAACCTCAGTGGTGACATGTGGAGCAGCCAGTGAGAAAGGCCTCGAAACGCCTTTTTGACTGTTCTGGAATACGGTGGAGTGCTGTTAGTTGGATGCAGTAAAAAGCAGCAGGCCCAACTAGACAGGGTGCAGAGGAGTGCCTTGAGGATCATCTCCAGAGGTGGAGCAGTCCAAACACAGCTCCCGTCACTGCAGAGCAGGCGAGAACAGGCTGCAGTGCACCTGGTGAAGGACATGCACACTCTTGACCATCCACTGAATGACCTGCTCCCTCCAAGAAGAGGTAACTGCACCACCAGGCTCCTGAGAAACAGCCACAAACTGTCCTGTATAACTGCCCGTACAAACCGCCTGCGAAACGCACTCTACCCACTGCTTTTTTTAAATCACATTTTAATATTTCAATTTCCATCATGAAAAATGTCCTGTAATGTTTCAAGTGTTCTGTATTCTACTTATGTCACATATTGTGTTATGTATTTAACAGGTAGCCTAGCGGTTTAGAGTGTTGGGCCAGTAACTGAAAGGTCGCTGGTTTGAATCCCGAGCCAACTAGGTCAAAAGTCTGTCATTGTGGCCTTGAGCAAGGCAATTAACCCCAATTGGTCCTATAAGTTGCTCTGGATAAGAGCATCTGCTAAATTACAAATATGTCATGAAAAATCATGTTTGTACATTAATTTGTGCTGGGCAACCTTTTCTCTTGTGCATAAATATAACAAAGTGTTTAAAGTGAAATAGTTAGTGTCTATACAGTGCATTCTGAAAGTATTCAGACCCTTTGACTTTTTCAACAACTAAAATAAATTACAGCCTTATTGTAAAAATGTTTTTTTTTTTTTTACAAACAACAACAAAAATCCCTCATCAATCTACACACAATACCCCATAATGACAAAGTGGAAACAGGTTTAGACATTTTTGCAAAACCTTATTTACATTTGTATTCCAGACCCTTTGCTATGAATCTCGAAATTTAGCTCAGGTGCATCCTGTTTCCATTGATATTCCTTGAGATGTTTCTACAACTTGATTGGAGTCCACCTGAGATAAATTCAATTGATTGGACATGGTTTGAAAAGGCACACACCTGTCTATATAACATCCCACAGTTGACATTGCATGTCAGAGCAAAAACCAAGCCATGAGGTCGAAGGAATTGTCCGTAGAGCTCAGAGACAGGATTGTGTCGAAGCACAGATCTGGGGAAGGGTACCAAAAAATGTCTGCAGCATTGAAGGTCCACAAGAACGCCGTGGCCTCCTCCATTCTTAAATGGAAGAAGTTTGGAATCACCAAGATTCTTCCTAGAGCTGTCCACCCGGCCAACTGCGCAATCGGAGGAGAAGGGCCTTGGTCAGGGAGGTGACCAAGAACCCGATGATCACTTTGACAGAGCTCCAGAGTTCAGCCCGCTTGGAGTTTGCCAAGAGGCACCTAAAGGACTCTGACCATGAGAAACAAGATTATCTGGTCTGTTGTTACCAAGATTGAACTCTTTGGCCTGAATACCAAGCGTCACTTCTGGAGGAAACCTGGCACCATGCCTACGGTGAAGCATGGCCGTGGCAGTATCATGCTGTGCGGATGTTTTTCAGAGGCAGTGACTGGGAGACTAGTCAGGATCGGGGGAATAATGAACAGAGCAAAGTACAGAGAGATCCTTGATGAAACCTGCTCCAGCGCGCTCAGGACTTCAGACTGGGGCGAAGGTTCACCTGGCCCAGCCAGAGCCCAGACTTGAACCCGATTGAACATCTCCGGAGAGACCAGAAAATAGCTCTGCAGCAACGCTCCCCATCCAACCTGATAGTTTGAGTGGATTTGCAGAGAAGAATGAATGAAACTCCCCAAATACAGGTGTGCCAAGCTTGTAGCATCATACCCAAGAAGACTCAATGCTGTAATCGCTGCCAAAGGTGCTTCAAGAAAGTACTGAGTAAAGGGTCTGAATACTTTGATATTTCCGTTTTTGTATTAATAAATTAGGAAAAATGTCTAAAAACCTGTCTTTTGCTTTGACATTATGGGGTATTGTGTGTAGATTGATGAGGAGAAAAAACAATTAACCAACTTTAGAATATGGCTGTAACGTAATAAAATGTGGAAAAAGTCAAGGTGTCTGAATACTTTCAGATTGCACTGTATATAGCCAAGCTACCATTGACTAGGTATTGGCACCCCATGTATATAGCCAAGCTACCATTGCTCATCGTGTATTAATTCCTTGTGCTACTATCTTTTTTCCTATTATTATAATTGTTGTATTGTGTTCTCCATTGTTGGTCAACATTTCACTGTTAGTCTACACCTGTTGTTTACCAAACATGTGACAAAATGAAATGACTACGTATTTAGTTAATTGTCTTCTAAAACTATACTGAAAAAATATATAAACTTGACATGTAAAGTGTTGGTCCCATGTTTCATGAGCTGAAATATAAGATCCTGGATATTTTCCATACGCACAAAAAGCTTATTTCTCTCAAATTTGGTGCACAAATTTGTTTCCATTTCTGTTAGTGAGCATTTCTCCTTTGCCAAGATAATCAATCCACCTGCGAGTTGTGGCATATCAAGAAGCTGATTAAACAGCATGATCATTACACAGGTGCACCTTGTGCTGGGTACAATAAAAGGCCACTCTGAAATGTGCAGTTTTGTCACACAACACAATGCCACAGATGTCTACATTTTGAGGGAGTGCGCAATTGGCATGCTGACTGCAGGAATGTTCACAAGAGCTGTTGCCAGAGAATTGAATGTACATTTCTCTACCGAGAATTTGGCAGAACATCCAACTGGCTTCACAGCCACAGACCACGTGTAACCGTGCAAGCCCAGGACCTCCACATCTGGCTTCTTCACCTGCAGGATTATCTGAGACCAGCCACCCGGACAGCTGATGAAACTGAGGAGTATTTATATCTGTAATAAAGCCCTTTTAGTGGGGAAAATCATTCTTATTGGCTGATGGGTGGGCCCCTGTCATGTGAAATCCATAGATTAGGGCCTAATGAATGTATTTCAATTGACTGATTTCCTTATATGAACTGTACCCCAGTAAAATTGTTGAATGTTGTGTTTATATTTTTGTTCAGTTAGTTAAAATCTTACAAAACAACTGATGATGATTATGTTTGGAAAACGGCATTGATCTGCCAATGAAAAATAATGTTTGTACATGAATTTGTACTGGTCAACCTCTCCTTCTCTTTTGTATTCAGTTCTTCCATATTAGATCTGACAGTATGAATGGTTCTTAATGTTGTATTCTTCCATATTAGATCTGACAGTATGAATGGTTCTTATGGTTGTATTCAGTTCTTCCATATTAGATCTGACAGTATTAATGGTTCTTATGGTTGTATTCAGTTCTTCCATATTAGATCTGACAGTATGAATGGTTATTATGGTTGTATTCAGTTCTTCCATATTAGATCTGACAGTATGAATGGCTCTTATAGGCTGAGTGCCTGGAGTGTTTTGGTATGACCACAGTCAGGAGTTCTCTGACCCTGTGATCTCACCAGGACAGAACCACATGTCTCTATCACACTCCAGCCCAGAAGGTGGCAGTGATGTACCTTTAACGTTGGTCTGAACACCACCAATAAACACCATAGAAGAAGAATGCATGCTTAGCAACAACCAAGGGGCCATGCAGCTTTCCACTGTTCCAAAGACTGTCTATTATATGGAACAGATTGGCATGTGACCACTCTAACAATGTAGACACGTCCTCAAAGATTGGACATGAATCTGTGTTGGTCAAACTCTTCTCTTCTCTATCATTAAATACAACAAAACTATGTTTTAAGTGAAATATTTAGTGTTTGAAGCTGGAAAAAAGACCTGAAATGAGCATCACAAAGATACATTTGACCTATGCACTAACAAGCTTTTTCAATATACGCAGCTTTGTCACCAGCTGCAGTACTGTAGCTTTATTCATCTACTGTACTTCAACATGTACTCACATTGGATGGGTTGAATAGGATTCAAACCATGTCTTAAACCGCTAGCTAGCTACTTACAGGCCACAACACACATGTAAAGTTGCTGTAGAACTGTTTCATGGGGTGTGAAAATATATGTAATCAAAACTACTGGATATCTTTAGAAGGAAAATTGTTCTACACATGAAAATGTGGGATAGTTTTCGTAGGTTGGCAGGATAAAAACGACATTTAATCTCTATTAATATTTAAGCTAGCAAAATGTAAAGGGGTGTGTAGACTTTCACTGTGACTGTATACGTACCATTGACTTGCAGTGGATTTGTGCCACAAATTCTAAAAAGTTAGCAGTTATAACAATAGTAAGATAAATAATATATGGCCTGGACTATATTGAGGGACAGACTGTTGAAATGCCCAGTTGATTATGTAAACAGTCTTGTAGAACTCTGGCATTGATGGTCCATCTGAGGGTGAGGCAAAAGTCTCAGAGTTTAAGCTTTTGCTTACAAGACCTATAATTTGCTCAGTTCCCAAAAAAACTATGTTATAGAAATAAATCCTGCTTCACTTTGGAAAGTAGAAGGAAGATTGTTCAAGCAACGCTTCTCCCAGTGCTTGATTATGGTGATGTAATCTACAGTCATACAGCAGCCTCTGTTTTAAAACCTTTAGCACTGTGTTGTATCACTGGGGAAAAAGTTCATATAAAAGTTAAATTAAAAAATGCAATATAAATACAAAATATGCCTTTTGAACACGGCACCCAAATATACATTTTTGACTAGAAACATTTGAACTGAGCCAATTTCTCTTCTATATTATTTATCTAGTCAAAACATGTCACTACACCTCAACACATCACCATTGGGACAATCCAATTTGCAAGTCCCCATTATTTTCTGTAATGCATATTAATAAAAATGTTCAGCATAAAGGCCTTCTTCTTAGGTAACGATGAAATAAAACAACAAATATATTATTTGTCTTTTTTTCCATTTGTTGTGATTTAAAATGACCCACTTATTATTGGGGAGTGGAACCAGAGAGGAAGCTTGTGTTACCTTTCTCACACCACTACAGTATTCATTTCAACAGAACCTTTCCATTCCATTTACATTTACATTTACGTCATTTAGCAGACGCTCTTATCCAGAGCGACTTACAAATTGGTGCATTCACCTTATAGCCAGTGGGATAACCACTTTACAATATGTTTTTTTTTTTTTTGGGGGGGGGGGGGGGGGGGGTAAGGGGGGGTAGAAGGATTACTTTATCCTATCCCAGGTATTCCTTAAAGAGGTGGGTGGGGTTTCAAGTGTCTCCGGAAGGTGGTGAGTGACTCCGCTGTCCTGGCGTCGTGAGGGAGCTTGTTCCACCATTGGGGTGCCAGAGCAGCGAACAGTTTTGACTTGGCTGAGCGGGAACTGTGCTTCCGCAGAGGAAGGGGAGCCAGCAGGCCAGAGGTGGATGAACGCAATGTCCTCGTTTGGGTGTAGGGACTGATCAGAGCCTGAAGGTACGGAGGTGCCGTTCCCCTCACAGCTCCGTAGGCAAGCACCATGGTCTTGTAGCAGATGCGAGCTTCAACTGGAAGCCAGTGGAGTGTGCGGAGGAGCGGGGTGACATGAGAGAACTTGGGAAGGTTGAACACCAGACGGGCTGCGGCATTCTGGATGAGTTGTATGGGTTTAATGGCAATCCCTCATTGTTAGAGTTCAATATATGCCCTGGACTATATTGAGGTTCAGGCTGTTGCAATGTCCAGTTGATTATGTAAATAGTATTGTAGAACTCTGGTATTGATGGTCCATTTGAGGGTGAGTCATTGATATGAATGCTCAGAGTGAAAGTCCTGAGTACTCACATGTGATGGCCCACATCAACCACAACCTTTCCTATTGTGTTAGTAAGGATCACAGCATATTGGGCAGCCATTGTTCAAAATGTGTTCATACATAAGGTACAATGGGAGGGGGTGTGGCATTCACAGGGGACCAGGAAGTTGATCTCAGACTTCTATTTAGGACTGGGATCCTATCCAGAGTTGACAGATTAACAGTGAGGACAAACCCAGCCTGCCTCTCTCCTTCCACACTGATTCTAAACCTACAGTCACCTAGTCCTGATTGTGACAGTGGAGCCTAGTTCGCATTGCAGGATCTAGAGATGGCATCGGTAGACAGGTTTCTATTGGCCTAGGTTTATTTGACAAAAAAACATTTAGCAAAGAAATCATTGCAACATGATGGAAACGGCAGATACAGGAGACATTTTCTAAAGATCTACAAATAATAATGTAATAATAATAATAATAAAATAATGGCAGTTAGCAGACGCTTTTATCCAAAGCGACTTACAGTCATGCGTGCATACATTTTTGTTGTTGTTGTGTATGGGTGGTCCCGGGGATCGAACCCACTACCTTGGCGTTACAAGCGCCGTGTTCTACCAGCTGAGCTACAGAGGACCACAAATGTTTCATCCGTTCGACAGGGGCAGGAAAACATTGACGAACCACAGTGCAATGCCGCGAAGGTGTAAAAATGGCGCTGCTAAAATCAGAGATTCTTCTCCTGAGTACATACCTTCGAATCTTGAGTACACACCGACGTCCCCTGTATATAAACCTTACATATAGGACTTCAAGTTTTAAAATAGTGAACTACTCCTTTAATGGAGTGGTAGGTGCTATGAAATGGATGTTTAAAAAAACTACATTAATGTTGTATTTTGTTCATTAGTCCACTGTTAATACAACGCCAAAAATGTTGAATGTTAGAAATCAAGTTTTCAAGATAGAGCACTTTCAGTACAGAGAAACAAGTGTGATGATGCAAATGAGGAAAATGATAATTGCATACAATTTGCATCATCACACTTGTTGCAATGTGCTACAGTGTTTCCCAATCCTGGTCCAGGGGACACAAAGGGGTGAGCTTTTTAGTTTTTGCCCTAACACTCACACACTGGATTCAACTAAGCAACTCCAGCCTTTGAATGGAATAAGGTATGTGAGGGCTAGGGCAAAAACAAACAAGTCCACCCCTTTTGGGACCAGGATTGGGGAACACTGCTGTACTGAAAGTCCTCCATCTTGAGAACTTCACTGCTGACGTGCACATTTTTGGGGATTGTATATAGGGTGAGGAAACCAATGTGTACATTTGTAATTTGATTGAACTATCCCTTTAATTAGAGATCCTTTGGAGTTACATTTAGTCAGAGGTGCATTTGCTCTAACCATGTGCTATAAATACAGAGAGGAAAAAAAGTATTTAGTCAGCCACCAATTGTGCAAGTTCTCCCACTTAAAAAGATGAGAGAGGCCTGTAATTTTCATCATAGGTACACGTCAACTATGACAGACAAAGTGAGAAAAAAGAAGAAAAAAAAAATCTAGAAAATCACATCGTAGGATTTTTTATGAATTTATTTGCAAATTATGGTGGAAAATAAGTATTTGGTCAATAACAAAAGTTTCTCAATACTTTGATATATACCCTTTGTTGGCAATGACACAGGTCAAACGTTTTCTGTAAGTCTTCACAAGGTTTTCACACACTGTTGCTGGTATTTTGGCCCATTCCTCCATGCAGATCTCCTCTAGAGCAGTGATGTTTTGGGGCTGTCGCGGGGCAACACGGACTTTCAACTCCCTCCAAAGATTTTCTATGGGGTTGAGATCTGGAGACTGGCTAGGCCTTTACACGGATCAGTCGTCCTGGTCCCTTTGCAGAAAAACAGCCCCAAAGCATGATGTTTCCACCCCCATGCTTCACAGTAGGTATGGTGTTCTTTGGATGCAACTCAGCATTCTTTGTCCTCCAAACACGACGAGTTGAGTTTTTACCAAAAAGTTATATTTTGGTTTCATCTGACCATATGACATTCTCCCAATCCTCTTCTGGATCATCCAAATGCACTTCAGACAGGAATGCAAACTTCAGACAGGCCTGGACATGTACTGGCTTAAGCAGGGGGACACGTAAGGCACTGCAGGATTTGAGTCCCTGGCGGTGTAACATACTGATGGTAGGCTTTGTTACTTTGGTCCCAGCTCTCTGCAGGTCATTCACTAGGTCCCCCCGTGTGGTTCTGGGATTTTTGCTCACCGTTCTTGTGATCATTTTGACCCCACAGGGTGAGATCTTGCGTGGAGCCCGAGATCGAGGGAGATTATCAGTGGTCTTGTATGTCTTCCATTTCCTAATAATTGCTCCCACAGTTGATTTCTTCAAACCAAGCTGCTTACCTATTGCAGATTCAGTCTTCCCAGCCTGGTGCAGGTCTACAATTTTGTTTCTGGTGTCCTTTGACAGCTCTTTGGTCTTGGCCATAGTGGAGTTTGGAGTGTGACTGTTTGAGGTTGTGGACAGGTGTCTTTTATACTGATAACAAGTTCAAACAGGTGCCATTAATACAGGTAACGAGTGGAGGACAGAGGAGCCTCTTAAAGAAGTTACAGGTCTGTGAGAGCCAGAAATCTTGCTTGTTTGTAGGTGACCAAATACTTATTTTCCACCATAATTTGCAAATAAAATCATAAAAAAATCCTACAATGTGATTTTCTGGAAAAAAAATGCTCAATTTGTCTGTCATAGTTGATGTGTACCTATGATGAAAATTACAGGCCTCTCTCATCTTTTTAAGTGGGAGAACTTGCACAATTGGTGGCTGACTAAATACTTTTTTCCCCCACTGTATCTAGAGCCACTTATAGGACCAATTGGGGTTAATTGCTAACATTCTACAACGCTCCCATTCCTCTGCACAGCTCTCTCACAGTGAGAAACAATAGGATTACAATAGAGTGTTCTACGCTTTCTTCATTTGATTCAATCCACTACCACTTCTTATGTATACGTTGGTGTCTTTTTAAATTGCGCAATCTGTAGAATCTCGTCTCACAGTCAGAGCAGGAGTAAGGCTTCACTCCTGTGTGTATCCGTAGGTGTGATTGTAAGTTGTCCTGTCGAGAGAAATTCTTCCCACAGTCAGAGCAGGAGTAAGGCTTCTCTCCAGTGTGCACACTCTGATGAATTGACAGAGCCGCTGATGTTCTGAAGCTCTTCCCACAGTCAGAGCAGGAGTAAGGCTTCTCTTCTGTATGTATACGTTCATGTATTTTAAAGTGGTCCAGTCGAGAGAAACTCTTTCCACAGTCAGAGCAGGAGTAAGGCTTCTCTCCTGTGTGTGTTCTCTGATGAGCTTTTAGATGAGTTGATGTTGTGAAGCATTTCACACAGTCAGAGCAGGAGTAAGGCTTCTCTCCTGTATGTATTCTCTGATGAACCTTTAGCTCAGCTGATGTTTTGAAGCATTTTACACAGTCAGAGCAGGAGTAAGGCTTCTCTCCTGTGTGTGTTCTCTGATGAACCTTTAGCTCAGTTGATGTTTTGAAGCGCTTTACACAGTCAGAGCAGGAGTAAGGCTTCTCTCCTGTGTGTGTTCTCTGATGAACTTTTAGCTCAGTTGATGTTTTGAAGCATTTTACACAGTCAGAGCAGGAGTAAGGCTTCTCTCCTGTGTGTGTTCTCTGATGAACTTTTAGATCAGTTGATGTTTTGAAACACTTTATACAGTCAGAGCAGGAGTAAGGCTTCTCTCCTGTGTGTATTCGTTCATGTTTTTTAAAGTTGCCCAGTTGAGAGAAACTTGCCCCACAGTCAGAGCAGGAGTAAGGCTTCACTCCTGTGTGTATCCATTGGTGTGATTTTAAGCTTTCCTGTTGAGAGAAATTCTTCCCACAGTCAGAGCAGGAGTAAGGCTTTTCTCCTGTGTGTGTTCTCTGATGAACTTTTAGCTTAGTTGATGTTTTGAAGCATTTTACACAGTCAGAGCAGGAGTAAGGCTTCTCTCCTGTGTGTGTTCTCTGATGAACTTTTAGCTCAGTTGATGTTTTGAAACACTTTACACAGTCAGAGCAGGAGTAAGGCTTCTCTCCTGTGTGTATACATTGATGTTTTTTTAAGTTGCCCAGTTGAGAGAAACTTGCCCCACAGTCAGAGCAGGAGTAAGGCTTTTCTCCTGTGTGTGTTCTCTGATGAACTTTTAGCTTAGTTGATGTTTTGAAGCATTTTACACAGTCAGAGCAGGAGTAAGGCTTCTCTCCTGTGTGTGTTCTCTGATGAACTTTTAGCTCAGTTGGTGTTTTGAAACACTTTACACAGTCAGAGCAGGAGTAAGGCTTCTCTCCTGTGTGTGTTCTCTGATGAACTGCCAGAGCCTTTGATGTTGTGAAGCTCTTCCCACAGTCAGTACAGGAATACAGATTCTCTCCTGTGTGTATTTGTAGGTGTATTTTTAACTTTGATAGAATTGAGAAACTCTCCTCACAATGTGGGCAGTGGTGAGACCTCTTAGCTCTGTGATCTTCCTGCTGTTGCTCGCTGGATGTAGAGAATGTCTCAACATGGTCTCCTGTGTGAACAACATCAGAAGAACCAGTCAGTTGGTGGATTATACATGTCAATCAAATGTATTTTATGAAGCCTTTTTTACATCAGAAGTTTTCACAAAGAAACCCATCCTAAAACCACAAAGAGCAAGCAATGCAGATGTAGAAGCCATATCATCCTCCACTCACTATCACAAGGGTTAGTGTCATCCTCCACTCACTATCACAAGGGTTAGTAACTACACATACTCATTTAATAGAACTTTAAAACATTGGCAGTTTGTCTACTTCACTTCTTTAGTCTACTCTCTGAGCACTCCAGATAACCCAGTGAATAAAACACATCCTGGCAATACTGGTGTCAAACTATGTAAGTGTCAGTAGCATGAAATAATATCTACCTTCTCATTGAAACAGTTCATCATGAAACAGTTCTACTGCAACTTTTCATGCACATTGGGAAGTTGGAATGAATAACACAAACTCAGTTAGATAGAACCTGCTCTTACCATGAGAAACAGATTTCCCAATCTTCTCCTGCTCTTCTTCGTCTTTAATGTTGACATTCAGCTCCAGTGTTTGACTGCAGTCTTCCAGCTTCACTGATGCCATCTCTGAATCCTGCGGTGCAAACTTGGCTCGACTGTCACAATCAGGACCCAGCGACTGTAGGTTTGGACTCAGTGTGGAAGGAGAGAGGCAGGCTGGGTTTGTCCTCACTGTTGATGTTACCGGCCTCAGATTTATTTCTAGTCGTCCTGTAGTAACAATGAGAAACAGACACAAAAAAGTTATTGTCTTGACAGTTCTGGCACTTTCTTTATTCTCTAAAAATATATTATATTTCTTCTTGTTATTTATCTAATTCAGTGCTTGACTTGGACTGAAATAGGTGCCGGTACTGTTTATATTTAGGTGCAGGAGCTCCACAATACTGTTGAGCTAACATTCTATAAGAGGAACAGGAGCTTAAGCACTAGATATTTGAGGTGCCGGTACTTAACCTATAGTAGATTTTCCCAAATTCACATTCAGTACCAGTCAACAGTTTTAGAACACCTACTCATTCCAGGATTTTTCTTTATTTTTACTATTTTCTACATTGTTGATTACAAAGATTCTACAAAGCTGTCATCAAGGCAAAAGGTGGCGACTTTGAAGAATCTAAAATATATTTGATATGTTTAACACTTTTTTGGTTACTACATGATTCCATATGTGTTCTTTCATAGTTTAAATGTCTTCACTATTATTCTACAATGTAGAAAATAGTACCAAATTAACAAAAACCCTTGAACGAGAATGTGTCCAAACTTTTGACTGGTACTGTAAATGCATAAATGAAAAAAGCCATTTAATACAAGGTCACTGTTTGTTTTAGGCAGCACTATGTACTATTGTCCTGAATAACCTTGTAGTCACTGTATTATTTCAATCAAAAACCAATTGTATTTTCCATTCACACCAAAGTAACATTTATCGATAAATACAGAAACAACTGAATGTGTCTGAATATTAGTACACGTAGAAAACTGATAATCATTACATTCAGCTACAAAACAGTAGTGCAACCATTAAATTGTCTCTCTGTGCTGCACTGAAGTCCGTTGACGCCGACCGAGTGGGCTGCAACATTTTACCAGCTTGTTAATTTTACACAAAACCAAAAATGCAAAACAAACTCGGAAATCTAAAATAAATGGATTCTTTATGAAATCACCTTGAGGAAATGATGTACATCCATTCAGACAAACCCAAAGTATCTAGCCATGTGACTTGTAAAATAGTTACCAGGTTTACTCAGTTTGACATAAAAATAACACATCAAACCTTTACTAAACGTGATAATACCTTAACGGATGTGTTAACTAGCATGTTATGACATGTTCTTTCGATATTAGAAAGTTTAAACGTGCTATTACATACTGATATTACGTCTTTTATGAAGTCAAATCAAATTGTATTTGTCACATACACGTGTTTAGCAGATGTTATAGTGGGTGTAGCGAAATGCTTGTGCTTCTAGTTCTGACAGTGCAGTAATATCTAACAAGTAATATCTAACAATTTCACAACATATACCCAATACACACAAAACTAGTAAGGAATGGGATTTAAGAATATATACATATATGGACAAGCAATGACAGAGCGGCATGGACTAAGATACAGTAGAATATTATAGAATAGAATGCAGTATATACATATGAGATAAGTAGTGCAAGATATGTAAACATTATTTAAGTGACTAGTGTTCCATTTATTAAAGTGACCAATGACTTCAATAGGCAGCAGCAGCCTCTAATGTAGTGATGGCTATTTAACAGTCTGATGGCCTTGAGATAGAAGCTGTTTTTCATTCTCTCAGTCCCAGCTTTGATGCACCTGTACTAACCTCGCCTTCTGGATGATAGAGGGGTGAACAGGGAGTGGCTCGGGTGGTTGATGTCCTTGATTATCTTTTTGGCCTTCCTGTGACATTGGGTGTTGTATTTGTCTTCGAGGGCGGGTAGTTTGCCCCCGGTAATGCGTTCGGCACACCGCACCACCCTTTGGAGAGCCCTGCGGTTGTGGGCGGTGCAGTTGCCGTACCAGGCGGTGATACAGCCTGACAGGATGCTCTCAATTGTGCATCTGTAAAAGTTTGTGAGGGTTTTAGGTGCTAGGACAAATTTCTTCAGCCTCCTGAGGTTGAAGAGGCTCTGTTGCGCCTTCTTCACCACACTGTCTGCGTGGGTGGACCATTTCAGTTTGTCGGTGATGTGTATGCCAAGGAACTTGAAGCTTTCCACCTTCTCCGCTGCTGTCCCGTCGATTTGGATAGGGGGATGCACACTCTGCTGTTTCCTGAAGTCCACAATCAACTCCTTTGTTTTGTTGATGTTGAGTGAGAGGTTATTTTCCTGGCACCACACTCCCAGAGCCCTCACCTCCTCCCTGTAGGCGGTCTCGTCATTGTTGGTAATCAAGCCTACTACTGTTGTGTCGTCTGCAAACATGATGATTGACTTGGAGGCATGCTTGGCCACGCAATCATGGGTGAACAGGGAGTACAGGAGGGGGTTGAGCACGCACCCTTGTGGGGCCCCAGTGTTGAGGATCAGCGAAGTGGAGATGTCGTTTCCTACCTTCACCACCTGGGGGCGGCCCATCAGGAAGTCCAGGACCCAGTTGCACAGGGCGGGGTTCAGACCCAGGGCCTCAAGCTTAATGATGAGCTTGGAGGGTACTATGGTGTTGAATGCTGAGCTATAGTCAATGAACAGCATTCTTCCATAGGTATTCCTCTTGTCCAGATGGGATAGGGCAGTGGGCAGTGTGATGGCGATTGCATCGTCTGTGGATTTATTGGGGCAGTAAGCAAATTGAAGTGGGTCATGGGTGACAGGTAAGGTATAGGTGATATGATCCTTGACTAGTCTCTCAAAGCACTTCATGATGACAGAGGTGAGTGCTACAGGGCGTTAGTCATTTTGTTCAGTTACCTTTGCTTTCTTGGGTACAGGAACAATGGTGTCCATCTTGAAGCATGTGGGAACAGCAGACTGGGAAAGGGAGATTTTGAATATGTCCATAAACTAACCAGCCAGCTGGTCTGCGCATGCTCTGAGGACACGGCTAAGGATGCCGTCTGGGCCGGCAGCCTTGCAGGGGTTAACATGTTTAAATGTCTTAATCACGTCAGCCACGGAGAAGGAGAGGCCACAGTCCTTGGTAGTGGGCCTCGTCAGTGGCACTGTGTTATCCTCAAAGTGGGCGAAGAAGGTGTTTAGCTTGTCTGTAAGCGAGACGTCAGTGTCGGCGACGTGGTTGGTTTTCCTTTTGTAGTCCGTGATTGTCTGTAGACCCTGCCACATACGTCTTGTGTCTGAGCCGTTGAATTGTGACTCCACTTTGTCTTTATACTGATGTTTTGCCAGTTTAATTGCCTTGCGGAGTGAGTAGCTACACTGTTTGTATTCTGCCATATTGCCAGTCACCTTGCCATGGTTAAATGCGGTGGTTCGTGCTTTTAGATATGCGTGAATGCTGCCGTCTATCCACGGTTTCTGGTTAGGTTTTAATAGTCACAGTGGGCACAACATCACCTATACACTTCCTGATAAACTCAGTCACCGTTTCAGTGTATACATCTAAATTATTTTCGGAAGCTACCCGGAGCATATCCCAGTCCGCGTGATCAAAACAATCTTGAAGCGTGGATTCCGATTGGTCAGACCAGCATTGAATAGTCCTTAGAACGGGTACTTCCTGATTGAGTTTCTTCCTATAGGAAGAAAGAAGCTGTTAATGTTTGGAATATTGAGAGCTGCATAAGGATTTGGAGGATGACATACATTCCATGTATTTATTTCTGTCACTGGTGGGTGCCAGAAGGTATGCAGGCCAAGATAGCTGGGGGGCCACTGGTGCTAATCTTAGGAGTACGTGATGGAATATCCTGACTAGGGTGCAACACGATACCATATAGGGTGATCCTATATGTGGCGAGGAGTGACACTCAATAATGGTTGGCAACTGTTGGATGGAATTAGCTCGTAAAATCATTATATAAACTAAGAGGTTTTCTATGTAAGTCATTCAGATTGTCATGTGAATCTGGTACTGTAATATTAAATACTTTGAACCAACTCTACATCTAAGTGTTTAACTATTCTCTTGCATACTGAATTACTTGATGCCAGAGAAACTCGTCATAACACATACCTATAGTAATAAATAGAAATGGACAAAAAGGTTCATTGAATTGGTTAATGTTGGGTCGTCCCAGTTTTATGGTTTGCACAACATTGTAGCCTAGACCAAGGCGTGGCCATTGCTGTGGTGAGAGAGAGAAGCACGCCTGTATCTCTCACAGAAATACAATGACATTCACTTCCTATGATCTCTCTCCCTCTCTATGCTGTTATAGACATAAGCCGGCAACTCTCTTCTCTCCAGCATTGCACTTCATCATTTATCTCCTAATATAATAATAGCTGTCTGTTCAGAAAGAAATTAAATCATTCCCAATACTACACCAGGTGTAAGCCTAGAATTTTGCCACAGAGGATCCATAGCTAATTTTAAAAAATAGCCTAGCTGTGGATTGTGTGTAGCCAAATCACAAGGCATGCCTAACGTGTGGCAAATCTGTCAGTTAACAGCATGCAGCCAAAATAGGCCTTTCGCAAATATTTCTAATACAATCGCTGGAAAACAGGTTGTAAAGCAAATGGATCCTGCTGAAAATAAAATACTAATGTCTCTATGTTACCAAGTTATCAACTTTCAAATAGGCCTATTGAGCGAACAGCATTGCTTAAAAAAGTAAAGCAAGAGAGAGATAAGCTTTTGGCCGGTGAGTGAGCTGCTCATCATTGGGTGAGTCAGTGAAACTGGAAAGCTTTTTTAGGACTATTTCTTCCTCCTCATATTGTACAATGTGTTTCTCTGCACACTTAGGGGCCTCGGCTATTGATGGATTCAAGACAAGGTCGTTTTTATTGATCTCAGTGTCAAAGTAGCCTGTCATTTTGGACATTTGTGAGGTCATCTAAAATGATGTAGAATTGCATGAAATCCATTAATGAAAAGAACACATTTTTCCCGGACTCTAGGCTACAAAAAATGTACTCCATGTGTGTAACTTCTGCAAGCGGCTCCACACCACTGCTCTATGCCCGTACGCGAAAGCCATGATAATGCATGCAATGCTTTGTTATAAAGGTTGTTTGTTTTTATCTGTTCTGGTACCTCAGAGCCCCCCAGGTCACCCCCCCCCCTCGGGCTCACTTTTGGTTCCGGCACCGCCCAATTTACAAATGAAGCACTGGAGAAGTGGGTAGCTGCCGCTGCCTCCTCCGGGACACTTCTCCTTTGCATAAAGTTAATCAGGCTGTTGATTGTGGCCTGTGGAATGTTGTCCCACTCCTCTTCAATGGCTGTGCAAAATTCCTGGATATTGGCGGGAACTGGAACAAGCTGTGGTACACGTCGATCCAGACCATCCCAAACATGCTCAAAGGGTGACATGTCTGGTGAGTATGCAGGCCATGGAGAATTGGGACATTTTCAGCATGTTCAATTGTGTGCAGATCCTTGCGACATGGGGCTGTGCATTATCATGCTGAAACACGAGGTGATGAAGGTGGATGAATGGCAGGACAATGGGCCTCAGGATCTTGTCATGGCATCTCTGTGCATTCAAACTGCCATCGATAAAATGCAATTGTGTTAGTTGTCTGTAGCTTATGTCATCCCATTCCATAACCCCGATACCACCATGGGGCACTCTGTTCACAACATTGACATCAGCAAACCGCACGCCCCCACACAACACCATACACGGTGGTCAGCAGTTGTGAGGCTGGTTGGGCATACTGCAAAATTCACTAAAACAACATTGGAGGTAGCTAATGGTAGAGAAATTAACCTAACATTCTCTGGCAACAGCTCTGGTGGACATTCCTGCAGTCAGCATGCCAATTGCATGCTCCCTCAAAACTTGAGACATCTGTGGCATTCTGTTGTGTGAAAAAACTGCATATTTTAGAGTGGCATTTTTGTATTTGTTAGGGATCCCCATTAGATGCTACCAAGCACCTACTCAGCTACTCTTGTCCCCAGCACAAGGTGCACCTGTGTAATGATGATCATGCTATTTAATCAGCTTCTTGATATGCCACACCTGTCAGGTGGATGGATTATCTTGGCAAAGGAGAAATGCTCACTAACAGGGATGTAAACACATTTGTGCACAACATTTTAGAAATAGGTTTGTGTCTGGAACATTTCTGGGATCTTTTATTTCACCTCATGAAACATGGGACCAACACTTGACATGTTGCGTTTATATGTTTGTTCAGTGTATACAGTATTTCTAAAAAATCATACAAACTATCAATAATGAAACTTTATTTGAACTAAATCAGCCTGCTTTTCTGTTCTAATCAGGTCCCTACACAGGCCCAGAAGGATCCTGTGAGGGTGGAACATTTTCTGGCAACAGTAGTCCTTGCAGGGGTTCTGCTGTGAAGTCTTGGAGGCCCAAAAACTTCTCAGCTGCAGATATAATGATGTCCAACTTCTTGGACTTCTTGTGCAGTACAAATAATAACTGTGGCTATAAATACTAAAAAAAGAAGTGTATCCAGATCACTTGATTCACGTACAACATTTGCAACTGGTTGCAGTGCATCCACCGCCATATCTTCTTCAGAACTGTGGCCTCTTGCTACTATAACTCTCTTCACCGCCTCCACATAGGAGATTTGCTGTACAGCCCTGATCCTTGACACCTCAACCTCTTTCACCCTAACAGGGCACTCTGGGAATTCAGGAATATGACCCCCACCACAGTTACAACATTTTACATTCACATGCTCTTCAATAACATATTCCTTCCGTCTGCAAACACTTGACATGTGGCCAAACTTTTTAGATTTCTTGCATTGCATCAGGTTTTACACAAACTCTCTTATGGGGTATATTATATATCCCAGCTTTACATAGGGTGGTAGATACTCTTCATCAAACATCAATAATAAAGATGAACTTTGCTCCTTTTTCACATTCTCCATACGGGTCAAAGACGTCTTCTTTGGGATTTGGTTGGCAGATGGCATCCAACTTTTAGGTTCATACACCGCCACCTACTGTACTGGTGTGTGAGGCCATACACAGCCTACATACATTAAATTCATTGAAACGGTAATTCATACAAAATTGCCCTGTCAAGTATTAGCCCGCTCTAAAAAATGTGAGGGAAAATGTTCTTGGTTCGTGCAGATGACTGACCTCCTCAGACCAATTGGCAGTACGCCCAGAACATTGCTCTGGGAACCAAAAGGGATATCTCAGTTTCAAGGTTTCAGCTTGGAGAGAAGAAGCCTTGTGAGGTATTGGTTGGTCACATGCAGGAACCAAATGTTAATGATTAATTAATTATTAATAAAGCTAAAATCATGCAAATATAACTTGTCTGTGTAAGCAGTATATAGGACAACTAACGGGACTGCACCGGCAGAGCTCCCAACCGACGTGTACTATGGTGCTTTTAAGTTTGTTGTAACCTCTCCAGCTTGCTGCTAAAAAATAATGATTAATTTAAGTTTGACTTTGAGTCCCTTCGTGGCGATTTTCCACGACAAAAACCAACCACGCCATTCCACTATTTAACCCTATCTAGTCCTACGCCAGACCACTACCACTCAACACCCCCTGCAGCTGTTCTGCAGTAAATCCTCGCAATCCCAAGTACTTCTCTGCCGCTACCACCACAGCCTCTATTTCTGGGACTTTTGATCCATTTCTGCAGTACAATTGACAACCATTGCTATAAATGCTAAAATGCCCAACTTACTGAAGCACATATTCTTCCCATCATTCTCTCTTGGTCTCTGCGTACTCACAGGAATCCTCAAGATCCCTCACCCTGTACCCATCTTCCTCTACCACTCTCTTCACTGCTTCTGCATACAACACTTTCTGTACTACTGTAACCCTGGCAACCTCAATCTGCCTTTCTCTCACCTGACACCTCAGATCTCCAGCCCGTTAGCACCCCCACAACTAACACACAGAACTTTCTCCACTGATACCACACATTTCTTCATCTCATGCCCTCCTGCACACTTGTCACATCTAGGCATCTCACGCCTACACACTGCTGCAACAGGCCCATAAACTTCACCCCTAAAACACTGAAGTATTTACGGAACAAAATCGCTCACGGGATAACTGACACTTCCTACCTTGATCGTATCTGGCAGAGACTATGCATCAAAATCCAGCATGACAGAATGTATTCTCTGTTTCCCCACGCTCTACACCGGATCTACGTCTCACCAAACGGAGGGCGTCACAGACACCTGGAATCTTCCAGTTCAACTGCTCATCCTCAACACTTAAACCTAACCCCGTTATCACTCCTTTCAATGCCACACTGTTCCGGAGAGCAATTCAAGTCACAATTCCGGTCCCTAATCACGTAATCCGGAGCGCCCGCTCCCTCTGGGCAGAGGAGAAACAATAAATCATCACGAGTCCACTCAGTTACCTTCACCAACTCAACAGTCCCCAACCTCTTCTCCACCTAACCTGACACCACATATGGATCCATTCTCTCTACAAATCTCACTCCCACTGGGCCAGAATCATCCTTATCATCCTCGGAACGAGGCCCGAACTCTGAGATCCTCAACGCAGGTAATTCATCCTCACTCTCACCAGGTTCCATCTCTGAGCTACTGGAGGACGTATCCCTCTTTATACACTAGATGATAACCTCCCTCACCACACTGCTTCCCTCTACACTCAGCTCCTTCTCAGCGGTCATCACTGCACCTACCACCACAGTTAATTCATCCCCACTCTCATCACGTTCACTTTCCTCCTGTAGCTCTTCTAAAAGTTGTGTGTGATCTTCCATTCCATATTCACTCAAAACATATTCCACTTTTCTCCTTTGTCCTTGTCCACCATCCTCTCCTTCATCAGATCTTCCAGAAGGTTTGTGCATCCCCCACTGCAATCCCCATTCCACTTTTTTCTTGTCCGCCATCTTACCACGTGTCTCAGCTCATCCACACCCCACTAGCTTCGGGTAGCTGCACACCAATGGAGTACCACAGTATAAATGATAATACCCATAAAACCTAGCAGTCAAACAGGGAAATGGTTCCATTGATTTTTCCCATAGTGGATTTTAGAAACACTTAAAATAAGGGCTGTGTTTCGCGTAGGCTTACCCTGGCGTGGCGTTTTGATAACCATGTAAATCTTTCTAGGACAAGGTGACTTTTATCAATATATTCGCCTGTATTTACCCCCACAAAAATGTAATGGTAATTAGCTGCTGTGCTAGTGTCGCCGCACAGCTATTTTCAGGTCTCTCTGTACTTTGCTCCGTTAATCTTTCCCTCGATCCTGACTAGCCTCCCAGTCCCTGCCACCGTTGGGATGGTGCCAGGATTCCTCCAGACATGACGCTTGGCATTCAGGCCAAAGAGTTCAATCTTGGTTTCATCAGACCAGAGAATCTTGTTTCTCATGGTCTGAGAGTCTTTTAGGTGTCTTTTGGCAAACTCCCAGCGGGCAGTCATGTGCATTTTCATGAGGAGTGGCTTCCGTCTGGCCACTCTACCATAAAGGCCTGATTGGTGGAGTGCTGCAGAGATGGTTGTCCTTCTGGAAAGTTCTCCCATCTCCAGAGGAACTCTGGAGCTCTGTCAGAGTGACCACCGGCTTCTTGGTGACCTCCCTGACCAAGGCCCTTCTCTCCCGATTGCTTAGTTTGTCCAGTCGGCCAGCTCTAGAAAAACTCTTGGTGCTTCCAAACTTCTTCCATTTAAGAATGGAGGCCTTTTGATCATATCCTTGGACTAAAATGATTGACACTCAGGTGCAAGCCTAACATCATCTGCAAAGGGCCTTTGGGTAACGAAGCACATATTCAATGATATCTCTTTTTCTCACGTAGGCTGTTCATTTCTGATCTTTTATACTTTTTTTGGTTTATAAACGTATCAAGGTATACTACATTAACGCTATACGTATGGGCCATATTGTTACTTGGTAGCTACTAGCAACAGACCCTGTGTTGTGGATCATCTACCACTATTTTGGACGGTCCATACTGTAACGTTAACATTAGTCTCAGGCTTCACTAACTAGCGTTACTGTTTTAGGTGGAGCTATTCTTTGCTACCAGGAGATGTCCAGGGCAAGTAATAGCATCCTGTTCCTCCTCTCATTCTCATGGTGTTATGGTTTTAATTCACTAATCTGTAGATACATTTTGATACAGGGAACTCTTTTGAATGAGCATATTAATCTGGTTAATGTTCATGGTCCTAATGATGATAATCCCAAATTCTTTGAGAATGTATTTCTATTGATAGCCTCCATTCCTGGTAAGGTCCTAATGGCAGGGGACTTTAATTGCACTCTTGATCCTCATCTAGATCGCTCCTCTGGTTTAGACACTTCCCACTCACAGAGTAGAAAGAAAATACAGCATTTCATTAAGGATTTGAATCTATGTGAACCTTGGTGGACTCAGAACCCGAGTAAAAGGGAGTATTCATGTTACTCGTCAACATTTAAATCATATTCTCATGTAGACTAATTTTTAGTTTCTTGCTCATTGCTTCCCAATGTAGCAGGTAGTGGGGATATGATACTATTGTTTTCACACCTTGTGTGATTATTCTATAGGGATACAAAACTAGTAAAAGGATCCTCTAGATGGCGTTTGCATCCCAGATTGTTACAGGACCCAGACTTCTTACATTACGTTGGAGTGCATATGTATATTTGACATTAATACACTGACCAAACGTCAGCGAGAACCAGATCGGAGGCTTTCAAAGCACATATTTGGGGGCAAATTATACGTTATACCAGTTTCAAATAAAATAAATCAGAAAATGAGAGAGATGGACAGCAAAATCAGAGAATTGGAGAGGGAAGCTTTTTTGGATAACTCAGTAGAAGTAAACAAGGAATGATTTGGTCTTAAAGGTCAGTATGAAGAACTTCCCACCTCAAAGGCTGCAAACAGCTTAACTAGACTGAAACAGTCCTATGATCAAGGTGATCATGGTTTAGACACTCGCAGAGTAGAAAGACATTTTGGAAATGTGATCGTTCAGATGTTGTTTTTGCAACAATTGAACAAAAACCAGTTTTTGCTTTATCATTGTGGAGTATTGTGAGTAGATTGATGAGGGGAAAAAATACAATTTAATCTATTTTACAATAAGGCTGTAACGTAACAAAATGTCGAAAAAGTCCAGGGGTCTGAATACTTTCCGAATGCACTGTATATAGACAGGTGTGTGCCTTTCCAAATCATGTCCAACAAACGTAATTAGATAGAACCTGCTCTTACCCTGAGAAACAGATTTCCCAATCTTCTCCTCCTCTTCTTCATCTTTAATGTTGACATTCAGCTCCAGTGTTTGACTGCAGTCTTCCAGCTTCACTGATGCCATCTCTGGATATTGCGATGCAAACTGGGCTCCACTGTCAGAATCAGGACCCAGTGACTGTAGGTTTGGACTCAGTGTGGAAGGAGAGAGGCAGGCTGGGTTTCTCCTCACTGTTGATGTTACCGGCCTCAGACTTATCTGAATCGGCCAGTAGTAATATAGAGAGCACAGACACAAAAGTTAGAGTTGACAGTTCTGGCACTTTCTTTATTCTCTAAAAATATTTTCACTTTTTTCTTGTTCAATTATCTAATTCAGTGCTTGACTTGGACTGAAATAGGTGCCAATACTCATTTTGGGTGCCGGTACTGTTTATATTAAGGTGCAGGAGCTCCACAATACTTTTGAGCTAATACCTAACCTATAGTAGATAAATGCATAAATGACTCAAAATCCATTTAGTACAAGGTTACAGTTTGTTTTAGACAGCACGGTGTGCTATTTTCCTGAATAACCTTGCCTTCACTGTACTACTTCAATCAAAAACCAATTTTATTTCCTGTTCACACCATAGCAACATTTATTGATAAAGACAGAAACAACAGAATGTGTCTGAATATTAGTACACATGTAGAAAACTGATAATCATTACATTCAGCTGCAAAACAGTAGTGCGACCGTGAAATTGTCTCTATCTGATGCACCCGCACTGTCCTCACTGAAGTCCGTTGACGCTGACCGAGAGTAGCCGCCATTTTACCAGCTTGGGAATTTTACACAAAAACAATAATATGCTAAACGAACTCAGAAATCTCAAATAAATTGATTATTTATAAACTAACATGAGATAATTATGTACATTCACTCAGACAAACCCAAAATCTCTAGCTATGTGACTTGTAAAATAGTTTTTATCACGTTCTTTCACTCACTCGGTTTGACACAAAAATAACACATCAAACCTTTACCAAACGTGATAATACCTTAACGGATGTGTTAACTAGCATGGTATGACATGTTCTTTCAACATTATAAAGTTTAAACGTGCTATTACATACCTGTAGTAATAAATAGAAACGGACACAAAGGTTATCTTCTTGACAACAGATTTATTGTGAAGAATGGTGCGCGTGATGAAGTCATTACGTAATAACGTAAAACTGCATCATTACGTTGAATACACAATAACGTTACTCAAATTGACTGGCCATCTCAGCGACAAATATGATTTGACATTTGTTAGTTTAGATTTGTTTGTTTATTATCACATATTTGTATTTGTAAAAGTAATATAAACACAACACATTTCATATGATCAGATATTTTTATTTTTAAACATAACACATTGAATTATTGAACAATTACACATTACACATTATTGAACAATTATATTTGATTTATTTTCTTATTAACTAGTAAACCTACACATTCTGAACAATTATAGTTTCAATCAGTGTATTGGTAGTTAATTAACATGCTACCTAACTGATCAACAATTATAGGTACAAGCTAATAACAAGGTATATATGCTATCTTATTGAACAAGCAACTTAACTCAAATAATGATGTGTGCGCTAGGCATCTCTCTCCAGCTCTCTCCAGGTTGTTGTGCTGCTTGGCTGGCCTGCTGCTGCCTGTGCACGAGCTGAGCGCCTGCTGCTGACGTCACTCACAATGCACTTTTGCAGCCAGCCATGTGTATTGTGACTGAGTGTGTGACAGATGAAATCGTTTTAGTGTCATTTAGAGGTAAAATTTGTGCATTTTAGTGTTTGAGTCACTTTTCAAAAGTTGCTAAAAGTTCCAAATAAGTTTTTTAAAGTAGCTACATTTGTTGCTAGGTGCTGTTTGAAAAAAAAGTTGCCAGGGTAGTCTGAAAAGTTGCTAAATCTGGCAACAAAATAGCTAAGTTGGCATCACTGGGCCCTACCCCATTACATGAGAACAGGGTATCTGCCGCTGCCTCCTCCTCCTCCGGGACACTTCTACTTTGCATAGAGTTGATCAATCTGTTGATTGTGGCCTGTGGAATGTTGTCCCATTCCTCTTCAGTGGCTGTGTGAAGTTGCTGTATATTGGTGGGAACTGGAACAAGCTGTGGTACACGTAGATCCAGCCCTCCCAAACATGCTCAATGGGTGACATGTCTGGTGAGTATGCAGGACATGGAAGAACTGGGACATTTTCAGCTTCCTGGAATTGTGTACAGATCCTTGCGACATTGGGCCATGCATTATCATGCTGAAACATGACGTGATGTCGGCAGGACAATGGGCCTCAGGATCTTGTCATGGTATCTCTGTGCATTAAATTTGCCATTAAGAAAATGCAATTTTGTTCCTTCTCTGTAGCTTATGCCTGCCCATACCATAACCCTGACATGAACACGGGGTACTCTGTTCACGACATTGACATCAGCAAACCGCTCGCCCACACACCACCATACACTTGGTCTGCAGTTGTGAGGGTGGTTGGGCATACTGCCAAATTCTCTAAAACAAAGTTGGAGGCGGCTTATGGTAGAGAAATTACCATTAAATTATCTGGCAACAGCTCTGGTGGACATTGCTGCAGTCATCATGCCAGTTGCATGCGCCCTCAAAACTTGAGACATCTGTGGCATTGTCAGTGGTAGAAAAAGCACCCAATTGTCATACTTGAGTAAAAGTAAAGATACCTTAATAGAAAATGACTCAAGTAAAAGTGAAAGTCACCCAGTAAAATACTACTTGAGTAAAAGTCTAAAAGTATTTGGTTTTAAACATACTTAAGTATCAAAAGTAAATGTAAATGCTAAAATATACTTCACTATCAAAAGTAAAAGTAAATGCAGAAATCGTTTCAAATTCCTTATATTATGTAAACCAGACGACACCATTTTATTTTTAAAATTGTATTTATGGATAGCCAGGGGCACACTCCAACACTCAGACATCATTTACAAACTAAATGGGTGTGTCTAAAGGAAAGTAGTGGGCGTGTGGAAAGGAGTGGGTGTGTCTAAAGGAAAGTAGTGGGCGTCTGGAAAGGAGTGGGTGTGTCTAAAGGAAAGTAGTGGGCGTGTGGAAAGGAGGTGGATGTGTCTAAAGGAAAGTAGTGGGCGTGTGGAAAGGAGTGGGTGTGTCTAAAGGAAAGTAGTGGGCGTCTGGAAAGGAGTGGGTGTGTCTAAAGGAAAGTAGTGGGCGTGTGGAAAGGAGTGGGTGTGTCTAAAGGAAAGTAGTGGGCGTCTGGAAAGGAGTGGGTGTGTCTAAAGGAAAGTAGTGGGCGTCTGGAAAGGAGTGGGTGTGTCTAAAGGAAAGTAGTGGGCGTCTGGAAAGGAGTGGGTGTGTCTAAAGGAAAGTATTAGGCGTGTGGAAAGGAGTGGGTGTGTCTAAAGGAAAGTAGTGGGCGTGTGGAAAGGAGTGGGTGTGTCTAAAGGAAAGTAGTGGGCGTGTGGAAAGGAGTGGGTGTGTCTAATCTAAAGGAAGGTAGGAAAGTAGTAGGCGTGTGGAAAGGTGTGGGTGTGTCTAAAGGAAAGTAGTGGGCGTCTGGAAATTAGTGGGTGTGTCTAAAGGAAAGTAGTGGGCGTCTGGAAAGGAGTGGGTGTGTCTAAAGGAAAGTAGTGGGCGTCTGGAAAGGAGTGGGTGTGTCTAAAGGAAAGTAGTGGGCGTCTGGAAAGGAGTGGGTGTGTCTAAAGGAAAGTAGTGGGCGTGTGGAAAGGAGTGGGTGTGTCTAAAGCGCTATAGGTTAGATGGTTTTGATTGAGCTGCGTTTTTTCTCATCCATTTCTTACCATGCAACTACTGTATTTTTTATTATAATGTCATTGATTGGCTAAATGGAAGGCAGTACCCATACAACATGATGATTACATCACCAGTTAGGTACCTAGCCAGTAGCCACATTGCAACATGGTGGACTCCCAGCAAGGGACTAGCTAGCTAGCTAGATAATTCAGCCTAATGCTATTTCAGCATGTTTTTGATGATATCATTTATGTAAAGATTTGCCAGTGGATATCTGTATTGGTAGACTCATTAATTCCTGTTTAGCTATAAACCTTTTTCTGATGTGATGTCATTCTTCGGATTTCATCACTCAATTATCTAAGGTTAGCTAATGTCACCCATATAGCTACTAATGTCACACATTGCATTCATCCTAGCTACTGTACTATCAACTGGCTTGCTATATTAGGTAGCTCTAGATGCGAGGGGAAACTTCATATATTTGTATTATCTATAAAGATTATAAAAAGGCCATTAGGTAGCTAGCTAGATTGAAACTGCTGGGGAATAGCTATCTAGATAGCTAACTCCCACTATCAATTGAGTTCATCAATGTATCTAAGGATATATTTCTAGAAATAAACAATATATGTTCTAGTCATATTTTAAAGACGTAAGCACATAACACCCAGACAGATGTAGAACTTCAGTGACCTCAGCATCAGGAAAATCACCCTGTTCTTCAGGTTTATTCTGGAGTTTATTCAGGAAGGCACACATGTTAGATAAAAATACAGGTAACTAGGGTCTCCTGAGTGGCGCAGCGGTCTAAGGCACTGCATCGCAGTGCTTGAGGCGTAACTACAGACATGGGTTCGATCCCAGGCTGTGTCACAACCAGCCGTGACCAGGAGTCCCATAGGGCGGCGCACAATTGGCCCAGTGACATCGGGGTTAGGGTAGGGTTTGTCCCAGGGGAGCTTTACTTGGCTTATCACACTCTTGCAACTCCTTGTGGCGGGCTGGGTGCCTGCAGGCTGACTTCAGTCGTCAGTTGAACAGTGTTTCCTCCGACACATTGGTATGGCTGGCTTCCGGGTTATGGGCGTTATGAAGCGCTGTTTGGCAGGTCATGTTTCGGAGGACGAATGACTCGACCTTCGCCTCTCCCGAGCCCATTAGGGAGGTGCAGCGATGAGAAAAGATCGCAATTGGACATCAAGAAATTGGGGAGAAAAAGGGGCAAAACAATTTAAACACTTGAGTAAATGAGGGATACAAAGTATATTGAAAGCAGGTGCTTCTACACAGGTGTGGTTCCTGAGTTAATTAAGCAATTAACATCGCATCATGCTTAGGGTCATGCATACAAAATGCTGGGCAGGCCATTTTTTTGGCCCCCCATATGATGACAATGCCCCCATCCACAGGGCATGAGTGCCTGAATCGTTTGATGAAAACTATACAAACCATATGCCATGGCCGTCACAGTCACCAGATCTCAACCAAATTGAACACTTATGGGAGATTCTGGAACGGCTCCTGACACAGCATTTTCCACCACCATCAACAAAACACCAAAGGATGGAATTTCTTGAGGAAGAGTGGTGTCGCTTCCCTCCAATAGAGTTCAGACACTTGTAGAATCTATGCCAAGGTGCATTGAAACTATTCTGCCTCATGGTGGCTCAACGCCCTATTAAAAGACACTATGTTGGTGTTTCCTTTATTTTGGCAATTACATGTAGATCCACACATGTTATTGTCTATATCATGCAGAATTGTCATCTCATTGTTCCTTAGGGAGCTCGTTCTATAATACAGACGTTGGTGATTTCTGTCCCAGGTAGTTGCAAAAATCTGGTAACTTTCCCCATATTTCCCTTGTTTTCCAGAAAACCCGGTTGGAAGGTTGCCTGAATCAGGAGGGAATAAACAGTAAATCTGGAATCTTCAAACAGGATTTCTGGAAAACCTGGGGATTATGGGAAAGTCGGTGGATTTTTGCAACTCTAGTCCCAGGAGACTGAACTGTGGGCACGTTTTTATTCCTGCCTAGCACAAACATCTCATTCAACTAATCATGGTCTTCCATTTAGACCACAATTAGTTGAGTGAAGTGTTAGTAGAGTGCTGGAACCTGGACACTCCTGTGTAAACTGTGGCTGTCTTGACTACAATTGTCTAAATACAGGTGCCATGTTTTCTTTTGCTAATCCATGCAGGTTTGTCATCTCATAAGGAGTGGAGAAGCCCTATGCACCATAAACCTTAATACTGGAGTAACTTCCTGTCAGAGAAACTGTGATTAGAGGGTTAGACAGGAGGCCCTGGACCAATGGGAGGTCACAGGTGAGGGCTTGGGGGTCAGAGAGAGTGGGCGAGTTTGTTTAACATGGCCCAGTGCCCCGGCTGGGTGGAGTTTGCACATTTTAGACCATTCCATTGGTCCTTATCTGAAATCTCCACCAATCTGGGGCACCGAGCCATGCAAAACGAACTGACCCAGTAAGAGGGGACATTACAGACATGAAGATAGAACTCCCCCAACACTCCTCACATTGAGTTGCTGCATCTGATTTAAAGGCCCCCTTATAGTCCTCAATAATCAACAATGTAATACTTATTACAGGTTAACTCTCTTGCTTTCTTTCAAGCACACTCAGTACTTCTATCCATCCCTCTCCAGGTGCTAAAGACAGAACATTCCAAGGACCTCCAGAGCCTTCTGACCAATTACCTGCCATCTCTCCAGAGCACAGAGAAGTAGGCTCCATTTGTAATAGTATACTGATGCAACTTCACTAGTGCTGTCTGTGTGATATAGCAGATAATCAAGGTCTTCACTAGTGCTGTCTGTGTGATATAGCAGATAATCAAGGCCTTCACTAGTGCTGTCTGTGTGATAGAGCAGATAATCAAGGCCTTCACTACTGCTGTCTGTGTGATAGAGCAGATAATCAAGGCCTTCACTACTGCTGTCTGTGTGATAGAGCAGATAATCAAGGTCTTCACTAGTGCTGTCTGTGTGATATAGCAGATATTCAAGGTCTTCACTAGTGCTGTCTGTGTGATATAGCAGATAATCAAGGCCTTCACTACTGCTGTCTGTGTGATATAGCAGATAATCAAGGTCTTCACTAGTGCTGTCTGTGTGATATAGCAGATAATCAAGGCCTTCACTAGTGCTGTCTGTGTGATATAGCAGATAATCAAGGTCTTCACTAGTGCTGTCTGTGTGATATAGCAGATAATCAAGGTCTTCACTAGTGCTGTCTGTGTGATATAGCAGATAATCAAGGTCTTCACTAGTGCTGTCTGTGTGATAGAGCAGATAATCAAGGGTCCCTGGTTGGGTTTATTGTACTTCAGAACTCATGCTCTCTCCCTCTAAAAGTCTCTCAGACTTGAATAAAAATGTGTTCTTCCCCCTGTCCCCAAGTGAGTCTGCTTGGCCATGGAACTCCAGAGCAGCATATCAAAAAACATGCCACCCTGATGCCAGCAGGCCGTTCCCTGAGGAAGGATGCAACGGTCAAGGCTTTCAATGGTCACATTTGGGGGATGACTAAATGCAAAATAACTTTTTCATAGCATATTGGTCTTCACATTTTTACCATGGTAACTTAAACAACATGTAGACTTTATCAACCAAGACAACACTTAGAGCTTATAATTCAAAAGGTCAGAAATCAAGTCTCATGTCCAGGGTGAATAACACTTTTATTCATGTATATCAGACATGACATGCGTCAACTAAAAAAATACACTGAATGTACAAAACATTAGGAACACCTGCTCTTTCCATGACAGACTGACCAGGTGAATGCTATGATGTCACCTGTTGAATCCACTTTAAATCAGTGTAGATGAAGGGGAAGAGACAGGTTAAATAAGGATTTTTAAGCCTTGAGACAATTGAGACATGGGTTGTGTATGTGTGCCATTCAGAGGGTGAACGGGCAAGAAAATATTGAAGTGCCTTTGAACGTGGTATGGCCTTTAATGTAAAACAGTGTGTTTTAGTACATTATTCTGTGACATATTCATATAAATATAGTTTTATCAAAAAATCATACTTTTAAAATGTTTCACTATTTTTATTTTTGTATGAAATTCACTGAGGGGGATGGTCCTCCCCTTCCTCCTCTAAGGAGTTTCCACTGATTGCAGGGAATACTGACTGGAGATGTTCCGCCCTCCAAGGCCCCTGAGCCTGTGTAGGGATGTGATCTGGATTGGACTGTGACTTTTTATGTATTTTTATTTTGTGTGATGTAGTTTGTCCCCCTTTTCCGCAATGGACATTTATTTTTTATCCAGTTTACTAACCGAACAGTAGAGGTAGTTAGTCCATCAGTCCAATAGATGTCGTTGTTGCACTGTGGTAGTGGGGGAACAGGAAGTTCCGGGTTGTCGCGACCCATTGTTCAGAATAAAGAATGCGCCAGACCTGTGTTGTCAAGACGACAACTTTGTGTCCGTTTCTATTTATTACTACAGGTATGTAATAGCACGTTTAAACTTTCTAATGTCGAAAGAACATGTCATAACATGCTAGTTAACAAATACGTCAAGGTATTCTCCCATTTGGTAAAGTTATTATTTGTTCTTTTTGTGCCAAACCGAGTGAGTGAAAGAACGTGATAAAAACTATTTTACAAGTCACATAGCTAGAGATTTGCGATTTGTCTGAGTGAATGTACATACTTTCGTCAATGTAACTTAATAAAGGATCAATTTGAGATTTCTTTGTTCGTTTTACATGTTATTGGTTTTGTGTAAAAATGTATAATCTTACGAGCTGTTAAAATGGCGTCGTCCATTCTGATGTTCGTTTAATGTCCACGTAGAAGATAATGGCCCCTATCAGATATTTATGTAGTTGGTGCAGTATATTATTTTACTGTAGTAAATATACATTGGGTGGTCGGGGTTTTCCGAGCCCTGAATGCCGATTGGCTGAAAGCAGTGGTATATCAGACGTGCACCACAGGAATGAGAAAAACAATATTTGTACTGTTCTACATATGTTGATAACCAGTTTTTATAATAGCAATAAGGCGACTCAGGCATTGCATCTTGCCTAAAAGCCCTTAGCAGTGGTATATTGGCCATATACCACACCTCCTCGGGCCTTATACATGAATATTCATGAGTTCTAACTTGGAAAAGCATTTATTAGCTTACAATTGTACAATTTATGCTCCCCTCATATAACCACGAAGACGGCCGGAAAGGAAGTTGTACTATACGTTTTATTTGATTTGGAAAACCTCAAACCCAACTTTTAGAACAATATTAGAGTATTATAAAAATGTATGAGTTTGTAATTTGTGAATGTTTTCTGGGGGTGCTCTAAGTTACTATTATATGTGTTTCAAGCATTGAGAAATAGCTGCTATATGCCCTTTAACAGACTTCAGTGCAGTAGCTCTCAAAATCCCTTCTCCGTATGTAGAGTTTTCAGCCATTACATGTGTCCAATTCAGCCATTACATTTGTCCACATTTGGCTCTGTGTAAACTACAATTCCGATGCTGTCTTTTAACATGGAGAAATGTCAATAATCATCGCTTTCACAACCGTATGCTAATATGCCCCTTATCTTTCATGTCAGCCAGAACTAATCTTTCAAATAAAGATACACTTACTGTAGCAGTTTTACACAGATCCATACACTGTGTGCCTCCAGTTGACAAACTACACTTCCTCCCCAGTTAGCTGACACACAGGTGTTGGGAGCACGCTAGATAGCTAATTAGCACAGGGCCTATGTCTTCCGTCTGTCTTCCGTAAACAAGTGCTGTAACATGGAGATAGGACCATGTGGGAACACTAACCCTATAAAGGTGTGTAGTAATTTAACCTTTTTGTGTTTTGAAAATTCTATTTAGCTGATATGAAAGTTTCCAAAAACGTACAGCAAGCGATGCGTGTTAATGTTGAGGTTCTTAACAAAACTCCCCCAGTCAGAAGATAATATCATCAAGAGGCACTAAAGCAGTTAGCGTCTATGAATGGGGTAGCAATGCAGGTGCATGAGAGAGAGACAATTTCACTGTTGTTCTACTGTTTTGAAGCTGAATGTAATGTTTATCAGTTTTCTACATGTGTACTAATATTCAGAGGCATTCAGTTGTTTCTATCTTTATCTATAGTTGTTACTATGGTGTGAACGGGAAATACAGTTGGCAGTGGTGTAAAGTAACTAAGTAGTCCTGTGTGGCTCAGTTAGTAGAGCATGGTGCTTGCAACGCCAGGGTTGTGGGTTCGATTCCCACTGGGGACCAGTATGAAAAATGTATGCACTCACTACTGTAAGTCACTCTGGATAAGAGCTTCTGCTAAATGACTGAAATGTAAAAGTAAAAAGGCTTTGAAGTACTACTGAAGTCGTTTTGGGGGTATTTGTACTTTACTATTTATATTTCTGGCAACTTTTACTCCACTACATTCCTAAAGAAAAGTTGTACTTTTTACTCCCATACATTTTCCCTGACACCCAAAAGTACTCGTTACATTTCGAATGCTCAGGCAGGACAGCAATATGGTCCAATTCACTCACCTATCGATATCACGCATTGTCACCCCTACTGCCCCTGATCTGGCGGACTCAGTAAACACAAATACTGCGTTTGTAAATGACATTTGAGTGTTGGAGTGTGTCCCTGGCCGTCCGTGAATAATATTATTTTTGAGTGAAAAAATAGAGTGAAGATAAGGTTATTAAGGAAAATAGCTCATAGTGTTGCTTAAAACAAACTGTAACCTTGTCCTAAATAGTTTTTGAGTCATTTATTCATTTCTGCAGTTGCTTTGTGTAATTTTTGTGCACCTGTCTAATGTGAATGAATGTTGTTTTGTCATTGTTTAGCTCCCTGATCTGTTGAAATTAGGTAATTGAACAAGAAGAAATATAATATCTTTTTTGAGGATAAAGAAAGTTCCAGAACTGTCAAGACTGTTGTCTGTTTCTCTTTATTACTACAGGCCTACTAGGATTAAGTCTGAGGCCTGTAACATCAACAGTGAGGACAAACCCAGCCTGGCCCTCTCCTTTCACACTGAGTCCAAACCTACAGTCTCTGGCTCCTTATTGACAGTCAAGTCCAGTTTGCACCGCAGGTACCAGAGATGGCATCAGTGAAGCTGGAAGACTGCAGTCAAACACTGGAGCTGAATGTCAACATTAAAGATGAAGAAGAGGAGGAGAAGATTTGGAAATCTGTTTCTCATGGTAAAAGAAGGTTCATTCCAACTTCCCACTGTGCATGAAAAGTTGCAGTACAACTGTTTCATGATTAACTGTTTCAATGAGAAGGTAGATGTTATTTCATGCTACTGAGACTTGCATGGATGACACCAGTATAGTCTGTTTTGGAATGGGTGGCCAGTAATAAACTGGCCCTGAACATCTAAAACTAAGAGCACTGTATTTGGTACAAATCATTTCCTAAGTTCTAGACCTCAGCTGAATCTGGTAATGAATGGTGTGGTTGTTGAACAAGTTTAGGAGACTAAATTACTTGGCATTACCTTAGATTGTAAACTGTCATGGTCAAAACATATAGATTCAATGGTTGTAAAGATGGGAAGAGGTCTGTCCGTAATAGATGCTCTGCTTTTTTGACACCACACTCTAAAAAGCAAGTTCTGCAGGTTCTAGATTTGTCTTATCTTGATTATTGTCCAGTCGTGTGGTTGAGTTCTGTAAGGAAAGACCTAGTTAAGTTAATAAGTATGTAGGTTATTGTCACGAGAATTGTTATCTCAATGGTTGAAGTCAAACACTTCTTAAATCTTTGAATAATTCCTGAGGTGTAAATCTCTAGTTTAAATAAATTAAACAATGACCCAATTCTGCAATGGTCAGCCTTTTATTCATTGAGAGCGCTCTGCCCTCTCAAGTTCAGAGTCCATCTTTTATACACACACATCAGAGTAAAAGTCCCACCCCGCTTTAGGCGGGCTGTATTTTTCCACTGTACACATATAAATCATTATCATATCCTGCAACATGTTTCATAATCTCTTCCAAGCCTAACGGTTTCCTCCCCTCCCTAAATTGGGAGGCCTATTTCCTTATCTTGGTTTCACAGTTGTCACAAGTTGTCAAGCCTAACAGTTCTCCTCCTTTGTTGTCTGGCCTAACTCCTACTCATATTGCTAAATAGTAACACAATGTCATAATCTTTACTTGTCCTACGCACACACATTATTAGATTATAGTCTCAAGATTCTAACACATTCCACAAAGTGGAGTGTAATAATTAGTCATTACCAAATTCTTCTATCAGTTATAGGTTAAGAACTTTTGTGAAAGAGCACAGTTTGAAAGATATGACATACAGACGCAAACCGGATGAACATCATGAAAATGATCAGAGAGGTTGAGGAGTAAAAACAAACAAAATAGAACTATTGTAAAATTGACTGTGTCCATAAAATGTATATAGTATGTATAAGCTGGAAGTAGAGGCCTAAGCGTTGTTGTTCACTAGTTTACTCCAATTAGGGGAGGGGTGGTGGGGTTGGAAAGTAATAAAGGAATATTTTATTTTTTTAAAGGATATGTGTATACAGTGAGGGAAAAAAGGATTTGATCCCCTGCTGATTTTGTACGTTTGCCCACTGACAATGACATGATCAGTCTATAATTTTAATGGTAGGTTTATTTGAACAGTGAGAGACAGAATAACAACAAAAAAATCCAGAAAAACGCATGTCAAAAATATTATCAATTGATTTGCATTTTAATGAGGGAAATAAGTATTTGACCCCTCTGCAAAACATGACTTAGTACTTGGTGGCAAAACTCTTGTTGGCAATCACAGAGGTCAGACGTTTCTTGTAGTTGGCTACCAGGTTTGCACACATCTCAGGAGGGATTTTGTCCCACTCCTCTTTGCAGATCTTCTCCAAGTCATTAAGGTTTTGAGGCTGACGTTTGGCAACTCGAACCTTCAGCTCCCTCCACAGATTTTCTATGGGATTAAGGTCTGGAGACTGGCTAGGCCACTCCAGGACCTTAATGTGCTTCTTCTTGTGCCACTCCTTTGTTGCCTTGGCCGTGTGTTTTGGGTTATTGTCATGCTGGAATACCCATCCACGACCCATTTTCAATGCCCTGGCTGAGGGAAGGAGGTTCTCACCCAAGATTTGACAGTACATGGCCCCGTCCATCGTCCCTTTGCTGCGATGAAGTTGTCCTGTCCCCTTAGCAGAAAAACACCCCCAAAGCATAATGTTTCCACCTCCGTGTTTGACGGTGGGGATGGTGTTATTGGGGTCATAGGCAGCATTCATCCTCCTCCAAACAGGTCGAGTTGAGTTGATGCCAAAGAGCTCGATTTTGGTCTCATCTGACCACAACACTTTCACCCAGTTCTCCTCTGAATCATTCAGATGTTCATTGGCAAACTTCAGACGGGCCTGTATATGTGCTTTCTTGAGCAGGGAGACCTTGCGGGCGTTGCAGGATTTCAGTCCTTCGCGGCGTAGTGTGTTACCAATTGTTTTCTTGGTGACTATGGTCCCCGCTGCCTTGAGATCATTGACAAGATCCTCCTGCGTAGTTCTGGGCTGATTCCTCACCGTTCTCATGATCATTGCAACTCCACGAGGTGAAATCTTGCATTGAGCCCCAGGCCGAGGGAGATTGACAGTTATTTTGTGTTTCTTCCATTTGCGAATAATCGCACCAACTGTTGACACCTTCTCACCAAGCTGCTTGGCGATGGTCTTGTAGCCCATTCCAGCCTTGTTTAGGTCTACAATCTTGTCCCTGACATCCTTGGAGAGCTCTTTGGTCTTGGCCATGGTGGAGAGTTTGGAGTCTGATTGATTGATTGCTTCTGTGGACAGGTGTCTTTTATACAGGTAACAAGATGAGATTAGGAGCACTCCCTTTAAGAGTGTGCTCCTAATCTCAGCTCGTTACCTGTATAAAAGACACCTGGGAGCCAGAAATCTTTCTGATTGAGAGGGGGTCAAATACTTATTTTCCTCATTAAAATGCAAAATCAATTTATAAAATTTTTGACATGCGTTTTTCTGGATTTTTGTTGTTGTTATTCTGTCTCTCACTGTTCAAATAAACCTACCATTAAAATTATAGACTGATCATTTCTTTGTCAGTGGGCAAACGTACAAAATCAGCAGGGGATCAAATCCTTTTTTCCCTCACTGTATGAGTCCCGGACTGGAACCCCTACATAGATACTAAACAGATGTTGAACTGAAAAATGTATCGTTAATTCCCTGCGTTGTATATTTATCTTGGAATACTCTTACACACTGTATATAGGCTACTGTATCAATCATTCATTTGTTCATGTCATCACACACCATGCAAGCCATTGAAATGCAATCAAGCATTTTTGGTTTTAAAATAACAAAGCAACCCTTGAATAATTAGCATAAACAATAAATAAACCGTTCCATTTCGGAAATTTCATTCACGAATCAATGCAACTGTTTTTAGTCTTTGCTGTAATAAAGGCTTAGCAATAAAACGTTTCAACAGACTCTCTGGTACGCTTATCATTTATTTAGTATTTAGTGCGCTTCAACCTGTCAGAAAAGCTCAGTGTATATGGTGGATTTGATTACCTGGATGTGCGTATATTCTTCAGCTTTTGTATTTGATTTGATTAAAACACACCATTCACCCTCTGAATGGCACACATACACAATCCATGTCTCAATTGTCTCAAGGCTTAAAAGTCTTTCATTAATCTGTCTCCTCCCCTTCATCGACACTGAAGTGGATTTAACAAGTGGCATCAATAAGGGATCATAGCTGTCACCTGGTCAGTCTGTGTCATGGAAAGAGTTCATAATGTTTTGTACACTCAGTGCATATCACACCAATTGACTTTTTTTTATTCTGTTCACACAGGTGACATTGAGACATTCATTACATCCAGAGAGCAACAGCAGGAAGATCGCAGAGCTAAGAGGTCTCACCACTGCCCACATTGTGAGGAGATTTTCCCAATTCTATCAAAGCTAAAAATACACCTAAAAATACACACAGGAGAGAATCTGTATTCCTGCACTGACTGTGGGAAGAGCTTCACACGATCACAGGATCTGACAGTTCATCAGAGAGTGCACACAGGAGAGAAGCCTTACTCCTGCTCTGATTGTGGGAAGAGTTTCTCTCGACTGGACAGCTTAAAAATTCATGAACGTATACATACAGGAGAGAAGCCTTACTCCTGCCCTGACTGTGTAAAATGCTTCACAAGATCAGCTGAGTTAAAAATTCATCAGAGAACACACACAGGAGAGAAGCCCTACTCCTGCTCTGACTGTGGGAAGGGTTTCTCTCGACTGGGCAACTTAAAAACACATGAACGTATACACACAGGAGAGAAGCCTTACTCCTGCACTGACTGTGGGGCAAGTTTCTCTCGACTGGATACCTTTAAAAACCATGAACGTATACATACAGGAGAAAAGCCTTACTCCTGCTCTGACTGTGTAAAATGCTTCACAACATCATCTGACCTAAATGTTCATCAGAGAACACACACAGGCGAGAAGCCTTACTCCTGCTCTGACTGTGGAAAGATGTTCTCTCGACTGGGCCACTTTAAAAAACATGAACGTATACACACAGGAGAGAAGCCTTACTCCTGCTCTGAATGTGGGGCAAGTTTCTCTCAACTGGGCACCTTAAAACAACATGAACCTATACATACAGGACAAAAGCCTTACTCCTGCTCTGACTGTGTAAAATGCTTCACAAGATTAGCTGAGTTAAAAATTCATCAGAGAACACACACAGGAGAGAAGCCTTACTCCTGCTCTGATTGTGGGAAGAGTTTCTCTCGACTGGGCAACTTAAAAACACATGAACGTATACACACAGGAGAGAAGCCTTACTCCTGCTCTGAATGTGGGACAAGTTTCTCTCAACTCAGCACCTTAAAACAACATGAACGTATACACACAGGAGAGAAGCCTTACTGCTGCTCTGAATGTGGGACAAGTTTCTCTCAACTCGGCTCCTTAAAACAACATGAACGTATACACACAGGAGAGAAGCCTTACTTTTGCTCTTAATGCGGCAAGAGATTCTCCTGATTGGGCAACGTAAAAACACACCAATGGTTACACACTGGAGAGAAGACTTATCACTGCGCTGACTGTGAGACGAGATTCTACAGATTGGGCAATTTAAAAAGAAACCAACGTATACATAAGAAGTGGTAGTGGATTGGATCAAATGAAGAAAGCGTAGAACACTATTGTAATCCTATTGTTTCTCACTGTGAGAGAACTGTGCAGAGAAAAGAGCACATTATAGAATGTTAGCATCTCTTTACTTTACTGATCAGTGTTCACCTTGTCAGTTTTGGTGTGTTTTGTCTGTTTCTACTGTAATGATATTGAGATGACCTTGGATTTGCCCTTAGGGTTGAATATCCTCTGTGAGGCGTCTCACAATGGAGTCTGATGGTTGACTGGGTGGTACTGCTTCCCTCTGCAGTTTTCTGTGGGAATGAGCTAGTAGACACAACATACACTGAGTGTACAAAACATTAAGGACACCTGCTCTTTCCATGACATAGACTGACCAGGTGAACCCAGGTGAAAGCTATGATCCTTAATGATGTAGTTGTGGTGTATTTATTATGGATCCCCATTAGCTTTCAGCAGAAAACAAGAAACTGCAGTTGCAGTGGGCTAAGGAATGAAAACACTGGACCTGGTCTGATGAATCCCAGTTCCTGCTGTTTCACACTGATGGGAGGACTAGGGTATGGAGAAAACCATTAGTACATGCATCCATGCTGTGTGTCAGCATTGCAGGCTGGTGGTGGTGGTGTGGGGTGTGTTTTCATGGCACACATTGGGCCCTTGATAAAAGTAGAGCAACATTTGAATGCCACAGGATATCTAAACATCATTGCCAATCAGGTGCATCCCTTCATGGCAGCAGTGTATCCATCTGCAAAATATATTTTTTTCAGCAGGATTATGCCCCATGCAACAAGCCTTGTCCAGGAATGGTTCCAAGAACATGACAGTGAATTCCGCTAACTGCAGTGGCCTGCCGAGTCACCAGATCTCAATCCAATTGTGCATCTGTGGGAGGAGATGGAATGAGCTATTTGGGGTAGAGATCCACTCCCAGCCAACTTGATAGAACTGTGGGAAGCATTGCAGTCAACATGGGCCAGCATCCCTGTGGAATGCTCTCAACACCTTGGACAGTCCATGCCCCGACGAATTGAGACTGTTCTGAGGACAATGGGGGGGGGGGGGGGGGTGCAACTCAATATTAGGCAGGTGTTCCTAATGTTTTGCACACTCAGTGTACATCAGATAAAGATGGTGTGATGATCAGTTTGGGTGGATTATTTTATATTACTAAACAACTTTTGTTTAATGATAAACAGGCTATGAATTGACTACTTGTGTTTTATAAATTGTCTTTTAAAACTAGATTCATTATTTTATTAATTGATTATGAATGTATTTGAATAACTGTATTGAAGTTAATTGATCTGGCGTGTTGGGCCAGTAACTGAAAGGTCGCTGGTTTGAATCCCGAGCCAACTAGTCGAAAAATCTGTTGTTGTGCCCTTGATTAAGGCAATTAACCTCTATTGGTCCTATAAGTCGCTCTGGATCAGAGCATCTGCTAAATGACGAAAAATTATGTTTGTACATTAATTTATATTGGGCAACCTCTTCTTCTCTTGTGTATAATTAAATGAAACAAACTGTTTTAAGTGAAATAGTTAGTGTCTATTTCAATCTTCTACCAACCATCCCTATGCCTGGTGTAGGCCTAGAACCATAGAGAGAAGATACGGCCAGATCTGTCATAACAGCCTGGAAGTAAAGCTGCACTGGGAGACACATTTTAAATGGAATACATTGAATACATGCAGCAGAGTGGAAAAAATCACAGGAAAACACGATTTAAATGTTTTGTCGGAAGGGCTGTGGTCACCATTCATGTAATACATTAAATATATACATCAGACGGTATTGGGGAGCTATTTCATAGGGTTTTCACAGGTACATTATTTTCCCATTTCAATCTTATACCAACCGGACTGAATTTACAATATAGGGGGGTTTGTAACTAGGTTTACTTTTGAAACTTAAGTATATTTAAAACCAAATACTTTTAGACTTTTACTCAAGTACTATTTTACTGGGTGACTTTCACTTTTACTTGAGTCATTTTCTATTAAGGGATCTTTACTTTTACTCAAGTATGACAATTGGGTACTTTTTCCATCACTGCCTACCTGTTCTATTAAAATATATTCATCCTATTTCTCCAATGCCAAACCAGTGTGTCTTGTTTGCATCGAAACTGTGGCTGTGTATGAATCTAAGCATGGTACTTTCAGAAGTAGATTTTCCACCCAAGACTTGAGGCCGAAGTTCGACACAGAAAGGAAGGTAGGCCTAAGGAGTGAACACCCTGTGTGTTCTACAGTGGAGATTTTAGCATGTACATATTTTATTATTATTATTGAACCTTTATTCAACTAGGCAGACTAGCTAAAATTCTGTTACAAATGGTTTTAGTAGTCCGACAATGTCACTAATCTGGATTTAGACTGTCTGCTACTTCAGGTCTAAATAGGGGTATAATCTATACCTTGTGACAATGTAGGACTACTGAAACCATTGTAAGACATACTTTTTGTTAGCCTTTAAGGCGTCAGCATGCTTCCCAGCCGAAACAGTTCGGAAGAGTTTGTGCATATATTATGACAACATTTTGTTTTTGTTTTGGACTTATGGTAAGGGTTTTTTCAGCTGTTCTGGCACACAACATTTTTTCCTCGAGTCAAGCCGAAGTCTGTAGCCGAAGGGGAAGGGGGTTATTGGTCAACAGTAGGTATTCTTCAATAATGTATTTGTCCTTAAATGAGAGACGAGTCGTTTTCATGCAGATTTTTTCATTGAGCAACAAACATCTTAGTTAAATGTAAAATTGCACCACTAAGATCTCCTGGGCAAAAACATCAACATTAAAGACAGATTTCTTGAGTTTTCTGACTATTTTGAGGAAGTGGTTATAGACCCTTTTCCAGTACATGACACACTGACGTCACAAACAGACCGTGACTATAGGACCTAGGCCTTCAGAGGGACCAAAAATCTAACAATAAGTTGAATAAAAAAACAAACATGAAAAGAACAGAAAACATAGCATCACTTAATACGCCAGACATTATATATTCTGTAGTCGGCCCATTCTAGTTCTAGTGAAGGAGGAGCAATGCTTTTTGATGACATTATGAATGAATCAAACAGGTCGTGCTTCGGGCTGCCGCGCACACAGACAGAACCCGCATGGACACAACATGACACATAGAATTTTGAAGATGGCGCCGACAGATATGGCAGCTCTGCTTCTAGCTCCTAAGCAACTTTGCAGTATTTCTTACATTATTTGGCCAGTATTTTTTTTGTGTTATTACATTACAGCCGGAAATAACTTTTGGATATCAGAGCGGCAGTAACTCACCTGCCATCACTAGCCGGCTTCCACCCGGTTACGCAACCCTGCAGCTTAGAGGCTACTGCCCTACATATATAGACTTGGAATCAATGGCCACTTTAATAATGAAACACTAGTCACTTTAATAATGTTTACATATTTTTGCTTTACTCATCTCATATGTATATACTGTATTCTATTCTACTGTATTTTAGTTTATGCCACTCCGACGTTGCTCATCCTAATATTTATATATTTCTTCAATCCATTCTTTTACTTTTAGATTTGAGTGTATTGTGTGTATTGTTGTGAATTGTTAGATACTACTGCATTGTTGGCGCCAGAAACACAAGCATTTCGCTACAACCGCAACAGCATCTGCTAAATATGTATATGTGACCAATACAATTTGATTTGTTTTGAACATAATGCACTGTTTACACAGCTTACGGTGGCCAGCACCACTAGCACCACTGTGGTCCTCTGTAGCTCAATTGGTAGAGCATGGCGCTTGTAACGCCAGGGCAGTGGGTTCGATCCCCGGGACCACCCATACATAAAAATGTATGCGCACATGACTGTAAGTCGCTTTGGATAAAAGCGTCTGCTAAATGGCATATTATTATCACACTATCACCAATAGAGACAACAACAGTGTCACATCAAAGGTGAAAGGATCGTGGTGCTGAAAGGACAGCAACCGTAATACCTGTGCACTCCATGGCGCTGAAGGAGAGCCAGTTTTGGTCAAACACAGAGACAGGGCTGATAGCCAGGAGACAGCAGTCTCACACAGCATCAAATAATGTTAGAGAATAAGCCGCCCATTCACTCCAGTAGGCCCCATGAAGTCAGAACAATACAATAGCACAACCATTTCCTTTCCTAAATGAAATTAACAAACCAGCTATTACTTCCCATTGCAAATATATTTTATCACGTTCATCACACTAACTGGTGATACAAAGTTTAAATGCAACAATGTTTTACAGTCATTGTAAGTGAGGACCTGGTGGACCTATTGGGAAACCACACAATCATTTTTGGGCTCATTAAATCTTGGGCTCATTAAATGTTTTTAATGTAGGGCTCATAAAATGCATTTAATATATGTCTGATCAGGCTCAGGTAGCATCAGGTTTGTATTTTCATGCTGATCAAAGCTCTAATCAAATACAGACATTTATAAGATGTATAATGCTTTTGAATGACACTTCCGGTTTTGGCGGAAAATACCGGGTTACCCGGGAGAAGAGTGATTTATTCTCGGGATGGAACATTTGTAAAACACCGGGGAAATATTAAACCCTATTGCGCATACCAGTTGATTCACAAGACACCAACTAAGTAACTTACATATACAGTATCTTCATTAGGCCTAATGGCATTTCATGTCCATGATAGGAAGTTTGTTGTAGTGACTCAGTAAGGCTAATTGTAAAAGTAACCCTCTAAAGTGCCATGTTTGTACAATTTATTATGTGGAGGAAACATTTAGGCAGCCAGGACCATACACCAGGACCGCTCCGTAGGCCGCACTGTAGGCCTAGCTCTTACTGCAGTCCAGTGCCATGGACATCTTTGAAGTTTGGCCTCTAGTAATTTAGGACGGCAACTTTATGAAGGCCTCCTCACCCTGGTCTTATCGTACAAGGCTCTACAGACATATAAAATAAAGACAGGCTATTTTTATTGTTCATATTATTTGCGTTGATGATGTATTGAAGTCAAATGGTTCAACATTCAAATGTAGTTGGATGGACCACACAGGACTGCTTGGAAAACAGGGAAGAGGCAGTTTCGCGTGCTGCTAAAGGAAGACGAGAGCGGCCATGATGGCTACCTCCATCCTCCCGCGTCTTTTTCTATCGGTGCAGACAGGGGTTACCTCATGTATGCTGGGCAGCCTCGTTTTTGCAGGAAGTGCAGCACGTACGGGCACCTCGCTGATGCCTGCACCCAGACAAGGTGCAGAAACTGTGGGACCCTCGGCCATGTAATGAGGGATTGCACCGTGCCTAAGCGCTGCAGTCTGTGCAGCTCAGAGGAGCACCTGTTCCGTCACTGCCCAAAGGCAGCCCCCTCCTACGCCAGAGCGGTGAGCGGGAAAAGAGCAGATGAGGGAAAAGTTATAGAGCTACGCGCTATTGAGGAGGTCGTGGAGGAGCTAGTGATGGAGAGAGAACTGCGAGAGTCTGAGGAGAGCGGGAGTGAGGCGCCATCATCACCTCATGAGGAGAGCGGAGCGGGAGACAGGAGCTGGAGCAAGCAAATGGAGGAGGCTACGGGAGAGCCCACCGCGCCCTCCGCTCCGGAGAGCTGGACCACGGTGGGAGAGAGGAGGAAGTGCTCTGTCAAGAGGAAGCAGATGAGCCCTGTTTCCCCACTCATCCGCATGGAGGCGACGGAGGAGTCCGCCCTGGGGGGGGAATCGTTTCAGTTGTTTTGCAAGCGGGGAGTCTGAGGAGAAAAGCGCGGGAAACCCGGGCAGCGCAGAGGAGACTCTGCTTTCCCTGTCAGGCGGGAGCTCTACCGACAGCAGCGGTCTCGCACCCAGCGGTGTTCCAGCACCCACACTGACTGAGGAGGAAAGGGTTTTCCCGACCCCTATCTTTGTGGACAGTCCTCCCCCTGGGGACCACCGTTTCCCAGACAGGCCTCCTAACGAGGAACTGTACTTAAAGTGAGTCTGGAAATTCATGTCATATTTAGATAGTTGTCTGCTTCCCTCCTTTCCCCATGTCGTCCCTTTTTAACATAGCTAGCATAAACGCTAGAGGGCTTAGGAACCCCGTTAAAAGGGCGACTGTTTTTTCCCATTTGTCTTCCATTTGCTTCTCTGTGTGTTTTTTACAAGAAGTACATTTAAAAGATCAAAATGATGTGGAGAGATTTACGAGGGAATGGGTTCAGGGAGAGTCAAGGTGGAGTGTTGGCGGGGTGCATTCTACAGGGGTTGGTGTTCTATGTGGAAATAGGGATTTAAAAATAGTGGGAAGTTTTTCGGCAGTACACGGGAGGGTTTTAATAGTAGATATTGATTGGAGGGGTAAATGTCTTCGGTTAATTAATGTATATGCACCATCGACACCCAAGGAAAGGAGGGAAATGCTGAACAACCTAGACGCTATTTTTATGACAAACAGACAGGTTATAATGGGGGGAGATTTTAATGTATCATATGACCGGGGTAATCTGGGAGGGCATCTTGTAAAAAACCTAATAGAGAAATATAATTTGGTGGATACTTATAGAGTGGCGCATGCAAATGATCCCGGTTTCACCTGGGGAAACAGCAGGGGCGCGAGGAGCCGCATAGATTATGTGTTTGTTCCGCGTGGACTCGGTGTGTCCTCTGCACGCGTCACTCCGGTTTTTTATTCTGACCACAGTTGCCTGTCTGTGGCAGTAGAATTAAAAACAATTGAATTTGGAAAAGGATATTGGAAAATTAATAATGGTATTTTACATGACAAAACATTTGAGACTAGATTTAGGTATTTTTTCCAGGGCTGTGTAACCATGAAATCCTTTTATTCTACTGTCATAGACTGGTGGGAGAGCACAAAATTACGAATCAAGATTTTTATTCAGAATTATTGCAAAGATAAAGCACGTAATAAATACAAAGATTTTTATAAGTTGCAGAACGAACTAGAAGATCTGCACATCCAAGGTAATTTGAATGGTGGTGGTTTAGATAAAGACACATTGTGTAACCTGCAGAAAAAGCAGCAGGCCTTTTTTGAAAAGAAAGCTCGAGATTTCATGTTTAAAACTCAACAAGATAAATGGGATAATGATGAGAAGTGCTCTGCATATTTTTTCAAACAAATTAAGTCACGGGGAAAGAGGAGGACCATTTCGGCTTTATTGAATCAAGACGGGGAGACGGTTGAGGATGGAGATGGCATGCTTGGTGTCGCTACCCAGCACTTTTCTCAGCTATTCCAAAAGCAAACAATTAATTATGAGAAGGGGACTACTTTTTTAAAATGTGTGGATGTGCAGATACCTTTAGATATTAGAGACCAATTAGAAGGGGAATTGAATTTAGATGAAATATATATGGCACTGAAGAGCATGAAAGATAACAAAGTACCAGGAGTGGATGGGCTCTCTAAAGAGTTTTACATAGTTTTTTGGGATTTAATTGGATGTCATCTTTTGGAAGTATTTAGAGTTATTTTTGGTTTGGAGCATATGGGAGGTTCAATGTGCGAGGGGGTTATCTCGCTACTTTACAAAAAGGGAGACCCCAAGACACTAGCAAATTGGAGACCTTTAACAATGTTGTGTGTAGACTATAAATTATTAAGTAAAGCCATAACTAATCGTCTGTCTTCTGCCATGGCATATGTTGTTGGTTTAGACCAAACATGTGGTGTGGTAGGGAGAAAGTTAACCTGGAACTTGCAATTGCACAGAGACGTTCAAGCATATTTAGAGGAAAGGCACCTGCCAGCTATTACTGTAAATTTGGACCAGGAAAAAGCCTTTGACATGGTAAACCATGAGTTTTTGTTTAGAGTTCTGAAAAAATGTGGTTTTGGAAAGAATTTTATGAAATGGGTAAAAATTCTTTATAGTAATGTGGGAAGCAGAGTAAATATTAATGGGAATATTGGAAATGTAATCAAGCAATTACGAGGTGTCAGACAGGGGGACCCTCTCTCTGCGCTATTGTATGTTTTATATATTGAACCTTTCGCATGTGCAATTAGGACAAATTACAACATCAAAGGCATTATATTACCTGGAGGGGATATTCTAAAAATTTCACAATACGCAGACGACACCATTTTATATTTACAAGACGACCTGAGCTTGAAAGAGGTTATCAAAGTCATTGATGAGTTCTCTGTTGCCTCCGGGTCTAGGATTAACAAGAATAAAACAGAAATAAAATATATGGGACAGTGGAAATGGAGATCTGATCAGTTATGTGGTTTGACTGTGTGCACAGGACCAATGGTAGTGCTCGGGATATCTTTCGGAAATCAAATTAAAGATGACATGGTTAATTGGAAAGAAAAACTACTTTCGCTTAATAAAAGATTGGGACTGTGGAAAGTGAGGCGACTATCTTTTAGTGGCAAGGTGTTAGTGCTGAAGCCGGACATTCTGCCTTCATTACTCCACCTTGCATATGTGTTTCCCATGCCGGTGTCTCTAAGAAAAATGTTCATACGTGTACTGTTTAATTTCTTTTGGGGGGGATATGAGTACATCCGGAGAGATCGGATGTACCAGCCTATAGAGGCTGGTGGAAGGGATTTCCCTCATATTCCTCTCAAACTAGATGCGTTGTTCTACTCAAACGTTTGTTGTCTTTTGTCGTCTTCTGTACACAAATGTAATATATTAATCAAATTCTGGCTGTCCATACCGTTAAGGTTTATGGTGGAGTGGGATAATAGTAAGCCAAACGCTGAAATTATCCCATTACATTTTAAGAAAATAGTTGAATGGGCAAGGAAAAACCCTGTCTGCAAAGTAAAAGAAAATGTAATCAACCACAGACTGCTATATGTGAAATTGATAGAAAATTGTTGTCCTAGAGACCGATTACCAATATCACCTTCCACCTGGCTACGGGCACAATTAAAAGGTTTAGACAACAGACTGAAAGATTTTAATTGGCTTGTTTTACACAGACGTCTTCCGGTCCGTTCAACATTATATGATCATAATTTGACCCTGAATAAATTTTGTCCCAGGGACAACTGTTTCGCAATTGAAACAATTCCCCATGTTTTATGGGAATGCTCTTTTGCCCAAATAGTTTGGAAGAAAATTAAAATAGATTTTAATATTTTAAAAAACATTGATTATGAAGGGGTAGCCAAATTTGAACTAAAAAATCGACAGTATCGACAAGGTTCGTAACTACGACAGTACGACTAGGTTCGAAGAATTACACCGGCAAGGTCCGTAGCTACGAGGATACGGCTAAGGTTCGGGAAATTTTAGATAATACTGGTGACTGGCAAGGTTCGTAACTAAGGGTTGCGGCTAGGTTCAGCACAGTGTTTTGAATAAAATAGACGCGGCTGTAATACTGGTGACTGGCAAGGTCCGTAACTAAGGGTTGCGGCTAGGTTCAGCACAGTGTCTTGAATAAAATAGAAGAGGCTGTGTGCCCAAATAGATTGTGTGTGGAACATGGGTGTAATTGATGACTGTGTGACATATTTGACTGTATGATAGGATTATGACTGTGTATTGTGAGTGAGGGCGATAACTGTGCACTATTTTTGCTGGGTGATAACTGTATACTACGCTTAACTGTGTACCATTTTTGGCTGTGAATACAAAGAATATTTTAAAACAGTAAATAATGAGAATTACAAATAGGAAATAAGGTTTAAATTGTGCAAACGTTAACAAAAGACACCTATAGGAGGTACTATAGAAAGTTAAACAGTGCGAGTGTTGTCGTATGCATGAAAGTGTGAATGATAAACCTGTATATCTTGATAGAAAACAAATTGGGAATCATAAGACGTCTGTGGCTGTCCAAACGGTATAATTTGGGAATAACTGTTGGATTTGTGGTTGCTTAAACCATATAACCCGTTAAAAACAATTGGGAACATAAAGCTAAAGTGATTAATTGTGAGACTGAATTAAAACGTTTGAACTGATATATTTGAAATATAACGTTTGGTGTTTGAAAAAGCATAATACTGCTTTTGAATAGTTGTGTCGAAACAATTCGGTTTATTATTTGATCTAACGTTTGATGTTTGACGTAGAATAATACTGGTTTTAGGTGCTTGGTTTGGGCTATTTGGTTTATTATTTGATCTAACGTTTGATGTTTGACCGTGCAAAATACTGGTTAAACAATTAGAGCGAAATAATTCGGTTTATATAAACGTGCACCAACTTTAACTAATTAGGTGGGAATTATTTGATTTAAATAAATGGACTGGAGTACTTTGAGTAACGGCGGAATATTGGAGGCGCGCTGGGACGAGAAGCAGCTCCTCACAGCTCCTCAAAAAGGTAGAGTTGCGAGGGGAGGGGCTGGAGAGAGCGAAAGTGTGGCTTTTGGAGCCATGAAAAGACTGGGAGATGGCTGGGAACGCATGTGGGTATCTGACGAGAGAGTGTTCTAAACTTGCTCACCGAGCGTAGACGTGCGTTGGGTGAGAGAGTAAAGAATATTTACATGTGCGTTTTTGGTAATTTGGCAGACGCTCTTGTCTAGAGCGATTTATGGGAACAATTGGGGTTGAGTGCCTTGCTCGAGGGCACATCGGCAGATTTTTCGCCTGGTCGGCTCGGGGATTGGAACCGGCGACCTCTCGGTTGTTGGCGCGGCGCTATTGGTCACTAAACTGCCAGCCGCCCCATATGAGTTTAAGATTGTGGCGTTGTTGGATAATATGATGGCGGAATAAACTGACCATAAGTAATGTTGTTTTAGACGTAATGTATAATATAGTACAAAACAAATAGAGGGTTAAATTGAACTAATTATCATGGTAGAGCTAACGTAGTACAGTGAGGGAACTTCATTTTGTGTCAGAGGGTAAGATGAGATCATTAATGGTACTATTAGTGGAAATCTATTTATCATTTCAAGGCATGGAGTAATAATCTGCATTTATGAGTGTGAATTCCACGGCTGATGTGTTGATTGAATGGGTACGATGGAGTATTTGGTTTGGTAATGTTGAATGGACTATTTGTAGCGAGCGTGTTTAGGGGGTAAATAGAAAAACTAAATTATACAATAGGGAATCAAAGAGAGAGATAGTTTTTGCTGAGGTGAAAGCTACTGCGATTTTCATTTGGTGACGTCACTTGCTCTATGAACTGGAAGTAGTTACTTTGAGAGCATCGCAGATAGTGTGAAGTGACTGGCGTTGTCCCTGGTTCGAACACAGGTAGGGACAGTAGACAAAGCTTTCGCAGTGGGGCTATATACCTAGATTACTATGTGAAAGGTTGAATTAGATAGCTTAAATAGAAGTATTCTAGAAAAGTCTATGAAAATATGTAATAAGGTTACCATGCGCTCTCCCCGAAGGAGCAAGGGGAGGGTGAGAGACAGTATAGTTCAGATGATAAGAATGTCATTAAGCGTATGCTGACCAACGATAGCAAGTATTTGTTTTATTAATTAGGGCATAATCAGAGAGAACAGTTAAATACATTGAATAGCGAACTGAAATGGGTTAGCGGGGAAATACAAGATAGATGGACCATTTTGAAACGATAATTTATTTTGGTTAGGATGAAAGTATGCATTGGCTGTTGTGCTGGGGAATGGCGCCAGCCTGTAGTGGGTTATGGATTTGTTACATAAACTTATATTTTGGACTGGGGTGATAAAATAGGTTACAATTGTAGCATAATCAGAAAAAAGACACAATTTAATGTGAATTAGTTATTACAATTGTTGTTGATAGTTGTTACGGTTATTATCATTGATCCAGTAATGATATAAGGATAGTAGAGGAAGGCAGGGGATTTAATCTCATTCAGGGAAGTTATATTAGGAAGAAAATACCATTAAATGAGGGAACATTTGATGTAACTGTGATTGTATTGGCTAAAAACTCAAATATGACATATACAGGGAGGACAGGAACAATGGAAGGGAAGACAGGTTTTCCTAGGGAGTTGAATAAATAATTGATAAATGGATCATTTGAGATGAGATCACATGTAGCAGAGTTAGGGTAATCAATTAAATAATCATAGTATACTCGAGGAATTTTGAGTGGTTTAATGGATTAGTTAGGAGGAATTAGAATGATACAAACAATTATTGATGGGTTAAGACTGGGAATATCTATCATGTTTTGTGTGTACTACCATCTTTAGAATATAACTAGGAGAAAGAGATTAGCTCATCTCAGTTAGGCAGAATTTAGGTCATAAAAGTGAGCTATCAAATTGAGTGAGGCCTGGTTATTTGTGATTGTTGTTTTTTCAAATTGGGTTAAAATGGGTTCACAGAGCCAGAGGCTGTACAGAGAAAGGTGGAGCCCCCATGTTGTCCTAGTGAAAGAACATTCAGAGGAATGTTTATCACTAGGTAAATATATAAAACAAGGGAAGAACATTACTGACTGGCAGAATACACAAAATGGGGATCAGTATGGCCACTCCACTGGGAGATAAATTAAGTTAAATGGGAGAGCAAAAACCCAGCCCCGTGTCCATCTGGAGATAAGTTTTAACGGATGACAGGAAGAGATTTTCTTAACTCAGGAACAGGAGGGTGAGTTAGCAGCAATTCTGTTCAAATTATGGTCACAAGGACAACAGATGTAGGACTAATAAAGGGGGTAGCTCCAGTACAAGTGATTCCTCGATTCAATAATAGACCATACCAAAAATGATACTATGAAACCAGAAGCAATAAAAGGGATAACACCTACATTTGAGCATTTACTTAAGGGAGGGGTGATAATTCCTGGAGATGTGGTACAATGCAACTCTCCATTATTTCCTGTTAGAAAGGAGGCACCTAGCGCCGACTGGAGGATGGTCATGGACTTACAGTTAGTTTCAGAAAGTCTTACAATCAAAGCCCAGGCTATAACAAAAAATTTGGGAAAGTTTGAACATAGGGAAGGATGCAAATGTTAGTTTATATAGATGATATTCTATTGGCTAATCCCACTCAGGAGGGATGTAAGAGGGATACAATCCAATTGTTAACCTTCCTGGAAGAACAGGGACACAAAGTGAGCAGAAAGAAACTTAAACTTTGGTAGATCGAGGTCATTTACCTAGGACACACTATAACACAGGAGGGGAGAATGTTAAACTCATCCATAAAAACTGCTATATTTGGAGCGCCAAAACCGTTAAAACAAAAAACAAATGATGAGTTTTTGGTAATGATAAAGTGCTGTAAAGTTTGCGTACTCCATTATGTACTGCATACGGGTAAATTAAGTGATCTTATCTATGGGAAGGCAATGGTAGCCCATGGTAAAATAATTTGGAACTCTAAGGAGGCATACATACATCAGGGATGTTATCCAAATGGTAGAGAGTAACGAGGGATATGACATTGGTAGTGATTTAAAGATGATTAGGTTTTCTGGTGGGCTATTAGATATAACTGGGTTAATCATGAACATAGAGATTTTTATTCTTTGTTGCTAGACAGAAGACTTAGGTGACTTAAGAAATAGACTTGTCATGTCCAACAATTAGTCTTCAGGTCAAGCCCGGGAGAGCCTGGGTAGAACAGAGTTTGAACTAAACATAAGTGTTTTTATAAGATAAGAGATTGATTGATTGGATTACTAATTGATTCTGAACTGGATGAAAGTTGAATTTAGCTTCCATAAAAGACAAAGGAAGTGGGAGGAGCAATAAAGGAGCAAAAGATAATCTAAAAAATGAAAGGCATGGCAATAGGATGATAAATTACATAAGAAATGGTTTAGAAAGGTGGTAATATTGACACATGGGCAAATCATGTGTCAAAAAGGGGGAGTGATAGGATTAAATAATATTGATAGAATTAAATAAAAATACTTAAAAAGAAAAAACAACAATAGAAATTGAGAGCTGAGCATGTATGTGTGAAGATAGTTTATTAACCACACCCGTATGTCAGAGGTTTTGTGCCCCACAGGTGAACTAAAGGAGAAGGTGACCCACTCTATCACACCAGGAGACTGGGTGTGGATCCAGTCCCTAAAAGAAGAAAAACTGGAAGCAGGCCTGTTGGGAAGGGCCCTATCAAGTCCTATTAGATCAATCTGGGTGCATGTCACACACTGCAAAAAGGTAAACCCAGTTACACCTGATGAACAAACACAGAGTTAGGAGAAAGATCCGATCATCCACTATGGTTCGGGGGTTGCCTCCTTAACGAAGATTCCCTTACCCTGTCTGATCATCCCTGTGTGAGTTTGGTAGAAGGTAAAGTAATGGGTTGGCGTCTGACATGTTCTCAGGGCAAGGGTGGGGATTCACAGGTCTCCTGACGGTAGGTAGCTGTCTGATTGTGGGGGCCATATTCCTAACACACTCAAACCCTTCTGATCAGCCAAAAGTAGTAGTTAACCTAAAACAAGTTGATAAAATAATACCTGAGCACAGTCTATGAAGGCATAGGAGACAGCTAGACGTAGGGAAAGGGGAAGATTAGGGACTTTAGGGGAGGACATCACTATATGTGTGTCGCCGTGTACATCCTGGGACTATGTAGTTGCTCATATCGAGAGCGTGGGGGATATGTAAATCTCCATATACAGTTTGGGGACAGGTGTAGTGTTGTGAGGGTAGGGAATTACCAGAAATGGCAGTGCGACCCATAGAAGGGTAGGTACTGTCTGAATGTCTGAAGTACGCAAAAACAGGTTTATCCCCATGCAAACCACCTGGGAATGTGGTGAAAGAGTCTTGTAGTAACTTGAACTATCAGTATCCCCGATAACAAACTCATTCCGACCTAGGTTGCCTACGTTTGAAGTCTCAGGGGATTCTAATCGTTTTTCTAGGACTAGTAAGATAGGATACAGAGTAGGGCATCTTAGCTCTGCTCCTACACAGAGAATATCACAACTGAAAGAGAACATGACTAATATTTCCTATTTGTTGCAGACAGAGGATTGTAGGACCAAAACCAGGCCTGTGCTGACATCTGATGGTTGTGTGGTGATAACTGATTGTGAACTCAACTACATATGTAAACAATCAAACGTGTCAGAGACTGGTGAGTTGTCAAATAGAAAGTAGGACCTCCTCCCGGGATCCTTTGATGAAAGGATCCTGTGATGGGATAGGATTACCTCGAGAGGTTCCAGAACAATTCAAAGCTAGGAATCAGACCGCAGTTGAGTTTGAATCAAGTATTTTTTTGTTGGTCAACAATTAATAAAAACTTCGATTGGATAAATTATATTTACTATAACCAGCAAAGATTCATAAACCACACTTGTGATGCAATAAAGGGATTAGATGAGCAGACAGCGGCAACTATCTTAATGACAAAGCAGAATAGAATAGCGTTAGATATGCTTTTGGCTGAGAGGGGCGGAGTTTGTGTTCTGTTTGGATCTATGTGCTGTATTTTCATCCTCAAACAATATAGCACCGGACGGGTCAGTGACAAAAGAGCTTCATGGGAGTAACTACACTGACAAACAAACTGGCTGAGAGATCTGATATTGATAGCTCCATAAACGGTTGGTTTGATAACATATTTGGTAAATGGAAAACTATTGTTGTAACTATTCTGGGTGAAGTTATAGCTTCTATGGGTATACTTGTTCTTTGTGGATGTTGTCTTATTTCCTGTGTCTGAGGTTTGGTGAGAAAGGAGATGGAGAAGGTGATTTCCCACAGATGGTGAGATAAGGTCCAATCCTGGACTCCAACCTAGGAATGGAGGATATGACCTACCAGGCTTGGTGGAGTGACACTAGAGGGTGTCTAAAGGGGGCCAAAATATACTTCTCTGTTTGTGTTTTATGTTTTAATAGTCTTATGTTTTGTGTTCTATTAATCCTGTGTTTTATACTTTATTAATCAAGTTAACCATGTGAATGTTTGTCTTTTCTTATGTGATGGTTTGAAGTTCCTTGGTGACTGGTAACAATTTGCAAGTGGGGTGTAGATGAACTGAGGGTTTGCATTTTTAGTAACATTATGGCCTATTAATAAAAGTGTGATTTTTTGTTTGTTTTGTATTATAATGAATGAAGATCTGTGTTTTCTTATTTTTGAATCACACCTTATGTGGTGTGAAAAGGGGGACTATTAGGGATTTATTATTATTCTAAACTGATAGGATGACTAACTTAGAAAGAATGCATTCTTGACTGGGCTAATGTAGGCTGTGACACCTGGCAAGGCTGTGATTGATGTGAAGAGAAGATAAGGATTGTGTCTTCAAATACAAGACTATAATGGTTCATTGTGATCTATGAGTCTTCCTTTGACATGGGAATGATGTCTAAGGGAGCTGGCTCTTCTCACTATGACAGGTTGTTATGATAATCTTGTGCCTGGATTAAGTGTGTAACAAATGGCGCCGAGGAGATGAGAGCAACCACTGCATCAACGGATTGGCTGAGATAGTGTAAACCACGCTCAAGTCTTTACTCTAATTGGCCAGCAGAGAAGTGGGAAACTTCCTCTGTCAGAGTATTTGGGTATTGTTTCTAGAGCAATGAGTTAGTTCTCTGGAGTGTCCTGCGAGGCATCACAGAGAGCCCGTATATACGAAACATCATATTTACCATTGAAGGTTTTTGCATTAATTAAAATAACTAGTATACCTTAGAAGTCGTGTTGACCTCTTTTGTTCCTGATACCAGATTTGAATTGACGCGACATTGACAGTTGGTTTAACGTTGGAACAGAGCAGATGTTAGCTAGCTAGCTAACAACCTTGTTTGTAAAGTGCAGTGCAGCACAATAATTAAAAACAGGTCGTACCTTTTTGTCGTTAATAAATCCAATGTGAAACGTGGTGACTATAGTATCCTTAACTAGCATTGAAAAAGTTCATCCATTCTTCTCAAATTCAACATATCTCCCTAATTTCTGAATCATGCTTGTAACGTTGTCAGTAGGATATAGTAACCTATGCTTCAGAGGGGAGGAGCAGGTAGTTTCCACACGCACACCCACTGGCAAGGATTTCCATTCCAGCTGACAGGCAGAAACTGGAATACATCTCTAGTGAGCTTTGTTGCGATTTTGTGGGACTGGAGAAAAATACCCGGAAAGTAAAATAAGGTTATTACCTGGATTCCATGCTTTTAAAATAACTGCTGTTCCTGAAAAGTATAGAACACTTTTTCCGGTTCTTTCCCTGAACCGGTTCCAATCCTAGAGAAATTATGTGGATGTAGGTCATGCTTAGGCTAATAAATTGGGAAATAAATTGCTACAGTTTACACTTTTTTAGTAATTTAATGAAATGTTGTAATCTGATCTCGGAATGCACGGACCGTTAGTAGTGGGGGGACAGGAAGTTCCGGGCAGGCGGCACCATTCTTCACAATAAAGAAAGCGCCAGAACTGTGCAGTCAAGAAGATAACCTTTGTGTCCGTTTCTATTTATTACTAGAGGTATGTAATAGCACGTTTAAACTTTCTAATGTCGAAAGAACATGTCATACCATGCTAGGTAACACATCCGTTAAGGTATTATCACGTTTGGTAAAGGTTTGATGTGTTATTTTTGTGTCAAACCAAGTGAAGAACGTGATAAAAACTATTTACAAGTCACATAGCTAGAGACTTTGGGTTTGTCTGAGTGAATGTACATAATTTTCTCAAGGTAATTTCATAAATAATCAATTTATTTGAGATTTCTGTGTTCGTTTAGCATATTATTGGTTTAGTGTAAAATTCCCATGCTGGTAAAATGGCGGCTACTCTCGGTCAGCGTCGACGGACTTCAGTGAGGACAGTGCGGGTGCATCAGATAGAGACAATTTCACGGTCGGACTACTGTTTTGAAACTGAATGTAATGATTATCAGTTTTCTACATGTGTACTAATATTCAGACACATTCTGTTGTTTCTGTCTTTATCAATAAATGTTGCTATGGTGTGAACAGGAAATACAATTGGTTTTTGATTGAAGTAATACAGTGAAGACAAGGTTTAAGGAAATTAGCACATAGTGCTGTCTAAAACAATCTGTAACCTTGTACTAAATGGATTTTGAGTCATTTATGCATTTATCTACTACATGTTAGGTATTAGCTCAAAAGTATTGTGGAGCTCCTGCACTTTTAATATAAACAGTACCGTGCCCAAAATGAGTATTAGCACCTATTTCAGACCAAGTCAAGCACTGAATTAGATAATTGAACAAGAAAAAAGTGAAAATATTTTTAGAGTATAAAGAAAGTGCCAGAACTGTCAAGACAATAACTTTTTGTATCTGTTTCTCTTTATTACTACTGGCCTTTTCAGATAAGTCTGAGGCCGGTAACATCAACAGTGAGGACAAACCCAGCCTGCCTCTCTCCTTCCACACTGAGTCCAAACCTACAGTCACTGGGTCCTGATTGTGACAGTGGAGCCCAGTTTACTGCAGGATCCAGAGATGGCATCAGTGAAGCTGGAAGACTGCAGTCAAACACTGGAGCTGAATGTCAACATTAAAGATGAAGAAGAGGAGGAGAAGATTGGGAAATCTGTTTCTCATGGTAAGAGCAGGTTCTATCTAATTAAGTTTGTTGGACATAATTTGGAAAGGCACACACCTGTCTATATACAGTGCATTTGGAAAGTATTCAGACCCCTTGACTTTTTCGACATTTTGTTACGTTACAGCCTTGTTGTAGAATTGATTAAATAGTTTTTTTCCCTCATCAATCTACTCACAATACCCCTTAATGACAAAGCAAAACCACTATATGCCTTAAATGCTTATGGATTGAGAACCAGTTGAAGGGTTAAAACAGAGCAGAGACATTTCTTTAGTGCAAACTCTATGCTTTTGATAACCCCCTGCAGCTGGTCTGGGTATGTCAATGACATGTGATGGAGATACAACGCCTCGTGATGGCTGTGTGGAGATTGGAGTAACAATGGAACTAGTGTTATCATTTGTTTGTGCGAGAGACCTGAAAATAGCTGTGCGGCGACACTACCCATCTTAACTGACAAGCTTGAGAGGATCTGCAGAGAAACTCCCCAAATACAGGTATGCCAAGCTTGTAGCGTCATACCCAAGAATACTTGAGGCTGTAATCACTGCCAAAGGAGCTTCAACAAAGCACTGAGTAAAGTCTGAATACAGTTTTTTTATTATTATTATTTTTGCAAAAATTGTCATAAAACCTAGCGGTCAAACAGGAAACTGGTTCCAATCATTTTTCCTTTTTATTCATTTGAGAAACACTTAAAATAATGGCTGTGTTTCGTGTAGGCTTACCCTGGCGTGACTTTTAGCAATATTTGGCTCTATTTCCTTTCAGATTATAAAACTCTATCATCAAAGTAGACATCATGCAAAACAACAACACTGCAAGCTCCTGCACGTCATCTCTAGCTGTAACCTTTGATAACAGGTATTGTGGCAATTTAAAACTACTTAACTGTGGTGGCAGGTGCAGTGATGAACGCCGAGAAGGAGCTGAGTGTAGAGGGAAGCAGTGTGGTGAGGGAGGTTATCGTCTAGTGTATAAAGAGGGATACGTCCTCCAGTAGCTCAGAGATGGAACCTGGTGAGAGTGAGGATGAATTACCTGCGGTGAGGAACTCAGAGTTCGGGCCTCGTTCCGAGGATGATAAGGATGATTCTGGCCCAGTGGGTGTGAGATTTGTAGAGAGAATGGATCCATATGTGCTGTCAGGTTAGGTGGAGAAGAGGTTGGGGACTGTTGAGTTGGTGAAGGTAACTGAGTGGACTCGTGATGATTTATTGTTTCTCCTCTGTCCAGAGGGAGCGGGCGCTGCGGATTACGTGATTAGAGACAGGAATTGTGACTTGAATTGCTCTCCGGAACAGGATGGCATTGAAAGGAGCGATAATGGGGTTAGGTTTAAGTGTTGAGGATGAGCAGTTGAAATGGAAGATTCCAGGTGTCTGTGACACCCTCCGTTTGGTGAGACGTAGATCCGGTGTAGAGCGTGGGGAAACAGAGAATACATTATCTGTCATGCTGGATTTTGATGCATAGTCTCTGCCAGATAAGGTCAAGGTAGGAAGTGTCAGTTATCCCGTGAGCGATTTTGTTCCGTAAATACTACAGTGTTTTAGGGGTGAAGTTTATGGGCCTGTTGCAGCAGTGTGTAGGCGTGAGATGCCTAGATGTGACAAGTGTGCAGGAGGGCATGAGATGAAGAAATGTGTGGTATCGGTGGAGAAAGTTCTGTGTGTTAGTTGTGGGGGTGCTAACGGGCTGGAGATCTGAGGTGTCAGGTGAGAGAAAGGCAGATTGTGGTCCTCTATAGCTCAACTGTAGCTCAATTGGTAGAGCATGGCACTTGTAACGGGTAGTGGGTTCGATCCCCGGGACCACCTATACGTAAAAATGTATGCGCACATGACTGTAAGTCGCTTTGGATAAAAGCGTCTGCTAAATGGCTCATTATTATTATTATTATTATTATTAGATTGAGGTTGCCAGGGTTACAGTAGTACATAAAGTGTTGTAGCAGAAGCAGTGAAGGGAGTGGTAGAGGAAGATGGGTACAGGGTGAGGGATCTTGAGAGGATTCCTGTGAGTAGGCAGAGACCAAGAGAGAGTGATGGGAAGAATATGTGCTTCAGTAAGGTGGGCTTTTTAGCATTTATAGCAATGGTTGTCAATTGTACTGCAGAAATTGATCAAAAAGTCCCAGAAAATAGAGGCTGTGGTGGCAGCGGCAGAGAAGTACTTGGGATTGCGAGGATTTACTGCAGAACAGCTGCAGGGGGTGTTGAGTGGTAGTGGTCTGGCGTAGGACTAGATGGGGTTAAATAGTGGAATGGGGTGGTGGGTTTTTGTCGTGGAAAATCGCCACGAAGGGACTCAAAGTCAAATGAGTCCCTTGTTGGAGAGGTTCCAACAAACGTAAAAGCACCATAGTACACGTCGGTCGGGAGCTCTGCCGGGGCAGTCCTGTTAGTTGTCCTATATACTGCTTACACAGACAAGTTATATTTGCATGATTTTTAGCTTTATTCATAATTAATTAATTGTTAACATTTGGTTCCTGCATGTGACCGACCAATACCTCACAGGGCTTCTTCTCTCCAAGCTGAGACCTTGAAACTGAGATATCCCTTTTGGATCCCAGAACAATGTTCTGGGCGTACTGCCAATTGGTCTGAGGAGGTCAGTCATCTGCACGAACCAATAACATTTACCCTCACATTTTTTAGAGCAGGCTAATACTGCAATTTTGTATTAATTACCGTATCAATGAATTTAATGTACAGTGAGGGAAAAAAGTATTTGGTCCCCTGCTGATTTTGTATGTTTGCCCACTGACAAAGACATGATCAGTCTATAATTTTAATGGTAGGTTTATTTGAACAGTGAGAGACAGAATAACAACAACAAAATCCAGAAAAACGCATGTCAAAAATGTTATAAATTGATTTGCATTTTAATGAGGGAAATACGTATTTGACACCCCCTCAATCAGAAAGATTTCTGGCTCCCAGGTGTCTTTTATACAGGTAACGAGCTGAGATCAGAAGCACACTCTTAAAGGGAGTGCTCCTAATCTCAGTTTGTTACCTGTATAAAAGACACCTGTCCACAGAAGCAATCAATCAATCAGATTCCAAACTCTCCACCATGGCCAAGACCAGGGACAAGATTGTAGACCTACACAAGGCTGAAATGGGCTACAAGACCATCGGCAAGCAGCTTGTTGAGAAGGTGACAACAGTTGGTGTGATTATTCGCAACTGGAAGAAACACAAAATAACTTTCAATCTCCCTCGGCCTGGGGCTCCATGCAAGATCTCACCTCGTGGAGTTGCAATGATCATGAGAATGGTGAGGAATCAGCCCAGAGCTACACGGGATGATCTTGTCAATGATCTCAAGGCAGCTGGGACCATAGTCACCAAGAAAACTATTGGTAACACACTACGCCGTGAAGGACTGAAAACCTGCAGCGCCCGCAAGGTCTCCCTGCTCAAGAAAGGACATACAGGGCTGTCTGAAGTTTGCCAATGAACATCTGAATGATTCAGAGGAGAACTGGGTGAAAGTGTTGTGGTCAGATGAGACCAAAATTGAGCTCTTTGGCATCAACTCAACTCGCCGTTTTTGGAGGAGGAGGAATGCTGCCTATGACCCCAAGAACACCATCCCCACCGTCAAACATGGAGGTGGAAACATTATGCTTTGGTGGTGTTTTTCTGCTAAGGGGACAGGACAACTTCACCGCATCAAAGGGACGATGGACGGGGCCATGTACCGTCAAATCTTGGGTGAGAACCTCCTTCCCTCAGCCAGGGCATTGAAAATGGGTTGTGGATGGGTATTCCAGCATGACAGTAACCCAAAACACACGGCCAAAGCAACAAAGGAGTGGCTCAAGAAGAAGCACATTAAGGTCCTGGAGTGGCCTAGCCAGTCTCCAGACCTTAATCCCATAGAAAATCTGTGGAGGGAGCTGAAGGTTCGAGTTGCCAAACGTCAGCCTCGAAACCTTAATGACTTGGAGAAGATCTACAAAGAAGATTGGAACAAAATCCCTCCTGAGATGTGTGCAAACCTGGTGGCCAACTACAAGAAACGTCTGTCCTCTGATTGCCAACAAGGGTTTTGCCACCAATTACTAAGTCATGTTTTGCAGAGGGTTCAAATATTTATTTCCCTCATTAAAACGCAAATCAATTAATAACATTTTTGACATGCGTTTTTCAGGATTTCTTTTTTGTTATTCTGTCTCTCACTGTTCAAATAAACCTACCATTAAAATTATAGACTGATCATGTCTTTGTCAGTGGGCAAATGTACTAAATCAGCAGGGGATCAAATACTTTTTTCCCTCACTGTACATGGTTTGACACCAGTATTGCCAGCATTTGTTTTATTCACTGGGCTATCTAGAGTGATCAGAGAGTAGACTAAAGAAGTGAAGTAGACAAACTGCCAATGTTTTAAAGTTCTATTAAATGAGTCTGTGTAGTTACTAAACCTTGTGATAGTGAGTGGAGGATGATATGGCTTCTTCATCTGCATTGCTTGCTCTTTGGGGTTTTTGGCTGGGTTTCTATAAAACACTTTGTGACAACTTCTGATGTAAAAAGGGTTTCATAAAATACAATTGATTGACATGTATATCACACCAACTGACTGGTTCTTCTGATGTTGTTCATAAAGGAGACCATGTTGAGACATTCTCTACATCCAAAGAGCAACAGCAGGAAGATCACAGAGCTAAGAGGTCTCACCACTGCCCACATTGTGAGGCGAGTTTCTCAATTCTATCAAAGTTAAAAATACACCTACAAATACACACAGGAGAGAATCTGAATTCCTGTACTGACTGTGTAAAATGCTTCAAAACATTAACTGAGCTAAAAGTTCATCAGAGAACACACACAGGAGAGAAGCCTTACTCCTGCTCTGACTGTGTAAAGCGCTTCAAAACATCAACTGAGCTAAAAGTTCATCAGAGAACACACACAGGAGAGAAGCCTTACTCCTGCTCTGACTGTGGTGCGAGTTTCTCTCAACTGGGCCCCTTAAAAATACATGAACGTATACATACAGGAGAGAAGCCATACTCCTGCAATGACTGTGGGAAGGGTTTCTCTCAGCAGGAAAGCTTGAAATCACACCAACGGATACACACAGGAGAGAAGCCTTACTCCTGCTCTGACTGTGTAAAGCGCTTCAAAACATCAACTGAGCTAAAAGTTCATCAGAGAACACACACAGGAGAGAAGCCTTACTGCTGCTCTGACTGTGGGGAGAGTTTTGCTCAACTGGGGACTTTAAAAAATCACCACCGTATTCACACAGGAGAGAAGCCTTACTCCTGCTCTGACTGTGTAAAATGCTTCAAAACATCAACTGAGCTAAGACTTCATCAGAGAACACACATGAGAGATGCCTTACTCCTGCTCTGATTGTGTAAAGCGCTTCAAAACATCAACTGAGCTAAAAGTTCATCAGAGAACACACACAGGAGAGAAGCCTTACTCCTGCTCTGACTGTGGGAAGAGTTTCTCTCGACTGGGCCCCTTAAAAATACATGAACGTATACATACAGGAGAGAAGCCATACTCCTGCTCTGACTGTGAGATGAGATTCTACATATCTGGCAATTTAAAAAGACACCAACGTATACATAAGAAGTGGTAGTGGATTGGATACACTCTATTGTAATCCTATTATTTCTCACTGTGAGAGAACTGTGCAGAGGTACGGGGAAGTTGTAGAATGTTAGAATCTCTTTACTGATCAGTGTGCACCTTGTCAGTTTTGCAGATAGCTCCTACTGTAAAGATAATGAGAGGTCTAGGATATAGAGGAAACCACGAGTACATGCATCCATGCCGTGTGTCAGCATTGCAGGATGGTGGTGGTGGTGTGGGGTGTGTTTTCATGGCAGACATTGGGCCCCTTGATAAAAGTGGAGCAACGTTTGAATGCCACAGGATATCTAAAAATCATTGTCAATCAGGTGCATCCCTTCATGGCAGAAGTTATCCATCTGCAAATATATTTTTTCAGCTGGATTATGCCCCATGCCACAAGGCTTGTCCAGAAAAGGTTCCACGAACATGACAGTGATTTCAGGTTACTGCAGTGGCCTTCTGAGGCACCAGATCTCAATCCAATTGTGCATATGTTGTAGGAGATGGAACGAGCTATTCTGAGTAGAAATCCACTGCCAGACAACTTTACACAACTGTGGGAAGCATTGCAGTCAACATGGGCCAGCATCCCAGTGGAACGCTTTCGACACCTTGTAGAGTCCATGCCCCGACAAATTGAGGCTGTTCTGATGACAAAGACTATCAGCTGTTCAGAAATGACAGGTCCAGGGAGGGGATGCGAGGAGGGGGTGTGGCTATGTATGTGAATCACAGTATGCAGGCAAAGAGAAGAATAACTGACCTAGAGAAAGAAGAGTTTGAGTGTCTTCAGCTCCGTCCTAAACAACACCCCAGCTCAGTTTCATCTCTGGTAGGAGTGCTCTAACATCCACCATGGGCACATGACAAAACACTGCAGCAGAACACTGTGGATTATCTCATAATCACTGACCATGTGATCAGGATGTCCTCTCCCCAAATGGGTCTCATCCTGTGTGGAGACTTTAATCACCTGCCCATCAAGATGCTGACAAACTCAAAAGGACTTCTGGTAACCCAGAACATAAAGGAGACCTTTGCACGATGTATGGCCAGTACTGATTGTTCTGCCATATATGAGGTGGAGAGCATCGATGCAAAGGTGGAGACGTTCAACTCCTGCATTCAAACTGCACTTGATGTATACATGCCAATAAGAAAACAACAACAACACTGGACAAGCCCTGGATGACTGAAAGATAAAGGCTGCCATCAGGAAAATACAGAATATTTTCAACAGATGGGGAGAAACTATGACATGGAGAAAATACAGAAACACAGTGCAAATGCTTATCAAGGAAGCAAAGACAAGCTACTACAAAACTGAAATCCAGGACCTAAAGAAGAAAAACCCTAAGGAATGGTGGGACTTCATTAACAATGGACTGGGACCAAAGAAAACATCAGGAGGGAGAATACAGGTCGAGGGAATTGAACGTGGCTGATGTTTTGAATGGCTTCTTTGCTGAGGCATGGACAAGCACCACACCTCTTGCCATCTTCCCCCTGCCCATGTCTACAAAGCAAGTTGAGCTGTGCAGCATTGGCCAGTTAAAGCAAGCTCTGAACAGACTCAGAGCACGTAAAGCATGTCAAATCAAATCAAATCAAATTTTATTGGTCACATGCGCCGAATACAACAGGTGCAGACATTACAGTGAAATGCTTACTTACAGCCCTTAACCAACAGTGCATTTATTTTAAACAAAAAAGTAAGAATAAAACAACAACAAAAGTGTTGAGAAAAAAAAGAGCAGAAGTAAAATAAAGTGACAGTAGGGAGGCTATATATACAGTAAAATAAAGTGACAGTAGGGAGGCTATATATACAGGGGGCCTGATGGAATTCCAGCCTGGCTACTAAAGAGCATGCAGAAGATCTAGCCCCTGTCATCAAACACATTGTTAAAACTGTCCCCTGCCAGTAGGAGGTGTTATCTGAGTGCATGATTCAGTATGACTACCTCCCAATGTCCAGCACTACTACCGCCCTTGTGAAATACATACTCCTGGCTGACAGCTACAGACTCCATAAACCCAACAATGGTGAGGGTGTTACTTGCTGATGTGTCCAAAGCCTTTGATCGAGTAGATCACCCATAGTTCCTGCAACATCTGTCTGACATTGAACTGTGTTCAAGGTTACTAGCCTGGCTCCACAGCTACACCACCGAAAGAGGGCAGAGGGTGATGGCAACTGGTACATTTAGCCCTTGGTCAGAGGACCATCCACAAACTGCACCACTAATCCTAGGAGGACAGGAAGTACCAGTGGTAACAACAAGCAAGTATCTTGGTTTTCATCTAGACTCTAACCTCAGTGGTGACACCTGGAGCAGCCAGTGAGAATGGCCTCGATACGCCTTTTTGACTGTTCTTGCCAGTAATGTCCTACTGAAGATCTGGTCACAGTCTATACTACACTGGCCAGGCCTTGTCTGGAATACGGTGGAGTGCTGTTAGTTGGATGCAGTAAAAAGCAGCAGGCCCAACTAGACAGGGTGCAGAGGAGGGCCTTGAGGATCATCTCCAGAGGTGGAGCAGTCCAACCACAGCTCCCGTCACTGCAGAGCAGGCGAGAACAGGCTGCAGTGCACCTGGTGAAGGACATGCACACTCTTGACCATCCACTGAATGACCTGCTCCCTCCAAGAAGAGGTAACTGCACCACCAGGCTCCTGAGAAACAGCCACAAGCTGTCCTGTATAACTGCCCGTACAAACCGCCTGCGAAACGCCACTCTACCCACTGCTTTTTTTAAATAACATTTTAATATTTCAATTTCCATCATGAAAAATGTCCTGTAATGTTTCAAGTGTTCTGTATTCTACTTATGTCACGTATTGTGTTATGTATTTAACAGGTAGCCTAGCGGTTAAGAGTGTTGGGCCAGTAACTGAAAGGTCGCTGGTTTGAATCCAGAGCCAACTAGGTCAAAAATCTGTCATTGTGGCCTTGAGCAAGGCAATTAACCCCAATTGGTACTATAAGTCGCTCTGGATAAGAGCATCTGCTAAATTACAAATATGTAATGAAAAATCATGTTTTTACATTAATTTGTGCTGGGCAACCTTTTCTCTTGTGCATAAATATAACAAAGTGTTTAAAGTGAAATAGTTAGTCTATACAGTGCATTCTGAAAGTATTCAGACCCCTTGACTTCTTCAACAAAAAAATAAGTTACAGCCTTATTTGTCATATCTGTCGTGGATGCGGTGGAGGAGTCAAGCGCAGGAAGCAGAGATATGTCCAACAATACTTTAATAATGTCCCAAAACAAGAGAACAAGCCCCGACCTCGAAAACAAGAAGAGGTGAGGAAAAATACGCACACGCGTAAAACGCTCCAAAAGGAAAAATGACACGGACAAAACAAAACACGTATCAAAACCCCGGAGCAACGGACAACCACACACAACTACCCTAGATAATACATGGAATTTATAAGACACGTAATCAACTCTAAAACAAACACAGGTGTGACAGACAGACAAAAGCAATAGAACACAGAAACATAGAGCGGTGGCAGCTAGTACTCCGGGGACGGCGAACGCCGAAGCCTGCCCGAACCAGGAGGAGGAGCAGCCTCGGCCGAAACCGTGACAGTACCCCCCCCTTGACGCGCGGCCCCAGCCGCGCGCCGACCCCGGCCTCGGGGACGGCCAGGAGGACGCGGACCCGGGCATGTGGGATGCCCATGGTGAAACTCCGTCAGGAGGGATGGATCTAGTATGTCCCTCCTGGGCACCCAGCACCGTTCCTCCGGACCGTACCCCTCCCACTCCACGAGATACTGGAGACCACTCCTCCGGCGTCTCGAGTCCAAGATGGTCCGGACTCTGTACGCCGGGACCCCCTCGATGTCCAAAGGGGGCGGAGGGGTCTCTCCTATCTCCTCCTCTTGGAGTGGACCAGCTACCACCGGCCTGAGAAGAGACACATGGAACGAGGGGTTAATATTTTTATACTCTATAGGCAGTTGTAATCTGTAACACACCTCGTTCAATCTTCTCAGGACTTTGAAGGGCCCCACAAACCGCTGACCCAGCTTCCGGCAGGGCAGGCGGAGGGGCAGGTTTCGAGTCGAGAGCCAGACTCGATCTCCCGGTGCGTACACCGGTGCCTCACTGCGGTGACGGTCGGCGCTCGCCTTTTGGTGACGGATGGCACGCTGCAGATGGACATGGGCAGCGTCCCACGTCTCTTCCGAGCGCCGAATCCACTCGTCCACCGCAGGGGCCTCGATCTGGCTCTCGTGCCACGGAGCCAGGACCGGCTGATAACCTAAAACACACTGGAAAGGTGTTAAGTTGGTGGAGGAGTGGCGGAGAGAGTTCTGGGCCATCTCGGCCCAGGGGATGAACCTCGACCACTCCTCCGGCCGGTCCCGGCAATAGGACCTCAAAAACCTACCCACATCATGGTTGACTCGTTCCACCTGCCCATTACTCTCTGGGTGATACCCCGAGGTAAGGCTTACCGAGACCCCCAACCGTTCCATGAACGCTCCCCAAACTCTGGAAGTGAACTGGGGACCTCGGTCAGACACAATATCCTCGGGGACCCCATAGTGCCGGAACACATGGGTAAAGAGAGCCTCAGCGGTTTGTAGGGCAGTAGGGAGACCCGGCATGGGAAGGAGACGACAGGCTTTAGAAAACCGATCCACAACGACCAATATGGTGGTATTCCCCTGGGAGGGAGGTAGGTCAGTTACGAAATCTACCGAGAGGTGGGACCATGGTCGTTGTGGAACGGGCAGGGGATGTAGCTTACCCCTGGGCAAATGTCTAGGCGCCTTATACTGGGCACACACAGAGCAGGAGGAGACATAAACCCTCACATCCCTAGCTAACGTTGGCCACCAGTATTTCATGCTAAGACAGTGCACGGTCCGGCCAATACCTGGATGTCCAGAGGAGGGTGATGTATGAGCCCAATAAATAAGACGATCGCGGACCTCGAGCGGAACGTACGTCCGCCCCACAGGACACTCGGGGGGAGTAGGGTCGGTACGCCGTGCCCGCTCGATCTCCGCATCGACCTCCCATACTACCGGAGCCACCAAACAAGATTCCGGCAATATGGAAGTAGGCTCGTTGGACCTCTCCTCCGTGTCATACCGCCGGGACAGTGCGTCTGCCTTAACATTCTGGGACCCTGGGATGTATGTGATTTTAAAGACAAACCGGGTTAGGAACATATTCCACCTAGCCTGACGAGGGTTCAATCTCCTAGCTGCCCGGATGTACTCCAGGTTACGGTGATCAGTCAGAATGAGAAAAGGGTGTTGAGCCCCCTCAAGCCAATGCCTCCACACCTTTAGGGCTTGGACTACGGCTAACAACTCCCTGTCCCCGACATCATAGTTACGCTCCGCCGAGCTGAGCTTCTTCGAGTAGAAAGCACAGGGGCGGAGTTTAGGTGGCGCGCCGGACCGCTGTGAGAGGACTGCCCCAATACCGGTCTCGGACGCGTCTACCTCAACCTGGAATGGTAAAGAGGGATCCGGATGCGCCAGCACCGGAGCCGAGGTGAACAGGTTCTTAAGCTTGATAAATGCCCTGTCCGCCTCAGCCGACCACCGCAAGCGAACCGGACCCCCCTTTAGCAGGGACGTAATGGGAGCTGCAACCTGTCCAAAACCCCGAATAAACCTCCGGTAGTAATTAGCAAAACCCAAGAACTGCTGCACCTCTTTTACAGTGGTTGGAGTTTGCCAATTACGCACGGCCGATACCCGGTCTACCTCTATCTCCACACCAGCTGAAGACAACCGATAACCCAAAAAGGAGACGGACTCCTGGAAGAACAGGCATTTCTCTGCCTTGACATACAAGTCATGCTCCAACAGTCGTCTCAATACTCGGCGCACCTGGGCTACATGCTCGGCTCGTGTAGAAGAGTACACCAGGATGTCGTCGATGTAAACTACTACACCCTGCCCATGCATGTCCCGGAAAATCTCGTCAACAAAGGATTGGAAGACTGACGGAGCATTCATTAACCCATATGGCATGACGAGATACTCGTAATGACCCGAGGTGGTGCTAAATGCTGTCTTCCATTCATCCCCCTCCCTAATGCGCACCAGATTGTACGCGCTCCTGAGATCTAACTTTGTGAAGAATCGCGCTCCGCGTAATGACTCCGTCATCGTCGCAATCAGTGGCAGTGGGTAGCTGTATTTAACTGTAATCTGATTGAGACTACGATAATCAATACACGGGCGCAATCCCCCGTCCTTCTTCTTCACAAAGAAGAAACTCGAGGAGACTGGGGAAGTAGAGGGCCGTATGTATCCCTGTGCCAAGGACTCGGCTATGTATGTCTCCATAGCCGCTGTCTCCTCTTGAGACAGGGGATACACATGACTCCGAGGAAGAGCCGCTCCTGTTTGGAGATTTATCGCACAGTCCCCCTGTCTATGAGGAGGTAGCCGTGCTGCCCTCGATTTGCTAAACACGAGTGCTAAATCCTCATACTCGGGGGGAATGCGCAGTGCGGGCACTTGGTTCGGACTCTCTACCGAGGTCGCCCCTACGGAAACACCTAGACATCTCCCTACACACTGAGCAGACCACTCCATAAGAGCCCTCTGTTGCCACGCTATAGTAGGATCATGGGGGCTTAACCAGGGAAGTCCCAACACCACGGGATACGCAGGAGAGTCAATCAGATAAAACTGAATGCTCTCCTCATGACCCCCCTGCGTCTTCATCGTCAGTGGTGCTGTGACCTCCCTGATCAGACCCGACCCCAACGGCCGGCTGTCTAGTGCGTGGACAGGAAATGGATTGTCTACCGGCCGAAGGGGAATCCTTAACCTATTACAAAATGCCCGATCAATAAAGTTCCCGGCTGCGCCTGAATCTACTAGCGCCTTATGCTGGGAATGAGGTGCCACCTGTGGAAACCTCACAGGAATACTCATGTGACCAACAGAGAGCTCTGGGTGAGTGGGGCGTCTACTCACCTGAAATGACTCCCCAGTGCGTTGCCTGTTGTCACCTCCCTTAGGAGACCCTCCCCAGCACCTGGCCGCAGTGTGTCCTCCACGACCGCAGGTGGTGCAGTGGATGGCCCCCCTCGGGTTCCCCCTCCTCCTCTCTCTAGCGCCAGCACCCCCTAGCTCCATGGTAATCGGCTCGGGGGCGCTGGAGGGTGGACTGGAAGACCCCCACTCGGGACGTCCGCGGGTAGCCAGCAGGGTATCCAGACGGATGGAAACGTCCACCAACTGGTCAAACGTTAGGTTGGTGTCCCTGCAGGCCAGCTCCCTACGAACGTCCTCGCGTAGACTACATCGGTACTGGTCGATGAGGGCCCTCTCATTCCACCCCGCATCCGCTGCTAGTGTCCGGAACTCCAGTGAGAACTCCTGTGCGCTCCTCTTCCCCTGTCGGAGGTGGAATAGACGCTCTCCCGCCGCTTTCCCCTCAGGAGGATGATCGAAAACAGTCCGGAAGCGGCGAGAGAACTCCGCGTAGGTGATGGTAGCGGCGTCTATTCCCCTCCATTCAGCGTTGGCCCATTCCAACGCTTTGCCGGAGAGACAGGAGATGAGGGCGGAGACGCTCTCGTATCCCGAGGGCGCCGGGTGTATTGTGGCAAGGTACAGTTCTACCTGCAGGAGAAATCCCTGACACCCGGCTGCAGAACCGTCATATGCCCTCGGGAGTGAGAGCCGAATGCCACTGGGTTCCGGTACTGAGAGAGGAGGACTGGCCGTTGGTGATGTGATGTTGTAAAAGTCCTCATTGTTCACCAAACGGCGCAGGGTGTTGGAAACCTTGTCCATAGCGGTCTCGATTTGCTGGATCATGGCGTCTTGGAAATTGAGCCGTTCCAGCAGCGATTCGGGAGACGCCGCTGATCCTGCTGACTCCATGATGGTGTGTGGTTCTGTCATATCTGTCGTGGATGCGGTGGAGGAGTCAAGCGCAGGAAGCAGAGATATGTCCAACAATACTTTAATAATGTCCCAAAACAAGAGAACAAGCCCCGACCTCGAAAACAAGAAGAGGTGAGGAAAAATACGCACACGCGTAAAACGCTCCAAAAGGAAAAATGACACGGACAAAACAAAACACGTATCAAAACCCCGGAGCAACGGACAACCACACACAACTACCCTAGATAATACATGGAATTTATAAGACACGTAATCAACTCTAAAACAAACACAGGTGTGACAGACAGACAAAAGCAATAGAACACAGAAACATAGAGCGGTGGCAGCTAGTACTCCGGGGACGGCGAACGCCGAAGCCTGCCCGAACCAGGAGGAGGAGCAGCCTCGGCCGAAACCGTGACATTATTGAAAAAATGTTTTTTATTTCTTTACAAACAACAACAAAAATCCCTCATCAATCTACACACAATACCCCATAATGACAAAGTGGAAACAGGTTTAGACATTTTTGCAAAACCTTATTTACATTAGTATTCCAGACCCTTTGCTATGAACCTCGAAATTTAGCTCAGGTGCATCCTGTTTCCATTGATATTCCTTGAGATGTTTCTACAACTTGATTGGAGTCCACCTGAGATAAATTCAATTGATTGGACATGGTTTGAAAAGGCACACACCTGTCTATATAACATCCCACAGTTGACATTGCATGTCAGAGCAAAAACCAAGCCATGAGGTTGAAGGAATTGTCCGTAGAGCTCCGAGACAGGATTGTGATGAGGCACAGATCTGGGGAAGGGTACCAAAAAATGTCTGCAGCATTGAAGGTCCCCAAGAACACCGTGGCCTCCTCCATTCTTAAATGGAAGAAGTTTGGAATCACCAAGATTCTTCCTAGAGCTGTCCGCCCGGCCAACTGCGCAATCGGAGGAGAAGGGCCTTGGTCAGTGAGGTGACCAAGAACCCGATGATCACTTTGACAGAGCTCCAGAGTTCAGCCCGCTTGGAGTTTGCCAAGAGGCACCTAAAGGACTCTGACCATGAGAAACAAGATTATCTGGTCTGTTGTTACCAAGATTGAACTCTTTGGCCTGAATACCAAGCGTCACTTCTGGAGGAAACCTGGCACCATGCCTACGGTGAAGCATGGTCGTGGCAGTATCATGCTGTGCGGATGTTTTTCAGAGGCAGGGACTGGGTGACTAGTCAGGATCGAGGGAATAATGAACGGAGCAAAGTACAGAGAGATCCTTGATGAAAACCTGCTCCAGAGCGCTCAGGACTTCAGACTTGGGCGAAGGTTCACCTGGCCCAGCCAGAGCCCAGACTTGAACCCGATTTAACATCTCCGGAGAGACCAGAAAATAGCTTTGCAGCAACGCTCCTCATCCAACCTGACAGAGTTTGAGAGGATCTGCAGAGAAGAATGAATGAAACTCCCCAAATACAGGTGTGCCAAGCTTGTAGCATCAAGACTTGATGGTGTAAGTGCTGCCAAAGGTGCTTCAATAAAGTACTGAGTAAAGGGTCTGAATACTTAGATATTTCCGTTTTTTTATTAATAAATTAGGAAAAATGTCTAAAAACCTGTCTTTTGCTTTGACATTATGGGGTATTGTGTGTAGATTGATGAGGGGAAAAAACAATTTAACCAACTTTAGAATATGGCTGTAACGTAATAAAATGTGGAAAAAGTCAAGGGGTCTGAATACTTTCAGATTGCACTGTATATAGCCAAGCTATCATTGACTAGGTATTGGCACCCATTGTATATAGCCAAGCTATCATTGACTAGGTATTGGCACCCCATGTATATAGCCAAGCTACCATTGACTAGGTATTGGCACCCCATGTATATAGCCAAGCTATCATTGCTCATCGTGTATTAATTCCTTGTGCTACAATCTTTTTTCCTATTATTATAATTGTTGTATTGTGTTCTCCATTGTTGGTCAACATTTCACTGTTAGTCTACACCTGTTGTTTACCAAACATGTGACAAAATGAAATGACTACGTGTTTAGTGAATTGTCTTCTAAAACTATGCTGAAAAAATATATAAACTTGACATGTAAAGTGTTGGTCCCATGTTTCATGAGCTGAAATAAAAGATACTGGATATTTTCCATACCCACAAAAAGCTTATTTCTCTCCAACTTGGTGCACAAATTTGTTTCCAGTTCTGTTAGTGAGCATTTTTCCTTTGCCAAGATTATCAATCCACCTGCGAGTTGTGGCATATCAAGAAGCTGATTAAACCGCATGATCATTACACAGGTGCACCTTGTGCTGGGTACAATAAAAGGCCTCTCTGAAATGTGCAGATTTGTCACACAACACAATGCCACAGATGTCTACATTTTGAGGGAGTGCGCAATTGGCATTCTGACTGCAGGAATGTTCACAAGAGCCCAGGACCTCCACATCGGTCTTCTTCACCTGCAGGATCATCTGAGACCAGCCACCCGGACAGCTGATGAAACTGAGGAGTATTTATATCTGTAGTAAAGCCCTTTTAGTGGGGGAAAATCATTCTTATTGGCTGATGGGTGGGCCCCTGTCATGTGAAATCCATAGATTAGGGTCTAATGAATGTATTTCAATTGACTGATTTCCTTATATGAACTGTACCCCAGTAAAATTGTTGAATGTTGTGTTTATATTTTTGTTCAGTTAGTTAAAATCTTACAAAACAACTGATGATGAATATGTTTGGAAAACTGCATTGATCTGCCAATGAAAAATAACATTAGTACATGAATTTGTACTGGTCAACCACCTCCTCTTTTGTATTCAGTTCTTCCATATTAGATCTGGCAGTATGAATGGTTCTTATGATTGTATTCAGTTCTTCCATATTAGATCTGACAGTATGAATGGTTCTTATGGGCTGAGTGCCTGGAGTGTTTTGGTATAACCACAGTCAGGAGTTCTCTGACCCTGTGATCTCACCAGGACAGAACCACATGTCTCTATCACACTCCAGCCCAGAAGGTGGCAGTGATGTACCTTTAACGTTGGTCTGAACACCACCAATAAACACCATAGAAGAAGAATGCATGCTTAGCAACAACCAAGGGGCCATGCAGCTTTCCACTGTTCCGAAGACTGTCTATTATATGGAACAGATTGGCATGAATCTGTGTTGGTCAAACTCTTCTCTTCTCTATCATTAAATACAACAAAACTATGTTTTAAGTGAAATATTTAGTGTTTGTCTAAAGCTGGAAAAAAGCCAGTCTCCAGATCTCAACCCCATAGAAAACCTTTGGAGGGAGTTGAAAGTCCGTGTTGCCCAGCGACAGCCCCAAAACATCACTGCTCTAGAAGAGATCTGCATGGAGGAATGGGCCAAAATACCAGCAAAAGTGTGTGAAAACCTTGTGAAGACTTACAGAAAACATTTGACCTGTGTCTTTGCCAACAAAGGGTATATAACAAAGTATTGAGAAACTTTTGTTATTGACCAAATACTTATTTTCCACCATAATTTGCAAATAAATTCATAAGAAATCCTACAATGTGATTTTCTGGATTTTTTTCCCTCATTTTGTCTGTCATAGTTGATGTGTACCTATGATGAAAATTACAGGCCTCTCTCATCTTTTTAAGTGGGAGAACTTGCACAATTGTTGGCTGACTAAATACTTTTTTTCCCCACAGTGAGGACTGGCCACTGCTCAGAGCCTGGTTCCTCTCTAGGTTTCTTCCTAGGTTCCTTCCTTCTAGGGCAGGGGTGTCAAACGTCCGGACCACGGGCCGGATCAGGCCCGCAAACGGGTTTAATCCGGCCCGCGAGATGATAAAAAAAATATATATATTTTTATTTTTTTTATAATTTTGTAAAGTATAAAAATGCGCTGCAATTTTTCAATAAAATAAACTGCTGTTCCAATTGCGTCCACTGGATGGCGCAATTGTGTTAAGCAAGCAAACTGTTTATACCTGGGCAGAGCAAGTAGGTCAAGCACGTGCAGCCAATGAGCTACTTTGTTTTGCCCGCGATATTTATTACGGCTTCTACTTTTAACATTATGTGCTTTGGCACCCTCATTGCCCCAATATGTCTCTGTCAAAAAAGAGAAAAGTGGACGCAGAGTGTTCAGGGTCGGAGTGGACTGGTCCCGCGCTGTCAGCCTGGCTACAGATGGTGCGCCCTCAATGATCGGGAAAAGAGCAGGCGTTGTGACAAAGTTCAGAGAGAAAGTGCAATCTGCAAATGGAGGACGTGATTTTTTGACTTTTCACTGTATTTTGCACCAGGAGGCTTTGTGTTGCAAGTCATTAAAGATAGATAACGTCATGAAGGTGGTCATCCAAACTGTTAATTTCATCCGATCCAGAAGCCTGAATCACCGTCAGTTTGACAGCCTTCTCAGAGAGAAAGACCACATCTATGGCCTGCCATACCACACTGAGGTAAGATGGTTAAGTCGAGGTGCTGTGCTGAGGTGTTTCTTTGATTTACGAGAAGAAATTGAACAGTTCATGGAAGAAAAGGGCAAACCAGTGTTAGAATTTCATTCCGTAGAATGGATGCAGGACCTTGCATTTATGGTGGATGTTACAGAGCACCTGGATAACTTGAACAAACAGCTGCAAGGGTGCAACAAAGTTGTCACGCAGTATTATGACAGCATACGTTCTTTCAAGTTGAAGCTGTCATTGTGGGAGACGCAACTTGCCGGTGGTGATGCAGCTCACTTCCCCTGTCTGAAAAATGTGTGCGCGACCCAACATGTGGCAGACATGAAGCGGTTCAAAGATAAAATAACGGGACTGTTACGGGAGTTTGAGCAACGCTTTCAGATTTATGTTTATATGTTTTTATGTTGATGTGCTATTGTTTTTAATTGATTTTATTTTATTTGTATATTTAACCTATTCTTGACTCTGTGGTTCTTGCACTTGTTTGGGGAACAGGATTTCATTATTTTTATCTACATTTCTGCCTGAGAAATGACACCCTGATATAGTTCTGTGATCTGTGAAACAGTTCTGTTAATCACTGAGGCATTGTGTGTTTGTGTGTTCTTTTTCTTTAGAATTTTCAAATAAACTTGACGTGTTTTATGATTAATAGTGATGTTGTGCTTGTACTATTTTGGACACACTGTCCTCAGGCTCCAGCTTTATGTTGTATGTTGATCGTATTAAAACAAAGAAAACAATCTGAAGTTGTTGTTTTTAAGTTATATATACCATGATTTTTCCGGTCCGGCCCACTTGGGAATAGATTTTCCTCCATGTGGCCCCTGAGCTAAAATGAGTTTGACACCCCTGTTCTAGGGAGTTTTTCCTAGCCACTGTGCTTCTGCATTGCTTGCTCTTTGGGGTTGTAGTCTCGGTACCTGCTCCCTCAGCGGAGTCAACAAACACCGGAAGCATCCGTGTATCAGGGAAAAGGCAGAGTGGAAGGCAAAGCCTGAAATCCGGAAGCTTCTGGTTTCTGTGGACCTCGTTAAGGCGTTTCATTTACGCCTGATACATTGGGTTAGGGTATCTGTAAAGCACTCTGTGACAACTGCTGATGGAAAAAGGGCTTTATAAAATCAATGTGATTGATGTAAATCACACCAACTGACTGGTTCTTCTGATGTTGTTCACACAGGAGACCATGTTGAGACATTCTCTACATCCAGAGAGCAACAGCAGGAAGATCACAGAGCTAAGAGGTCTCACCATTGCCCACATTGTGAGGAGATTTTCCCAATTCTATCAAAGTTAAAAATACACCTACAAATACACACAGGAGAGAATCTGAATTCCTGTACTGACTTTGGGAAGAATTTCACAACATCAAAGGCTCTGACAGTTCATCAGAGAGTGCACATAGGAGAGAAGCCTTACTCTTGCTCTGACTGTGGGAATAGTTTCTCTCAACGGGGCCACTTAAAACAACATGAACGTATACATACAGGAGAAAAGCCTTACTCCTGCTCTGACTGTGGGGCAAGTTTCTCTCAACCTGGCAACTTAAGAGAACATGAACGTATACACACAGGAGAGAAACCTTACTCCTGCTCTGACTGTGTCAAATGCTTCATAACATCAACTGAGCTAAAACGTCATCAGAGAACACACACAGGAGAGAAGCCTTACTCCTGCTCTGACTGTGGGGCAAGTTTCTCTCAACTGTCCAACTTAAAAACACATGAACGTATACATATAGGAGAGAAGCCTTATTCCTGCTCAGACTGTGTAAAATGCTTCATAACATCAACTGAGCTAAAACGTCATCAGAGAACACACACAGGAGAGAAACCTTACTCCTGCTCTGACTGTGTCAAATGCTTCATAACATCAACTGAGCTAAAACGTCATCAGAGAACACACACAGGAGAGAAGCCTTACTCCTGCTCTGACTGTGGGGCAAGTTTCTCTCAACTGTCCAACTTAAAAACACATGAACGTATACATACAGGAGAGAAGCCTTATTCCTGCTCAGACTGTGTAAAATGCTTCATAACATCAACTGAGCTAAAACGTCATCAGAGAACACATACAGGAGAGAAGCCTTACTCCTGCTCTGACTGTGGGAAGAGTTTCTTTCGACTGGGCCTCTTTAAAATGCATGAACGTATACATACAGGAGAGAAGCCTTACTCCTGCTCTGACTGTGGGAAGAATTTCTCTCGACAGGAAAGCTTAACATTGCACCAAAGGATGCACACAGGAGAGAAGCCTTACTCCTGCTCTGACTGTGGGGCAGGTTTCGCTCAATGGTGCAAATTAAAAATACATGAACGTATACATACAGGAGAGAAGCCTTACTCCTGCTCTGACTGTGTAAAATGCTTCATAACATCAACTGACCTAAAACTTCATTGGAGAACACACACAGGAGAGAAGCCTTACTCCTGCTCTGACTGTGGGGCAACTTTCTCTAAACTGTGCAACTTAAAAACACATGAACGTATACATACAGGAGAGAAGCCTTATTCCTGCTCAGACTGTGGGAAGAATTTCTCTCGACAGGAAAGCTTAACATTGCACCAAAGGATGCACACAGGAGAGAAGCCTTACTCCTGCCCTGACTGTGGGGTAAGTTTCTCTCAACCTGGCAACTTAAAACAACATGAACGTATACATACAGGAGAGAAGCCTTACTCCTGCTCTGACTGTGGGAATAGTTTCTCTCAACGGGGACACTTAAAACAACATGAACGTATACATACAGGAGAAAAGCCTTACTCCTGCTCTGACTGTGGGGCAAGTTTCTCTCAACCTGGCAACTTAAGAGAACATGAACGTATACACACAGGAGAGAAACCTTATTCCTGCTCAGACTGTGTAAAATGCTTCATAACATCAACTGAGCTAAAACGTCATCAGAGAACACACACAGGAGAGAAGCCTTACTCCTGCTCTGACTGTGGGGCAAGTTTCTCTCAACTGTCCAACTTAAAAACACATGAACGTATACATACAGGAGAGAAGCCTTATTCCTGCTCAGACTGTGTAAAATGCTTCATAACATCAACTGAGCTAAAACGTCATCAGAGAACACACACAGGAGAGAAACCTTACTCCTGCTCTGACTGTGTCAAATGCTTCATAACATCAACTGAGCTAAAACGTCATCAGAGAACACACACAGGAGAGAAGCCTTACTCCTGCTCTGACTGTGGGGCAAGTTTCTCTCAACTGTCCAACTTAAAAACACATGAACGTATACATACAGGAGAGAAGCCTTATTCCTGCTCAGACTGTGTAAAATGCTTCATAACATCAACTGAGCTAAAACGTCATCAGAGAACACATACAGGAGAGAAGCCTTACTCCTGCTCTGACTGTGGGAAGAGTTTCTCTCGACCTGGCAAGTTAAAACAACATGAACGTATGCATACAGGAGATAATTCTTACTCCTGCTCTGACTGTGTAAAAAGTTTCTCTCAAATAGGCCATTTAAAAAGACACCAAGGTAAACATAAAATGAGAGAACGCTTACCACTGATCTAAAAACAACAGCACTGGACAAGCCCTGGATGGCTGAAAGAATAAAGGCTGCCTTCAAGAAAATACAGAATATTTTCAACAGATGGGGAGAAACAATGACATGGAGAAAAAACAGAAACACAGTGCAAATGCTTATCAAGGAAGCAAAGACCAGCTACTACAAAACTGAAATCCAAGACCTAAAGAAGAAAAACCCTAAGGAATGGTGGGACTTCATTAACAAAGGACTGGGACCAAAGAAAACATCAGGAGGGAGAATACAGGTTGAGGGAATTGAAGACGACAACGTGGCTGATGTTTTGAATGGCTTCTTTGCTGAGGCATGGACAAGCACCACACCTCTTGCCATCTTCCCCCTGCCCATGTCTACAAGGCAGGTTGAGCTGTGCAGCATTGGCCAGTTAAAGCAATCTCTGACCAGACTCAGCCCACGTAAAGCATGTGGGCCTGATGGCATTCCAGCCTGGCTAATAAAAGAGCATGCAGAAGATCTAGCCCCTGTCATCAAACACATTGTTAACACCTCCTACTGGCAGGGGACAGTTTTATCTGAGTGCCAGTAATGTCCTACTGAAGATCTGGTCACAGTCTATACTACACTGGCCAGGCCTTGTCTGGAATACGGTGGAGTGCTGTTAATTGGATGCAGTAAAAAGCAGCAGGCCCAACTAGACAGGGTGCAGAGGAGGGCCTTGAGGATCATCTCCAGAGGTGGAGCAGTCCAACCACAGCTCCCGTCACTGCAGAGCAGGTGAGAACAGGCTGCAGTGCACCTGGTGAAGGACATGCACACTCTTGACCATCCACTGAATGACCTGCTCCCTCCAAGAAGAGGTAACTGCACCACCAGGCTCCTGAGAAACAGCCACAAACTGTCCTGTATAACTGCCCGTACAAACCGCCTGCGAAACGCCACTCTACCCACTGCTATCAGACTGCATAATAACTCCCAAAATCTTTTTTTAAAATCACATTTTAATATTTCGATTTCCATCAAGCGTTCTGTATTCTACTTATGTCACGTATTGTGTTATGTATTTTAAAACGAGTGTTTTGTAGTTATTAGTCATGTAAATTCTGCATTTATTCCGTTTTATCGGTGAGCAAGAATAAATCAACTCAAACTCAAAGGGGGTTGCAACTCAATATTAGGAAGGTGTTCCTAATGTTTTGTGGACTCAGTGTATATCAGATAAAGACTGTGATGATCAGTTTTTAGCATTAGTTTGGGTGGATAATTTTTTATTACTAAACATCTTTTGTTTAATGATAAACAGGCTATGAATCGACTACTTGTGTTTATGAAATTGTCTTTTAATACCAGATTAATTATTTTAGTAATTGATGATGAATGTATTTGAATAACTGTATTGAAGTTAATTGATCTGGCGGCAGGTAGCCTAGCGGTTAAGAGTGTTGGGCCAGTATCTGAAAGGTCGCTGGTTTGAATCCCATGCCAATTAGGTCCAAAATCTGTCATTGTGGCCTTGTGCAAGGCAATTAACCCCAATTGGTCCTATAAGTCGCTCTGGATAAGAGCATCTGCTGAATTACAAATATGTAATGAAAATTCATGTTTGTACATGAGTTTGTGCTGGGCAACCTCTTCTTCTCTTGTGCATAAATAAAATAAAGTGTTTAAAGTGAAATAGTTAGTCTATACAGTGCATTCTGAAAGTATTCAGACCCCTTGACTTTTTCAACAAGAAAATACGTTACAGCCTTATTGTAAAATTGATTACAAAATAAAAATTCCCTCATCAATCTACACACAATACCCCATAATGACAAAGCGAAAACAGGTTTAGACATTTTTGCAAATTTATTAGAAATAAAATGAATCTCGAAATTTAGCTCAGGTGCATCCTGTTTCCATTGATCTTCCTTTAGATGTTTCTACAACTTGATTGGAGTCCACCTGAGATAAATTCAATTGATTGGACATGGTTTGAAAAGGCACACACCTGTCTATATAACATCCCACAGTTGACATTGCATGTCAGAGCAAAAACCAAGCCATGAGGTCGAAGGAATTGACTGTAGAGCTCAGAGACAGGATTGTGTCGAGGCACAGATCTGGGGAAGGGTACCAAAAAATGTCTGCAGCATTGAAGGTCCCCAAGAACACCGTGGCCTCCATCATTCTTAAATGGAAGAAGTTTGGAACCACCAAGACTCTTCCTAGAGCTGTCCGCCCGGCAAACCTGAGCAATCGGGGGAGAAGGGCCTTGGTCAGGAAGGTGACCAAGAACCCGATGATCACTTTGACAGAGCTCCAGAGTTCAGCCCGCTTGGAGTTTGCCAAGAGGCACCTAAAGGACTCTGACCATGACAAACAAGATTCTCTGGTCTGATGTTACCAAGATTGAACTCTTTGGCCTGAATGTCAAGCGTCACGTCTGGAGGAAACCAGGCACCATGCCTACGGTGAAGCATGATCGTGGCAGTATCATGCTGTGTAGATGTTTTTCAGAGGCAGGGAGACTAGTCAGGATCGAGGGAATAATGAACGGAGCAAAGTACAGAGAGATCCTTGATGAAAACCTACTCGAGAGCGCTCAGGACTTCAGACTGGGACGAAGGTTCACCTGGCCCAGCCAGAGCCCAGACTTGAACACAATTTAACATCTCTGGAGAGACCAGAAAAGAGCTGTGCAGCAACGCTCCCCATCCAACCTGACAGAGCTTGAGAGGATCTGCAGAGAAGAATGAATGAAACTCCCCAAATACAGGTGTGCCAAGCTTGTAGCGTCATACCCAAGACGACTCGATGCTATAATCACTGCCAAAGGTGCTTCAAGAAAGTACTGAGTAAAGGGTCTGAATACTTATGTAAATTTGATATTTCCGTTTTTTATTAATAAATTAGGAAAAACATCTAAAAACCTGTCTTTTGCTTTGACATTATGGGGTATTGTGTGTACGTTGATGAGGGGAAAAAACTGTTAAATCAATTTTAGAATATGGCTGTAACGTAATAAAATGTGGAAAAAGTCAAGGGGTCTGAATACTTTCAGAAGGCAAAGCCAAGCTATCATTTACTAGGTATTGGCACCCCATGTATATAGCCAAGCTACCATTGACTAGGTATTGGCACCCCATGTATATAGCCAAGCTACCATTGACTAGGTATTGGCACCCCATGTATATAGTCAAGCTACCATTGACTAGGTATTGGCACCCCATGTATATAGCCAAGCTACCATTGACTAGGTATTGGCACCCCATGTATATAGTCAAGCTACCATTGACTAGGTATTGGCACCCCATGTATATAGCCAAGCTACCATTGACTAGGTATTGGCACCCCATGTATATAGCCAAGCTACCATTGACTAGGTATTGGCACCCCATGTATATAGTCAAGCTACCATTGACTAGGTATTGGCACCCCATGTATATAGCCAAGCTACCATTGACTAGGTATTGGCACCCCATGTATATAGCCAAGCTACCATTGACTAGGTATTGGCACCCCATGTATATAGTCAAGCTACCATTGACTAGGTATTGGCACCCCATGTATATAGCCAAGCTACCATTGACTAGGTATTGGCACCCCATGTATATAGCCAAGCTACCATTGACTAGGTATTGGTCCCCATGTATATAGCCAAGCTACCATTGACTAGGTATTGGCACCCCATGTATATAGCCAAGCTACCATTGACTAGGTATTGGCACCCCATGTATATAGCCAAGCTACCATTGCTCATCGTGTATTAATTCCTTGTGCTACAATCTTTTTTCCTATTATTATAATTGTTGTATTGTGTTCTCTATTGTTGGTCAACATTTCACTGTTAGTCTACACCTGTTGTTTACCAAGCATGTGACAATTAAAATGAAATTACTACGTGTTTAGTAAATTGTCTTCTAAACAAAAATATAACCTTGACATGTGAAGTGTTGGTCCCATGTTTCATGAGCTGAAATAAAAGATCCCAGAAAATTTCCATACGCATAAAAAGCTTAATAATCTCAAATTTTGTGCACACATTTTTTTCCATCCCTGTTAGTGAGGATTTCCCCTTTGCCAAGATAATCCATCCACCTGACAGGTGTGGCATATCAAGAAGCTGATTAAACAGCATGATCATTACACAGGTGCACCTTGTACAATAAAAGGCCACTCTGAAATTAGAAGTTTTGTCACACAACACAATGCCACAGATGTCTACATTTTGAGGGAGTGCGTAATTGGCATGCTGACTGCAGGAATGTTCACCAGAGCTGTTGCCAGAGAATGTAATGTAAATTTCTCTACCGAGAATTTGGCAGAACGTCCAACTGGCTTCCCAGCCACAGACCACGTGTTACCGTGGAAGCCCAGGACCTCCACATCTGGCTTCTTCACCTGCAGGATCATCTGAGACCAGCCACCCGGACAGCTGATGAAACTGAGGAGTATTTATATCTGTAATAAAGCCCTTTAGTGGGGAAAAATCATTATTATTGGCTGATGGGTGGGCCCCTGTCATGTGAAATCCATAGATTAGGGCCTAATGAATGTATTTCAATTGACTGATTTCCTTATATGAACTGTACCCTTGTAAAATTGTTGAATGTTTATAATTTTGTTCAGTTAGTTAAAATCTTACAAAAAAACTGATGATGATTATGTTTGGAAAACTGCATTGATCTGCCAATGAAAAATAACGTTTGTACATTAATTTGTACTGGTCAACCTCTCCTTCTCTTTTGTATTCAGTTCTTCCATATTAGATCTGACAGTATGAATGGTTCTTATGGTTGTATTCAGTTCTTCCATATTAGATCTGACAGTAAGAATGGTTCTTATGGTTGTATTCAGTTCTTCCATATTAGATCTGACAGTATGAATGGTTCGTATGGTTGTATTCAGTTCTTCCATATTAGATCTGACCGTATTAATGGTTCTTATGGGCTGAGTGCCTGGAGTGACTACAGTCATACCAAGTTTTCTTTGACCCTGTGATCTCACCAGGACAGAACCACATGTCTCTATCACACTCCAGCCCAGAAGGTGGCAGTGATGCACCTTTAATGTTGGTCTGAACACCACCAATAAACACCATAGAAGAAGAATGCATGCTTAGCAACAACCAAGGGGCCATGCAGCTTTCCACTGTTCCAAAGACTGTCTATTATATGGAACAGATTGACATGTGACCACTCTAACAATGTAGACACGTCCTCAAAGATTGGACATGAATCTGTGTTGGTCAAACTCTTCTCTTCTCTATCATTAAATACAACAAAACGATGTTTTAAGTGAAATATTTAGTGTTTGAAGCTGGAAAAAAGACTTGAAATTAGCATCACAAAGATACATTTGACCTATGCACTAACAAGCTTTTTCAATATACGCAGCTTTATCACTGGAGAAAACCAACCTTAAGAAAAAAAGGGTAGAGAAGGAAGTCAATGACAATGAAAGTGGATCTAGTCTCATCAGCCAGTCTGACACCAAGAGTGAAGATACCAGTTCTACTGAATCTGACAGCAAAATTGAGTCAGATAGTGAAGTTGAGGCAGTGGAAGGTACTCCTCCAAGACTGCCAACACACACTGAGGAAGAGTCAGATGGTGAACTCCAGACAGTAGGTGGTACTAAGCCAAGACTGCCATCACACAGTGACATAGATTCAGAGACTGAAGCCAATGCTGGTTGTGCAATTCAGGAGACAACTGACTCTGACAATGATGATGTTGAAAAAGATTCTACCTTCAGAGAGGACCTGGCAACCTGGATAAGTGATTTCCAAGTGAAACACAATGCTGTTGATGTACTTCTGAAGATGCTGCAGTCTAATGGTCACCCAGATTTGCCTTCCACTGCTAGAACTCTCCTAGAAACCACCAATGTTTTTGTTGAAGTCAAGTCTAATGTGGAGTTTGTCAGATTTAAAGTGAAGGTGGAGTTAGTGAAACATCTAAGCATCTATCCTAAATCAGTGGTTGGAGATTTGAATCTTTTAGAAATATCCCTTAATCTGGATGGTCTCCCTTTGTTCAAAAGTACCAATATGTCGTTATGGCCACTTTTGTGCTCTATCAATCTATCACCACCCACAGTGTTTCCTCTGTCACTTGCAATGGCATCATGGAAACCAAGCTCCCTGGAATTCCTCAATGACACTTTGCTGGAGCTTAAAGAGTTGATGCAGACCGGCTTGAAGTGGGGAGACACAACACTGCAAGTGAAAGTTTGTTCTGTAACATGTGATGCACCTGCAAAAGCCGTGGTAAAATGCATAAAGATGTATTCCGGCTACTATGGCTGTGACAGGTGCACACAAAAAGGCAGGTATGATGGGAGGATGACGTACCCACAGGTAAATAACCTGTGTCTCAGAACTGACAAATCCTTTAGGGAATTGGTACAGCCAGAACATCACCATGAAGGGGAAACCTCTCCTTTTTGCATCCTCCCCATTGATATGGTGAATTCATTCCCAATTGACTATATGCACCTTTGTTGCCTCGGAGTAACCCGGAAGCTCTTGATGATGTGGACTAGGGGAAAGACTGGGGCCAGGTTGGCGTTGGTGCAAGTCAAGGAGGTCAGTCAACAGCTAAACCGACTAAAGGATTCAATTCCAGACTGTTTTGCTCGCAAACAACGGCGATTGGATGACCTTGACCGTTGGAAGGCCACAGAATTGAGACAGTTTCTACTCTATACTGGGAAAGTAGTGCTGAGAAGAATCTGGTCTAAAGAACAGTACACACACTTCATGGCCTTCAGTGTGGCCATGTGCATTTTGGTTTCTCCTCAACTTTCTTCAATCCACAGTGCCTATGCTCATGCTTTACTGAACTTCTTTGTGGAGCAGGGAAGGGTTTTGTATGGAGACACATTTCTCGTGTATAATGTTCCCTCCCTCCTACACCTCACTGCTGATGCTGAAGAACTTGGCTGCCTTGACAACTGTAGTGCTTTCAATTTTGAGAACTACTTGCAACAACTAAAGAAGATGGTCCGTTCAGGGAGGCGGCCACTTGTGCAAGAACGCACAGTTAGAGCTTCTCCCCGCCAACAGGTCATCAACATGAGACGGCCAAACAATGCCTACATACTTAATGATAGGTCATGCTGTGAGGTAGTGAGCCAAGAAGATGCCTCTGATACTTACCTCTGCAGGGTGTTTCAGCATCTGGAATCTTACACGCTGAGTCCTTGTGACTCAAGACTGTATTGGACTTTCCGCACCACTACGAGGAGCACACAAATGCATCTCATTGCAAAGAGCAGTCTTGTTAAGCAAGCTATTATACTTGAGGAGGACCATGGCACTCGTGTTGTGCTTACCATCTTGCACAGCCTGTAGCAAGCCCCATTTAGCTACAGCCAAGTTCACAAGCTGTATTAGTTATGCAAACTATCTTGGCTGGTAAATCAAGAGACTGAACAGTGTGGAATTGGTGTTTAGTTTTTCTGCACAGGGCATACAGCATTATTATGTTGTACATTTTGTCAAAGAGAACAATGTTGAAGTTGTACCAGAGCAGTGGGTGGAGAAGAGAGATGGGGTGAGTTGATCAATTAAATTGTTTACCCTTTTTAGGAAAAGAGATGGATAAATAGTTAACTTTAAACAGTGTCTCATATCCTGCAGGTCCTGTGTTGCTACTGGCCAAGAAATGCCATTAAGAGAGGAGACCGGCCTGAAAATATTATGGGAGTAGTACAGAATTTCCATCTTTTCATCAACTGGTAAAATAATATTTGACTGTCCATCCACTCCCGTTTATATTGCCATGTATGCTTGGTTGTGTGGCTCTGGAGCAGGTTGCATCAGTTGAACATACTCCTACACGTAAGGCTAGTTACAACGTAGAATATGTTCTAAGCCAGGCGTTAACCTGTGTCACCACCTGGTTGTAAGTAATAGCTTTTGCTACGCCAGGGTGTAAAAACTAAGTGTAATGTAGGGTAGACGTATAGGATATATCTATAACTAGTTTCCAAGGTAAGTGTTTCATGACTAGTCATGTCGCATCTTGTTCAATTTTCTAAATCATTACGTCGGGCGTAGGTAGGTCCAACTTATCTCTTACACCTTATCGTCTAACTGGTGCAACCCACTCCTGGTCAGTAGAGTCAGGAACTTCCCCCTCTTAAGTACTATATGTATTGGCTGAAAGTATTACTAGGTGAATTACAAATACTCAATAGCCGGTTTGCCAGTGTTAATAGGAAACTATTTATGACAATGTTTATTGCACGTACAGACAATTACTCTGTGGCAGAGCAACGAGCCAAACAGGGGGGTTGACACCTCCAATGTTGAATCTGACGAGGAACAAGCGAAGAGGGCGGTGACTAAACCAATCAGATTCCGTGTAGAGCCACCTGGTGAGGATTTCTTAACTGCTCTTATTCCATTGTGTGTATTACATGCATCAGGAAGTAGATGAAATAAATGAGTATTTTTTTGTATTGTCCTTCGTAAGATGATGATGGAAGTGAAGCACTCTAGAAAAAGACAAATGAACCCAGACAAGCCCAGCGTACAGTGCCACAGCTTCCACCAGCCCCTAGTGGTAAGATCCTGCATTAGGCTACTAGGTCATTGAATGTATAATCAGCAAGTTGATGGTAAGTTTTACACACATTCAAGTACAGTGGGGAAAAAAAGTATTTAGTCAGCCACCAATTGTGCAAGTTCTCCCACTTAAAAAGATGAGAGAGGCCTGTAATTTTCATCATAGGTACACTTCAACTATGACAGACAAACGGAGAAAAAAAAATCCAGAAAATCACATTGTAGGATTTTTAATGAATTTATTTGCAAATTATGGTGGAAAATAAGTATTTGGTCAATATCAAAAGTTTCTCAATACTTTCTTATATACCCTTTGTTGGCAATGACACAGGTCAAACGTTTTCTGTAAGTCTTCACAAGGTTTTCACACACTGTTGCTGGTATTTTGGCCCATTCCTCCATGCAGATCTCCTCTAGAGCAGTGATGTTTTGGGGCTGTCGCTGGGCAACACGGACTTTCAACTCCCTCCAAAGATTTTCTATGGGGTTGAGATCTGGAGACTCCAGGACCTTGAAATGCTTCTTACGAACCCACTCCTTCGTTGCCCGGGCGGTGTGTTTGGGATCATTGTCATGCTGAAAGACCCAGCCACGTTTCATCTTCAATGCCCTTGCTGATGGAAGGAGGTTTTCACTCAAAATCTCACGATACATGGCCCCATTCATTTTTCCTTTACACGGATCAGTCGTCCTGGTCCCTTTGCAGAAAAACAGCCCCAAAGGATGATGTTTTCACTCCCATGCTTCACAGTAGGTATGGTGTTCTTTGGATGCAACTCAGCATTCTTTGTCCTCCAACACGACAAGTTGAGTTTTTGCCAAAAAGTTATATTTTGGTTTCATCTGACCATATGACTTTCTCCCAATCCTCTTCTGGATGCACTCTAGCAAACTTCAGACGGGCCTGGACATGTACTGGCTTAAGCAGGGGGACACGTCTAGCACTGCAGGATTTGAGTCCCTGGTGGCGTAGTGTGTTACTGATGGTAGGCTTTGTTACTTTGGTCCCAGCTCTCTGCAGGTCATTCACTAGGTCCCCCCGTGTGGTTCTGGGATTTTTGCTCACCGTTCTTGTGATCATTTTGACCCCACGGGGTGAGATCTTACGTGGAGCCCCAGATCGAGGGAGATTATCAGTGGTCTTGTATGTCTTCCATTTCCTAATAATTGCTCCCACAGTTGATTTCTTCAAACCAAGCTGCTTACCTATTGCAGATTCAGTCTTCCCAGCCTGTTGCAGGTCTACAATTTTGTTTCTGGTGTCCTTTGACAGCTCTTTGGTCTTGGCCATAGTGGAGTTTGGAGTGTGACTGTTTGAGGTTGTGGACAAGTGTCTATTATACTGATAACAAGTTCAAACAGGTGCCATTAATACAGGTAACGAGTGGAGGACAGAGGAGCCTCTTAAAGAAGAAGTTACTGGTCTGTGAGAGCCAGAAATCTTGCTTGTTTGTAGGTGACCAAATACTTATTTTCCACCATAATTTGCAAATAAATTCATTAAAAATCCTACAATGTGATTTTCTGGATTTTCTTTTCTCAATTTGTCTGTCATAGTTGACGTGTACCTATGATGAAAATGACAGGCCTCTCTCATCTTTTTAAGTGGGAGAACGTGCACAATTGGTGGCTGACTAAATACTTTTTTTCCCCACTGTATGTAGGTGAAGAAAAGCTTACAGTTAATGCAAGTACTAGTCTTAAATTGAGATGGCATGAAATCATGACCTAATGACAGTTGATATGACAAGAAAGGACCACACCCATCTGATCTTGACATACTTGATTATTTAGTGACCAAAAGTGTAACAGTTCTTTATTTGTTTATTTTTAGTAACTTCAAGAGCCAGTGTCTTTGAAAAAGACCCTACAACAAGGTACATAATGTTTCAAGTCTGATAAACAAGCCTACTTTCTCAAAGTTCTGTTCCTACCAACTGTATGGGATGAACAGGAAAATCTGTTAAGTGTGTACTATAAATGTGGTAACGGTTTGACATCTGTGATATTCTCTGAAGTTGCAGATGCAGAGGACATGAGGCCATGTGCCACCTCAAGCCAGAGGGACAGTAAGTGTCTGGTTGTAGTTTTAGGGTAAACAATTAGTTTTAGGGTAAACAATTGAATTGTATGAAGTATTATAGCTTTACAAACCTTTCAAAGCCACTCAATAGAATACAATTACCATCATATTTTTGCATATTAGGTCATTTAAAGTCATATTACTTTGTGCATACTGTTAGAACTTTCCAAATACTTCTGGTGCTGTGTATGGGTGAAACTTGTATTTACAACATTAGTGAAATCACCCTATTCTTCTGGGGTAAAACACAAGTGTGATGCCATGTTTGTAAATATCTGTATGGATTTGCCATCAAACTAAAAGCATAATAAAAAAATAAAATTATGCTTAGCATTTATTTTTGTTGGGATTCATTAACCTTCCTACTGAGCTCCTGACTGACATCCCTTCACGTTTGGTTCTGTGCCAGTTTCAAAAGCAAAGTATGTCTTCATGTTTTTCCTTCTGTTTTCTCAGTTAGTCCAAGTGGCGGCCAGGAAGAAGCTGGCCAAGACAGAGCATCAGAATCAGGTTTCTTTTGATCTCGAAATCGTAAATGTAGAAAATTTAAATATAAAATTAAATGATTTTTTCTTATATTTTAGACCAAGAGCTGCCATCCCTGCTTGATGAGCCTGTGGCTTCTGAGATGCCTGCTGGATACATTAAAGGTATATTATGCTAGCCTACAGTGGGGAAAAAAAGTATTTAGTCAGCCACATATTGTGCAAGTTCTCCCACTTAAAAAGATGAGAGGGGCCTGTAATTTTCATCATAGGTACACGTCAACTATGACAGACAAAATGAGAAAAAAAAAATCCAGAAAATCATATTGTAGGATTTTTTATGAATTTATTTGCAAATTATGGTGGAAAATAAGTATTTGGTCAATAACAAAAGTTTCTCAATACTTTGTTATATACCCTTTGTTAGCAATGACACAGGTCAAACGTTTTCTGTAAGTCTTCACAAGGTTTTCACACACTGTTGCTGGTATTTTGGCCCATTCCTCCATGCAGATCTCCTCTAGAGCAGTGATGTTTTGGGGCTGTCGCTGGGCAACACAGACTTTCAACTCCCTCCAAAGATTTTCTATGTGGTTGAGATCTGGAGACTGGCTAGGCCACTCCAGGACCTTGAAATGCTTCCTACGAAGCCACTCCTTCGTTGCCCGGGCGGTGTGTTTGGGATCATTGTCATGCTGAAAGACCCAGCCACGTTTAATCTCCAATGCCCTTGCTGATGGAAGGAGGTTTTCACTCAAAATCTCACGATACATGGCCCCATTCATTCTTTCCTTTACACGGATCAGTCGTCTTGGTCCCTTTGCAGAAAAACAGCCCCAAAGCATGATGTTTCCACCCCCATGCTTCACAGTAGGTATGGTGTTCTTTGGATGCAACTCAGCATTCTTTGTCCTCCAAACACGACGAGTTGAGTCTTTACCAAAAAGTTCTATTTTGGTTTCATCTGACCATATGACATTCTCCCAATCCTCTTCTGGATCATCCAAATGCACTCTAGCAAACTTCAGACGGGCCTGGACATGTACTGGCTTAAGCAGGGGGACACGTCTGGCACTGCATGATTTGAGTCCCTGGCGGCGTAGTGTGTTACTGATGGTAGGCTTTGTTACTTTGGTCCCAGCTCTCTGCAAGTCATTCACTAGGTCCCCCTGTGTGGTTCTGGGATTTTTGCTCACTGTTCTTGTGATCATTTTGAACCCACGGGGTGAGATCTTGCGTGGAGCCCCAGATCGAGGGAGATTATCAGTGGTCTTGTATGTCTTCCATTTCCTAATAATTGCTCCCACAGTTGATTTCTTCAAACCAAGCTGCTTACCTATTGCAGATTCAGTCTTCCCAGCCTGGTGCAGGTCTACAATTTTGTTTCTGGTGTCCTTTGACAGCTCTTTGGTCTTGGCCATAGTGGAGTTTGGAGTGTGACTGTTTGAGGTTGTGGACAGGTGTCTTTTATACTGATAACAAGTTCAAACAGGTGCCATTAATACAGGTAACGAGTGGAGGACAGAGGAGCCTCTTAAAGAAGAAGTTACAGGTCTGTGAGAGCCAGAAATCTTGCTTGTTTGTAGGTGACCAAATACTTATTTTCCACCATAATTTGCAAATTTTCTCAATTTGTCTGTCATAGTTGACGTGTACCTATGATGAAAATTACAGGCCTCTCTCATCTTTTTAAGTGGGAGAACTTGCACAATTGGTGGCTGACTAAATACTTTTTCCCCCCACTGTATGAGGTGGAGAGCATTGATGCAAAGGTGGAGACGTTCAACTCCTGCATTCAAACTGCACTTGATGTATACATGCCAATAAGAAATAAGAAAACAACAACACTGGACAAGCCCTGGATGACTGAAAGAATAAAGGCTGCCATCAGGAAAATACAGAATATTTTCAACAGATGGGGAGAAACAATGACATGGAGAAAATACAGAAACACAGTGCAAATGATTATCAAGGAAGCAAAGATAAGCTACTACAAAACTAAAATCCAGGACCTAAAGAAGAAAAACCCTAAGGAATGGTGGGACTTCACTAACAAAGGACTGGGACCAAAGAAAACATCAGGAGGGAGAATACAGGTCGAGGGAATTAAAGACGACGACGTGGCTGATATTTTGAATGGCTTCTTTGGTGAGGCATGGACAAGCACCACTCCTCTTGCCATCTGCCCATGCCTACAAGGCAGGTTGAGCTGTGCAGCATTGGCCAGTTAAAGCAAGCTCTGACCAGACTCAGCCCACGTAAAGCATGTGGGCCTGATGGCATTCCAGCCTGGCTACTAAAAGAGCATGCAGAAGATCTAGCCCCTGTCATCAAACACATTGTTAACACCTCCTACTGGCAGGGGACAGTTTTATCTAAGTGCACGAATCAGTATGACTACCTCCCAAAGTCCAGCACTACTACTGCCCTTGTGAAAGCCACACACTCCTGGCTGACAGCTACAGACTCTATAAAACCAACAACGGTGAGGGTGTTACTTGCTGATGTGTCCAAAGCATTTGATCGAGTAGATCACACAAAGTTCCTGCAACATCTGTCTGACATTGAACTGTGTCCAAGGTTACTAGCCTGGCTCCACAGCTACACCTCCGAAAGAGGGCAGAGGGTGATGGCAACTGGCACATTTAGCCCTTTGTCAGAGGCTACGTCTGGTGTGCCACAAGGTGGCGTGGTTTCACCATATCTGTTTCTCCTTCACATGTCCATCTGAAAAGTTGTCTTCAGTGACACTCTGGACACTGGGTATGCAGACGATGTAGGGCTGTCCCGAGCCATACCATTAACCAGCATCCAAGAGGACACTTCCATGGGCTTGGAGATACAGCAGCTGGAAGAGTGGGCCACATCCAACAACATGGTCCTGAATGGGAAAAAGTCTGTGGAAATTCAGATATGTTTTTATAAAGACCATCCACAACCTGCACCACTAATCCTAGGAGGACAGGAAGTACCAGTGTTAACAACATCCAAGTATCTTGGTTTTCATCTAGACTAACCTCAGTGGTGACACGTGGAGTAGTCAGTGAAAAAGGCCACAAAGCACCTTTTTGACATTTCTTGCCAGTAATGTCCTACTGAAGATCTGCCAGGCCTTGTCTGGAATACGGTGGAGTGCTGTTAGTTGGATGCAGTAAAAAGCAGCAGGCCAAACTAGACAGGGTGCAGAGGAGGGCCTTGAGGATCATCTCCAGAGGTGGAGCAGTCCAACCACAGCTCCCGTCACTGCAGAGCAGGCGAGAACAGGCTGCAGTGCACCTGGTGAAGGACATGCACACTCTTGACCATCCACCGAATGACCTGCTCCCTCCAAGAAGAGGTAACTGCACCACCAGGGTCCTGAGAAACAGCCACAAACTGTCCTGTCTAACTGCCTGTACAAACCGCCTGCGAAACGCCACTCTACCCACTGCTATCAGACTGCATAATAACTCCAGCTCTTAAATGGTTTTCCCCCCAAAAAAATGTATCACATTTTAATATTTCAATTTCCATCATGAAAAATGTCCTGTAATGTTTCAAGTGTTCTGTATTCTACTTATGTCACGTATTGTGTTATGTATTTAACAGGTAGCCTAGCGGTTAAGAGTGTTGGGCCAGTAACTGAAAGGTCGCTGGTTTGAATCCTGAGCCAACTATGTCAAAAAGCTGTCATTGGGCCCTTGAGCAAGGCAATTAACCTATAAGTCGCTCTGGATAAGAGCATCTGCTAAATTACAAATATGTAATGAAAAATCCTGTTTGTACATGAGTTTGTGCTGGGCAACCTCTTCTTCTCTTGTGCATAAATATAACAAACTGTTTAAAGTGATATAGTTAGTGTCTATACAGTGCATTCTTAAAGTATTTAGACCCCTTGACTTTTAACAAAACAATACGTTACAGCCTTATTGTAAAATAGATGTAAAAAATAGATTTTTTTTTTATCCCTCATCAATCAACACACAATACCCCATAATGACAAAGTAAAAACAGGTTTAGACATTTTTGCAAATGTATTAGAAATAAACATATTGTGTTATGTATTTTAAAATGAGTGTTTTGCAGTTATTAGTCATGTAAATTCTGCATTTCTTCAGTTTTATCGGTGAGCAAGAATAAATCAACTCAAACTCAAAGGGGGTTGCAACTCAATATTAGGAAGGTGTTCCTAATGTTTTGTAGACTCAGTGTATATCAATTAAAGATGTGTGATGATCAGTTTTCAGCATTAGTTTGGATGGATTATTTTATGTTACTAAACATATTTTGTTTAATGATGAACAGGCTATGAATCGACTACTTGTGTTTATTAAATTGTCTTTTAATACTAGATTAATTATTTTAGTCATTGATGATGAATGTATTTGAATAACTGTATTGAGTTTCTCTATATTACTACTGGACGACTCAGATTAAGTCTGAGGCCGGTAACATCAACAGTGAGGACAAACCCAGCATGCCTCTCTCCTTCCACACTGAGTCCAAACCTACAGTCACTGGGTCCTGATTGACAGTCGAGCCCAGTTTGCACCGCAGGTACCAGAGATGGCATCAGTGAAGCTGGAAGACTGCAGTCAAACACTGGAGCTGAATGTCAACATTAAAGATGAAGAAGAGGAGGAGAAGATTGGGAAAGCTGTTAATCATGGTAAGAGCAGGCTCTATCTATTCTGTAATTCTGACATCACACGTCCCTGAACAACTGGGCTATAACTGGGTTATTTCATGCTACTGAGACTTGCTTGGTTTGACACCAGTATTGTCAGCATGATGCTTGATGACAGCTTTGCACACTCTTGGCATTCTCTCAACCAGCTTCACCTGGAATGCTTTTCCAACAGTCTTGAAGAAGTTCACACATATGCTGAGCACTTGTTGACTGCTTTTCCTTCACTCTGCGGTCCAACTCATCCCAAACCATCTCAATTGGGTTGAGGTCGTTGATTGTGGCCAGGTCATCTGATGCAGCACTCCATCACTCTCCTTCTTGGTCAAATAGCCCTTACACAGCCTGGAGGTGTGTTGTGTCATTGTCCTGTTGAAAAACAAATGATAATCCCACTAAGCTCAAACCAGATGGGATGGCGTATCGCTGCAGAATGCTGTGGTAGCCATGCTGGTTAAGTGGGCCTTGAATAAAAAAAAATCACCAGCAAAGTACCATCACACCACCTCCTCCATGCTTCACGGTGGGATCCACACATGTAGAGATCATCCGTTCACCTACTCTGTGTCTCACAAAGACACTGCGGTTGGAACCAAAAATCTCAAATTTGGTAACATCAGACCAAAGGACAGATTTCCCCCGGTCTAATGTCCATTGCTCATGTTTTTTGGCCCAAGCAAGTCTCTTCTTCTTGTTGGTGTCCTTTACTAGTGGTTACCTTGCAGCAATTCGACCATGAAGGCCTCATTCACGCAGTCTCCTCTGAACAGTTGATGTTGAGATGTGTCTGTTACTTGAACTCTGTGAAGCATTTATTTGGGCTGCAATTTCTGAGGCTGGTAACTCTAATGAACTTATCCTCTGCAGCTGAGGTAACTCTGGATCTTCCTTTCCTGTGGCGGTCCTCATGAGAGCCAGTATCATCATAGCGCTTGATGGGTTTTTCAGACAGCACTTGAATAAACGTTAAAAGTTATTCAAATGTTCCGGATTGACTGACCTTCATGTCTAAAAGTAATGATGGACTGTTGTTTCTCTTTGCTTATTTGAGCTGTTCTTGCAATAATATGGACTTGGTCTTTTACCAAATAGGCCTATCTTCTGGATACCACCCCTACCTTGTCACAACACAACTGATTGGCCCAAGCGCATTAAGAAATTCCACAAATTAACTTTTAACAAGGCACACCTGTTAATTGAAATGCATTCCAGGTGACTACCTCATGAAACTGGTTGAGAGAATGCCAAGAGTGTGCAAAGCTGTCTTCAAGGCATAGGTTGCTTACTTTGAAGAATTTCAAATATAAAATATATATTTTGATTTGTTTAACACTTTTTTGGTTACTACATGATTCCATATGTTTTATTTGATAGTTTTGATGTGTTCACTATTATTCTACCATGTAGAAAATAGTAACAATAAAGAAAATCCCTGGAATGAGTAGGTGTTCTAAAACGTTTGACAGGTACTGTATGTGAATTTGGGAAGATCTGCTATAGGTTAAGTACCGGCACCTCAAAAATCTAGTGCTTTAGTTCATGTTCCTCTTATAGAATATTAGCTCAACAGTATTGTGGAGCTCCTGCACCTAAATATAAACAGTACCGGCACCTATTTCAGTCCAAGTCAAGCACTGAATTAGATAATTTAACAAGAAGAAATGTAGTATATTTTTAGAGAATAAAGAAAGTGCCAGAACTGTCAAGACAATAACTTTTTGTGTCTGTTTCTCATTGTTACTACAGGACGACTAGAATTAAGTCTGAGGCCGGTAACATCAATAGTGAGGACAAACCCAGCCTGCCTCTCTCCTTCCACACTGAGTCCAAACCTACAGTCACTGGGTCCTGATTGACAGTCGAGTCCAGTTTACTGCAGGATCCAGAGATGGCATCCGTGAAGCTGGAAGACTGCAGTCAAACACTGGAGCTGAATGTCAACATTAAAGATGAAGAAGAGGAGGAGAAGATTGGCACATTCAATACCGCCTTACACACACTTGCCTGCATCTAGCTTATCTATGGTGTAATCATTAGTCCAACAGTTGCAAACAATAGTTTCTATTGGGCAAATTCAGGTATGTTTATCCCCGTTTCATTCCGTTTGCGTCCGTTTAAGAAACGTTTTTCAACAGAATCGGCGGAATGAATACACCCTGAACACACGCAAACAGTTCAATTTCAGAGCCAAACAGGTTGTTGTATTCCTTCTTGCATCCAAACGCTCTCCTCTTCTCACCTTTTCCCTTCACTTGTGAACAACACAAAAACCTTTCCAAGCCAAACCATCATATCATAACCGCTACACAAAGCCTACATCATTGTCACCATGTTAGCTAAAGTAATGTCATAGTCAACATAGCTAATAGAACTAACACGTTAGTAAACCTGCTACAATCATGCAGCACAGTGTACTGTCAGTAAGCAGTTTAGCAGTTATACCGGCGGGCCCCGGTGGCAATAAATTAGTAAAACCAAAAGCTTACCTTGACTTGGAAGAGTTCCAGTGTTAGATAGTCATAGCCAGCTAGCTAATATAGCATCCCTCTGTTTGAGCCGGGTGTTTGAGTAGGCTAAACTAGCCAGCTAGCTAACATAGCATCCCTCTGTTTGAGCCGGGTGTTTGAGTAGGCTAAACTAGCCAGCTAGCTAACATAGCATCCCTCTGTTTGAGCCGGGTGTTTGAGTAGGCTAAACTAGCCAGCTAGCTAACATAGCATCCCTCTGTTTGAGCCGGGTGTTTGAGTAGGCTAAACTAGCCAGCTAGCTAACATAGCATCCCTCTGTTTGAGCCGGGTGTTTGAGTAGGCTAAACTAGCCAGCTAGCTAATATAGCATCCCTCTGTTTGAGCCGGGTGTTTGAGTAGGCTAAACTAGCCAGCTGCATTTGCTAGCTAGTAAGTGAAACTGAACAAAAATGACAAAATATCTCTCTCGCTCCTCCTTCGTTTTTGAAGAAATTCATTTGTTCAAAACTGTTCAACTATTGTCTTTCTCTCTCTTTGAGTCAACTACTCAATACATTTTATGCACTGCAGTGCTAGCTAGCTGTAGCTTATGCTTTCAGTACTAGATTCATTCTCTGATCCTTTGATTTGGTGGACAACATGTCAGTTCATGTTTCAAATGCTCTTATAGGTTGGAGGATGTCCTGCGGAAGCTGTCATAATTACTGTTTAAGTCTATGGAAGGGGGTGAGAACCATGAGCCTCCTAGATTTTGTATTGAAGTCAATGTACTCAGAGGAGGACGGAAGCTAGCTGTCATCCGGCTACACCATGGTGCTACCCTACAGAGTTCTGTTTTTTTTTTTTTTTTTTCAAACCCATTCTGTTGAGGCTATTGTTTACCTTCATTGCAAAACAGTGTGTTTTAATCAATTATTTGGTGACATATAAATATATATTTATAGTTTTATCTAAAAACAAAAACTTTTTTAATGATTCACTATTTTAGTTTTTTTTATGAAATTACCTGAGGAGGATGGCCTGTGTAGGGATGTGATTTGGATTGGACTGTGACTTTTTAAAATGTGTTTATTTTGTGTGATGTAGGTTGTCCCCCTTTTCCAGAATGGACATTAATTTGTTTATCCAGGAAACTAACCGAACAGTATCTGGCGGCAAACACATTACGTGAAAGTCATTATACTAAATAATAATAAGAAGAGGCAGTTAGTCCATCAGTCCAATAGATGGCGATGTTGCACTGTGGTAGTGGGGGAACAGGAAGTTCCGGGTTGTCGCGCCCCATTATTCAGAATAAAGAATGCGCCAGACATGTGCAGTAAAGGCGACAACTTTGTGTCTGTTTTAAATGTATTACTACAGGTATGTAATAGCACGTTTAAACTTTCTAATATCGAAAGAACATGTCATAACATGCTAGTTAACAAATACGTCAAGGTATTCTCCCATTTGGTAAAGTTATGTGTTATTTTTGTGTCAAACCGAGTGAGTGAAAGAACATGATAAAAACAATAGATAAAAACTAGTTTACAAGTCACATAGCTAGAGATTTGGTATTTGTCTAAGTGAATGTAAATACTTTCGTCAATGTAATTTAATAAAGGATCAATTTGAGATTTCTGTGTTCGTTTGACATGTTATTGGTTTTTGTGTAAAAAAAATTATAATCTTACGAGCTGTTAAAATGGCGTCCATTTTGATGTTCGTTTAAAGTCCACGTAGAAGATAATGGCCCCTATCAGATATTTATGTAGTTGGTGCAGTATATTATTTTACTGTAGTAAATATACATTGGGTGGTCGGGGTTGTCCGAGCCCTGAATGCTGATTGGCTGAAAGCCGTGGTATATCAGACGTACACCACAGGTATGACAATATATATATATATTTTTTTACTGTTATACATATGTTGGTAACCAGTTTATAATAGCAATTAGGCGACTGAGGCATTGCATCGTGCCTAACAGCCCTTAGTCGTGGTATATTGACCATAACATACCTCCTCAGGCCTTATTGCATAAATATACATGAGTTCTATCTTGGAAAAGTATTTATTAGCTTACAATTGTACAATTTATGCTTCCTGCATATAACCACGAAGACGGCCGGAAAGGCCCTAAAGCAACAACTTTTACTCCACTACATTCCTAAAGAAAAGTTGTACTTTTTACTCCCATACATTTTCCCTGACACCCAAAAGTACTCATTACATTTATAATGCTGAGGCAGGACAGCAATATGGTCCAATTCACTCACCTATCGATATCACGCATTGTCACCCCTACTGCCCCTGATCTGGCAGACTCACTAAACACAAATACTGCGTTTGTAAATGACGTTTGAGTGTTGGAGTGTGTCCCTGGCCGTCCGTGAATATTATTATTTTTGAGTGAAAAAATACAGTGAAGATAAGGTTATTAAGGAAAATAGCTCATAGTGCTGCCTAAAACAAACTGTAACCTTGTCCTAATTAGTTTTTGAGTCATTTATTCATTTCTGCAGTTGCTTTGTGTAATTTTTGTGCACTTGTAACATCAACAGTGAGGACAAACCCAGCCTGCCTCTCTCCTTCCACACTGAGTCCAAACCTACAGTCACTGGGTCCTGATTGACAGTCGAGTTCAGTTTGCACCGCAGGTACCAGAGATGGCATCAGTGAAGCTGGAAGACTGCAGTCAAACACTGGAGCTGAATGTCAACATTAAAGATGAAGAAAAGGAGGAGAAGATTGGGAAATCTGTTTCTCATGGTAAGAGCAGGTTCATTCCAACTTTCCACTGTGCATGAAAAGTTGCAGTAGAACTGTTTCATGATGAACTGTTTCAATGAGAAGGTAGATGTTATTTCATGCTACTGAGACTTGCATGGATGACACCAGTATAGTCTGTTTTGGAATGGGTGGCCAGTAATAAACTGGCCCCAAACATCTAAAACTAAGAGCACTGTATTTGGTACAAATCATTTCCTAAGTTCTAGACCTCAGCTGAATCTGGTAATGAATTGTGTGGTTGTTGAACAAGTTGAGGAGACTAAATTACTTGGCATTACCTTAGATTGTAAACTGTCATGGTCAAAACATATAGATTCAATGGTTATAAAGATGGAGAGAGGTCTGTCCATAATAGATGCTCTGCATTTTTGACACCACACTCTAAAAAGCAAGTTCTACAGGTTCTAGATTTGTCTTATCTTGATTATTGTCCAGTCGTGTGGTTGAGTGCTATAAGCAAAGATCTAGTTAAGTTAATAAGTATGTAGGTTATTGTCACGAGAATTGTTATCGCAATGGTTGAAGTCAAACACTTCTTAAATCTTTGAATAATTTCCGAGGTGTAAATCTCTAGTTTAAATAAATTAAACAATGACCCAGTTCTGCAATGGTCAGCCTTTATTCATTGAGAGCGCTCTGCCCTCTCAAGTTCAGAGTCCATCTTTTATACACACACATCAGAGTAAAAGTTCCTCCCCGCTTTAGGCGGGCTGTATTTTTCCACTGTACACATATACAGTGGAGAGAACAAGTATTTGATACACTGCCGATTTTGCAGGTTTTCCTACTTACAAAGCATGTAGAGGTCTGTAATTTTTATCATAGGTACACTTCAACTGTGAGAGACGGAATCTAAAACAGAAATCCAGAAAATCACATTGTATGATTTTTAAAGTAATTAATTTGCATTTTATTGCATGACATAAGTATTTGATCACCTACCAACCAGTAAGAATTCCGGCTCTCACAGACCTGTTAGTTTTTCTTTAAGAAGCCCTCCTGTTCTGCACTCATTACCTGTATTAACTGCACCTGTTTGAACTCGTTACCTGTATAAAAGACACCTGTCCACACACTCAATCAAACAGACTCCAACCTCTCCACAATGGCCAAGACCAGAGAGCTGTGTAAGGACATCAGGGATAAAATTGTAGACCTGCACAAGGCTGGGATGGGCTACAGGACAATAGGCAAGCAGCCTGGTGAGAAGGCAACAACTGTTGGCGCAATTATTAGAAAATGGAAGAAGTTCAAGATGACGGTCAATCACCCTCGGTCTGGGGCTCCATGCAAGTTCTCACCTCATGGGGCATCAATGTTCATGAGGAAGGTGAGGGATCAGCCCAGAACTACACGGCAGGACCTGTTCAATGACCTGAAGAGAGCCGGGACCACAGTCTCAAAGAAAACCATTAGTAACACACTACGCTGTCATGGATTAAAATCCTGCAGCGCACGCAAGGTCCCCCTGCTCAAGCCAGCGCATGTCCAGGCCCATCTGAAGTTTGCCAATGACCATCTGGATGATCCAGAGGAGGAATGGGAGAAGGTCATGTGGTCTGTTGAGACAAAAATAGAGCTTTTTAGTGTAAACTCCACTCGCCGTGTTTGGAAGAAGAAGGATGAGTACAACCCCAAGAACACCATCCCAACCGTGAAGCATGGAGGTGGAAACATCATTCTTTGGGGATGCTTTTCTGCAAAGGGGACAAGACGACTGCTCCGTATTAAGGGGAGGATGGATGGGGCCATGTATCGCAAGATCTTGGCCAACAACCTCCTTCCCTCAGTAAGAGCATTGAAGATGGGTCGTGGCTGGGTCTTCCAGCATGACAACGACCCGAAACACACAGCTAGGGCAACTTAGGAGTTGCTCCGTAAGAAGCATCTCAAGGTCCTGGAGTGGCCTAGCCAGTCTCCAGACCTGAACCCAATAGAACATCTTTGGAGGGAGCTGAAAGTAAACCTACCATTAAAATTATAGACTGATCATTTCTTTCTCAGTGGGCAAACATACAAAATCAGCAGGGGATCAAATACTTTTTTCCCTCACTGTATATATTAAATATATTTGTGAAAAATATATATTTGGGGGATTGGAAGTGATGCAGACAATTACATTGATGGAAGTTACAATCTATCTGCAACATTAAAGCTGATCTACCCCCCCATAAAATATCAAAAATTGTATAAAAATACCTATTTAAGCTGCAGCTGGCCCAGAACAGAGTGGCACATCTTGCTCTTCATTGTAATCAGAGGGCTAATATAAATACTATGCATGCCAGTCTCTCTTGGCTAAGAGTTGAGGAGAGACTGACTGCATCACTTTTTCTTTATGTAAGAAACATTGTGTTAAATCCCAAATTGTATGCATAGTCAACTTACACACAGCTCTGACACACATACTTACCCCACCAGACATGCCACCAGGGGTCTTTTCACAGTCCCTAAATCCAGAACAAATTCAAGAAAGTGTACAGTATTATATAGAGCTGCTTTTACATGGAACTCCGTTCCATCTCATATTACTGAAATAAACAGCAAACCTGCTTTCAAAAACAGATAAAGCAACACCTCTCCCCTATTTGACCTAGATAGTTTTTGTATGTATTGACATGTAGGCTACGTGTGCCTTTTAAAATGTTTTTATGTAGTTCTGTCCTTGAGCTGTTCGTGTCTATTATTTTTTTGTATTATGTCATGTTTTGTGTGGACCCCAGGAAGAGTAGCTGATGCTTTTGCAACAGTTTATTGGGATCCTAATAAAATACCAAAGAACCAAAATACACAGATACCAGTATTGCCAGCATGTGTTTTATTAACTGGGCTATCTGGAGTGCTCAGAGAGTAGACTAAAGAAGTGAAGTAGACAAACTGCCAGTAATTAGAACTTCTATGAAATTAGTCAGTGTAGGTACTAGGCTTGGGTGGTATACTGTATACCAGGATATTTGGAAAAAGCCACTGGATGGGTTTTCAATACAGCTGAAACTATTTCTTTGAAGTATTTTTTTTTATTCATTTGAATATTTGTAGCTACTTTTTAAGTAAATACCTGCTGTCAACTTGTGCAATACGTTATGAGATAAAGAACATTACGTCACATTATTATGTAGCTTACGGTAGTCCCCAGTCAACGAGAAGAGAGCGGAGCCTTGTGAGTCACTCTCTGTCATGCAGCATGCGCCAGGTGATCTAATTACAGTATGGAATTCACAACTAAATGTTTGCCAGCTAGATATCTTATAACTATTAAGGTAACAGTCTACATTGTGCGAAATGCTCTGCAGTTTCCCATTTGTTTTGCTAATTTAGTAGTTAGTTAGCTATCTAGCTAAGTGGATAGCTTCTTCCAAAATCAAGCATTCGCTTGGTAACAACCGAGAATCCCCTCCTGGATCAAGAGCCTTGCTAACAGCAGAGAATTCCCTCCTGGATCAAGAGCCTTGCTAACAGCAGAGAATTCCCTCCTGGATCAAGAGCCTTGCTGGATAATATTAGGTTTGTGCGTGCAGCAAACTGTGAGAAGCGTTTGAGTTACTTGTATAGTTGAGGTCAGAAACTGTACAAAATGTTAGCAATGCACTCGTTAGCATTTAGTTAGCGTTCTCTATGATGATTCCTTAATACTAGTTAGCATTTTGTTAGCATTCTGCTTAGTGACGTTTTTTGGGCTTTGAATATTAGTACTATTTAAATAAAGACCTGTAGTCAACTTGTGCACTAGGTAATAGATAAAGCACATCGCGTACATAATTTTGCCCGTTAGATTATTTTTTGTTATGAACCTTTTTCATTATTAAGCATTCTGTTAGGTTCTGAACAAACAGAGTAAAAACTCAAACGACATCTAGGAAAAGCTCAAACTAAGTTTATTCACCCACAGTTTTTTTTTTAAATTTTATTTATTTTATTTCACCTTTATTTAACCAGGTAAGCCAGTTGAGAACAGGTTCTCATTTACAACTGCGACCTGGCCAAGACAAAGCAAAGTAGTGCAACAAAAACAACACAGAGTTACATATGGGGTAAAAAAACAACAACATAAAGTCAGAAATACAACAGAAAATATATATACAGTGTGTGCAAATGTAGCAAGTTATGGAGGTAAGGCAATAAATAGGCTATAGTGCAGAATAATTACAATAGTATTAACACTGGAATGCTAGATGTGCAAGAGATTATGTGCAAATAGAGATACTAGGGTGCAAAGGAGCAAATTAAATAACAATATAGGGATGAGGTAGTTGGGTGGGCTAATTTCAGATGGGCTGTGTACAGGTGCAGTGATCGGTAAGGTGCTCTGACAACTGATGCTTAAAGTTATTGAGGGAGATAAGAGTCTCCAGCTTCAGAGATTTTTGCAATTCGTTCCAGTCATTGGCAGCAGAGAACTGGAAGGAATGGCGGCCAAAAGAGGTGTTGGCTTTGGGAATGACCAGTGAGATATACCTGCTGGAGCGCAGACTACGGGTGGGTGCTGCTATGGTGACCAATGAGCTAAGATAAGGCGGGGATTTGCCTAGCAGTGATTTATAGATGGCCTGGAGCCAGTGGGTTTGACGACGAACATGTAGTGAGGACCAGCCAACAAGAGCGTACAGGTCACAGTGGTGGGTAGTGTATGGGGCTTTGGAGACAAAACGGATGGCACTGTGATAGACTACATCCAATTTGCTGAGTAGAGTGTTGGAGGCTATTTTATAAATGACATCGCCGAAGTCAAGGATCGGTAGGATAGTCAGTTTTACGAGGGCATGTTTGGCAGCATGAGTGAAGGAGGCTTTGTTGCGAAATAGGAAGCCGATTCTAGATTTAACTTTGGATTGGAGATTCTTTATGTGAGTCTGGAAGTTGAGTTTACAGTCTAACCAGACACCTAGATATTTGTAGTTGTCCACATACTCTAGGTCAGACCCGTCGAGAGTGGTGATTCTAGTCGGGTGGGCGGGTGCTAGCAGCGTTCGATTGAAAAGCATGCATTTAGTTTTACTAGTGTTTAAGAGCAGTTGAAGGCTACTGAAGGATTGTTGTATGGCATTGAAGCTCGTTTGGAGGTTTGTTAACACAGTGTCCAATGAAGGGCCAGATGTATACAAAATGGTGTCGTCTGCGTAGAGGTGGATCTGAGAGTCACCAGCAGCAAGAGCGACATCATTGATATACACGGAGAAAAGTGTCGGCCCAAGAATTGAACCCTGTGGCACCCCCATAGAGACTGCCATAGGTCCAGACAACAGGCCCTCCGATTTGACACACTGAACTCTATCTGAGAAGTAGTTGGTGAACCAGGCGAGGCAGTCATTTGAGAAACCAAGGCTATTTAGTCTGCCAATAAGAATGCGGTGGTTGACAGAGTCGAAAGCCTTGGCCAGGTCTATGAAGACGGCTGCACAGTACTGTCTATTATCAATCGCGGTTATAATATCGTTTAGGACCTTGAGCGTGGCTGAAGTGCACCCGTGACCAGCTCGGAAACCGGATTGCATAGCGGAGAAGGTACGGTGGTATTCGAAATGGTCGATGATCTGTTTATTAACTTGGCTTTCGAATACTTTCGAAAGGCAGGGCAGGATGGATATAGGTCTGTAGCAGTTTGGATCTAGAGTGTCACCCCCTTTGAAGAGGGGGATGACCGCGGCAGCTTTCCAATCTCTGGGGATCTCAGACGTTATGAAAGAGAGGTTGAACAGACTAGTAATAGGGGTTGCGACAATTTCGGCGGCTAGTTTTAGGAAGAAAGGGTCCAGATTGTCTAGCCCGGCTGATTTGTAGGGGTCCAGATTTTGCAGCGCTTTCAAAACATCAGCTGTCTGAATTTGTGTGAAGGAGAAGCGGGGGGGGCATGGGCAAGTTGCAGCAGAGGGTGCAGAGTTGGTGGCCGGGTTAGTGGTAGCCAGATGGAAAGCATGGCCAGCTGTAGCAAAATGCTTGTTGAAATTCTCGATTATTGTAGATTTATCGGTGGTGATAGTGTTTCCTAGCCTCAGTGCAGTGGGCAGCTGGGAGGAAGTGCTCTTATTCTCCATGGACTTTACAGTGTCCCAAAACTTTTTGGAGTTAGTGCTACAGGATGGAAATTTCTGTTTGAAAAAGTTAGCCTTTGCTTTCCTGACTGCTTGTGTATATTGGTTCCTAACTTCCCTGAAAAGTTGCATATCGCGGGGGCTATTTGATGCTAATGCTGTACGCCACAGGATGTTTTTGTGCTGGTCAAGGGCAGTCAAGTCTGCAAAGACAAAGCATGAATTTTTTGTGCTGGTCAAGGGCAGTCAAACAGCTGCAAAGACAAAGCATGAATACACAAGCACATACAGTGGGGAAAACAAGTATTTAGTCAGCCACCAATTGTGCAAGTTCTCCCACTTAAAAAGATGAGAGAGGCCTGTAATTTTCATCATAGGTTCACGTCAACTATGACAGACAAATTGAGAAAAAAAAATCCAGAAAATCACATTGTAGGATTTTCAATGAATTTATTAGCAAATTATGGTGGAAAATAAGTATTTGGTAACCTACAAACAAGCAAGATGTCTGGCTCTCACAGACCTGTAACTTCTTCTTTAAAAGGCTCCTCTGTCCTCCACTCGTTACCTGTATTAATGGCACCTGTTTGAACTTGTTATCAGTATAAAAGACACCTGTCCACAACCTCAAACAGTCACATTCCAAACTCACAATCCATGTCTCAACTGTCTCAAGGCTTAAAAGTCCTTCATTAATCTGTCTCCTCCCCTTCGACACTGATCTGAAGTGGATTTAACAAGTGCCATCCATGAGGGATCATAGCTCTCACCTGGTCATTCTATGTCATGGAAAGAGTTCATAATGTTTTGTACACTCAGTGCATATCACACCAATTGACTTTTTTTAATGCTGTTCACACAGGTGACATTGAGACACCCTCTACATCCAGAGAGCAACAGCAGGAAGATCGCAGAGCTAAGAGGTCTCACCACTGCCCACATTGTGAGGAGATTTTCCCAATTCTATCAAAGCTAAAAATACACCTAAAAATACACACAGGAGAGAATCAGTATTCCTGCACTGACTGTGGGAAGAGCTTCACAACATCACAGACTCTGAGAGTTCATCAGAGAGTGCACACAGGAGAGAAGCCTTACTCCTGCTCTGACTGTGGGACGAGTTTCTCTCTACTGGGCAACTTAAAAATTCATAGACGTATACATACAGGAGAGAAGCCTTACTTCTGCTCTGACTGTGGAAAGAGTTTCTCTCGACCGGACCACTTAGAAAAACATGAACGTATACATACAGGAGAGAAGCCTTACTCCTGCTCTGACTGTGGGGCAAGTTTCTCTCAACTGGGCACCTTAAAACAACATGAACGTATACATACAGGAGAAAAGCCTTACTCCTGCTCTGACTGTGGAAAGAGCTTCACAACATCACAGGCTCTGACAGTTCATCAGAGAACACACACAGGAGAGAAGCCTTACTCCTGCTCTGACTGTGGGAAGGGTTTCTCTCGACTGGACCACTTAGAAAAACATGAACGTATACATACAGGAGAGAAGCCTTACTCCTGCTCTGACTGTGTGAAATGCTTCAGAACATCAACTAAGCTAACAGTTCATCAGAGAACACACACAGGAGAGAAGCCTTACTCCTGCTCTGACTGTGGGGCAAGTTTCTCTCAGCTGGGCCCCTTAAAACAACATAAACATATACATACAGGAGAGAAGCCTTACTCCTGCTCTGACTGTGTGAAATGCTTCACAACATCAACTGAGCTTAAAATACATCAGAGAACACACACAGGAGAGAAGCCTTACTCCTGCTCTGAATGTGGGAAGAGTTTCTATCGACTGGGCAACTTAAAAACACATGAACGTATACACACAGTAGAGAAGTCTTACTCCTGCTTTGCCTGTGGTAAGAGCTTCACAACAGCAGGGGCTCTGACAATTCATCATCAGAGAGTGCACACAGGAGAGAAGCCTTACTCCTGCTCTGACTGTGGAAAATGCTTCACAACATCATATCAGCTAAAACTTCATCAGAGAACACACACAGGAGAGAAGCCTTACTCCTGCTCTGAATGTTTGAAGAGTTTCTCTCGACTGGGCCACTTAAAACAACATGAACATATACACATAGGAGAGAAGCCTTACTCCTGCTCTGACTGTGTGAAATGCTTCACAACATCAACTGAGCTAAAGGTTCATCAGAGAACACACACAGGAGAGAAGCCTTACTCCTGCTCTGAATGTGGGAAGAGTTTCCCTCAAATGGGCCACTTAAAAAAACATGAACGTATACATACAGGAGAAAAGCCTTACTCCTGCTCTGACTGTGTAAAATGCTTCACAACGTCATATCAGCTAAAAGTTCATCAGAGAAAACACACAGGAGAGAAGCCTTACTCCTGCTCTGACTGTGTAAAATGCTTCACAACATCATATCAGCTAAAAGTTCATCAAAGAACACACACAGGATAGAAGCCGTTTTCCTGCTCTGACTGTGGAAAGATTTTCTTTTAAATGGGCCATTTAAAAAGACACCAAGGTAAACAAAGGAGAGATGTCTTACCACTGATCTGACTGTAGAAAATGTTTTAAAACAACAGCTGAGCTAAAAGGTAATCAGAGAACACACACAGGAGAGAATCCTTACTTCTGTTCTTAATATGGCAAGAGTTTCTCCCGATTGGCAACGTAAAAACACACCAACGGTTACACACTGGAGAGAAGACTTACAGTGGGGGAAATTATTTAGTCAGCCACCAATTGTGCAAGTTCTTCCACTTAAAAAGATGAGAGAGGCCTGTCATTTTCATCATAGGTACACGTCAACTATGACAGACAAATTGAGGAAAAGAAATCCAGAAAATCATATTGTAGGATTTTTAATGAATTTATTTGCAAATTATGGTGGAAAATAAGTATTTGGTCACCTACAAACAAGCAATATGTCTGGCTCAAAATGATCACAAGAACGGTGAGCAAAAATCCCAGAACCACACCGGGGGACCTAGTGAATGACCTGTAGAGAGCTGGGACCAAAGTAACAAAGCCTACCATCAGTAACACACTACGCCGCCAGGGACTCTGAATAAACTGCCTTATATTATACAATTATCCACCTTGTCCAAAAGTCTCTACTTTTTCTCCGTTCTCCAGTAAACTTGTTTTATCAACAATAGTAAGGTTCAATGACACAGAAAGCAGTTCAATGTCGGGGTACAGAGTCGCTCTCTTACCAGGATCGCGGTCCGCTCTGACCAGGGTGAAGGTGGCCGGCTCCACCTCTCTGTCCGGGACTCTGTCATCCAGTCAAGTCTCCCAGCTGTATTGGGATTCCGCTGCCAGCAGCGTTTTCATTATTTAGTCCGTTCGTAGCGGGTATGTACACGATCAACAAGATCAGTCCAAAACCGAAGATCAGTCCAAAGCAGAATGTTTGCAGAATGTTTGTAAACTAAGTCTACAAATTAAAAACATAAAATAACGCCACACTGCAGGTCGCAACATAGACGCTGGTAGCAGCCATTGTCTTAGTTACGTTCAACGTTACGTCACGTATGACGAAAGCACGTAAGTGCATGCACACAGACACCCATAGAGAATGTATTGAAAGCTTTGAAATGTGAAAAAAATAGATTTTACATGACAGGCTATGAGAGACTTCTGGGCGATTTTCAACCTGACTGAAATCGCCCAAAAAACGGGCGGGGCCATTTGAAGCACGACTTTAGCCTGATTTGACATTTAGTGGCTGGCAGATCAGACGTGAACACTGATAACTGCTGTTGCCGTGATATAATTGATTAGAAAAAAAATCCCTTCCTTTTCCCGTTTGGCAGTGCGTCGCCCATATCGCCCTATTGAACAAGCCGTCCATGGTCAGCCACCAATTGTGCAAGTTCTCCCACTTAAAAAGATGAGAGAGGCCTGTAATTTTCATCATAGGTACACGTCAACTATGACAGACAAAATGAGAAAAGAAATCCAGAAAATCACATTGTAGGATTTTTAATGAATTTATTTGCAAATTATGGTGGAAAATAAGTATTTTGTCAATAACAAAAGTTTCTCAATACTTTGTTATATACCCTTTGTTGGCAATGACACAGGTCAAACGTTTTCTGTAAGTCTTCACAAGTTTTTCACACACTGTTGCTGGAATTTTGGCCCATTCCTCCATGCAGATCTCCTCTAGAGCAGTGATGTTTTGGGGCTGTCGCTGGGCAACACAGACTTTCAACTCCCTCCAAAGATTTTCTATGGGGTTGAGATCTGGAGACTGGCTAGGCCACTCCAGGACCTTGAAATGCTTCTTACGAAGCCACTCCTTCGTTGCCCGGGCGGTGTGTTTGGGATCATTGTCATGCTGAAAGACCCAGCCACGTTTCATCTTCAATGCCCTTGCTGATGGAAGGAGGTTTTCATTCAAAATCTCACGATACATGGCCCCATTCATTATTTCCTTTACACGGATCAGTTGTCCTGGTCCCTTTGCAGAAAAACAGCCCCAAAGCATGATGTTTCCACCCCCATGCTTCACAGTAGGTATGGTGTTCTTTGGATGCAACTCAGCATTCTTTGTCCTCCAAACACGACGAGTTGAGTTCTATTTTGGTTTAATCTGACCATATGACATTCTCCCAATCCTCTTCTGGATCATCCAAATGCACTCTAGCAAACTTCAGACGGGCCTGGACATATACTGGCTTAAGCAGGGGGACACATCTGGCACTGCAGGATTTGAGTTCCTGGCGGCGTAGTGTGTTACTGATGGTAGGCTTTGTTACTTTGGTCCCAGCTCTCTGCAGGTCATTCACTAGGTCCCCCCGTGTGGTTCTGGGATTTTTGCTCACCGTTCTTGTGATCATTTTGACCCCACGGGGTGAGATCTTGCGTGGAGCCCCAGATCGAGGGAGATTATCAGTGGTCTTGTATGTCTTCCATTTCCTAATAATTGCTCCCACAGTTGATTTCTTCAAACCAAGCTGCTTACCTATTGCAGATTCAGTCTTCCCAGCCTGGTGCAGGTCTACAATTTTGTTTCTGGTGTCCTTTGACAGCTCTTTGGTCTTGGCCATATTGGAGTTTGGAGTGTGACTGTTTGAGGTTGTGGACAGGTGTCTTTTATACTGATAACAAGTTCAAACAGGTGCCATTAATACAGGTAACGAGTGGAGGACAGAGGAGCCTCTTAAAGAAGAAGTTACAGGTCTGTGAGAGCCAGAAATCTTGCTTGTTTGTAGGTGACCAAATACTTATTTTCCACCATAATTTGCAAATAAATTCATAACAAATCCTACAATGTGATTTTCTGGATTTTTTTTCCCCTCAATTTGTCTGTCATAGTTGACGTGTACCTATGATGAAAATTACAGGTCTCTCTCATCTTTTTAAGTGGGAGAACTTGCACAATTGGTGGCTGACTAAATACTTTTTCCCCCCACTGTATGGTATCTTGGCCCTCCCACCCCTACGGGATGGCAGCTCCCACACCTCCCAGTCAACGCTCTTCTCTGTCCTGGCACCCCAATGGTGGAACAAGTTTCCCCCTAAAGTCAGGACAGCGGAGTCCCTGCCCATCTTTTGAACACGTCCGAAACCCTTCCTCTTTGTAGAGTATCTTAAATCACCCCCCCCCCCCCCACACACACACACACACTTTTATTTTCCCACGACCTCACCCTTTCCCAGTCCCCTCCCACTGCTTGACCCCATCTTCACTAGAGGCTGTTCTCCTACTAATCTCACTGCAACCCCCCTCCAAGTCTCTGACCCCTACTTTGTTTCCTTTTCTCTCCATATCTCCTCCAACCTACCCACTCAGCCCTAACCCATTTGGTCATGCTCCTCCCACTCAGCCCTAACCCAGATGGTCATGCTCCTCCCACTCAGCCCTAACCCATATGGTCATGCTCCTCCCACTCAGCCCTAACCCAGATGGTCATGCTCCTCCCACTCAGCCCTAACCCAGATGGTCATGCTCCTCCCACTCAGCCCTAACCCAGATGGTCATGCTCCTCCCACTCAGCCCTAACCCAGATGGTCATGCTCCTCCCACTCAGCCCTAACCCAGATGGTCATGCTCCTCCCACTCAGCCCTAACCCAGATGGTCATGCTCCTCCCACTCAGCCCTAACCCAGATGGTCATGCACCGCCGCAATCTTCACTCTCTCTCTCCCGCTTGTCTCGCCTATTTTATCCTATCCTCTCTCATGACTCTGACTTTGCCTCCTGGACCCTACTCTACTCCCTTTCTGCACCCTAGAAAATGTAATTGATACGATTGTGATGAGTTGTTGTCTCACCTAGCTATCTTAAGATGAATGCACTATTGTAAGTCACTCTGGATAAGAGTGTCTGCTGAATTAGTCAAATTTAAAAATGTGAATTGATATGGAATTGACCCCAGCCCTGATTGTTACTAACCCTTGTGATAGTGAGTGGAGGATGATATGGCTCGTAACACTTTAGAATAGTTTTATTCCCCTGTATTGTACAGCATACTTATATTAAGTCATTTGTTACCCAGTACAGCCAGAAGAGGACTGGCCACTGCTCAGAGCCTGGTTCCTCTCTAGGTTTCTTCCTAGGTTCCTTCCTTCTAGGGAGTTTTTCCTAGCCACTGTGCTTCTGCATTGCTTGCTCTTTGGGGTTGTAGTCTCGGTACCTGCACCCTCAGCGGAGTCAACAAACACCGGAAGCATCCGTGTTTCAGGGAAAAGGCAGAGAGGAAGGCAAAGCCTGAAAACTGGAAGCTTCTGGTTTCTGTGGACCTGGTTTAGGCGTTTCTTTTACGCCTGATATGTTAGGTTAGGGTATCTGTAAAGCACTCTGTGACAACTGCTGATGTAAAAAGGGCTTTATAAAATAAATGTGATTGATGTAAATCACACCAACTGACTGGTTCTTCTGATGTTGTTCACACATGAGACCATGTTGAGACATTCTTTACATCCAGAGAGCAACAGCAGGAAGATCACAGAGCTAAGAGGTCTCACCACTGCCCACATTGTGAGGAGATTTCCCCAATTCTATCAAAGCTAAAAAAATACACCTAAAAATACACACAGGAGATAATCTATTTCCCTGCTCTGATTGTGGGAAGAGCTGTAAAATATCAAGGGATCTGGTACTCCTGCTCTGACTGTTGGAAGAGTTTCTCTCAACATGGCCACATAAATGTGAGAATCCTCATCAGTTGTCTGACTAGCTAAGATTAAAATCATTCCATCACTTAATTCTCAAGAAATCATAGCACACTCTATTGTAATCCTATTGTTTCTCACTGTGAGAGAACTGTTTTAGAGGAAAGGAACTGTTATAGAATGTTAGCCTTTCTTTACTTTTCTTTACAGTGTTCACCTGGTCAGTTTTGGTGTGATTTGTTAGCTTCTATTGTAAAGATATTGAGATTACCTTGGATTTGCCCTTATGGTTGAATATCCTCTGTGAGGCTGGTTGACTGGGTGGTACTGATTTCCTCTGCAGTTTTCTATGGGAATGAGCTAGTAGACACAACATGTATCAGACAGAGATGGTGTGATGATCAGTTTTCACCATTAGTTTGGGTGGATACTTTTTGTTTATTAAATTGTATTTTAAAACTAGATGAGTTGTTTTAGTCATTAATAGTCATTAAGGCTTAATTCAAGCCTGTTTAATTTATCTGCCAATGAAAAATAGTATGTATATGAATTTGTTCTAGTCAAGCTCTTCTCTTTTGTGTAATGAATTACCAAAAAACTATGTTTCAAGTGACATATTTACTGTTGTTCTGAAGCTGAACAAGACAGGACGTTTAAATGAGCATCACAAAGCTAAATCTGACCTATTCACTAACATGTTTTGTCAGCATAAGCAGCTGTGAGACATGCTAGAGTACTGTAACATTACTGATCTACTGAATCATTGTAGTTGTTGGGGGTTATCTTTACAGTAAATATAATGGTGGTGGATAAGCCTTCAATGCAAGCTGCAGGGGTTGCCTTTCAACAAGATGATCCTGACATTTTAAAGGTTAAAAAGGTGGACTTTGTGGCCTTTATCGCAATGGTGATTAACGGCACTGCCAAGGTGGAGAAAAGATCTAGGAAGATAGAAATCATTGTGGTTGCGGCAGAACGGTTCCTGGGGCTGAAAGATTTATTGGCAAAAGAGTTACATGGAATATTGTCAAAAGCCGTACCACCATCTCAGGTCCTAGAGACTGAGAAGGGAGATGTGGAGATTTAAAGGAAGGAAGAAATTTGAGTTTTGTTTGTTTTGGCAATGTACTATTTTTATTAGGGTGGAGTGAGTTAGTATCACTATTAAGTATGGATTTATTTTTTATTTAATTAATTTTGTGGTTTCAAACCGTCCAGTTGGTGGTGGCAATACAACTTTTGGATGTAGTCTGCCATAAAACCCACAGAAGAAGGAGAAGATGGCGCTGTTGCATTGTGGTAGTTGGGGAACAGGAACTTCCGGCGAGGCGCGCAACATTCTTCAGAACAAAGAAAACGACAGGACTGTGCTTTCCGTTTCTCTTTATTACTACAGGTATGTAATAGCACTTTTAAACTGTCTAATATCGAAATAACGTCATAACATGTTAGATAACAAATCAGTCAAGGTATTATCACGTTTGGCAAAGGTTTTGTGTAATTTTTGTGTCAATCCGAGTGATTGAAGAACGTGCTAAAAATATTTTACAATCACACGGCGCGGGGTCCATTACATGTTTTCATTTGTGAGGCTTTCCAGGTTCGTATATTGGTCAGTGCGTTTCGCCTGGTCATGTTCAGTACAAAAACGTTTAGGAAAGTTGCAGATAGAAATACCCTGAATAGAAGTGACATGATTCAATAGAATCAGAGGCATGTTTTCTCTACATAATACATTTGTATCTGATCGTGGCCAACGTCTCCGTCCTCCTGCTGGACGCAGCCCTGGTACCCGCTTGTCCCTATGTATGTGAAGCTAGTCATAATAACGATTAGCCACAATAGTGGAATTTGCGGTTTGCCCTCAAAATAAAAGGCCTTCATTGAAAGTGATGCAAACTGATATAAAATATTGGAATCATGTCAAATGTTGTTACTTAATTTAAAATGAATTACAAAAACTAATTATTTTGAAAATAAACAGAAAGAAACGGTTGAAATCCCACTGTGGAGGTATTAGACCACATAATTGCATTGGGGGCATTCTTATATGCACTTATGAAACGGGTTGGATTGTGCTCCCATGGAACGGTTGACACCCACAGAAAACAATCCTCAAGAGTTTATACAAATATTAGCGTCTTAGCTCTTATTGCAGGACTTTGACTGTGAAAAATCACCTTCCCAGTCAGTCTATTGCAGGGGTACTCCAGTACTATTTGAGAAGGTCCGGTCAAACAAATTTCCTAGGTGGCAAAGGTCCGGATGGATATTGTCATTTATTGGTGTAGTAACAAACCCCCAACTTGTGACCCCAAACTGTTCACAACCCTCTTGTTGGCGGAGAAAACATTTAGCAGTTTTAAAGCTAATATCCCGCAATTCTACACATTTTACGACAGGGCTGAGATTTTTTGTTGTTGCTGTTTTTAAGCAATTCTACATGCGCTTCCATGTCTTATGTGTGTTTATATGATACCAGGGGTTGAAGCCCAACCAAAACAGTATTATTATATACTTTTTTTGTGACCCGTGGTCCATATCGACCCCGTTCTTGGTCCTTACCGCGTTACGACAGTTGAGTATGCTGTTTGTATTGGACATTCATATTGCACTGTACAGCCCTACCTATGTATTGTTCAGCCTACTCAGTGACACCCACAGAACACAACTATGTAGACTTTACACAAATATTAGCGTCTTCACTCTATTGCAGGACTCTGAAACCACTGTTGTCCGGGAGTTTAACCCCGTCAGCTAAATTGTCATGATAATCAGTGGTTTCAAGTTTGTCTCTGTACATTTTTGACGAGATGATCATAACAAAAAATTAAATACTTCTAAATTTCCCGCTGTGCAAATGCATTGTTTCTCATTGCAAATAGGCTCAGGATAACTCCTGATAAAGTTGGGTAGCTGATAGGCCTTTTCAGAGCTTAAATAGCCAAAATGATTAGTCACAGGGCTCCCGAGTGGCGCAGCGGTCTAAGACACTGCATCTGTCACTACAGATCCTGGTTGGATTCCAGGCTGTATCACAATCCGGCCGTGATTGGGAGTCGCATAGGGCGGTGCAAAATTGGCCCAGCGTCGGCCGGGGTAAGCCATCATTGTAAATAAGAATTTGTTCTTAACTGACTTCGCCCAAACATTAGACCGGACCAAATCTGAACATATCACTCAGACATCATTAGGCAGGTTTCCATTGAACCAGGTGCATTCGATAAAAGCAATGTTGCAAAAAAAAAATCTTTGCAACGTGTGTAATGGAAGCGGCAGATATAGGAGAAATGTTCTAAAGCTCAACAACATTTTTAATCGTTGGACGGGTGGGTTTTTCTTTTGTCAAAGTTTCTTTATTCTGACAAGTGAGGATTGAAACAGTGTTTTTTAAATAAATTATTATTGCCAAATCATTTTGACATTACAGGGTGAGTCATTACGTCCAGCTGTTTTTATCGACACAAGATAGTTACATGGAAACACACCCTAGAGGGCAATTGTCCTATCTATTTTCTATGCAAACTTTTTCTAAAAGTTATTGGAAACATAGCGACTGTTTCACAAGATTGGAAAGTACAGTACAGCAGAGTACAGGAAAGAAAAGTTTAGTTCAGTACAGTACAATAGTACAGTATAACGTAATGTACTCTGTTAGGGCGGGGCGATATGGACTACAAATCATACAGCTGTATCTTGAGTTTTTTCAAACGTATGGGTGATTCAAGATATCTCAGTTTTGTTTTTCTCTAAGTAAGTGTTGTACAATTAAATTAAATTAATCTAATGAATTAAGGGCTTGTGAAGTTATACCTATAAATAAATACAATTGTTTTTTGATTGAAATAATACAGTGAAGACAACGTTATTCAGGAAAATATTACATAGTGCTGCCTAAAACAAACTGCAACCTTGTACTAAATGGTTTTTGAGTCAATTATGTGAATTTCTGAAATCTACTATAGGTTAAGTGCACTTACATTGTTTAATTTAAAGTGTGCAATTTGTGTCTAATGTGAAATTAATAAATGTTTTGTTGTCAATGCTTAGCTACCTGATCTAATATATTTTTAGAGAATAAAGAAAGTGCCAGAACTGTCAAGACTAACTTTTGTGTCCGTTTCTCTTTATTACTACTGGACGACTCCGATTTAAGTCTGAGGCCGGTAACATCAACAGTGAGGACAAACCCAGCCTGCCTCTCTCCTTCCACACTGAGTCTAAACCTACAGTCACTGGGTCCTGATTGTGACAGTGGAGCCCAGTTTGCACTGCAGGATCCAGAGATGGCATCAGTGAAGCTGGAAGACTGCAGTCAAACACTGGAGCTGAATGTCAACATTAAAGATGAAGAAGAGGAGGAGAAGATTGGGAAATCTGTTTCTCATGGTAAGAGCAGGTTCTATCTAACTATAAGTTATCTTTTTTTTGTCAAGCAGTGGCAAATATACAGCACCAGTCAAACGTTTGGACACACCTACTCATTTAAGGGTTTTTCTTAATTTTTACCATTTTCTACATTGTAGAATAATAGTGAAGACATCTAAACTATAAAATATCACATATGGAATCATGTAGTAACCATAAGTGTTAAATAAATCAAAATATATTTTAGATTTTTGCCTTGATGACAGATTTGGCATTCTCTCAACCAGCTTCACCTGGAATGCTTTTCCAACAGTCTTGAAGAAGTTCACACACACATGCTGAGCACTTGTTGGCTGCTTTTCCTTCACTCTGCGGTCCAACTCATCCCAAACCATCTCAATTGGGTTGAGGTCGGTTGATTGTGGAGGCCAGGTCATCTGATGCAGCACTCCATCACTCTCCTTCTTGGTCAAATAGCCCTTACACAGTCTGGAGGTGTGTTGGGTCATTGTCCTGTTGAAAAACAAATAATCCCACTAAGCCCAAACCAGATGGGATGGTGTATCGCTGCAGACTGCTGTGGTAGCCATGCTGGTTAAGTGTGCCTTGAATTCTAAATAAATCACCAGCAAAGCACCATCACACCTCCTCCTCCATGCTTCACGGTGGGAAGCACACATGTAGATATCATCCGTTCACCTACTCTGTGTGTCACAAAGACACTGCGGTTGGAACCAAAAATCTCAAATTTGGACACATCAGAACAAAGGACAGATTCCCACCGGTCTAATGTCCATTGCTCATGTTGTTTGGCCCAAGCAGGTCTTCTTCTTATAGGTGTCCTTTAGTTGTGGTTTCCTTCCAGCAATTCGACCATGAAGGCCTGATTCACGCAGTCTCCTCTGAACAGTTGATGTTGAGATATGTCTGTTACTTGAACTCTGTGAAGTATTTATTTGGGCTGCAATTTCTGAGGCTGGTAACTCTAATGAACTTATCCCCTGTAGCAGAGGTAACTCTGGGTCTTCCTTTCCAGTGGCGGTCCTCATGAGAGCCAGTTTCATCAATGCGCTTGATAGTTTTTGCGACTGCACTTGAAGAATCTTAAAGTAATGATGGACTGTTGTTTCTATTTGCTTATTTGAGCTGTTCTTGCAATAATATGGACTTGGTCTTTTACCAAATAGGCCTATCTTCTGTATACCACCCCTACCTTGTCACAAGACAAGTGATTGGCTCAAGCGCATTAAGAAATTCCACAAATGAACTTTTAACAAGGCACACCTGTTAATTGAAATGTATTCCAGGTGAATAACTCATGAAGTTGGTAGAGATAATGCCAACCTTTGACTGGTACTGTATGTGAATTTGGGAAAATATACTATAGGTTAAGTACCGGCACCTCAAATATCTAGTGCTTGAGCTCCTGTTCCTCTTATAGAATATTAGCTCAACAGTATTGTGGAGCTCCTGCACCTAAATATAAACAGTACCGGCACCCAAAATGAGTACCGGCACCTATTTCAGTCCAAGACAAGCACTGAATTAGATAATTTAACAAGAAGAAATATAATATATTTTTAGAGAATAAAGAAAGTGCCAGAACTGTGAAGACAATAACTTTTTGTGTCTGTTTCTCATTGTTACTACAGGACGACTAGAATTAAATCTGAGGCCGGTAACATCAATAGTGAGGACAAACCCAGCCTGCCTCTCTCCTTCCACACTGAGTCCAAACCTACAGTCATTGGGTCCTGATTGTGACAGTGGACCCCAGTTTGCTATGCAGGATCCAGAGATGGCATAAGTGAAGCTGGAAGACTACAGTCAAACACTGGAGTTGAATGTCATCATTAAAGATGAAGAAGAGGAGGAGAAGGTTGGGAAATCTGTTTCTCATGGTAAGAGCAGGTTCTATCTAACTAAGTTTGTGTTGTTCGTTCCAACTTCCCACTGTGCATGAAAAGTTGCAGTAGAACTGTTTCATGATGAACTGTGTCAATGAGAAGGTAGATATTATTTAATGCTACTGACCCTTGCATGGTTTTACACCAGTATTGCCAGCATGTGTTTTATTCACTGGGCTATCTGGAGTGATCAGAGAGTAGACTAAAGAAGTGAAGTAGCTCAGCTGGTAGAGCACGGCGCTTGTAACGCCAAGGTAGTGGGTTCGATCCCCGGGACCACCCATACACAAAAAATGTATGCACGCATGACTGTAAGTCGCTTTGGATAAAAGCGTCTGCTAAATGGCATATTATATTATTATTATTATTATTATTATTATTATTATTATTATATTATTATATTATATATTATTATTATTAGACAAACTGCCAATGTTTTAAAGTTCTATTAAATGAGTCTGTGTAGTTACTAACCCTTGTGATAGTGAGTGGAGGATGACACTAACCCTTGTGATAGTGAGTGGAGGATGATATGGCTTCTACATCTGCATTGCTTGCTCTTTGGGGTTTTAGGCTGGGTTTCTATAAAGCACTTTGTGACAACTTCTGATGTAAAAAGGGCTTCATAAAATACATTTGATTGACATGTATATCACACCAACTGACTGGTTCTTCTGTTGTTGTTCACACAGGAGACCATGTTGAGACATTCTCTACATCCAGCGAGCAACAGCAGGAAGATCACAGAGCTAAGAGGTCTCACCACTGCCCACATTGTGAGGAGAGTTTCTCAAATCTATCAAAGTTAAAAATACACCTAAAAATACACACAGGAGAGAATCTGTTTTCCTGTACTGACTGTGGAAAGAATTTCACAACATCAAAGACTTTGACAGATCATCAGAGAGTGCACACAGGAGAGAAGTCTTACTCCTGCTCTGACTGTGGAAAGAGTTTCTCTCGACTGGGCCACTTAAAAACACATGAACGTATACATACAGGAGAGAAGCCTTATTCCTGCTCTAATTGTGTAAAATGCTTCACAACATCAACTGAGCTAAAAGGTCATCAGAGAACACACACAGGAGAGAAGCCTTACTCCTGCTCTGACTGTGGAAAGAGTTTCTCTCGACTGGGCCATTTAAAAACACATGAACGTATACATACAGGAGAGAAGGCTTACTCCTGCTCTGACTGTGTAAAATGCTTCACAACATCAACTGAGCTAAAAGTTCAATCAGAGAACACACACAGGAGAGAAGCCTTACTCCTGCTCTGATTGTGTAAAATGCTTCAGAACATCAACTGGGCTAAAAGTTCATCAGAGAACACACACAGGAGAGAAGCCTTACTCCTGCTCTGATTGTGGAAAATGCTTAAGAACATCAACTGGCCTAAAAGTTCATCAGAGAACACACACAGGAGAGAAGCCTTTCTCCTGCTCTGACTGTGTAAAATGCTTCAGAACATCAAATGAGCTAAGAGTTCATCAGAGAACACACACAGGAGAGAAGCCTTACTCCTGCTCTAATTGTGTAAAATGCTTCACAACATCAACTGAGCTAAAAGGTCATCAGAGAACACACACAGGAGAGAAGCCTTACTCCTGCTCTGACTGTGGGAAGAGTTTCTCTCAACTGGGCCACTTAAAAACACATGAACGTATACATACAGGAGAGAAGCCTTACTCCTGCTCTAATTGTGTAAAATGCTTCACAACATCAACTGAGCTAAGAGTTCATCAGAGATCACACACAGGAGAGAGGCCTTACTCCTGCTCTGATTGTGTAAAATGCTTCACAACATCAACTAGGCTAAAAGTTCATCAGAGAACACACACAGGAGAGAAGCCTTACTCCTGCTCAGACTGTGGAAAGAGTTTCTCTCAAATGGGCACCTTAAAAACACATGAACGTATACATACAGGAGAGAAGCCTTACTCCTGCTCTAATTGTGTAAAATGCTTCACAACATCAACTAGGCTAAAAGTTCATCAGAGAACACACACTGGAGAGAAGCCTCATCACTGCACTGACTGTGAGAAGAGATTCTACAGATTGGGCCATTTAAAATGACACCAATGTATAAAGGTGAAATCCTCATCAGTTCTCTCAGACCAGCTAAGATTAGTCACTCCACTTAATTCTCATCTCATAAAATAATTGGCAACGCTGAATTGGATCAAATGAAGAAAGCGTAGAACACTCTATTGTAATCCTATTGTTTCTCACTGTGAGAGAACTGTGCAGAGGAACAGGAGCATTGTAGAATGTTAGCATCTCTTTACTTTACTGATCAGTGTTCACCTGGTCAGTTTTGGTGTGTTTTGTTAGCTTCTACTGTAAAGATATTGTGATTACCTTGGATTTGCCCTTAGGGTTGAATATCCTCTTTGAGGCATCTCACAATGGAGTCTGATGGTTGACTGGGTGGTACTGATTCCTTCTGCAGTTTTCTGTGGGAATGAGCTGTTAGACACAACATACACTGTGTGTACAAAACATTATGGACACCAGCTATTTCCATGACATTGACTGAACGCTATGATCCTTAATGATGTAGTTTTTGTGTATTTGTTATAGATCCCCATTAGCTTTCAGCAAGAAACTGCAGTTGAAGTGGGCTATGGAGAATTTGAAAAGCATTGCCTGATTTGATGAGTTTTGTACTGATGGGAGGACTAGGGTATGAAAAAAAAATAAACATGAGTACATGCATCCATGCTGTGTGTCAGTGTTTCAGGCTGGTGGTGATGGTGTGTTTTCATGGCACATATTGGTTCTCTTGATAAAAGTGCAGCAACTTTTGAATGCCACAGGATATCTAAACATCATTGCCAATCAGCAGTGTATCCATCTGTAAATTAATGAGGAACATGTGGAATTGGAATTTGGGTTACTTTGTGAATTGACTGTAATTGAAATGGAATTGACCCTGACATTTGCTAACCCTTGTGATAGTGAGTGGGGGATGATATTGCTAATCATTTTCAAAGGGAAGTTGGTTTTTAAGTTTCTGTTCTATATTAAGAAAGATAAGTCAAACATATTTAACACCTTTTTTGGGCACTAAGTACTTCAATATTTACTTCCACAAATGTTTTAAACTGGTACCTGCTACCTTCAGACACCTGTAGGCGTCCTAGAGCGAAACAACAGACATGAACTTGTTGGTGAGTCTCACCTTTAGATGTGTAGGCCAAACTTCTCGGACGCTACAGACAGAAGTCTCCTGGTCTGACAAACAACACTGTAGTTCTTCCACCGCAGATGAGGAAGGCCGACCTCAGAGGATGTGGTGGATTGAGACGCAGCCCATGCAAAAAATACATCTCTAGCTTAAACAGACAGATTTTGATGGGGATTGTTATTATTATGCTAATTTGATTTCCACCGGGGTGCTCTAGGGTTTTTTAAAGCACATCAACATATACATAAAGAAGAGATGCCGGTAACACTTCCTTTTATGGGGTCCTTAATTACAGTGTAATTACATGTGTAACTACACTGTAAACAAGTATTGTAGTTAACTGTAATGACACATAGTTACAATGTAATAACATGTACCTGGTAGTAATTGTGGTCTGTGATTCCGATTTATTAACAACTGTGACAAAGGTTGGGATCCCTTGTGGATGCTCTGGGTGTCTGAGATATTATAGCCTATGCTCAATGGGCTCTAATTAATATTTGCCAGCAATATACTCCCCTTCATCACACTGCTAGCTAGCCTCTGAAGCTAAGCAGGGTTGGTCCTGGTCGGTCCCTGGATGGGAGACCAGATGCTGCTGGAAGTGGTGTTGAAGGGCCAGCAGGAAGCACTCTTTCCTCTGGTCAAAAAAAATAACACCCCAATGCAGTGATTGGGGACATTGCCCTGTGTGCCGTCTTTCAGATGGGACGTGAAACGGGTGCCCTGACTGTCTGCGGTCACTAAAGATCCCATGCCACTTATCGTAAGAGTAGGGGTGTTAACCCCAGTGTCCTGGCTGAATTCCCAATCTGGCCCTCATACCATCATGGCCACCTAATCATTCCTAGCTTCCAATCGGCTCATTCATCTCCCATCCTCTCCACTGTAACTATTTCCCAGGTTGTTGCTGTAAATGAGAATGTGTTCTCAGTCAACTTACCTGGTAAAATAAAACATATTTTACTTAAACATGAATGTGCACTGTTCAAAATATATATCCAGTCAATGTTGTTGCTAGCACTTGCCTCCAAAATAAAGCATCCCATCTGGGTTAACTTGGTTGAGTTTACGAAAACAGATCTAATAAAAGTGTCTATGTATGCGGATGACTCAACACTATACATGTCAGCTACTACAGCGACTGAAATGACTGCAACACTTAACAAAAAGTTGCAGTTAGCTTTAGAGTGGGTGGAAAGGAATAAGTTAGTCCTAAATATTTCTAACACTAGAAGGATTGTAATTGGGACAAATCATTCACTAAACCCTAAACCTCAACTAAATCTTGTAATAAATAATGTGGAAATTGAGCAATTTGAGGTGACTAAACTGCGTGGAGTAACCCTGGATTTTAAACTGTCATGGTCAAAAAAATATTAATACAACAGTATTTATTTATTTTATTTTTTATTTCACCTTTATTTAACCAGGTAAACCAGTTGAGAACAAGTTCTCATTTACAACTGCGACCTGGCCAAGATAAAGCATAGCAGTGCGATAAAAACAAACAGAGTTACATATGGGGTAAAACAAAACAAAGTCAAAAATACAACAGAAATACATATAATATACAGTGTGCAAATTTATCAAGTTATGGAGGTAGGCAATGAAATAGGCTATAGTGCAAAATAATTACAATTAGTATTAACACTGGAATGATAGATGTGCAAGAAATGATGTGCAAATAGAGATACTGGGGTACAAATGAGCAAAATAGATAACAATATAGGGATGAGGTAGTTGGGCGGGCTAATTTCAGATGGGCTGTGTACAGGTGCAGTGATCGGTAAGGTGCTCTGACAACTGATGCTTAAAGTTAGTGAGGGAGATAAGTGTCTCCAGCTTCAGAGATTTTTGCAATTAGTTCCAGTCATTGGCAGCAGAGAACTGGAAGGAATTGCGGCCAAAGGAGGTGTTGGCTTTGGGGATGACCAGTGAGATATACCCGCTGGAGCGCAGACTACGGGTGGGTGTTGCTATGGTGACCAATGAGCTAAGATAAGGTGGGGATTTGCCTAGCAGTGATTTATAGATGGCCTGGAGCCAGTGGGTTTGGCGACGAATATGTAGTGAGGACCAGCCAACAAGAGCGTACAGGTCACAGTGGTGGGTATTATATGGGGCTTTGGAGACAAAACGGATGGCACTGTGATAGACTACATCCAATTTGCTGAGTAGAGTGTTGGAGGCTATTTTGTAAATGACATCGCCGAAGTCAAGGATCGGTAGGATAGTCCGTTTTACGAGGGCATGTTTGGCAGCATGAGTGAAGGAGGCTTTGTTGCGAAATAGGAAACCAATTCTAGATTTAACTTTGGATTGGAGATTCTTAATGTGAGTCTGGAAGGAGAGTTTACAGTCTAACCAGACACCTAGGTATTTGTAGTTGTCCACATACTCTAGGTCAGACCCGTCGAGAGTAGTGATTCTAGTCGGGTGGGCGGGTGCAAGCAGCGTTCGGTTGAAGAGCATGCATTTAGTTTTACTAGTGTTTAAGAGCAGTTGGAGGCTACTGAAGGAGTGTTGTATGGAATTGAAGCTCGTTTGGAGGTTTGTTAACACAGTGTCCAATGAAGGGCCAGATGTATACAAAATGGTGTCGTCTGCGTAGAGGTGGATCTGAGAGTCACCAGCAGCAAGAGCGACGTCATTGATATACACAGAGAAAAGAGTCGGCCCAAGAATTGAACCCTGTGGCACCCCCATAGAGACAGTAGCTAAGATGGGGAGAAATATGTCCATAATAAAGCGCTGCTCTACCTTCTTAACAGCACTATCAACAAGGCAGGTCCTACAGGCCCTAGTTTTGTCACACCTGGACTACTGTCACGTTCGTCGTAAGAAGCAGACCAAGGCACAGCGTGATATGCGTACATCTTTTAATGAGTACTTTACAAAACAACAAAACAATACGTGAAGGCCTAGGTTAATACACCAACACAAACCTTACGGAACAAGATCCCACAATTAACTGTGCCAAACAGGCTGCCTAAGTATGGTTCCCAATCAGAGACAACGAGAATCAGCTGCCTCTGATTGGGAACCACCCTGGCCAACATAGATCCACACGATCTAGAACATGAACCTAGAAAACGAAACATAGAAACTAACACCCTGGCTCAACATTAAAAAGTCCCCAGAGCCAGGGCGTGACAGTACCCCCCCCCCAAAGGCGCGGACTGCGACCGCGCCAACCAAACACCACAGGGGAGGGGCCGGGTGGGCATTCCGCCTCGGAGGCGGATCCGGCTCCGGGCGTGACCACCCCTCTCTCTCTCGCCCTCGTGGTCTGGCCCTGCTGACCGGAGCTGGACTGAACACCGGTGGAGCGGATTGCTCTGGCTCCGGCGTGGAGCAGCTGACCGGTTCCGGACCAGGCACAGGTGGAACAGGCACGGACTGTGCCGGACTGACGACGCGCACCACTGGCTTGGTGCGGGGAGCAGGCACAGGCCGGACCGGGCTGGCGACGCACACCACAGGCTTGGTGCGGGGAGCAGGAACAGGCCGGACCGGGCTGGCGACGCGCACCACTGGCTTGGTGCGGGGAGCAGGAACAGGCCGGACCGGGCTGGCGACGCGCACCACTGGTTTGGTGCAGGGAGCAGGAACAGGCCGGACCGTACTGGGAACACACACCACTGGCCTTGTGCAGGGATCAGGAACGGGCCAGACCGGACTGGTAACACACCCCAGTACCTCTCGCCGTGCCTCTACACTCTCCTTCCCCCTCATGACCAATGGCCCCCGTAACCTGGTGGCCTCCTCTCCTAGTCCACAAACTCGCCCTGTAGCTGCCTCCAGCAGCCCCGTCGTCCATGCCGTGTGCCCAATTTTTTATTGGGGTTGCCTCTCGCCTGTCCGACGACGGCACGGTTGGCGCCGTACCTCCTCTCTCGCCAGGGCTTTAAATTTTGCCCATGGCCCTTTGCCCGCGAACATGTCCTCCTAAGACCACCATTCGCCCACCTGGGACATCGCCAACTTCTCCAGTTCCTTTCCCGGTGTCTGCTCCTGAACACGCTGCTTGGTCCTTCTTTGGTGGGATTTTCTGTCACGATCGTCGTAAGAAGCAGACCAAGGCGCAGCGTGATATGCGTACATCTTTTAATGAGTACTTTACAAAACAACAAAACGATACGTGAAGTCCTAGGTTAATACACCAACACAAACCTTACGGAACAAGATCCCACAATTAACTGTGCCAAACAGGCTGCCTAAGTATGGTTCCCAATCAGAGACAACGAGAATCAGCTGCCTCTGATTGGGAACCACCCTGGCCAACATAGATCCACACGATCTAGAACATAAACCTAGAAAACTAAACATAGAAACTAACACCCTGGCTCAACATTAAAGAGTCCCCAGAGCCAGGGCGTGACAACTACTGTACAGTCGTGTGGTCAGGTGCCACAAAAAAGGACTTAAGAAAATTGCAATTGGCTCAGAACCGGGCAGCACGGCTGATTAATAATATGCATGTCGATCTCTCATGGCTCAAAGTGGAGGGGAGATTGACTTCATCACTACTTGTGTTTATGAGAGGTGTTGACATGTTGGGTGCACCGAGCTGTCTGTTTGAGCTACTGGCGCACAGATCGGTCACCCATGCATACCTTACAAGACATGCCACCAGAGGTCTCTTCACAGTCTCCAAGTCCAGAACAGACTGATCTCTCATAGTCTGTTCTGGACTTGGGGACTGTGAAGAGACCTCTGGTGGCATGTCTTGTGGGGTACTACATAGAGCCATGACTACATGGAACTGTATTCCACATCAAGTAACTGATGCAAGTAGTAAAATAAGATTTTTAAAACAGATTTAAAAAAACACCTTATCGAACAGCAGGGACTGTGAAGCAACACAAATATAGGCGCAGACACATGCACACACACACACACACGATAACATACGCACTATACACAGACGTACACATGGATTTTTGTACTGTAGATATGTGGTAGTGGTGGAGTAGGGGCCTGAGGGCACACAGTGTGATGTGAATGTATTGTAATGTTTTTAAAATTGTATGAACTGCCTTAATTTTGCTGGACCCCAGGAAGTGTAGCTGCTGCCTTGGCAGGAACTAATGAGGATCAATAATAAATACAAATACAAGTCCCAGATGAAGAATAAGACACTATTTCAAAGCATAGTACATGTAATGTTAGCCAAGTACAATGTAATTACTAGTTGTTACACAGGAATTAGCTAGTTAAAATGTGTTAACTTAATGTGTACAGTACATTACCCATCCTGACAACCTGGCCCTCAATTTAAAGCTTGTGGAAGTGACATCCAAGTGGGAGAATAAATACACTAGTATACCACTGATAGAATAATTTGGTAAAGAGCGTCTGCTAAATGACGTAAATGTAAATGTAATGACTAATTATTACACTTCGATTCTTTGTGAAATGTGTTAGAATCATAAAACTACAATCTGATAATGTTTAGCTTAGTTTGAAGTAAAACAAGGGCTTTGGCTTATTTTTACATCTATGCAAGCAGAATGCAACTGTGAAACCAATAACAGAAAACAGGATGTGAAACTAGACACTGAGAAGCATGTCCCCACCATATGTGCCTGTATAAGATGCATATTTGCCCAGCAACAGAGTATTTGTGTCTTCTGAAACCAGTGTGAAATAGATACAGGAAGAAACAACTGGGTTGCTGTGCAAGCTTACAGAGAAATGTAACAGTTGCCTAAATATGGGCTAGGAGCTTTCTCATTGGCCCACTTAGGGGCGTAGTAGAGGTATACAAAACGTTGTGCATTGTATGATTTTCAGAGCGCTCTCAATGAATAAAGAATGACCATTGCAGTAAGGGGTCTGTTGAATTTATTTAAACTAGAGATTTATACCTCTGGGAATTATTCAAAGATTTAAGAAGTGTTTGACTTCAACCATTGAGATAACAAAATTGTCGTGACAAACACAGCGTATCTGTATAGGAAAATCATTCAGAGCAAACTGCTGCCAATCACAATGTAAGGTGCGACATTTTGCGGGTGTGGAGAGCTCGTTAGAGGATAGAGAAAGCTTGCATTGAAGAGCTGGTCATCGTGTTATGACCTGCATTATCTGAATTAGGCCACATAATTATACCTACAGAGGAGCGGCTTCTATGGAGGAACTTTGAATGTCTTTGAACTTCAGAGTTGGTTTAACGTTGGAACAGAGCAGATGTTAGCTAGCTAGCTAACAACCTTGTTTGTGCAGTGCATTGCAGCACTAGAATTAAAAACAGGTCTTACCTTTTTGTCGTTAATAAATCCAATGTGAAACGTGGTGACTATAGTATCCTTAACTAGCATTGAAAAAGTTCATCCATTCTTCTCAAATTAAACATATCTCCCTAATTTCTGAATCATGCTTGTAACGTTGTCAGTAGGATACAGTAACCTATGCTTCAGAGGGGAGGAGCAGGTAGTTTCCACACGCACACCCACTGGCAAAGATTTCCATTCCAGCTGGCAGGCAGAAACTGGAATACGTTTCTAGAGTGAGCTTTGTTGCGATTTTTGTGGGACTGGAAAAAAATACCCGGAAAGTAAAATAAGGTTATTACCTGGATTACATGCTTTTAAAATAACTGCTGTTCCTGAAAAGTGTATTTACACTTTAGTTTCCGGTTCTTTTTAACGTTATTTTTCAGTTCTGTTCCCTGAACCGGTTCCAATCCTAGAGAAATGATGTGGATGAAGGTCATGCTTAGGCTAATAAACTATAAAGGGAAATAAATTGCTACAGTTTACACTTTTTTTTTGTAATTTAATGAAATGTTGTAATCTGATCTCGGAATGCACGGACCGTTAGTAGTGGGGGAACAGGAAGTTCCGGGCAGGCGGGCACCATTCTTCACAATAAAGAAAGCGTCTGAACTGTGCAGTCAAGAAGATAACCTTTGTGTCCGTTTCTATTTATTACTAGAGGTATGTAATAGCACGTTTAAACTTTCTAATGTCGAAAGAACATGTCATATCATGCTAGGTAACACATCCGTTAAGGTATTATCAAATTTGTTAAAGGTTTGATGTGTTATATTTGTGTCAAACCAAGTGAAGAACGTGATAACTATTTTACAAGTCACATAGCTTGAGACTTTTGGTTTGTCTGAGTGGATGTACATAGTTTTCTCATGGTAATTTCATAAATAATCCATTTATTTTAGATTTCTGAGTTGGTTTAGCATATTATTGGTTTTGTGTAAAATTCACAAGCTGGTAAAATAGCAGCGTCCTCTCGGTGCATCAGATAGAGACAATTTCACGGTCGCACTACTGTTTTGAAGATGAATGTAATGATTATCAGTTTTCTACATGTGTACTAATATTCAGACACATTCTGTTGTTTCTGTCCATCAATAAATGTTGCTATGGTGTGAACAGGAAATACACAATTGGTTTTTGATTGAAGTAATACAGTGAAGACAAGGTTTAAAGAAATTAGCACATAGTGCTGTCTAAAACAATCTGTAACCTTGTACTAAATGGTTTTTGAGTCATTTATGTGTTTATCTACTATAGGTTAGGTATTAGCTCAAAAGTATTGTGGAGCTCCTGCACCTTAATATAAACAGTACCGGCACCCAAAATGAGTATTGGCACCTATTTCAGTCCAAGTCAAGCACTGAATTAGATAATTGAACCAGAAAAAAGTTAAAATATTTTTAGAAAATAAAGAAAATGCCAGAACTGTCAAGACAATAACTTTTGTGTCCGTTTCTCTTTATTACTACGGGCCGATTCAGATAAGTCTGAGGACGGTAACATCAACAGTGAGGACAAAACCCAGCCTGCCTCACTCCTTCCACACCGAGTCCAAACCTACAGTCACTGGGTCCTGATTGTGACAGTGGAGCCCAGTTTACTGCAGGATCCAGAGATGGCATCAGTGAAGCTGGAAGACTGCAGTCAAACACTGGAGTTGAATGTCAACATTAAAGATGAAGAAGAGGAGGAGAAGATTGGGAAATCTGTTTCTCATGGTAAGAGCAGGTTCTATCTAACTAAGTTTGTTGGACATGATTTGGAAAGGCAAACACCTGTCTATATACAGTGCATTCGGAAAGTATTCAGACCCCTGGACCTTTTGGACATTTTGTTATGTTACAGCCTTGATTACATTTTTCCCCCTCATTAATCTACACACAATACCCCATAATGACAAAGCAAAAACTGTTTTTTTTATCAATTGTTGCAAAAAACAACAACAACTGAACAATCACATTTACATAAGTATTCAGACCCTTTACTCAGTACTTTGTTTAAGCACCTTTGGCAGTGATTACAGCCAAAGTCTTAATGGGTATGACGCTACAAGCTTGGCACACCTGTATTTGGGGAGTTTCTCCCATTCCTCTCTGCAGATCCTCTCAAGTTCTGTCAGGTTGGATGGGGCGCGTCACTGCACAGCTATTTTCAGGTCTCCAGAGATGTTCGATTGGGTTTAAGTTCCGGCTCTGGCTGGGCCACTCAAGGACATTCAGAGACTTGTCCCGAAGCCACTCCTGCGTTGTCTTGGGTGTGTGCTTAGGGTCGTTGTCCTGTTGGAAGGTGAACCTTCGCCCCGGTCTTGAGGTCCTGAGTGCACTGGAGCAGGTTTTCATCAAGGATCTCTCTGTACTTTGCTCCAATCATCTTTCCCTCAATCCTGACTAGGCTCCCAGTCCCTGCCGCTGAACAACATCCCCGCAGCATGATGCTTCTACCACCATGCTTCACCGTAAGGATGGTGCCAGGTTTCCTCCAGACGTGATGCTTGGCATTCAGGCCAAGAAGTTCAATCTTGGTTTCATCAGACCAGAGAATCTTGTTTCTCATCTGGCTTTCATGTGCCTTTTGCTGAGGGGCTTCCGTCTGGCCACTCTTCCGTAAAGGCCTGATTGGTGGAGTGCTGCAGAGATGGTTGTCCTTCTGGAAGGTTGGCCCATCTCCATAGAGGAACTCTGGAGCTCTGTCAGAGTGACCATCATGTTCTTGGTCACCTCCCTGACCAAGGCCCTTCTCCCCCGATTGCTCAGTTTGGCCGGGCGGCCAGCTCTAGGAAGAGTCTTGTTGTTTCCAAACTTCTTCCATTTAAGAATGATTGAGGCCACTGTGTTCTTGGGGACCTTCAATGCTTGATACTGTTCCCCAGATCTGTGCCTCGACACAAACCTTTCTTGGAGCGCTACGGACAATTCCTTTGACCTCATGGCATCGTTTTTAGCTCTGACATGCACTGTCAACTCTGGGACCTTATATAGACAGTTGTGTGACTTTCCAAATAATCTCCAATCAATTGAATTTACCACAGTTGGACTCCAATTAAGTTTTAGAATCATCTCAAGGATGATCAATGGAAACAGGATCCACCTGAGCTCAATTTCGAGTCTCATAGCAAAGGGTGTGAATACTTATGTAAACAAGGTATTTCTGCTGTTTTATTTTTAATACATTTGCAAAAATGTCTAAGAACCTGTTTTCACTTTGTAATTATGGGGTATTGTGTGTAGATTGATGAGGATTTTTTTTATTTAATCCATTTTAGAATAAGGCTGTAACGTAACCAAATGTGGAAAAAGTCAAGTTGTCTGAGTACTTTCCTAATGCACTGTACATATCCAAAAGTGGACCTAGACGTTTGTCCTTAATTGTCTATTGGGAGCCCATCTGGACCTTCCGCTTTACCTCCCTTCATATCGAAAATAGCATCAGATATTTCAACACCATCCAATTAATTTTGTCAGATCTAATTTAGTGTCTTCTGAAATCGAGGGAAAATTAAGGCCTGATTAGTTCAGTTCTCAGGAGATTCAGAGTTGTAAAGTGTGTTGTAATAGGAAGCAAATGTTTGGTTTATTTCTACAGGATCCATTGATAATTGTCCTTGTAAATTATGAATTGCATTAAAGGCTGAATTTTACTTCTTAATGTGCCAGGCCAGCAGTATACCAGGTTTTTCACCTTGATCATAGGACTGTTTCCGCCTAGTTAAGCTGTTTGCAGCCTTTGAGGTGGGAAGTTCTTCATACTGAGCTTTAAGACCAAATCATTCCTTGTTTACTTCTACTGAGTTATCCAAAAAAGCTTCCCTCTCTGATTTTGTTGTCCATCTCTCATTTTCAGATTTATTTGATTTGAAACTGGTAAAACCTATAAATTGCCCCCAAATATATGCTTTGAAAGCCTCCCATCTGGTACTGGCTGAAGTTTGGTCAGTGTTTGTCAAATAAACATCTATATGCACTCCAACGTAATGTAAGAAGTCTGGGTCCTGTAACCATCTGGGATGCAAACGCCATCTAGAGGATCCTTTTACTAGTTTTGTAACCCTATAGAATAATGACACAGGGGAATGGTCATTCAAAACAATAGTATCATATCCACTTCCTGCTACATTGGGAAGCAATGAGCAAGAAACTAAAAAGTAGTCTACATGAGAATATGATTTAAATGTTGACGAGTAACATGAATACTCCCTTTTACTCGGGTTCTGAGTCCTCCAACATTCACATAGATTTAAATCCTTAATGAAATGCTGTAATTTCTTTCTACTGTGCGAGTGGGAAGTGTCTAAACCAGAGGAGCGATCTAGATGAGGATCAAGAGTGCAATTAAAGTCCCCTGCCTTTAGGACTTTACCAGGAATGGAGGCTATCAATAGAAATACATTCTCAAAGAATTTGGGATTAACATCATTAGGACCATAAAAATTTACCAGATTAATATGCTCATTCAAAAGAGTTCCCTGTATCAAAATGTATCTACCAGCTCTATCAGTTATAATAGTATCCACTTGAAACGGAACAGATTTGTGAATTAAAACCATAACAACATGAGAATGAGAGGAGAAACAGGATGCTACTACTTGCCCTTGTCATCTCCTGCATACTTTAAGTAGCTCATCCTTCAACAAGTGAGTTTCTTGTAGGAACACAATAGATGAATGAAGTTGTTTAAGCCTAGTAATAACCTGTTTAAGCTTGGATAGTTTACAAACTCCACAAAGTAAATTTAAGTTTTGCATTTGAAGTCATTTAACCAAAGATGTAAACATGGAATAAGCTATAGCATAAAGGCATATCTAAAATCTATTTAGTAACCACAAGGACCGCATTAATATTTTGTAGTGAGGAAAATATGTAAAGATCTGTTGGAACAAACAAACATAAATCTATCCTAACAGTAAAACACTGAACCGGGTGTCTCCCTAACCGAGACACCCAAAGCTTCCTCTCCCACCTCCCTCTAATCGTAGAGTGTAGCCTGGTCGACGACTGATCCATTAAAGGGAGCAGTCTAACCTAAGCGACGCTAAACAAAACAAAGTGTCTCCTGAGTGTCAATCGTTTTTGTCCAAGGATATTATCAAAAGGCCTCCATCATTCTTAAATGGTGAAAAAGGCCTCCGTCATTCTTAAATGGAACCACCAATACTTTTTCTAGAGCTGGCTGCCCGGACAAACTAAGCAATCGGGGGAGAAGGGCCTTGGTCAGGGAGGTCACCAAGAAGCCAGTGGTCAGAGCTCTGTCACGATAGGAGAACCTTCCAGAAGGACAACCATCTCGGCAGCACTCCACCAATCAGGCCTTAATGGTAGAGTGGCCAGACGGAAGCCACTCCTTATGAAAAGGCACATGACAGCCCGCTTGGAGTTTGCCAAAAGGCATCTAAAGGACTCTCAGTCCATGAGAAACAAGATTCTCTGGTCTGATGAAACCAAGATGTGACGCTTGGCATTCAAGCCAAAGAGTTCAGTCTGGAGGAATCCTGGCACCATCCCAACGGTGAAGCATAGTGGTGGCAGCATCATGCTGTGGGGATGTTTTTCAGTGGCAGGGACTGGGAGACTAGTCAGGATCGAGGGAAAGATGAACGGAGCAATGTACAGAGAGACCTGAAAATAGCTGTGCGGCGACACTCCTCATCTAACCTGACAAGCTTGAGAGGATCTGCACTCCCCAAATACAGGTATGCCAAGTTTGTAGCGTCATACCCAAGAAGACTCGAGGCTGTAATCACTGCCAAAGGTGCTTCTACAAAGTCCTGAGTAAAGTCTGAATACAGTTTTTTAAAATTATTATTATTTTTGCAAAAATGGTGTCATAAATCCTAGCGGTCAAACAGGGAAATGGTTCCAATCATTTTTCCTTTTTATTCATTTTAGATATACTCAATAAGGCTGTGTTTTGTGTAGGCTTACCCTGCCGTGACTTTTAGCAATATATTCGGCTCTATTTCCTCTCAGATTATAAAACTCTAATTATCATCGAAGTAGACATCATGCAAAACAACAAATCACTGCAATCTCCTGCACGTCATCTCTAGCTGACACCTTTGATAACAGGTATTGTGTCAATTTAAAACTTGCACAAGACAGTTCACATAATTGACCATTTAAATAAATGTAGCCTAGTTATTCATTACAAAATTTTGCTAACATTATATAGTTAACCCAGAGATCCTTACCTTTGACTCGATTCGGCAATTTTGTCCAGATCATCATGGCATTTGTAGTTCTTTATGATAGCCACATTAGCAGCTAATTACGTTTCATTTTTGTAGTGGTAAATACAGGCGAATATATTGATCAGTCACCTTGTCCTAGAGAGATTGACACGTTCGCCAGTGGGTTTGTTCGTCGTCAAACCCACTGGCTCCAGGCCATCTATAAATCACTGCTAGGCAAATCCCCGCCTTATCTTAGCTCATTGGTCACCATAGCAGCACCCACCCGTAGTCTACGCTCCAGCAGGTATATCTCACTGGTCATTCCCAAAGCCAACACCTCCTTTGGCCGCCATTCCTTCCAGTTCTCTGCTGCCAATGACTGGAACTAATTGCAAAAATCTCTGAAGCTGGAGACACTTATCTCCCTTAATAACTTTAAGCATCAGTTGTCAGAGCACCTTACCGATCACTGCACCTGTACACAGCCCATCCGAAATTAGCCCACCCAACTACCTCATCCCTATATTATTTATTTTGCTCTTTTGCACCCCAGTATCTCTATTTGCACATAATCTCTTGCACATCTAGCATTCCAGTGTTAATACTATTGTAATTATTCTGCACTATAGCCTATTTATTGCCTTACCTCCATAACTTGCTACATTTGCACACACTGTATATATATATTTTCTGTTGTATTTTCTTGACTTTATGTTTTTTTTATACCCCATATGTAACTCTGTTGTTTTTATTGCACTACTTTGCTTTATCTTGGCCAGGTCGCAGTTGTAAATGAGAACCTGTTCTCAACTGGCTTACCTGGTTAAATAAAGGTGAAATAAAATTTAAAAAAACACGGTTATCAAAACGCCATGCCAGGGTAAGCCTACACGAAACACAGCCCTTATTTTAAGTGTTTCTAAAATCCCCTATGGGAAAAATGAATGGTGGAAAAATTATTGGAACCATTTCCCTGTTTGACTGCTAGATTTTATGGGTATTATCATTTATACTGTGGTACTCCATTGGTGAGCAGCTACCTGAAGCTAGTGGGGTGTGGATGAGCTGAGACACGTGGTAAGATGGCGGACAAGAAAAAAAGTGGAATGGGGGATTGCAGTGGGGGATGAACAAACCTTCTGGAAGATCTGATGAAGGAGAAGATGGTGGACAAGGACAAAGGAGAAAAGTGGAATATGTTTTGAGTGAATATAGAATGGAAGATCTCACTGAACTTTTAGAAGAGCTACAGGAGGAAAGTGAACGTGACGAGAGTGAGGATGAATTAACTGTGGTGGCAGGTGCAGTGATGACCGCTGAGAAGGAGCTGAGTGTATAGGGAAGCAGTGTGGTGAAGGAGGTTATGGTCAAGTGCAAAAAGAGGGATACGTCCTCCAGTAGCTCAGAGATTGAACCTGGCGAGAGTGAGGATGAATAACCTGCTGTGAGGAACTCCGAGTTCGGGCCTCGTTCCGAGGATGATAAGGATGATTCTGGCCCGGTGGTAGTGAGATTTGTAGAGGGAATGGATCCATATGTGGTGTCAGATTAGGTGGAGAAGAGGTTGGGGACTGTTGAGTTGGTGAAGGTAACTCTGAGGGGACTCGTGATGATTTATTGTTTCTCCTCTGCCCAGAGGGAGCGGGCGCTGCGGATTACGTGATTAGAGACAGGAATTGTGACTTGAATTGCTCTCCGGAACAGGGTGGCATTGATAGGAGTGGTAACAGGGTTAGGTTTAAGTGTTGAGGATGTGCAGTTGAAATTGAAGATTCCAGGTGTCTGTGACGCCCTCCGTTTGGTGAGATGTAGATCTGGTGTAGAGCGTGGGGAAACAGAGAATACATTACAGTGGGGGGAAAAAAGTATTTAGTCAGCCACCAATTGTGCAAGTTCTCCCACTTAAAAAGATGAGAGAGGCCTGTAATTTTCATCATAGGTACACGTCAACTATGACAGACAAATTGAGAAGAAAAAAATCCAGAAAATCACATTGTAGGATTTTTAATGAATTTATTTGCAAATTATGGTGGAAAATAAGTATTTGGTCACCTACAAACAAGCAAGATTTCTGGCTCTCACAGACCTGTAACTTCTTCTTTAAGAGGCTCCTCTGTCCTCCACTCGTTACCTGTATTCATGGCACCTGTTTGAACTTGTTATCAGTATAAAATACACCTGTCCACAACCTCAAACAGTCACACTCCAAACTTCACTATGGCCAAGACCAAAGAGCTGTCAAAGGACACCAGAAACAAAATTGTAGACCTGCACCAGGCTGGGAAGACTGAATCTGCAATAGGTAAGCAGCTTGGTTTGAAGAAATCAACTGTGGGAGCAATTATTAGGAAATGGAAGACATACAAGACCACTGATAATCTCCCTCGATCTGGGGCTCCACGCAAGATCTCACCCCGTGGGGTCAAAATGATCACAAGAACGGTGAGCAAAAATCCCAGAACCACACGGGGGGACCTAGTGAATGACCTGCAGAGAGCTGGGACCAAAGTAACAAAGCCTACCATCAGTAACACACTACGCCGCCAGGAACTCAAATCCTGCAGTGCCAGATGTGTCCCCCTGCTTAAGCCAGTATATGTCCAGGCCCGTCTGAAGTTTGCTAGAGTGCATTTGGATGATCCAGAAGAGGATTGGGAGAATGTCATATGGTCAGATTAAACCAAAATATAACTTTTTGGTAAAAACTCAACTCGTTGTGTTTGGAGGACAAAGAATGCTGAGTTGCATCCAAAGAACACCATACCTACTGTGAAGCATGGGGGTGGAAACATCATGCTTTGGGGCTGTTTTTCTGCAAAGGGACCAGGATGACTGATCCGTGTAAAGGAAAGAATGAATGGGGCCATGTATCGTGAGATTTTGAGTGAAAACCTCCTTCCATCAGCAAGGGCATTGAAGATGAAACGTGGCTGGGTCTTTCAGCATGACAATGATCCCAAACACACCGCCCGGGCAACGAAGGAGTGGCTTCGTAAGAAGCATTTCAAGGTCCTGGAGTGGCTTAGCCAGTCTCCAGATCTCAACCCCATAGAAAATCTTTGGAGGGAGTTAAAAGTCTGTGTTGCCCAGCGATAGCCCCAAAACATGTGGACAACTACAAATATCTAGGTGTCTGGTTAGACTGTAAACTCTCCTTCCAGACTCACATTAATAATCTCCAATCCAAAGTTAAATCTAGAATCGGTTTCCTATTTCGCAACAAAGCCTCCTTCACTCATGCTGCCAAACATGCCCTCGTAAAACTGACTATCCTACCGATCCTTGACTTCGGCGATGTCATTTACAAAATAGCCTCCAACACTCTACTCAGCAAATTGGATGTAGTCTATCACAGTGCCATCCGTTTTGTCTCCAAAGCCCCATATAATACCCACCACTGTAACCTGTACGCTCTTGTTGGCTGGTCCTCACTACATGTTCGTCGTCAAACCCACTGGCTCCAGGCCATCTATAAATCACTGCTAGGCAAATCCCCGCCTTATCTTAGCTCATTGGTCACCATAGCAACACCCACCCGTAGTCTGCGCTCCAGCGGGTATATCTCACTGGTCATTCCCAAAGCCAACACATTCCCAAAGCCAACACCTCCTTCCAGTTCTCTGCTGCCAATGACTGGAACAAATTGCAAAAATCTCTGAAGCTGGAGACACTTATCTCCCTCACTAACTTTAAGCATCAGTTGTCAGAGCACCTTACCGATCACTGCACCTGTACACAGCCCATCTGAAATTAGCCCGCCCAACTACCTCATCCCTATATTCAATCAATCAATCAATTTTATTTTATATAGCCCTTCGTACATCAGCTAATATCTCGAAGTGCTGTACAGAAACCCAGCCTAAAACCCCAAACAGCTAGTAATGCAGGTGTAGAAGCACGGTGGCTAGGAAAAACTCCCTAGAAAGGCCAAAACCTAGGAAGAAACCTAGAGAGGAACCAGGCTATGAGGGGTGGCCAGTCCTCTTCTGGCTGTGCCGGGTGGAGATTATAACAGAACCATGCCAAGATGTTCAAAAATGTTCATAAGTGACAAGCATGGTCAAATAATAATCAGGAATAAATCTCAGTTGGCTTTTCATAGCCGATCATTAAGAGTTGAAAACAGCAGGTCTGGGACAGGTAGGGGTTCCATAACCGCAGGCAGAACAGTTGAAACTGGAATAGCAGCAAGGCCAGGCGGACTGGGGACAGCAAGGAGTCACCACGGCCGGTAGTCCCGACGTATGGTCCTAGGGCTCAGGTCTCTCAGTTGGCTTTTCATAGCCGATCATTAAGAGTTGAAAACAGCAGGTCTGGGACAGGTAGGGGTTTCGTAACCGCAGGCAGAACAGTTGAAACTGGAATAGCAGCAAGGCCAGGCGGACTGGGGACAGCAAGGTGTCAGCATGCCCGGTAGTCCTGACGTATGGTCCTAGGGCTCAGGTTCTCAGAGAGAAAGAGAGAACGAGAGAATTAGAGAGAGCATACTTAAATTCACACAGGACACTGGATAAGACAGGAGAAATACTCCAGGTATAACCAACTAACCCCAGCCCCCCGACACATAAACTACTGCAGCATAAATACTGGAGGCTGAGACAGGAGCGGTCCGGAGACACTGTGGCCCCATCCGAAGAAACCCCCGGACAGGGCCAAACAGGAAGGATATAACCCCACCCACTCTGCCAAAGCACAGCCCCCGCACCACTAGAGGGATATCCTCAACCACCAACTTACAATCCTGAGACAAGGCCGAGTATAGCCCACAGAGGTCTCCACCACAGCACAAACCAAGGGGGGGCGCCAACCCAGACAGGAAGATCACGTCAGTAACTCAACCCACTCAAGTGACGCACCCCTCCTAGGGACGGCATGAAAGAGCACCAGCAAGCCAGTGACTCAGCCCCTGTAACAGGGTTAGAGGCAGAGAACCCCAGTGGAGAGAGGGGAACCGGCCTGGCAGAGACAGCAAGGGCTGTTCGTTGCTCCAGAGCCTTTCCGTTCACCTTCACACTCCTGGGCCAGACTACACTCAATCATATGACCTACTGAAGAGATAAGTCTTCAGTAAAGACTTAAAGGTTGAGACCGAGTCTGCGTCTCTCACATGGGTAGGCAGACTGTTCCATAAAAATGGAGATCTATAGGAGAAAGCCCTGCCTCCCGCTGTTTGCTTAGAAATTCTAGGGACAATTAGGAGGCCTGCGTCTTGTGACCGTAGCGTACGTATTGGTATGTACGGCAGGACCAACTCGGAAAGATAGGTAGGAGCAAGCCCATGTAACGCTTTATAGGTTAACAGTAAAACCTTGAAATCAGCCCTTGCCTTAACAGGAAGCCATATTGTTATTTATTTTGCTCATTTGTTCCCCAGTATCTCTATTTGCACATCATCTCTTGCACATCTATAATAATGATAATAATATGCCATTTAGCAGACGCTTTTATCCAAAGCGACTTACAGTCATGCGTGCATACATTTTTGCATATGGGTGGTCCCGGGGATCGAACCCACTACCTTGGCGTTACAAGCGCCGTGCTCTACCAGCTGAGCTACAGAGGACCACTATCATTCCAGTGTTAATACTAATTTTAATTATTTTGCACTATAGCCTATTTTATTGCCTTACCTCCATAACTTGCTAAATTTGCACACACTGTATATATATGTATTTCTGTTGTATTTTTTGGACTTTGTTTTGTTTTACCCCATATGTAACTCTGTGTTGTTGTTTTTATCGCACTGCTTTGCTTTATCTTGGCCAGGTCGCAGTTGTAAATGAGAACTTGTTCTCAACTGGTTTACCTGGTTAAATAAAGGTTAAATAAATAAAATAAAATAAAATAAAACATCACTGCTCTAGAGGAGATCTGCATGGAGGAATGGGCCAAAATACCAGCAACAGTGTGTGAAAACCTTGTGAAGACTTACAGAAAACGTTTGACCTGTGTCATTGCCAACAAAGGGTATATAACAAAGTATTGAGAAACTTTTGTTATTGACCAAATACTTATTTTCCACCATAATTTGCAAATAAATTCATTAAAAATCCTACAATGTGATTTTCTGGATTTTTTTCCTCATTTTGTCAGTCATAGTTGACGTGTACCTATGATGAAAATGACAGGCCTCTCTCATATTTTTAAGTGGGAGAACTTGCACAATTGGTGGTTGACTAAATACTTTTTTCCCCCATTGTATCTGTAATGCTGGATTTTGATACATAGTCTCTGCCAGATAAGATCAAGGTAGTCAGTAGGTCAGTTATCCCGTGAGCGATTTTGTTCCGTAAATATTACAGTGTTTTAGGGGTGAAGTTTATGGGCCTGTTGCAGCAGTGTGTAGGCGTGAGATGCCTAGATGTGACAAGTGTGCAGGAGGGCATGAGATGAAGAAATGTGTGGTATCGGTGGAGAAAGTTCTGTGTGTTAGTTGTGGGGGTGCTAACGGGCTGGAGATCTGAGGTGTCTGGTGAGAGAAAGGCAGATTGAGGTTGCCAGGGTTACAGTAGTACAGAAAGTGTTGTATGCCGAAGCAGTGAAGGGAGTGGTAGAGGAAGATGGGTACAGGGTGAGGGATCTTGAGAGGATTCCTGTGAGTAGGCAGAGACCAAGAGAGAGTGATGGGAAGAATATGTGCTTCAGTAAGGTGGGATTTTTTTGCATTTATTACCATGGTTGTCAATTGTACTGCAGAAATGGATCGAAAGTCCCAGAAAATAGAGGCTGTGGTGGCAGCGGCAGAAAAGTACTTGGGATTGCGAGGATTTTCTGCACAACAGCTGCAGGGGGTGTTGAGTGGTAGTGGTCTGGCATAGGACTAGATAGGGTTAAATAGTGGAATGGGGTGGTGGATTTTTGTCGTGGAAAATCGGCACGAAGGGACTCAAAGTCAAACTTAAATGAATAATTATTTTTCATCAGCAAGCTGGACAGGTTCCAACAAACTTAAAAGCACCATAGTACACGTCGGTCGGGAGCTCTGCCGGGGAAGTCCCGTTAGTTGTCCTATATACTGCTTACACAGACAAGTTATATTTGCATGATTTAGCTTGTTAATAATGAATAATTAATTCATCATTAACATTTGGTTCCTGCATGTGACCGACCAATACCTCACAAGGCTTCTTCTCTCCAAGCTGAGACCTTCAAACTGAGATATTCCTTTTGGTTCCCAGAACAATGTTCTGGGCGTACTGCCAATTGGTCTGAGGAGGTCAGTGACCTGCACGAACCAAGAACATTTTCCCTCACATTTTTTAGAGCTGGCTAATACTTGGCGGGGCAATTTTGTATTAATTACCGTATCAATGAATTTAATGTATATAGGCTGTGAATGACCTCACACACCAGTACAGTAGGTGGCGGTGTATGCACCTAAAAGTTGGATGCGCTCCGCCAACCAAATCCCAAAGAAGAAGAAGGATGCAAATGCACGTCATTTGACCCGTATGGAGAATGTGAAAAAGGAGCAAAGTTCATCTTTATTATTGATGTTTGATGAATAGTATCTACTACCCTATGTAAATCCGGGATATATAATATACCCAATAAGAGAGTTTGTGTAAAACCTGATGCAATGCAAGAAATGTAAAAAGTTTGGCCACATGTCAAGTGTTTGCAGACGGAAGGAATATGTTATTGAAGAGCATGTGAATGTAAAATGTTGTAACTGTGGTTGGGGTCATATTCCTGAATTCCCAGAGTGCCCTGTTAGGGTGAAAGAGGTTGAGGTGTCAAGGATCAGGGCTGTACAGCAAATCTCCTATGTGGAGGCGGTGAAGAGAGTTATAGTAGCAAGAGGCCACAGTTCTGAAGAAGATATGGCGGTGGATGCACTGCAACCAGTTGCAAATGTTATACGTCAATCAAGTGATCTGGATACACTTATTTTGAAGGTGGATTTATTAGTATTTATAGTCACAGTTATTAATTGTACTGCACAATAAGTCCAAGATGCTGGACATCATTATATCTGCAGCTGAGAAGTTTTTGGGCCTCCAAGACTTCACGGCAGAAGCCCTGCAAGGTCTACTGTTGCCAGAAAATGTTCCGCCCTCACAAGATCCTTCTGAGCCTGTGAATGGACCTGATTAGAACAGAAAAGCAGGCTGATTTAATTTAAATGTTGTTATTGATAGTTTGTACGATTAAAAAAATTACTGTATACACTGAACAAACATATATACATGCAACATATAATGTTTCGGTCCCATCTTTCATGAGGTGAAATAAAATATCCCAGAAATGTTCCAGACAAAAACGTATTTCTAAAATGTTTTGCACAAATTTGTTTACATCCCTGTTAGTGAGCATTTCTCCTTTGCCAAGATGATCCATCCACCTGACAGGTGTGGCATATCAAGAAGCTGATTAAATAGCATGATCATCATTACACAGGTGCACCTTGTGCTGGGGACAAGAGTAGATGAGTAGGTGCTTGGCAGCATCTAATGGGGATCCCTAACAAATACAAAAATGGCACTCTAAAATGTGCAGTTTTTTCACACAATACAATGCCACAGATGTCTCAAGATTTGAGGGAGCATGCAATTGGCATGCTGACTGCAGGCAGGAATGTCCACCAGAGCTGTTGCCAGAGAATGTTAGGTTAATTTCTCTACCATTAGCTGCCTCCAATGTTGTTTTAGAGAATCTTGCAGTATGCCCAACCAGCCTCACAACTGCTGACCACCGTGTATGGCATTGTGTGGGCGTGCGGTTTGCTGATGCCAATGTTGTGAACAGAGTGCCCCATGGTGGTATCGGGGTTAAGGTATAGGATGGCATAAGCTATAGACAACTAACACAATTGCATTTTATCGAAGGCAGTTTGAATGCACAGAGATGCCATGACAAGATCCTGAGGCCCATTGTCCTGCCATTCATCCACCTCCATCACCTTGTGTTTCAGCATGATAATGCACTGCCCCATCTCGCAAGTATCTGTACACAATTGAACATGCTGAAAATGTCCCAATTCTTCCATGGCCTGCATACTCACCAGACATGTCACCCTTTGAGCATGTTTGGGATGGTCTGGATCGACGTGTATCACAGCTTGTTCCAGTTCCCGCCAATATCCAGGAATGTTGCACAGCCATTGAAGAGGAATGGGACAACATTCCACAGTCCACAATCAACAGCCTGATTAACTTTATGCAAAGGAGAAGTGTCCCGGAGGAGGCAGCGGCAGCTACCCACTTCTCCAGTGCTTCATTTGTAAATTGGGCGGTGCCGGAACCAAAAGTGAGGCCAGAACGGATAAAAAAAACAAAACTTTATAACAAAGCATTGCATGCATTATCATGGCTTTCGCGTACGGGCATAGAGCAGTGGTGTGGAGCCGCTTGCAGGAGTTACACACATTTCATGCAATTCTAATTCAGTTTAGATGACAAGACTTTTGCAGAATCTTTTTTAATACCTCACAAATGGCCAAAATGACAGGTTACTTTGACACTGAGAATCTGAGATCAATAAAAACGACCTTATCTTGAATCCATCAATAGCCGAGGCCCCTAAGTGTGCAGAGAAACACATTGTATAATATGAGGAGGAAGATATAGTCCTAAAAAAGCTTTCCGGTTTCACTGACTCACCCAATGATGTGCAGCTCACTCACCGGCCAAAAGCTGATCTCTCTCTTGCTTTACTTTTTTAAACAATGCTGTTCGCTCAATAGGCCTATTTGGAAGTTGTTCACTTGGTAACATACAGACATTAGTATTTTATTTTCAGCAGGATCCATTTGCTTTACAACCTGTGTTTTCCAGCGACTGTATTATAAATATTTGCTAAAGGCCTATTTTGGCTGCATGCTGTTAACTGACAGATTTGCCACACGTTAGGCATGCCTTGTGATTTGGCTACACACAATCCACAGCTAGGCTATTTTTTAAAATTAGCTATGGATCCTCTGTGGCGAAGTTCTAGTCTTACTCCTGGTGTAGTATTGGGAATGATTTAATTTCTTTCTGAACAGATTGCAGAGTGCTGCAGCACCTCCAGCACACTACCCACAGCTATTATTCTATTAGGAGATAAATGATGAAGTGCAATGCTGGAGAGAAGAGAGTTGCCGGCTTATGTCTATAACAGCACAGAGAGGGAGAGAGATCATAGGAAGTGAATGTCATTGCATTTCTGTGAGAGATACAGGCGTGCTTCTCTCTCTCACCACAGCAATGGCCACGCCTTGGTCTAGGCTACAATGTTGCGCAAACCATAAACCTGGGACGGCCTGACATTAACCAATTCTTAGAATATCACGCACGTTTTCACATTACGTTTTTTTAGGGGGCATGACAATTAGAGGTATCGAAATGTCATTACTCTGATTGCTTTTATTAGGATTTTTATATTGCAAACAGTGGAAATTATTTTTCTTGCCACAAGAGGGAGGCTACCTGATCCTGGCAAATGCGTTCCGGAACGAAAGACTACAAAACTGAGAGGTACCGGAGGATCCAGCTCAAATTAAGCACCGCCCTTCTCATATAATGGGGTAGGGCCATCCCAAGGATCCCTGAACGCACGGACGGTTGCACCAAATATTTCTTATAACTAAACCAAGATAGACCACAGCTGGTCGTTTCCAATGGGAACAGATGAGTCATAGTGGGCAGAGCCAAGCACGAGCTAGCGAGATCCTATTGGTGTGTTCTAGCATACATCTACATATTTCTGTTAGGGAACGCCTCCTCTGTAAAGCGCTCGTGTGCAATAACTCAATTTGCCTTTGCGTTCCTTCTAAATAACGTGATTTAAAAAATGTATTTGCAACAGGTAAGTCCACAAAACTTAGTCCACTCTGTGCATAACAGATTTTAGTTTTGGGAACAGAACTGTATTAAGATCAGATGTTTCACCGATTAGAACATTTGCAGAATGTCGGCCACAATCCATCTCCTTCCATCTTCTCCCACTGCCGGCCAGAATTCCTCTCATTTGGTAGTGAGTGGAAACGCCAACCGGATGCTTCACAATTATACATCCAGTGAAATATCTGTCTCATTGTTCTATCTGTGGCTGCACTGTGGTAGTGGGGGAACAGGAAGTTCCAGGCAGGCACGCACCATTCCTCAGTATAAAGAAAGCGCCAGAACTGTGATGTCAAGAAGATAAACTTTGTGTCAGTTTCTATTTATTACTATAGGTATGTGTTATGACGAGTTTCTCTGGCATCAAGTAATTCAGTATGCAAGATAATAGTTCAACACTTAGATGGAGAGTTGGTTCAAAGTATTTAATATTACAGTACCAGATTAACATGACAAGCGGTACGGGCGTAGCCTATTGTCATCTGAATGACTTACATAGAAAACCTCTTAGTTTATATAATGCTTTTCCGAGCTAATTCCATCCAACAGTTGCCAACCATTATTGAGTGTCACTCCTCGCCACATATAGGATCACCCTATATGGTATCGTGTTGCAACCTAGTCAGGATATTCCATCACGTACTCCTTCTAAGATTAGCACCATTGGCCCCCCAGCTATCTTGGCCCGCATACCTTCTGGCACCCACCAGTGACAGAAATAAATACATGGAATGTATGTCATCCTCCAAATCCTTATGCAGCTCTCAATATTCCAAACATTAACTAATACTTTATAAAATATGTAATATCAGTATGTAATAGCACGTTTAGACTTTCTAATATCGAAAGAACATGTCATACCATGCTAGGTAACAAATCCGTTAAGGTATTATCACGTTTGGTGTGTTATTTTTATGTCAAACTGAGTAAACCTGGTAAATATTTTACAAGTCACATAGCTAGATACTTAGGGTTTGTCTGAATGGATGTACATCATTTCCTCAAGGTGATTTCATAAAGAATCCAATTATTTTAGATTTCAGAGTTTGTTTTGCATTTTTGGTTTTGTGTCAAATTAACGAGCTGGTAAAATGGCGCCACCCACTCGGTCAGCATCAACGGATTTCAGTGCAGCAGAGAGACTATTTCACGGTTGCACTACTGTTTTGTAGCTGAATGTAATGATTATCAGTTTTCTACGTGTACTAATATTCAGACACATTCAGTTGTTTCTGTATTTATCGATAAATGTTACTATTGTGTGAACGGAAAATACAATTGGTTTTTGATTGAAGTAATACAGTGAAGACAAGGTTATTCAGGACAATAGTACATAGTGCTGCCTAAAACAAACAGTGACCTTGTACTAAATGGCTTTTGTCATTTATGCATTTACAGTACCAGTCAAAAGTTTGGACACACCTACTCATTCAAGGGTTTTTCTAAATTGTTTACTATTTTCTACATTGTAGAATAATAGTGAAGACATCTAAAGTATGAAATAACACATATGGAGTCATGTAGTAACCATAAAGGTGTTAAACAAATCAAATATATTTTAGATTTTAGATTCTTCAAAGTAGCCATCCTTTGCCATGATGACAGCTTTGTAGAATCTTTGTAATCTACAATGTAGAAAATAGTAAAAATAAAGAATTTGGGAAAATCTGCTATAGGTTAAGTTCCGGCACCTCAAATATCTAGCGCTTGAGCTCCTGTTCCTCTTATAGAATGTTAGCTCAACAGTATTGTGGAGCTCCTGCACCTAAATATAAACAGTACCGGCACCTATTTCAGTCCAAGTTAAGCACTGAATTAGATAATTTAACAAGAAGAAATATAATATATTTTTAGAGAATAAAGAAAGTGCCAGAACTGTGAAGACAATAACTTTTTGTGTCTGTTTCTCAATTTTACTACAGGACGACTAGAATTAAATCTGATGCCGGTAACATCAATAGTGAGGACAAACCCAGCCAGCCTCTCTCCTTCCCCACTGAGTCCAAACCTACAGTCATTGGGTCCTGATTGTGACAGTGGAGCCCAGTTTGCACTGCAGGATCCAGAGATGGCATCAGTGAAGCTGGAAGACTGCAGTCAAACACTGGAGCGGAATATCAACATTAAAGATGAAGAAGAGGAAGAGGAGGAGAAGATTGGGAAATCTGTTTCTCATGGTAAGAGCAGGTTCTATCTAATTAAGTTTGTTGTTTGTTCCAACTTCCCAATGTGCATGAAAAGTTGCAGTAGAACTGTTTCATGATGAACTGTTTCAATGAGAAGGTAGATATTATTTCATGCTACTGACACTTACATGGTTTGACACCAGAATTGCCAGTGTAGACTAAAGAAGTGAAGTAGACAAACTGCCAATGTTTTAAAGTTCTATTAAAAGAGTGTGTAGTTACTAACCCTTGTGATAGTGAGTGGAGGATGATATGGCTTCTACATCTGCAAGGCTTGCTCTTTGGGGTTTTTGGATGGGTTTCTATAAAGCACTTTGTGACAACTTCTGATGTAAAAAGGGCTTCATAAAATACATTTGATTGACATGTATATCACACCAACTGACTGGTTCTTCTGATGTTGTTCACACAGGAGACCATGTTGAGACATTCTCTACATCCAGCGAGCAACAGCAGGAAGATCACAGAGCTAAGAGGTCTCACCATTGCCCACATTGTGAGGAGATTTTCCCAATTCTATCAAAGTTAAAAATACACCTTAAAATACACACAGGAGAGAATCTGTATTTCTGCACTGACTGTGGGAAGAGTTTCACAACATCAAAGGCTATGACAGTTCATCAGAGAGTGCACACTGGAGAGAAGCCTTACTCCTGCTCTGATTGTGTAAAATGCTTCACAACATCAGCTAAGCTAAAACGTCATCAGAGAACACACACAGGAGAGAAGCCTTACTTCTGCACTGACTGTGGGACTAGTTTCTCTCAACTGGGCCACTTAAAAACACATGAACGTATACACACAGGAGAGAAGCCTTACTCCTGCTCTGATTGTGGAAATAGTTTCTCTCGACTGGGCGACCTAAAAATACATAAACGTATACACACAGGAGAGAAGCCTTACTCCTGCTCTAATTGTGTAAAATGCTTTACAACATCAGCTGAGCTAAAATGTCATCAGAGAACACACACAGGAGAGAAGCCTTACTTCTGCTCTGACTGTGGGACTAGTTTCTCTCAACTGGGCCACTTAAAAACACATGAACGTATACACACAGGAGAGAAGCCTTACTCCTGCTCTAATTGTGTAAAATGCTTTACAACATCAGCTGAGCTAAAATGTCATCAGAGAACACACACAGGAGAGAAGCCTTACTCCTGCTCTGATTGTGGAAATAGTTTCTCTCAACCGAGCCAACTAAAACAGCATGAACTTATACATACAGGAGAGAAGCCTTACTCCTGCTCTAATTGTGTAAAGTGCTTCAAAACATCAACTGAGCTAAAAGTTCATCAGAGAACACACACAGGAGAGAAGCCTTACTCCTGCTCTGACTGTGGGGCAAGTTTCTCTCATCAGAGCACCTTAAAACAACATGAACGTATACACACAGGAGAAAAGCCTTACTCCTGCTTTGACTGTGGGGCAAGTTTCTCTCAACCTGGCAACTTAAAACAACATCAACGTATACATACAGGAGAGAAGCCTTACTCCTGCTCTGACTGTGTAAAATGCTTCACAACATCAGCTGATCTAAAAGTTCATCAGAGAACACACACAGGAGAGAAGCCTTACTCCTGCTCTGACTGTGGGGCAAGTTTCTCTCAACTGGGCACATTAAAAAAACATGAACGTATACATACAGGAGAAAAGCCTTACTCCTGCTTTGACTGTGGGGCAAGTTTCTCTCATCCTGGCAACTTAAAACAACATCAACGTAATCATACAGGAGAGAAACCTTACTCCTGCTCTGACTGTGTAAAGTGCTTCACAACATCAACTAAGCTAAAAGTTCATCAGAGAACACACACAGGAGAGAAGCCTTACTCCTGCTCTGACTGTGGAAAGAGTTTCTCTCGACTGGGCCACTTAAAAATACATGAACGTATACATACAGGAGAGAAGCCTTACTCCTGCTCTAATTGCGTAAAATGCTTCAAAACATCAACTAAGCTAAAAGTTCACCAGAGAGCACACACAGGAGAGAAGCCTTACTACTGCTCCGACTGTGGATTTTTTTTTTAAACAACAACTGAGCTAAAAGTTCATCAGAGAACACACACAGGAGAGAAGCCTTACTTCTGCTCTGACTGTGGGGCTAGTTTCTCTCAACTGGGCCACTTAAAAACACATGAACGTATACATACAGGAGAGAAGGCTTACTCCTGCTCTGAGTGTGTAAAATGCTTCACAACATCAGCTGGGCTAAAAGTTCATCAGAGAACACACACAGGAGAGAAGCCTTACTCCTGCTCTGATTGTGTAAAATGCTTCAGAACATCAACTGGGCTAAAAGTTCACCAGAGAACACACACAGGAGAGAAGCCTTACTCCAGCTCTGACTGTGTAAAATGCTTCAGAACATCAAATTAGTTAATAGTTCATCAGAGAACACACACAGGAGAGAAGCCTTACTCCTGCTCTAATTGTGTAAAATGCTTCACAACATCAACTGAGCTAAAAGGTCATCAGAGAACACACACAGGAGAGAAGCCTTACTCCTGCTCTGACTGTGGAAAGAGTTTTTCTCAAATGGGCACCTTAAAGAGAAACCAATGTATAAAGGTGAAATCCTCATCAGTTCTCTCAGACCAGCTAAGATTAGTCACTCCACTTAATTCTCATATCATAAAAGAAGTGGTAACAGTTAATTGGATCAAATGAAGAAAGCGTAGAACACTCTATTGTAATCCTATTGTTTCTCACTGTGAGAGAACTGTGCAGAGGAAAGGAAGCGTTATAGAATGTTAACCTATCTTTACTTCAGTGTGCACCTTGTCAGTTTTGGTGTGCTTAGATAGCTTCTACTGTAATGATATTGAGATGACCTTGGATTTGCCCTTAGGGTTGAATATCCTCTTTGAGGCGTCTCACAATGGAGTCTGATGGTTGACTGGGTGGTACTGATTCCTTCTGCAGTTTTCTGTGGGAATGAGCTGTTAGACACAACATACACTGTGTGTACAAAACATTATGGACACCAGCTATTTCCATGACATTGACTGAACGCTATGATCCTTAATGATGTAGTTTTTGTGTATTTATTATAGATCCCCATTAGCTTTCAGCAAGAAACTGCAGTTGCAGTGGGCTATGGAATGAAAACACTGGACAGTGGAGAATTTGAAAAGCATTGCCTGATTTGATGAGTTTCGTACTGATGGGAGGACTAGGGTATGAAAAAAAATAAACATGAGTACATGCATCCATGCTGTGTGTCAGTGTTTCAGGCTGGTGGTGATGGTGTGTTTTCATGGCACATATTGGTTCTCTTGATAAAAGTGCAGCAACTTTTGAATGCCACAGGATATCTAAACATCATTGCCAATCAGCAGTGTATCCATCTGTAAATTAATGAGGAAAATGTGGAATTGGAATTTGGGTTACTTTGTGAATTGACTGTTATTGAAATGGAATTGACCCTGACATTTGCTAACCCTTGTGATAGTGAGTGGGGGATGATATTGCTAATCATTTTCAAAGAACAACAACACTGTAGTTCTTCCACCGCAGCTGAGGAAGGCCGACCTCAGAGGATGTGGTGGATTGAGACGCAGCCCATGCAAAAAATACATCTCTAGCTTAAACAGACAGATTTTGATGGGGATTGTTATTATGATGCTAATTTGATTTCCACAGGGGTGCTCTAGGGTTTTTTAAAGCACATCAACGTATACATAAAGAAGAGATGCCGGTAACACTTCCTTTTATGGGGTCCTTAATTACAGTGTAATTACATGTGTAACTACACTGTAAACAAGTATTGTAGTTAACTGTAATGACACATAGTTACAATGTAATAACATGTACCTGGTAGTAATTGTGGTCTGTGATTCCGATTTATTAACAACTGTGACAAAGGTTGGGATCCCTTGTGGATGCTCTGGGTGTCTGAGATATTATAGCCTATGCTCAATAGGCTCTAATTAATATTTGCCAGCAATATACTCCCCTTCATCACACTGCTAGCTAGCCTCTGAAGCTAAGCAGTGTTGGTCCTGGTCAGTCCCTGGATGGGAGACCAGATGCTGCTGGAAGTGGTGTTGAAGGGCCAGCAGGAGGCACTCTTTCCTCTGGTAAAAAAAAAGAACACCCCAATGCACCAGGGCAGTGATTGGGGACATTGCCCTGTGTGCCGTCTTTCAGATGGGGTGTTAAACGGGTGCCCTGACTGTCTGCGGTCACTAAAGATCCCATGCCACTTATCGTAAGAGTAGGGGTGTTAACCCCAGTGTCCTGGCTGAATTCCCAATCTGGCCCTCATACCATCATGGCCACCTAATCATCCCTAGCTTCCAATCGGCTCATTCATCCCCCATCCTCTCCGCTGTAACTATTTCACAGGTTGTTGCTGGAAATGAGAATGTGTTCTCAGTCAACTTCCCTGGTAATATTACTTAAACATTAATGTACACTGTTCAAAATATATCTCCAGTCAATGTTGTTGCTAGCACTTGCCTCCAAAATAAAGCGTACCATCTGGGTTAACTTGGTTGAGTTTATGAAAACCGATCTAACACAAGTGTCTATGTATGCGGATGACTCAACACTTTACATGTCAGCTACTATATATTATATAATAATTGGGCCATTTATTTATTATATTATACAGAGACTGAAATGACTGCAACACTTAACAAAGAGTTGCAGTTAGTTTCAGAGTGGGTGGAAAGGAATAAGTTAGTCCTCAATAATTCTAAAACTAAAAGCATTATATTTGGGACAAATCATTCACAAAACCCTAAACCTCAACTAAATCTTGTAATGAATAATGTGGAAATAGAGCAAGTTGAGGTGACTAACCTGCTTGGAGTAACCCTGGATTGTAAACTGTCCTGGTCAAAGCATATTGATACAACAGTAGCTAAGATGGGGAGAAGTCTGTCCATAATAAAGTGCTGCTCTACCTTCTTAACAGCACTATCAACAAGGCAGGTCCTACAGGCCCTAGTTTTGTCACACCTGGACTACTGTACAGTCGTGTGGTCAGACACAAAAAAGGACTTAAGAAAATTGCAATTGGCTCAGAACAGGGCAGCACGGCAGCATAGAGAGCTAATATTAATAATATGCATGTCGATCTCTCCTGGCTCAAAGTGGAGGAGAGATTGACTTCATCACTACTTGTGTTTATGAGAGGTGTTGACATGTTGGATGCACCGAGCTGTCTGTTTGAGCAACTGGCGCACAGCTCGGTCACCCATGCATACCTTACAAGACATGCCAACAGAGGTCTCTTCACAGTCCCCAAGTCCAGAACAGACTATGAGAGGTGCACAGTACTACATAGAGCCATGACTACATGGAACTCTATTCCACGTCAAGTAACTGATGCAAGTAGTAAAATTAGATTTAAAAAACAGATTTAAAAAACACCTTATCGAACAGCGGGGACTGTGAAGCAACACAAATATAGGCGCAGACACATGCACACACACACACACACACGATAACATACGCACTATACACACACGTACACATGGATTTTTCTACTGTAGATATGGTAGTGGTGGAGTAGGGGCCTGAGGGCACACAGTGTGTTGTCAAATCTGTGAATTTAAAATGTTTTTAAAATTGTATGAACTGCCTTAATTTTGGAATAGTAGATGCTGCCTTGGCAGCAGCTAATGGGGATCCATAATAAATCCAAATCCCAGATGAAGAATAAGACACTATTTCAAAGCATAGTACATGTAATGTTAGCCAAGTACAATGTAATTACTAGTTGTTACACAGGATTTAGCTAGTTAAAATGAAGTGTATCTTTAGGAGTATTTGTAATTCATGTGTACAGTACATTACCCATCCTGACAACCTGGCCCTCAATTTAAAGCTTGTGGAAGTGACATCCAAGTGGGAGAATAAATACACTAGTACACCACTGATAGAAGAATTTGGTAATGACTAATTATTACACTCAGATTCTTTGTGAAGGAGCGGCTTCTATGGAGGAACTTTGAATGTCTGAACTTCAGAGTTGGTTTAACGTTGGACCAGAGCAGATGTTAGCTAGCTAGCTAACAACCTTGTTTGTGCAGTGCAACACTATAATTAAAAACAGGTCTTAACTTTTTGTCGTTAATAAATCCAATGTGAAACGTGGTGACTATAGTATCCTTAACTAGCATTGAAAAAGTTCATCCATTCTTCTCAAATTAAACATATCTCCCTAATTTCTGAATCATACTTGTAACGTTGTCAGTAGGATACAGTAACCTATGCTTCAGAGGGGAGGAGCAGGTAGTTTCCACACGCACACCCACTGGCAAAGGTTTCCATTCCAGCTGGCAGGCAGAAACTGGAATACGTTTCTAGAGTGAGCTTTGTTGCGATTTTGTGGGACTGGAGAAAAATACCCGGAAAGTAAAATAAGGTTATTACCTGGATCCCAGGCTTTTAAAATAACTGCTGTTCCTGAAAAGTATAGAACACTTTAGTTTCCGGTTCTTTTTAACGTTCTTTTTCTGTTCTGTTCCCTGAACCGGTTCCAACCCTAGATAAATTATTTGGATGTAGGTCATGCTTAGCCTAATAAACTATAAAGGGAAATAAATTGCTACAGTTTACACTTTTTTAGTAATTTAATGAAATGTTGTAATCTGATCTCGGAATGCACGGACCGTTAGTAGTGGGGGAACAGGAAGTTCCGGGCAGGCGGCACCATTCTTCACAATAAAGAAAGCGCCAGAACTGTGCAGTAAAGAAGATAACCTTTGTGTCCGTTTCTATTTATTACTAGAGGTATGTCATAGCACGTTTAAACTTTCTAATGTCGAAAGAACATGTCATACCATGCTAGGTAACACATCCGTTAAGGTATTATCACGTTTGGTAAAGGTTTGATGTGTTATTTTTGTGTCAAACCAAGTGAAGAACGTGATAAAAACTATTTTACAAGTCACATAGCTAGAGACTTTGGGTTTGTCTGAGTGAATGTACATAATTTTCTCATGGTAATTTCATAAATAATCAATTTATTTGAGATTTCTGTGTTCGTTTAGCATGTTATTGGTTTTGTGTAAAATTCCCAAGCTGGTAAAATGGCGGCTACTCTCGGTCAGCGTCAACGGACTTCAGTGAGGACAGTGCGGGTGCATCAGATAGAGACAATTTCACGGTTGCACTACTGTTTTGAAGCAGAATGTAATGATTATCAGTTTTCTACATGTGTACTAATATTCAGACACATTCTGTTGTTTCTGTCTTTATCAATAAATGTTGCTATGGTGTGAACAGGAAATACAATTGGTTTTTGATTGAAGTAATACAGTGAAGACAAGGTTTAAGGAAATTAGCACATAGTGCTGTCTAAAACAAACTGTAACCTTGTACTAACTGGATTTTGAGTCATTTATGCATTCATCTACTATAGGTTAGGTATTAGCTCAAAAGTATTGTGGAGCTCCTGCACTTTAATATAAACAGTACTGGCACCCAAAATGAGTATTAGCACCTATTTCAGTCCAATTCAAGCACTGAATTAGATAATTGAACAAGAAAAAAGTGAAAATATTTTTAGAGTATAAAGAAAGTGCCAGAACTGTCAAGACAATAACTTTTTGTATCTGTTTCTCTTTATTACTACTGGCCGATTCAGGTAAGTCTGAGGCCGGTAACATCAACAGTGAGGACAAAACCCAGCCTGCCTCTCTCCTTCCACACTGAGTCCAAACCTACAGTCACTGGGTCCTGATTGTGACAGTGGAGCCCAGTTTACTGCAGGATCCAGAGATGGCATCAGTGAAGCTGGAAGACTGCAGTCAAACACTGGAGCTGAATGTCAACATTAAAGATGAAGAAGAGGAGGAGAAGATTGGGAAATCTGTTTCTCATGGTAAGAGCAGGTTCTATCTAATTAAGTTTGTTGGACATGATTTGGAAAGGCACACACCTGTCTTTATACAGTGCATTCGGAAAGTATTCAGACCCCTTGACTTTTTCGACATTTTGTTACGTTACAGCCTTGTTGTAGAATTGATTAAATAGTTTTTTTCCCTCATCAATCTACTCACAATACCCCTTAATGACAAAGCAAAACCACTATATGCCTTAAATGCTTATGGATTGAGAACCAGTTGAAGGGTTAAAACAGAGCAGAGACATTTCTTTAGTGCAAACGCTATGCTTTTGATAACTCCCTGCAGCTGGTCTGGGTATGTCAATGACATGTGATGCAGATACAACGCCTCGTGATGGCTGTGTGGAGATTGGAGTAACAATGGAACTAGTGTTATCATTTGTTTGTGCTTATGACCTGACACATAGCCACATGCACATCATCTCAAGGGTCCTGATTTCTCAAAGTGGGGCTTCTGTCTCTTATTAGTGGCGTGACTCTAAAGATGATATACATACGTACGTTAAAGAACAATCACACTCTGTATTGACTATATTCACTATCCAGGCATCTGGAGGACAAAGTATCAATCATGTTCATTCTGTTTTACCTTTATCATTTCATAACACATTATAAAACATATCAATTAATCCTTAAACATAACCCATTCTCAACCACATACATCTAAGCATTTATCATTTACCATCCTCCCTGTCCCTTGAGATTATGTGCATGTGGCCATGTGTCAGGTCATAAGGTCATAAGCACAAACAAATGATAACACTAGTTCCATTGTTACTCCAATCTCCACACAGCCTCCACGAGGCGTTGTATCTCCATCACGTGTCATTGACATACCCAGACCAGCTGCAGGGAGTTTATGAAAAACACATAAATGTCTCTGCTCTGTATTAACCCTTCAACTGGTTCTCAATCCATAAACATTTTAAGGCATATAGGTGTTTAATTCTACAACATATGTACTTGAAAATCGTCTATAGTATTCAGACCCCTTGACTTTTTCGACATTTTTATTTTTTTTCATTTTTTTCTTCATTTTTTTCATTTTTTTTTTCACCTTTATTTAACCAGGTAAACCAGTTGAGAACAATTTTGTTACGTTACAGCCTTATTGTAAAATGTATTAAATAGTTTTTTTCCCTCATCAATCTACACACAATACCCCATGATGACAAAGCAAAAAACAACAACAACTGAACAATCACATTTACATAAGTATTCAGACCCTTTACTCAGTACTTTGTTTAAGCACCGTTGGCAGTGATTGCAGCCAAAGTCTTAATGTGTATGACGCTACAAGCTTGGCACACCTGTATTTGGGGAGTTTCTCCCATTCCTCTCTGCAGATCCTCTCAAGCTCTGTCAGGTTGGATGGGGTGCGTCGCTGCACAGCTATTTTCAGGTCTCCAGAGATGTTCGATTGGGTTTAAGTCCCGGCTCTGGCTGGGCCACTCAAGGACATTCAGAGACTTGTCCCGAAGCCACTCCTGCGTTGTCTTGGCTGTGTGCTTAGGGTCGTTGTCCTGTTGGAAGGTGAACCTTCGCCCCGGTCTTGAGGTCCTGAGCGTACTGGAGGAGGTTTTCATCAAGGATCTCTCTGTACTTTGCTCCAATCATCTTTCCCTCTATCCTGACTAGGCTCCCAGTCCCTGCCGCTGAACAACATCCCCGCAGCATGATGCTTCCAACACCATGCTTCACCATAAGGATGGTGCCAGGTTTCCTCCAGACGTGATGCTTGTCATTCAGGCCAAGAAGTTCAATCTTGGTTTCATCAGACCAGAGAATCTTGTTTCTCATGGTCCGAGTCCTTTAGGTGCCTTTTGGCAAACTCCAAGTGGGCTGTCATGTGCCTTTTGCTGAGGAGTGGCTTCCGTCTGGCCGCTCTACCATAAAGGCCTGATTGGTGGAGTGCTGAAGAGATGGTTTTCCTTCTGGAAGGTTCTCACATTTCCATAGAGGAACTCTGGAGCTCTGTCAGAGTGACCATCATGTCCTTGGTCACCTATATAGACAGTTGTGTGACTTTCCAAATCATCTCCAATCAATTGAATTTACCACAGTTGGACTCCAATTAAGTTTTAGAAACATCTCAAGGATGATCAATGGAAACGGGATCCACCTGAGCTCAATTTCGAGTCTCATAGCAAATGTTGTGAATACTTATGTAAACAAGGTATTTCTGCTGTTTTTATTTTTAATACATTTGCAAAAATGTCTAAGAACCTGTTTTCACTTTGTCATTATGAGGTATTGTGTGTAGATTGATGAGGATTTTTTTTATTTAATCCATTTCAGAATAAGGCTGTAACGTAACAAATTGTGGAAAAAGTCAAGGGTTCTGAGTACTTTCCTAATGCACTGTACATATCCAAAAGTGGACCTAGAAGTTTGTCCTTAAATATCTATTGGGAGCCCATCTGGACCTTCCGCTTTACCTCCCTTCATATTGAAAATAGCATCAGATATTTAAACACCATCCAATTCCTTTTCCAGATCCAATTGAGTGTCTTCTGAAGTAGAGGGAAAATCAAGACCTGACTAGTTCAGTTCTCAGGAGATTCAGAGTTGTAAAGTGTGTTGTAGTAGGAAGCAAATGTTTGGTTTATTTCTACAGGATCCATTGATAATTGTCCTTGTAAATTATGAATTGCATTAAAGGCTGAATTTTACTTCTTAATGCGCCAGGCCAGCAATTTACCAGGTTTTTCACCTTGATCATAGGACTGTTTCAGCCTAGTTAAGCTGTTTGCAGCCTTAGAGGTGGGAAGTTCATCATACTGAGCTTTTAAGACCAAATCATTCCTTGTTTACTTCTACTGAGTTATCCAAAAAAGCTTCCCACTCCAATTCTCTGATTTTGCTGTCCATCGCTCTCATTTTCTGATTTATTAGATTTGAAACTGGTCAAACGTATTATTTGCCCCCAAATATGTGCTTTGAAAGCCTCCCATCTGGTACTCGCTGACGTTTGGTCAGTGTTCAATGTCAAATAAACATTACATTTACATTTTACATCTATACGCACTCCAACGTAATGTAAGAAGTCTGGGTCCTGTAACCATCTGGGATGCAAACGCCTTCTAGAGGATCCTTTTACTAGTTTTGTATCCCTATAGAATAATCACACAAGGGAATGGCCATTCAAAACAATACTATCATATCCACTTCCTGCTACATTGGGAAGCAATAAGCAAGAAACTACATGAGAATATGATTTAAATGTTGACGAGTAGCATGAATACTCCCTTTTACTCGGGTTCTGAGTCCTCCAAGGTTCACATAGATTTAAATCCTTAATGAAATGCTGTAATTTCTTTCTACTCTGCGAGTGGGAAGTGTCTAAACCAGAGGAGCAATCTAGATGAGGATCAAGAGTGCAATTAAAGTCCCCTGCCATTAGGACCATACCAGGAATGGAGGCTATCAATAGAAATACATTCTCAAAGAATTTGGGATTATCATCATTAGGACCATCAACATTAACCAGATTAATATGCTAATTCAAAAGAGTTCCCTGTATCTAAATGTATCTACCAGCTGTATCAGTTATAATAGTATCTACTTGAAACGGAACAGATTAGTGAATTAAAACCATAACACCATGAGAATGAGAGGAGAAACAGGATGCTATTACTTGCCCTTGCCATCTCCTGCATACTTTAAGTAGCTCATCCTTCAACAAGTGAGTTTCTTGTAGGAACACAATAGATGAATGAAGTTGTTTAAGCCTAGTAATAACCTGTTTTAAGCTTGGATAGTTTACAAACTCCACAGACATTCCACAAAGTACATTTAAGTTTTGCATTTGAAGTCATTTAACCAAAGATGTGAACATGGAATAAGCTATAGCATAAAGGCATATCTAAAATATGTTTAGTAACCACAAGGACCGCAGGAATATTTTGTAGTGAGGAAAATATGTAAAGATCTGTTGGAAGAAACAAACATAAATCTATCCTAACAACACAGGGTCTTTTGCTAGTAGCCTATATAGTAGCCTAAATATCACAACAAAAGGCCTCTCTAGCAAGATGATATGTGAAATATCCCGTAGTATTTGTGATCAGGCCTTTATGGTAGAGTGGCTAGACGGAAGCCACTCCTCATGAAAAGGCCCGCTGGGAGTTTGCCAAAAGACACCTAAAGGACTCTCTGACCATGAGAAACAAGATTCTCTGGTCTGATGAAACCAAAATTGAACTCTTTGGCCTGAATGCCAAGCGTCACGTCTGGAGGAATCCTGGCACCATCCCAACGGCGAAGCATGGTGGTGGCAGCATCATGCTGTGGGGATGTTTTTCAGTGGCAGGGAGGAGAAGACTAGTCAGGATCGGGGGAAAGATGAACGGAGCAAAGTACAGAGAGACCTGAAAATAGCTGTGTGGCGACACTACCCATCTTACCTGACAAGCTTGAGAGGATCTGCAGAGAAACTCCCCAAATACAGGTATGCCAAGCTTGTAGCGTCATACCCAAGAAGACTTGAGGCTGTAATCACTGCCAAAGGAGCTTCAACAAAGTACTGAGTAAAGTCTGAATACATTTTTTTATTTTTTTATTATTATTATTTTTGCAAAAATTGTGTCATAACACCTAGCGGTCAAACAGTGAAATGGTTCCAATCATTTTTCCTTTTTATTCATTTTAGAAACACTTAAAATAATGGCTGTGTTTCGTGTAGGCTTACCCTGGCGTGACTTTTAGCAACATATTCAGCTCTATTTCCTCTCAGACACTAATTAACTGTGGTGGCAGGTGCAGTGATGACCGCTGAGAAGGAGCTGAGTGTAGAGGGAAGCAGTGTGGTGAGGGAGGTTATCATCAAGTGCAAAAAGAGGGATACGTCCTCCAGTAGCTCAGAGATAGAACCTGGTGAGAGTGAGGATACACCTAAACGCTAGCGATCTGACATGCTGTATTGAATGGAAACTGCAGGCTACTAACAACAGCAGCTACATAGTCTAGCCTACTATGGCCCTGTCCCTCTGTCCAGGGTAAACAAAGAGGTAATGTTGTGTCTTGTATATACAGTATAGGTCATTTGTTTGAGAGAATGTGAATGGGATAACATTTGGTTCATATATAGACACTAACTATTTGATTTAAAACAGTTTGTTTCATTTAATTATACACAAAAAGATGTTGCCCAGATCAAATTAATGTACAAACAGTATTTTTCATTACATTTGAGTCATTAACAGATGCTCTTATCCAGAGCAACTTCAGAACCAATTAGGGTTAATTGCCTTGATCAAGGGAACAACGACAGATTTTTCACTATGTTGGCTCAGGAAGGAAACCAGCGACCTTTCAATTACTGGCCCAACACTCTTAACCGCTAGGCTACATGCCGCCAGATCAATTAACTTCAATACAGTTATCCAAATACATTCATAATCAAAGAATAAAATAATGAATCTAATTTTAAAAGACAATTTAAAAAACACAATTAGTCGATTCATAGCCTTTTTATAATTAATAAAAGTTGTTTAGTAATATAAAATAATCCACACAAACTAATGCTGAAAACTGATCATCACACCATCTTTATCTGATATACACTGAGTGTACAAAACATTAGGAACACCTTCCTAATATTGAGTTGCACCCCCCCCCCCCCTTGTCCTCAGAATAGCCTCAATTCGTCGGGGCATGGACTCTCCAAGGTGTTGAGAGCGTTCCACAGGGATGCTGGCCCATGTTGACTGCAATGCTTCCCACAGTTGTGTCAGGTTGGCTGGGAGTGGATCTCTATTCCGAATAGCTCGTTCCATCTCCTCCCAAAGATGCACAATTGGATTGAGATCTGGTGACTCGGCAGGCCACTGCAGTAAGCTGAATTCACTGTCATGTTCTTGGAACCATTCCTGGACTAGGCTTGTTGCATGGGGCATAATCCTGCTGAAAAAATCTACACTGCTCGAAAAAATTAAGGGAACACTTAAACAACACAATGTAACTCCAAGTCAATCACACATCTGTGAAATCAAACTGTCCACTTAGGAAGCAACACTGATTGACAATACATTTCACATGCTGTTGTGCAAATGGAATAAACAACAGGTGGAAATTATAGGCAATTAGCAAGACACCCCCAATAAAGAAGTGGTTCTGCAGGTGGTGACCACAGACCACTTCTCAGTTCCTATGCTTCATGGCTGATGTTTTGGTCACTTTTGAATGCTGGCGGTGCTTTCACTCTAGTGGTAGCATGAGACGGAGTCTACAACCCACACAAGTGGCTCAGGTAGTGCAGCTCATCCAGGATGGCACATCAATGCGAGCTGTGGCAAGAAGGTTTGCTGTGTCTGTCAGCGTAGTGTCCAGAGCATGGAGGCGCTACCAGGAGACAGGCCAGTACATCAGGAGACGTGGAGGAGGCTGTAGGAGGGGAACAACCCAGCAGCAGGACCGCTACCTCCGCCTTTTTGCAAGGAGGAGCAGGAGGAGCACTGCCAGAGCCCTGCAAAATGACCTCCAGCAGGCCACAAATGTGCATGTGTCTGCTCAAACGGTCAGAAACAGACTCCATGAGGGTGGTATGAGGGCCCGACGTCCACAGGTGGGGGTTGTGCTTACAGCCCAACACCGTGCAGGACGTTTGGCATTTGCCAGAGAACACCAAGATTGGCAAATTCGCCACTGGCGCCCTGTGCTCTTCACAGATGAAAGCAGGTTCACACTGAACACGTGACAGACGTGACAGAGTCTGGAGACGCCGTGGAGAACGTGCTGCTGCCTGCAACATCCTCCAGCATGACCGGTTTGGCGGTGGGCATGTCATGGTGTGGGGTGGCATTTCTTTGGGGGGGCCACACAGCCCTCCATGTGCTCGACAGAGTTAGCCTGACTGCCATTAGGTAACAAGATTAGATCCTCAGACCCCTTGTGAGACCATATGCTGGTGCGGTTGGCCCTGGGTTCCTCCTAATGCAAGACAATGCTAGACCTCATGTGGCTGTAGTGTGTCAGCAGTTCCTGCAAGAGGAAGGCATTGATGCTATGGACTGGCCCGCCCGTTCCCCAGACCTGAATCCAATTGAGCACATCTGGGACATCATGTCTCGCTCCATCCACCAACGCCACGTTGCACCACAGACTGTCCAGGAGTTGGCGGATGCTTTAGTCCAGGTCTGGGAGGAGATCCCTCAGGAGACCATCCGCCACCTCATCAGGAGCATGCCCAGGCGTTGTAGGGAGGTCATACAGGCACGTGGAGGCCACACACACTACTGAGCCTCATTTTGACTTGTTTTAAGGACATTACATCAAAGTTGGATCAGCCTGTAGTGTGGTTTTCCACTTTAACTTTGACGGTGACTCCAAATCCAGACCTCCATGGGTTGATACATTTGATTTCCATTCATAATTTGTGTGATTTTGTTGTCAGCACATTCAACTATGTAAAGAAAAAAGTATTTAATAAGATTATTTCATTCATTCAGATCTAGGATGGGTTGTTTAAGTGTTCCCTTTATTTTTTTGAGCAGTGTATTTTGCAGATGGATACACTGCTGCCATGAAGGGATGCACCTGATTGGCAATGATGTTTAGATATCCTGTGGCATTCAAATGTTGCTGCACTTTTATCAAGGGCCCAATGTGTGCCATGAAATCCCACCCCACACCACCACCACCAGCCTGCAATGCTGACACACAGCATGGATGCATGTACTCATGGTTTTCTCCATACCTTAGTCCTCCCATCAGTGTGAAACAGCAGGAACCGGGATTCATCAGACCAGGCAATGTTTTTCAAATTCTCCAGTGTCCAGTGTTTTCATTCCTTAGCCCACTGCAACTGCAGTTTCTTGTTTTCTGCTGAAAGCTAATGGGGATCCATAATAAATACACCACAACTACATCATTAAGGATCATAGCTTTCACCTGGGTTCACCTAGTCAGTCTATGTCATGGAAAGAGCAGGTGTCCTTAATGTTTTGTATACTCAGTGTATGTTGTGTCTACCAGCTCATTTCCCACAGAAAACTGCAGAGGGAAGCAGTACCACCCAGTCAACCATCAGACTCCATTGTGAGACGCCTCAAAAGAGGATATTCAACCCTAAGGGTAAATCCAAGGTCATTTCAATATCATTACAGTAGAAGCAAACAAAACACAACAAAACTGACAAGGTGAACACTGATCAGTAAAGTAAAGAGATGCTAACATTCTATAACGTTCCCTTTGATTTGGAATTTACTCCCATCCAGAGAGCTAGTGCATTCATCTTATGATAGCCAGGAGAGACAACACCACATCACAGTGGTATTCCAACCATGTATCACAAGCATAATACAATGCAAAATACAATATAAAATACATCTGAAAAAATCTGTCTCTTCAAATCAAATCAAATTTTATTTGTCACATACACGTGTTTAGCAGATGTTATTGCAGGTGTAGCGAAATGCTTGTGCTTCTAGCTCCGAGTGCAGTAATATCTAACAATTTCACAACATATACCCAATACACACAAATCTAAGCAAGGAATGGATTTTAAGAATATATAGTTGAAGTCAGAAGTTTACATACACCTTAGCCAACTACATTTAAACTCAGTTTTTTACAATTCCTGACATTTAATCCTAGTAAAAATTCCCTGTCTTAGGTCAGTTAGGATCAACACCTTATTTTAAGAATGTGAAATGTCAGAATAATAGTAGAGATAATTATTTATTTCAGCTTTTATTTCTTTCATCACATTCCCAGTGGGTCAGAGGTTTACATACACTCAATTAGTATTTGGTAGCATTGTCTTTCAATTGTTTAACTTGGGTCAAACATTTCGGGTAGCCTTCCACAAGCTTCCCACAATAAGTTGGGTGAATTTTGGCCCATTCCTTCTGACAGAGCTGGTGTAACTGAGTCAGGTTTGTAGGCCTCCTTGCTCGCACACGCTTTTTCAGTTCAGCCCACAAATGTTCTATAGGATTGAGGTCAGGGCTTGGTGATGGCCACTCCAATACCTTGACTTTGTTGTCCTTAAGCCATTTTGCCACAACTCTGGAAGTATGCTTGGGGTCATTGTCAATTTGGAAGACCCATTTGCGACCAAGCTTTAAACTTCCTGACTGATGTCTTGAGATGTGGCTTCAATATATCCACATAATTTTCCTTCCTCATGATGCCATCTATTTTGTGAAGTGCACCAGTCCCTCCTGCAGCAACGCACCCCCACAGCATGATGCTGCCACCCCCGTGCTTCACGGTTGGGATGGTGTTCTTCGGCTTGCAAGCCTACCCCCTTTTTCCTCCAAACATAACGATGGTCATTATGGCCAAACAGTTCTATTTTTGTTTCATCAGACCAGAGGACATTTCTCCAAAAAGTACAATCTTTGTCCACATGTGCAGTTGCAAACCGTAGTCTGGCTTTTTTATGGCGGTTTTGGAGTAGTTGCTTCTTCCTTGCTGAGTGGCCTTTCAGGTTATGTTGATATATGACTTGTTTTACTGTGGATATAGATACTTTTGTACCTGTTTCCTCCAGCATCTTCACAAGTTCCTTTGCTGTTGTTCTGGGATTGATTTGCACTTTTCGCACCAAAGTACGTTCATCTCTTGGAGACAGAACGCGTCTCCTTCCTGAGCGGTATGACAGCTGTGTGGTCCCATGGTGTTTATACTTGCATACTATTGTTTGTACAGATGAACGTGGTACCTTCAGACATTTGGAAATTGCTCCCAAGGATGAACCAGACCATTTTTTTCTGAGGTCTTGGCTGATTTCTTTTGATTTTCCCATGATGTCATGCAAAGAGGCATTGAGTTTGAAGGTAGGCCTTGAAATACATCCACAGGTACACCTCCAATGGACTCAAAATGATGTCAATTAGCCTATCAGAAGCTTCTAAAGCCATGACATCATTTTCTGGAATTTTCCAAGCTGTTTAAAGGCATAGTCAATTAGTGTATGTAAACTTCTGACCCACTGGAATTGTGAGACAGTGAATAAGTGAAATAATCTGTCTGTAAACAATTTTTGGCAAATGTCCTTGCATTAAGTAGATGTCCTGACTGACCTGCCAAAACTATAGTTTGTTAAAAAGAAATGTGTGGAGTGGTTGAAAAACGAGTTTTAATGACTCCAACATAAGTGTATGTAAACTTCCGACTTCAACTGTATATATATGGACAATCAATGACAGAGCGACATGGACTAAGATACAGTAGAATATTATAGAATACAGTATATACATATGAGATGTGTAAAATGCTTCACAACATCAGCTGACCTAAAAGTTCCTGTTGTTATTTTTTTTAATGTGCCATAAGGTTTATTTTAATGTTTTTTTGAATCTGGTTTTATTGCTAGTTTGAGTTACCTGGCAGAGAGTTCCATGTAGTCATGGCTCTATTTAATACTGTGCGTTTCCCAGCGTCTGTTCTGGACCTGGGGACTGTGAAGAAACCTCTTGCTGCATGTCTTGTGTTGTACCGATGAGTGTCCGAACTAGCTCATTCCCACAGAAAACTGCAGAGGAAAGCAGTACCACCCAGTCATCTATCAGACCTCACTGAGTGTATTCAACCCTAAGGGCAAATCCAAGGTCATCTCAATATCTTTACAGTAGAAGATAACAAAACACACCAAAACTGACCAGGTGAACACTGATCAGTAAAGTCAAGACAGGCTAACATTCTATAACGCTCCCTTTCCTCTGCACAGTTCTCTCACAGTGAGAAACAATAGGATTACAATAGAGTGTTACTCTTTCTTAATGTTATCAAATTCACTGTTACCACTTCCTTTATGAGGTGAGAATGAAGTGATGGAGTGACTTTACTCTTAACTGGTCTGAGACAACTGTTGAGGCTTTTCTCCTTAATGCATACGTTGATGTGTTTATAAGTAAGTGTTTTCTCCTGTGTGTGTTCTCTGATGAACTTTAAGATCAGTTGATGATTTAAAACATTTTCCACAGTCAGAGCAGGAGTAAGGCTTCTCTCCTGTGTGTGTTCTCAGATGAACTTTTAGTTTAGCTGATGTTGTGAAGCATTTTCCACAACCTGAGCAGTAGTAAGGCTTCTCTCCTGTATGTATACGTTCATGTAGTTTTAAGTTGCCAGGTTGAGAGAAACTCGCCCCACAGTCAGAGCAGAAGTAAGGCTTCTCTCCTGTGTGTGTTCTCTGATGAACTTTTAGCTTAGCTGATGTTGTGAAGCATTTTACACAATCTGAGCAGGAGTAAGGCTTCTCTCCTGTATGTATACGTTCATGTAGTTTTAAGTCACCCAGTCGAGAGCAACTCTTTCCACAGTAAGAGCAGGAGTAAGGCTTCTCTCCTGTGTGTGTTCTCTGGTGAACCTTTAGCTCAGTTGATGATTTAAAACATTTTCCACAGTCAGAGCAGAAGTAAGGCTTCTCTCCTGTGTGTGTTCTCTGGTGAACTTTTAGCTCCGCTGATGATTTAAAACATTTTCCACAGTCAGAGCAGGAGTAAGGCTTCTCTCCGTTATGTATACCTTGGTGTCTTTTAAAGTGGCTAAGTTGAGAGAAACTCTTCCTACAGTCAAAGCAGCAGTAAGGCTTCTCTCCTGTGTGTGTACGTTCATGTTGTTTTAAGTTGCCAGGTTGAGAGAAAATCGCAGCACAGTCAGCGCAAGAGTAAGGCTTCTCCCCTTTGTGTATACGTTCATGTTGTTTTAAGTTAACAGGTTGAGAGAAACTCGCCCCACAGTCAGAGCAGAAGTAAGGCTTCTCTCCTGTGTGTGTTCTTTGATGAACCTTTAGCATAGTTGATGTTGTGAAGCATTTTACACAATTAGAGCAGGAGTAAGGCTTCTCTCCTGTATGTATACGTTCATGCTGTTTTAGGTGGCTCGGTTGAGAGAAACTCTTTCCACAGTCAGAGCAGGAGTAAGGCTTCTCTCCTGTGTGTATACGTTCGTGTGTTTTTAAGTGGCCCAGTTGAGAGAAACTATTTCCACAGTCAGAGCAGAAGTAAGGCTTCTCTCCTGTGTGTGTTCTCTCATGACGTTTTATTTCAGCTGATGTTGTGAAGCATTTTACACAATTAGAGCAGGAGTAAGGCTTCTCTCCTTTGTGTATACGTTCATGTATTTTTAGGTCGCCCAGTCGAGAGAAACTATTTCCACAGTCAGAGCAGGAGTAAGGCTTCTCTCCTGTGTGTGTTCTCTGGTGCCGTTTTAGCTTAGCTGATGTTGTGAAGCATTTTACACAATCAGAGCAGGAGTAAGGCTTCTCTCCAGTGTGTATTTTTAGGTGTATTTTAACTGTGATAGAATTGGGAAAATCTCCTCACAATGTGGGCAATGGTGAGACCTCTTAGCTCTGTGATCTTCTTGCTGTTGCTCTCTGGATGTAGAGAATGTCTCAATACGGTCTCCTGTGTGAACAACATCAGAAGAACCAGTCAGTTGGTGTAATATACAGCACCAGTCAAAAGTTGACACACCTACTAATTCAAGGGTTTTATTTATTTTTACTATTTTCTACCTAGATTAATAGTGAAGACATCAAACAATTTCAATAACACAAATGGAATCATGTAGTAACCAAAAAAAGTGTTATACAAATCAAAATAGGGTAGAGGGTAGTGCGTAGGGCCCAGTACATCACTGGGGCCAAGCTCCCTGCCATCCAGGACCTCTATACCAGGCGGTGTCAGAGGAAGGCCCTCAAAATTGTCAAAGACTCCAGCCACCCTAGTCATAGACTGTTCTCTCTGCTACCGCACGGCAAGCGGTACCGGAGTGCCAAGTCTAGGTCCAAAAGACTTCTCAACAGCTTCTACCCCCAAGCCATAAGACTCCTGAACAGCTAATCATGGCTACCCGGACTATTTGCACTGCCCCCCCACCCCATCCTTTTTACGCTGCTGCTACTCTTAAGTATTTATGCATAGTCACTTTAACTCTACCCACATGTACATATTACCTCAACTACTCTGCAACTGAACACCCCTGTATATATAGCCTCCCTACTGTGTGTTTGAGAGAAAGTGTTGTGCGTGGATGCAGGTGTGTGTGAGAGAAACTGTTGGCAATTGTGTTAGGAAGACACACTCCTCGTGTGTGTAATTTGTGTGTGTGTGTGTGTGTAATTTATGAGTGTGTGTGTATTTATGTGTGTGTGTGTGTGTTTATGATTTGATTTATTAGGAGCCCCATTAGCCGACGCCAATGGAGACAGCTAGTCTTACTGGGGTCCAACACATAATGAAAAAGACATTACAGACAAAATACTTTAAGATTTATATACATTTAAAAACATGTACATGTAGTGTGGGGGGCAGGTAGCTTAGTGGTTAAGATGGTTGTGCCAGTAACCGAAAGGTCGCTGGTTCTAATCCCCAAGCCGACTAGGTGAAAAATCTGTCGATGTGCCCTTGAGCAAGGCACTTTACCCTAATTGCTCATGTAAGTCGCTCTGGATAAGAGCGTCTGCTAAATGACTAAAATGTAAATGTAAAATGTATTTTACTGTATACAGTGGGGGAAAAAAGTATTTAGTCAGCCACCAATTGTGCAAGTTCTCCCACTTAAAAAGATGAGAGGCCTGTAATTTTCATCATAGGTACATGTCAACTATGACAGACAAATTGAGATTTTTTTCTCCAGAAAATCACATTGTAGGATTTTTTATGAATTTATTTGCAAATTATGGTGGAAAATAAGTATTTGGTCACCTACAAACAAGCAATATTCTGGCTCTCACAGACCTGTAACTTCTTCTTTAAGAGGCTCCTCTGTCCTCCACTCGTTACCTGTATTAATGGCACCTGTTTGAACTTGTTGTCAGAATAAAAGACACCTGTCCACAACCTCAAACAGTCACACTCCAAACTCCACTATGGCCAAGACCAAAGAGCTGTCATAGGACACCAGAAACAAAATTGTAGACCTGCACCAGGCTGGGAAGACTGAATCTGCAATAGGTAAGCAGCTTGGTTTGAAGAAATAAACTGTGGGAGCAATTATTAGGAAATGGAAGACATACAAGACCACTGATAATCTCCCTCGATCTGGGGCTCCACGCAAGATCTCACCCCGTGGGGTCAAAATGATCACAAGAACGGTGAGCAAAAATCCCAGAACCACACGGGGGGACCTAGTGAATGACCTGCAGAGAGCTGGCACCAAAGTAACAAAGCCTACCATCAGTAACACACTACGCCGCCAGGGACTCAAATCCTGCAGTGCCAGACGTGTCCCCCTGCTTAAGCCAGTACATGTCCAGGCCCGTCTGAAGTTTGCTAGAGTGCATTTGGATGATCCAGAAGAGGATTGGGAGAATGTCATACGGTCAGATGAAACCAAAATATAACGTTTTGGTAAAAACTCAACTCGTCGTGTTTGGAGGACAAAGAATGCTAAGTTGCATTCAAAGAACACCATACCTACTGTGAAGCATGGGGGTGGAAACATCATGCTTTGGGGCTGTTTTTCTGCAAAGGGACCAGGACGACTGATCCGTGTAAAGGAAAGAATGAATGGGGCCATGTATTGTGAGATTTTGAGTGAAAACCTCCTTCCATCAGCAAGGGCATTGAAGATGAAACGTGGCTGGGTCTTTCAGCATGACAATGATCCCAAACACACCGCCCAGGCAACGAAGGAGTGGCTTCATAAGAAGCATTTCAAGGTCCTGGAGTGGCCTAGCCAGTCTCCAGATCTCAACCCCATAGAAAATCTTTGGAGGGAGTTGAAAGTCTGTGTTGCCCAGTGACAGCCCCAAAACATCACTGCTCTAGAGGAGATCTGCATGGAGGAATGGGCCAAAATACCAGCAACAGTGTGTGAAAACCTTGTGAAGACTTACAGAAAACGTTTGACCTGTGTCATTGCCAACAAAGGGTATATAACAAAGTATTGAGAAACTTTTGTTATTGACCAAATACTTATTTTCCACCTAAATTTGCAAATAAATTCATAAAAAATCCTACAATGTGATTTTCTGGAAAGAAAAATCTCATTTTGTCTTTCATAGTTGACGTGTACCTCTGATGAAAATTACAGGCCTCTCTCATCTTAAGTGGGAGAACTTGCACAATTGGTGGCTGACTAAATACTTTTTTCCCCCACTGTATATAGCCTCCCTACTGTCACTTTATTTTACTTCTGCTCTTTTTTTCTCAACACTTTTTTTGTTGTTGTTTTATTCTTACTTTTTTTGTTTAAAATAAATGCACTGTTGGTTAAGGGCTGTAAGTAAGCATTTCACTGTAATGTCTGCACCGGTTGTATTCGGCGCATGTGACCAATACAATTTGATTTGATTTGAAAATATATTTTATATTTTAGACTCTTCAAAGTAGCCACCCTTTGCCTTGACAGTGTTGCACACTCTTGGCATTCTATCAACCAGCTTCACCTAGAATGCTTTTCCAACAGTCTTGAAGGAGTTCCCACATATGCTGAGCACTTGTTGGCTGCTTTTCCTTCACTCTGCGGCCCAACTCATCCCAAACCATCTCAATAGGGTTGAGGTCGGTTGGTTGTGGAGGCCAGGTCATCTGATGCAGCACTCCATCACTCTCCTTCTTGGTCAAATAGCACATACACAGCCTGTAAGTGTGTTGGGTCATTGTCCTGTTGAAAAACAAATGGTAGTCCCACTAAGTGCAAACCAGATGGGATGGCATATCGCTGCCGAATGCACACAAATTAACTTTTAACAATGCACACCTGTTAATTGAAATGCATTCCAGGTGACTACCTCATGAAGCTGGTTGACAGAATGCCAAGAGTGTGCAAAGCTGGCAAAGGGTGGCTACTTAAAATATATTTTGATTTGTTTAACACTTTTTTTGGTTACTACGTGATTCCATATGTGTTATTGAATAGTTTTAAAATGTCGTCACTATTATTCTACAACATAGAAAATAGTAAAAATAAAGAAAAACCCTGGAATGAGTAGGTGTGTCCAGACTTTGGACTGGTAATGTACATATACATTTATTTGACGAAGTCCTTTTTACATCGGCAAAGTCACAAAGTGCTTTACAGAAACCCTTCCTAAAATCACGAAAGAGCAAGCACCGTGGCTACTAAAAATCTTCTGGCTGTACCAGGTGACATATGTATTCATATCAGTAGGCTGTACAATACAAAAGGGGGGAAAAAAAACTATTCTAAAAGTGGGTAAGAGTCAAAAGCTAAAAAGGGACAAAAGTCATTAAAATGATGAGCCATATCATCCTCCACTCACTATCACAAGGGTTAGTAACTACACAGACTCATTTCATTGAACATTAAAACATTGGCAGTTTGTCTACTTCACTTCTTTAGTCTACTCTCTGATCACTCCAGATAGCCCAGTGAATAAAACAAATGCTGGCAATACTGGTGTCAAACCATGCAAGTCTCTGTAGCACGAAATAACATCTACCTTTTCATACAAACAGTTCATCATAAAACAGGTCTACTGCAACTTTTCATGCACAGTGAGACGTTGGAATAAACACAAACTTAGTTAGATCGAACCTGCTCTTACCATGAGAAACAGATTTCCCAATCTTCTCCTCCTCTTCTTCATCTTTAATGATGACATTCAGCTCCAGTGTTTGACTGCAGTCTTCCAGCTTCACTGATGCCATCTCTGGATCCAGCAGTGCAAACTGGGCTCCACTGTCACAATCAGGACCCAGTGACTGTAGGTTTGGACTCAGTGTGGAAGGAGAGAGGCAGGCTGGGTTTGTCCTCACTGTTGATGTTACCGGCCTCAGATTTAATTCTAGTCGGCCTGTAGTAATAAAGAGAAACGGACACAAAGAGTTATTGTCTTGACAGTTCTGGCACTTTCTTTATTCTCTAAAATATATATTATATTTTTTGTTGTTCAATTATCTAATTCAGTGTTTGCCTTGGACTGACATAGGTGCAGGTACACCTTAGACACAAAGTACACACTACACAACGTAAGTGCCCTTAACCTATAGGTGGTTTCCCAAATTCACATAAATGCACAAATGACTCAAAAACCATTTAGTCCAAGGTTACAGTTTGTTTTAGGCAGTACTATGTAATATGTTCCCGAATAACCTTGTCTTCACTGTATTATTTCACTCAAAAACCAATTGTATTTCCTGTTCACACCATAGCAACATTTATTGATAAAAAGAAAGAAACAACAGAATGTGTCTGAATATTAGTACACATGTAGAAAACTGATAATCATTACATTCAGCTTCAAATCTGTAGTGTGACCGTGACATTTTCTCTGCACCGGCACTGTCCTCACTGAAGTCCGTTGACGCTGACCGAGAGGGCGCCGCCATTTTACCTCGTGAATTTGACACAAAACCAATAACATGCTAAATGAACTCAGAAATATCAAATAAACGTGCTATTACATACCTCTAGTAATAAACAGAAACAGACACAAAGGTTATCTTCTTGACTGCACAGTTCTGGCGCTTTCTTTATTCTGAAGAATACCTGCCCGGAACATCCTATTCCCCCACTACCATAGTATATAATATATATATATAATATAATAATATAGTATATAATATATATACACACACACACACACACATATATATATATACAGTGGGGAGAACAAGTATTTGATACACTGCCGATTTTGCAGGTTTTCCTACTTACAAAGCATGTAGAGGTCTGTAATTTTTATCATAGGGACACTTCAACTGTGAGAGACGGAATCTAAAACAAAAATCCAGAAAATCACATTGTATGATTTTTAAGTAATTAATTTGCATATATATATATATATATATATATATATATATATATATATATATATATATACAGGTGTGCCTTTCCAAATCACATCCAATCAATTGAATGTACCACAGGTGGACTCCAATCAAATAGTAGAAACATCTCAAGGATGATCAAAGGAAACAGGATGCACCGGAGCTCAATGGTGAGTCTGAATATTTACAGTTGAAGTCGGAAGTTTACATACACTTAGGTTGGAGTCATTAAAACTTGTTTTTCAACCACTCCTCACATTTCTTGTTAACAAACTATAGTTTTGACAAGTCGGTTAGGACATCTACTTTTTGCATGACAAGTAATTTTTCCAACAATTGTTTAAAGACAGATTATTTCACATAATTCACTGTATCACAATTTCAGTGGGTCAGAAGTTTACATACACTAAGTTGACTGTGCCTTTTAAACAGCTTGGAAAATTCAAAAAAATGATGTCATGGCTTTAGAAGCTTCTGATAGGCTAATTGACATCATTTGAGTCAATTGGAGATGTACCTGTAGATATATTTCAAGGCCTACCTTCAAACTCAGTGCCTATTTGCTTGACATCATGGGAAAGTCAAAAGAAATCAGCCAAGACCTCAGAAAAAAAATCGTAGACCTCCACAAGTCTGGTTCATCCTTGGGAGCAATTTCCAAATGCCTGAAGGTACCACGTTCATCTGTACAAACAATAGTACGCAAGTACACCATGGGACCATGCAGCCGTCATATCGCTCAGGAAGGAGAGGCATTCTGTCTCCTAGAGATGAACGTACTTTGGTGTGTAAAGTGCAAGTCAATCCCAGAAAAACAGCAAGGGACCTTGTGAAGATGCTGGAGGAAACAGGTACAAAAGTATCTATATCCACAGTAAAACAAGTCCTATATTGACATAACCTGAAAGGCTGCTCAGCAAGGAAGAAGCCACTGCTCCAAAACCGCCATAAAAAAGCCAGACTACGGATTGCAACTGCACATGGGGACAAAGATCGTACTTTTTAGAGAAATGTCCTTGGTCTGATGAAACTAAAATAGAACTGTTTGGCCATAATGACCATCGTTATGTTTGGAGGAAAAGGGGGGGTATTTGCAGCAGGAGGGACTGGTGCACTTCACATATTAGATGGCATCATGAGTAAGGACGATTATGTGGATATATTGAAGCGACATCTCAAGACATCAGTCAGGAAGTTAAAGCTTGAAGCCAGAAATGTTTGATCCAAGTTAAACAATTTAAAGGCAATGCTACCAAATACTAATTGAGTGTATGCTCATCAGTCATGATAATTATATATTTACATTTTGGTCCTCTGTAGCTCAGCTGGTAGAGCACGGCGCTTGTAACGCCAAGGTAGTGGCTTCGATCCCCGGGACCACCCATACACAAAAAAAAATGTATGCACGCATGACTGTAAGTCGCTTTGGATAAAAGCGTCTGCTAAATGGCATATTATTATTATCATTTTTGAGCAGACACTCTTATCCAGAGCGACTTACAGTTAGTGAGTGCATACATTTTCATACTGGTCCCCCGTGGGAAACGAACCCACAACCCTGGCGTTGCAAGCGCCATGCTCTACCAACTGAGCTACATCCTCCACTCACTATAACAGGGGTTAGACACTACATTTACATTTTAGTCATTTAACAGACGCTCTTATCCAGAGCGACTTACAGGAGCAATTAGGGTTAAGTGCCTTGCTCAAGGGCACATTTACGTCATTTAGCAGACGCTCTAGACCAGAGCGACTCACAAATTGCTGCATTCACCCTATAGCCAGTGGGATAACACTTTACAAATTTTTTTTTTGGGGGGGGGGGGGGGGGGGGGGGGGGGGGTAGAAGGATTACTTATCCTATCCCAGGTATTCCTTAAAGAGGTGCACAGACTACACTACACAGACTCATTTCCTAGAACTTTAAAACATTGGCAGTTTGTCTACTTCACTTCTTTAGTCTACACTCTGAGCACTCCAGATAGCCCAGTAAATAAAACAAATGCTGGCAATACTGGTGTCAAACCATGCAAGTCTGAGTAGCATGGAATAACATACCATCTTATTGAAACAGTTCATCATGAAACCGTTCTACTGCAATTTTTCATGCACAGTGGGAAGTTGGAACGAACAACAAACTTAGTTAGGTAGAACCTGCTCTTACCGTGAGAAACAGATTTCCCAATCTTCTCCTCCTCTTCTTCATCTTTAATGTTGACATTCAGCTCCAGTGTTTGACTGCTGTCTTCCAGCTTCACTGATGCCATCTCTGGATCCTGCTTAGCAAACTGGGCTCCACTGTCACAATCAGGACACACTGACTGTAGGTTTGGACTCAATGTGGAAGGAGAGAGGCTCGCTGGGTTTGTCCTCACTGTTGATGTTACCGGCCTCAGATTTAATTCTAGTCGTCCTGTAGTAACAATGAGAAACAGAAACAAAAAGTTATTGTCTTGACAGTTCTGGCACTTTCGTTATTCTATAAAAATATATTAGATCAGATAGCTAAGCATTGACAACAAACCATTTATTAATTTCACATTAGACACAAATTGCACACTTTAAATTAAACAACGTAAGTGCACTTAACCTATAGCAGATTTCAGAAATTCACATAAATGACTGAAAAACCATTTAGTACAAGGTTGCAGTTTGTTTTAGGCAGCACTATGTAATATTTTCCTGAATAACGTTGTCTTCACTGTATTATTTCAATCAAAAAACAATTGTATTTATTCATAGGTACAACTTCACAAGCCCTTAATTCATTAGATTGCTGACTGTCTGAAATGCAGTGTATTTGACCTTTAATTGTACAACACTTACTTAGAGAAAAACAAAATTAAGAAATCTTGAATCACCCATACGTTTGAAAAAACTCAAGATACAGCTGTATGATTTTTAGTCCATATAGCCCAGCCATAACAGAGTACATTAGAGTAGAATACAATACAGTACGTTATACTGTACTATACTCTGTACTGTACTGAACTAAACTTCTCTTTCCTGTACTCTGCTGTACTGTACTTTCCAATCTTGTGAAACAGTAGCTATGTTTCCAATAACTTGTCCAGTGATTTTTTTCTGGACATTTAGAAAAAGTTTGCATAGAAAATAGCCATAGACAATTGCCCTCTAGGGTGTGTTTCCATGTAACTATCTTGTGTCGATAAAAACAGCTGGACGTAATGACTCACCCTGTAACGTCAAAATGGTTTGGTAATCATCATTTATTTAAAAAACACTGTTTCAATCCTCAGTTGTCAGAATAAAAGAAACTTTGACAAAAGAAAAACCCACCCGTCCTACGATTTAAAATGTTGTCGCGCTTTAGAACATTTCTCATATATCTGCCGCTTCCATTACACACGGTGCAAAGATTTTTTTTGTTGCAACATTGCTTTTGTCGAATGCACCTGGGTCAATGGAAACCTGCCTAATGATGTCTGAGTGATTGGTTCAGATTTGGTCCGGTCTAATGTTTGGGCCAAGTCAGTTAAGAACAAATTCTTATTTACAATAATGGCTTACCTCGGCCAAACCCGGACAATGCTGGGCCAATTTTGCACCGCCCTATGCGACTCCCAATCACGGCCGGATTGTGATACAGCCTGGAATCAAACCAGGCTCTGTAGTGTCTTAGACCGCTGCGCCACTCGGGAGCCCTGTGACTAATCATTTTGTCTATTTAAGCTCTGAAAAGGCCCATCAGCTACTCAACTTTATTAGGAGTTATCCTGAGCCTATTTTCAATGAGAAAGAATGCATTTGCACAGCGGGACATGCAGAAGTATTTAATGTTTTGCTATGATCATCTCGTCAAAAATGTACAGAGACAAACTTGAAACCACTGATTATCATGACAATTTAGCTGACAGGGTTAAACTCCCGGACAACAGTGGTTTCAGAGTCCTACAATAGAGTGAAGACGCTAATATTTGTGTAAACTCTACATAGTTGTGTTCTGTGGGTGTCACTGAGTAGGCTGAACAATAATCAATCAATCAATTTTATTTTATATAGCCCTTCTTACATCAGCTAATATCTCGAAGTGCTGTACAGAAACCCAGCCTAAAACCCCAAACAGCTAGTAATGCAGGTGTAGAAGCACGGTGGCTAGGAAAAACTCCCTAGAAAGGCGAAAACCTAGGAAGAAACCTAGAGAGGAACCAGGCTATGAGGGGTGGCCAGTCCTCTTCTGGCTGTGCCGGGTGGAGATTATAACAGAACCATGCCAAGATGTTCAAAAATGTTCATAAGTGACAAGCATGGTCAAATAATAATCAGGAATAAATCTCAGTTGGCTTTTCATAGCCGATCATTAAGAGTTTAAAACAGCAGGTCTGGGACAGGTAGGGGTTCCATAACCGCAGGCAGAACAGTTGAAACTGGAATAGCAGCAAGGCCAGGCGGACTGGGGACAGCAAGGAGTCACCACGGCCGGTAGTCCCGACGTATGGTCCTAGGGCTCAGGTCTCTCAGTTGGCTTTTCATAGCCGATCATTAAAGAGTTGAAAACAGCAGGTCTGGGACAGGTAGGGGTTTCGTAGCCACAGGCAGAACAGTTGAAACTGGAATAGCAGCAAGGCCAGGCGGACTGGGGACAGCAAGGTGTCATCATGCCCGGTAGTCCTGACGTATGGTCCTAGGGCTCAGGTTCTCAGAGAGAAAGAGAGAACGAGAGAATTAGAGAGAGCATACTTAAATTCACACAGGACACTGGATAAGACAGGAGAAGTACTCCAGGTATAACCAACTAACCCCAGCCCCCCGACACATAAACTACTGCAGCATAAATACTGGAGGCTGAGACAGGAGCGGTCCGGAGACACTGTGGCCCCATCCGAAGAAACCCCCGGACAGGGCCAAACAGGAAGGATATAACCCCACCCACTCCGCCAAAGCACAGCCCCCGCACCACTAGAGGGATATCCCCAACCACCAACTTACAATCCTGAGACAAGGCCGAGTATAGCCCACAGAGGTCTCCACCACAGCACAAACCAAGGGGGGGGCGCCAACCCAGACAGGAAGATCACGTCAGTAACTCAACCCACTCAAGTGACGCACCCCTCCCAGGGACGGCATGAAAGAGCACCAGCAAGCCAGTGACTCAGCCCCTGCAACAGGGTTAGAGGCAGAGAACCCCAGTGGAGAGGGGAACCGGCCCGGCAGAGACAGCAAGGGCTGTTCATTGCTCCAGCCTTTCCGTTCACCTTCACACTCCTGGGCCAGACTACACTCAATCATATGACCTACTGAAGAGATAAGTCTTCAGTAAAGACTTAAAGGTTGAGACCGAGGCTGCGTCTCTCACATGGGTAGGCAGACTGTTCCATAAAAATGGAGATCTATAGGAGAAAGCCCTGCCTCCCGCTGTTTGCTTAGAAATTCTAGGGACAATTAGGAGGCCTGCGTCTTGTGACCGTAGCGTACGTATTGGTATGTACGGCAGGACCAACTCGGAAAGATAGGTAGGAGCAAGCCCATGTAACGCTTTATAGGTTAACAGTAAAACCTTGAAATCAGCCCTTGCCTTAACAGGAAGCCAGTGTAGGGAAGCTAGCACTGGAGTAATATGATCAAATTTCTTGGTTCTAGTCAGGATTCTAGCAGCCGTATTTAGCACTAACTGAAGTTTATTTAGTGCTTTATCCGGGTAGCCGGAAAATAGAGCATTGCAGTAGTCTAACCTAAAAGTAACAAATGCATGGATTAATTTTTCTGCATCATTTTTGGACAGAAAATTTCTGATTTTTGCAATGTTACGTAGATGGAAAAAAGCTGTCCTTGAAACAGTCTTGATATGTTCGTCAAAAGAGAGATCAGGGTCAAGAGTAACGCCGAGGTCCTTCACAGTTTTATTTGAGACGACTTTACAACCATCAAGATGAATTGTCAGATTTAACAGAAGATCTCTTTGTTTCTTGGGACCTAGAACAAGCATCTCTGTTTTGTCCGAGTTTAAAAGTAAAAAGTTTTCAGCCATCCACTTCCTTATGTCTGAAACACAGGCTTCTAGCGAGGGCAATTTTGGGGCTTCACCATGTTTCATTGAAATGTACAGCTGTGTGTCATCCGCATAGCAGTGAAAGTTAACATTATGTTTTCGAATAACATCCCCAAGAGGTAAAATATATAGTGAAAACAATAGTGGTCCTAAAACGGAACCTTGAGGAACACCGAAATGTACAGTTGATTTGTCGGAGGACAGACCATTCACAGAGACAAACTGATATCTTTCCGACAGGTAGGATCTAAACCAGGCCAGAACTTGTCCGTGTAGACCAATTTGGGTTTCCAGTCTCTCCAAAAGAATGTGGTGATCGATGGTGTCAAAGGCAGCACTAAGGTCTAGTAGCACGAGGACAGATGCAGAGCCTCGGTCTGACGCCATTAAAAGGTAATTTACCACCTTCACAAGTGCAGTCTCAGTGCTATGATGGGGTCTAAAACCAGACTGAAGCATTTCGTATACATTGTTTGTCTTCAGAAAGGCAGTGAGTTGCTGCGCAACAGCTTTTTCTAAAATTTTTGAGAGGAATGGAAGATTCGATATAGGCCGATAGTTTTTTATATTTTCCGGGTCAAGGTTTGGCTTTTTCAAGAGAGGCTTTATCACTGCCACTTTTAGTGAGTTTGGTACACATCCGGTGGATAGAGAGCTGTTTATTATGTTCAACATAGGAGGGCCAAGCACAGGAAGCAGCTCCTTCAGCAGTTTAGTAGGAATAGGATCCAGTATGCAGCTTGAAGGTTTAGAGGCCATGATTATTTTCATCATTGTGTCAAGAGATATAGTACTAAAACACTTAAGTGTCTCTCCCGATCCCAGGCCCTCGCAGAGCTGTGCAGATCCAGGACAGCTAAGCCCTGGAGGAATACGCAGATTCAAAGAGGAGTCCGTAATTTGCTTTCTAATGGTCATGATCTTTTCCTCAAAGAAGTTCATGAATTTATCACTGCTGAAGTGAAAGCCATCCTCTCTTGGGGAATGCTGCTTTTTAGTTAGCTTTGCAACAGTATCAAAAATAAATTTTGGATTGTTCTTATTTTCCTCAATTAAGTTGGAAAAGTAGGATGATCGAGCAGCAGTGAGGGCTCTTCGGTACTGCACGGTACTGTCTTTCCAAGCTAGTCGGAAGACTTCCAGTTTGGTGTGGCGCCATTTCCGTTCCAATTTCCTGGAAGCTTGCTTCAAAGCTCGGGTATTTTCTGTATACCAGGGAGCTAGTTTCTTATGACAAATGTTTTTCGTTTTTAGGGGTGCAACTGCATCTAGGGTATTGCGCAAGGTTAAATTGAGTTCCTCAGTTAAGTGGTTAACTGATTTTTGTCCTCTGACGTCCTTGGGTAGGCAGAAGGAGTCTGGAAGGGCATCAATGAATTTTTGTGTTGTTTGAGAATTTATAGCACGACTTTTGATGCTCCTTGTACAGGTAGGGCTGTACAGTGCAATATGAATGTCCAATACAAACAAAAGAAACAGCATACTCAACTGGCGTAACGCAGTAAGGACCAAGAACGGGGTCGATATGGACCACGGGTCACAAAAAAATTATATAATAATACTGTTTTGGTTGGGCTTCAACCCCTGGTATCATATAAACACACATAAGACATGGAAACATGTAGAATTGCTTAAAAAGAGCAACAACTACAAATCTCAGCCCTGTCGTAAAATGTGTAGAATTACGGGATATTAGCTTTAAAACTGCTAAATGTTCTCTCTGCCAACAAGAGGGTTGTGAACAGTTTGGGGTCACAAGTTGGGGGTTTGTTACTACACCAATAAATGACAATATCCATCTGGACCATTGCCACCTAGGAAATTAGTTTGATCGGACCTTCTCAAATAGTACTGGAGTACCCCTGCAATAGACTGACTGGGAAGGTGATTTTTCACAGTTAAAGTCCTGCAATAAGAGCTAAGACGCTAATATTTGTATAAACTCTTGAGAATTGTTTTCTGTGGGTGTCACCCGTTCCATGTGAGCACAATCCAACCCGTTTCATAAGTGCATATAAGAATGCCCCCAATGCAATTATGTGGTCTAATACCTCCACAGTGGAATTTCAACCGTTTTTTCCCCTGTTTATTTTCAAAATAATTAGTTTTTGTAATTCATTTTAAATTAAGTAACAAGGTTTGACATGATTCCAATATTTTGTATCAGTTTGCATCACTTTCAATGAGGGCCTTTTATTTTGAGGGCGAACCGCAAATTCCACTATTGTGGCTAATCATTATTATGACTAGCTTCACATACCTAGGGACAAGCGGGTACCAGGGCTGCGTCCAGCAGGAGGACGGAGACGTTGGCCACGATCAGATACAAATGTATTATGTAGAACAAACATGCCTCTGATTCTAATGAATCATGTCACTTCTATTCAGGGTATTTCTATCTGCAACTTTCCAAAACGTTTTTGTACTGAACATGCCCAGGCGAAACGCACTGACCTATATACGAACCTGGAAAGCCTCACAAATAAAAACGTGTAATGGACCCCGCGCCATGTGCTTGTAAAATATTTTTTATCACGTTCTTCAATCACTCAGACTGAAACAAACATTACACAAAACCTTTGCCAAATGTGATAATACCTTGACTGATTTGTTATCTAACATGTTATGACGTTATTTCGATATTAGGCAGTTTAAAAGTGCTATTACATACCTGTAGTAATAAAGAGAAACGGAAAGCACAGTCCTGTGATTTGCTTTGTTCTGAAGAATGTTGCGCGCCTCGCCGGAAGTTCCTGTTCCCCAACTACCACAATGCAACAGCGACATCTTCTTCTTCTTCTTCTGTGGGTTTTATGGCAGACTACATCCAAAAGTTGTATTGCCGCCACCAACTGGACGGTTTGAAACCACAAAATAAATTAAATAAAAAATACATCCATACTTAATAGTGATACTAACTTACTCCACCCTAATAAAAATAGTACATTGCCAAAACAAACAAAAGTCCCATTTCTTCCTTCCTTTAAATCTCCATATCTCCCTTCTCAGTCTCTAGGACCTGAGATGGTGGTACGGCTTTTGACAATATTCCATGTAACTCTTTTGCCAATAAATCTTTCAGCCCCAGGAACCGTTCTGCCGCAACCACAATGATTTCTATCTTCCTAGATCTTTTCTCCACCTTGGCAGTGCCGTTAATCACCATTGCGATAAAGGCCACAAAGTCCACCTTTTTAACCTTTAAAATGTCAGGATCATCTTGTTGAAAGGCAACCCCTGAAGCTTGCATTGAAGGCTTATCCACCACCATTATATTTACTGTAAAGATAACCCCCAACAACTACAATGATTCAGTAGATCAGTAATGTTACAGTACTCTAGCATGTCTCACAGCTGCTTATGCTGACAAAACATGTAAGTGAATAGGTCAGATTTAGCTTTGTGATGCTCATTTAAACTTCCTGTCTTGTTCAGCTTCAGAAAAACAGTAAATATGTCACTTCAAACATAGTTTTTTGGTAATTCATTACACAAAAGAGAAGAGCTTGACTAGTACACATTCGTATACAGTGGGGGAAAAACATTTTTAGTCAGCCACCAATTGTGCAAGTTCTCCCACTTAAAAAGATGAGAGAGGTCTGTAATTTTCATCATAGGTACACGTCAACTATGACAGACAAATTGAGGAAATAAATTCCAGAAAATCACATTGTAGGATTTTTAATGAATTTATTTGCAAATTATGGTGGAAAATAAGTACTGTTTTTCTGACTAAATACTTTCTTCCCCCACTGTACATATACAGTGGCTTGTGAAAGATAACTTAAGTTAATGCATTTCTTTAGTAAAATAAACAAGTACTGCTGATAATACTGCCATTGTTGTTGAGGCCCATGTCATACTCTTTTTGGCCAGACAGCATCAGATACATGGGCTACATATAGTTAGACAGAGGGGCGCTGTTTCGGTCGCTTGGATGCTTTTCTCCTGTGAGATAGTTTCAGCCACTTGTGAATTAAAGGAAAGTTGGCGGGTGCACAGTGCACGGTTCGGATATTTTGGGATGAAGGTGAGAAGATAATCTACTTTTTGAAGTGATTTGTTTGACAATCAGATGAAAACATCATGAATGGTTGTGTTCGTGGCACATTAAAAGGTAATATATTTTTACATTCTAGTAATTTAGCAGATGCTTTTATCCAGAGCTACTTACAGGAGCAATTTGGGTTAAGTGCGTTGCTCAAGGGCACATCGACAGATTTTTCACCTAGTCAGCTCGGGGATTCCAACCATCAACCTTTCGGTTACCGATCCAATGTTTTTTTTTTAGATAACAAAAACATTTAATATGTTTTATTTAACGAAAATGCATGGCCATACATACGAACACTTACAGAAAGGAAGGAATAGGTTAAGAGTTAAACATTCCCACTGATTGAAAGCGTTATAGTAACAATACAGAAAAACATTTAAATATAACATACAGAAAGTATTCACCCCCCTTGGCATTTTTCTTATTTTGTTGCCTTTCAACCTGGAATTAAAATTGATTTTTTTGGGGGGGGTTGTATCATTTCATTTACACAACATGCCTACCACTTTGAAGATTCATAATTGTTTTTATTGTGAAACAACGCACTTGAGCGTGCATAACTATTCACGCATAACTATTCACTTCACCAATTTGGACTATTTTGTGTATGTCCATTACATGAAATCCAAATAAAGATCCATTTAAATTACAGGTTGTAATGCAACAAAAATAGGAAAAACGCCAAGTGGGATGAATACTTTTGCAAGGTACAGTCACAGTGAAAGTCTACACACCCCTTTACATTTTGCTAGTTTAAATCTTAATAGAGATTAAATATTGTTTTTATCCTGCCGACCTACAAAAACTAACCCACATTTTCAGTGTAAGAAAATTGTAGAACAATTTTCCTTCTAAAGATATCCAGTAGTTTTGATTACATATATTTTCAAACCCCATGAAACAGTTCTACAGCAACTTTACATGTGTGTTGTGGCTTGTAAGTAACTAACTAGAAGTTTATACACTAGATCTAATATGGAAGAACTGAATACAACCATAAGAACCATTCATACTGTCAGATCTAATATGGAAGAACTGAATACAACCATAAGAACCATTCATACTGTCAGATCTAATATGGAAGAACTGAATACAACCATAAGAACCATTCATACGGTCAGATCTAATATGGAAGAACTGAATACAACCATAAGAACCATTCATACTGTCAGAAATAATATGGAAGAACTGAATACAACCATAAGAACCATTCATACTGTCAGATCTAATATGGAATAACTGAATACAATCATAAGAACCATTCATACTGTCAGATCTAATATGGAAGAACTGAATACAATCATAAGAACCATTCATACTGTCAGATCTAATATGGAAGAACTGAATACAAAAGAGAAGGAGAGGTTGACCAGTACTAATTCATGTACAAACATTATTTTTCATTGGCAGATCAATGCAGTTTTCCAAACATAATCATCATCAGTTGTTTTGTAAGATTTTAACTAACTGAACAAAAATATAAACACAACATTCAACAATTTTACTGGGGTACAGTTCATATAAGGAAATCAGACAATTGAAATACATTCATTAGGCCCTAATCTATGGATTTCACATGACAGGGGCCCACCCATCAGCCAATAAGAATGATTTTCCCCCACTAAAGGGCATTATTACAGATATAAATACTCCTCAGTTTCATCAGCTGTCCGGGTGGCTGGTCTCAGATGATCCTGCAGGTGAAGAAGCCAGATGTGGAGGTCCTGGGCTTGCACGGTTATACGTGGTCTGTGGCTGTGAAGCCAGTTGGACGTTATGCCAAATCCTCGGTAGAGAAATGTACAATCAATTCTCTGGCAACAGCTCTTGTGAACATTCCTGCAGTCAGCATGCCAATTGCGCACTCCCTCAAAATGTAGACATCTGTGGCATTGTGTTGTGTGACAAAACTTCTCATTTCAGAGTGGCCTTTCATTGTACAAGGTGCACCTGTGTAATGATCATGCTGTTTAATCAGCTTCTTGATATAACACACCTGTCAGATGGATGGATTATTTTGGCAAAGGGGAAATCCTCACTAACAGGGATAGAAAAAAATGTGTGCACAAAATTTGAGATTATTAAGCTTTTTATGCGTATGGAAAATGTCTGGGATCTTTTATTTCAGCTCATGAAACATGGGACCAACACTTTACATGTCAAGGTTATATTTTTGTTTAGAAGACAATTTACTAAACACGTAGTCATTTCATTTTAATTGTCACATGCTTGGTAAACAACAGGTGTAGACTAACAGTGAAATGTTGACCAACAATGGAGAACACAATACAACAATTATAATAATAGGAAAAAAGATTGTAGCACGAGGAATTAATACACAATGAGCAATGGTAGCTTGGCTATATACATGGGGTGCCAATACCTAGTCAAATGGTAGCTTGGCTATATACATGGGGTGCCAATACCTAGTCAATGATAGCTTGGCTATGTACATGGGGTGCCAATACCTAGTCAATGATAGCTTGGCTATATACATGGGGTGCCAATACCTAGTCAATGATAGCTTGGCTATATACCGTGCCTTCTGAAAGTATTCAGACCCCTTGACTTTTTCCACATTTTATTACGTTACAGCCATATTCTAACATTGATTTAACAGTTTTTCCCCCTCATCAATCTACACACAATACCCCATAATGTCAAAGCAAAAGACAGGTTTTTAGATGTTTTTCCTAATTTATTAATAAAAAACTGAAATATCAAATTTACATAAGTATTCAGACCCTTTACTCAGTACTTTGTTGAAGCACCTTTGGCAGTGATTATAGCATCGAGTCGTCTTGGGTATGACGCTACAAGCTTGGCACACCTGTATTTGGGGAGTTTCTTCAATTCTTCTCTGCAGATCCTCTCAAGCTCTGTCAGGTTGGATGGGGAGCGTTGCTGCACAGCTCTTTTCTGGTCTCTCCAGAGATGTTAAATCGGGTTCAAGTCTGGGCTCTGGCTGGGCCAGGTGAACCATCGTCCCAGTCTGAAGTCCTGAGCGCTCTCGAGTAGGTTTTCATCAAGGATCTCTCTGTACTTTGCTCCGTTCATTATTCCCTCGATCCTGACTAGTCTCCCTGCCTCTGAAAAACATCTGCACAGCATGATACTGCCACGACCATGCTTCACCGTAGGCATGGTGCCTGGTTTCCTCCAGACGTGACGCTTGACATTCAGGCCAAAGAGTTCAATCTTGGTAACATCAGAACAGAGAATCTTGTTTCTCATGGTCAGAGTCCTTTAAGTGCCTCTTGGAAAACTCCAAGCGGGCTGAACTCTGGAGCTCTGTCAAAGTGATCATTGGGTTCTTGGCCACCTCCCTGACCAAGGCCCTTCTCCCCCGATTGCTCAGTTTGGCCGGGCGACAACTCTAGGAAGAGTATTGGTGGTTCCAAACTTCTTCAATTTGAGAATAGAGGATGCCAATGTGTTCTTGGGGACCTTCAATGCTGCAGACATTTTTTGGTACCCTTCCCCAGATCTGTGCCTCAACACAATCCTGTCTCGGAGCTCTACGGACAATTCCTTCAACCTCATGGCTTGGTTTTTGCTCTGACATGCAATGTCAACTGTGGGATGTTATATAGACAGGTGTGTGCCTTCTCAAACCATGTCCAATCAATTGAATTTACTTCTGTATGAAGGGATGCACCTGATTGACAATGATTTTTAGATATCCTGTGGCATTCAAACGTTGCTCCACTTTTATCAAGGGCCCAATGTCTGCCATGAAAACACACCCCACACCACCACCACCATCCTGCAATGCTGACACACGGCATGGATGCATGTACTTGTGGTTTCCTCAATATCCTAGATATTATCTCATTATCTTTACAGTAGGACCTATCTAAGCACTGTAAAACTAACAAGGTGCACACTGATCAGTTAAGAGATGCTAGAATTCTACAACTTTCCCATACCTCTGCACAGTTCTCTCACAGTGAGAAACAATAGGATTACAATAGAGTGTATCCAATCCACTACCACTTCTTATGTATACGTTGGTGTCTTTTTAAATTGCCAGATATGTAGAATCTCATCTCACAGTCAGAGCAGGAGTAAGGCTTCTCTCCTGTATGTATACGTTCATGTGTTTTTAAGTGGCCCAGTTGAGAGAAACTCTTCCCACAGTCAGAGCAGGAGTAAGGCTTCTCTCCTGTGTGTGTTCTCTGATGAAGTCTTGGCTTAGTTGATGTTGTGAAGCATTTTACACAGTCAGAGCAGGAGTAAGGCTTCTCTCCTGTATGTATACGTTCATGTGTTTTTAAGTGGCCCAGTTGAGAGAAAATCTTTCCACAGTCAGAGCAGGAGTAAGGCTTCTCTCCTGTGTGTGTTCTCTGATGAAGTCTTAGCTCAGTTGATGTTGTGAAGCATTTTACACAGTCAGAGCAGGTGTAAGGCTTCTCTCCTGTGTGTATACGTTCATGTATTTTTAAGGTGCCAGGTTGAGAGAAACTTAACCCACAGTCAGAGCAGAAGTAAGGCTTCTCTCTTGTGTGTGTTCTCTGATGAAGTCTTAGCTTAGTTGATGTTGTGAAGCATTTTACACAGTCAGAGCAGGAGTAAGGCTTCTCTCCTGTGTGTATACGTTCATGTATTTTTAAGGTGCCAGGTCGAGAGAAACTTAACCCACAGTCAGAGCAGAAGTAAGGCTTCTCTCCTGTATGTATACGTTCATGTATTTTTAAGGTGCCAGGTTGAAAGAAACTTAACCCACAGTCAGAGCAGAAGTAAGGCTTCTCTCCTGTGTGTATACGTTCATGTTGTTTTAAGTTGCCAAGTTGAGAGAAACTTGCCCCACAGTCAGAGCAGGAGTAAGGCTTCTCTCCTGTGTGTGTTCTCTGATGAAGTCTTAGATTAGTTGATGTTGTGAAGCATTTTACACAGTCAGAGCAGGAGTAAGGCTTCTCTCCTGTATGTATATGTTCATGTTGTTTTAAGTTGCCAAATTGAGAGAAACTTAACGCACATTCAGAGCAGGAGTAAGGCTTCTCTCCTGTATGTATACGTTCATGTTGTTTTAAGTTGCCAGATTGAGAGAAACTTAACCCACAGTCAGAGCAGGAGTAAGGCTTCTCTCCTGTGTGTATACGTTCATGTATTTTTAAGGTGCCAGGTCGAGAGAAACTCTTCCCACAGTCAGAGCAGGAGTAAGGATCCTCTCCTGTGTGTGTTCTCTGATGAAGTCTTAGCTCAGTTGATGTTGTGAAGCATTTTACACAGTCAGAGCAGGAGTAAGGCTTCTCTCCTGTGTGTGTTCTCTGATGAAGTCTTAGATTAGTTGATGTTGTGAAGCATTTTACACAGTCAGAGCAGGAGTAAGGCTTCTCTCCTGTATGTATATGTTCATGTTGTTTTAAGTTGCCAAATTGAGAGAAACTTAACGCACATTCAGAGCAGGAGTAAGGCTTCTCTCCTGTATGTATACGTTCATGTTGTTTTAAGTTGCCAGATTGAGAGAAACTTAACCCACAGTCAGAGCAGGAGTAAGGCTTCTCTCCTGTGTGTATACGTTCATGTATTTTTAAGGTGCCAGGTCGAGAGAAACTCTTCCCACAGTCAGAGCAGGAGTAAGGATCCTCTCCTGTGTGTGTTCTCTGATGAAGTCTTAGCTCAGTTGATGTTGTGAAGCATTTTACACAGTCAGAGCAGGAGTAAGGCTTCTCTCCTGTGTGTATACATTGGTGCAATTTTAAGCTTCCCTGTTGAAAGAAATTCTTCCCACAGTCAGAGCAGGAGTAAGGCTTCTCTCCTGTATGTATACGTTCATGTCTTTTTAAGGTGCCAGGTCTAGAGAAACTTAACCCACAGTCAGAGCAGAAGTAAGGCTTCTCTCCTGTATGTATACGTTCATGTTGTTTTAAGGTGTCCAGTCGAGAGAAACTCTTCCCACAGTCAGAGCAGGAGTAAGGCTTCTCTCCTGTGTGTATTTGTAGGTGTATTTTTAACTTTGATAGAATTGAGAAACTCGCCTCACAATGTGGGCAGTGGTGAGACCTCTTAGCTCTGTGATCTTCCTGCTGTTGCTCTCTGGATGTAGAGAATGTCTCAATATGGTCTCCTGTGTGAACAACATCAGAAGAACCAGTCAGTTGGTGTGATATACATGTCAATCAAATGTATTTTATGAAGCCCTTTTTACATCAGAAGTTGTCACAAAGTGCTTTATAGAAACCCAGCCAAAATCCCCAAAGAGCAAGCAATGCAGTTGTAGAAGCCATATCATCCTCCACTCACTATCACAAGGGTTAGTAACTACACAGACTAATTTAATAGAACTTTAAAACATTGGCAGTTTGTCTACTTCACTTCTTTAGTCTACTCTCTGATCACTCTAGATAGCCCAGTGAATAAAACAAATGCTGGCAATACTGGTGTCAAACCATGTACAGTGAGGGAAAAAATTATTTGATCCCCTGCTGATTTTGTACGTTTGCCCACTGACAAAGACATGATCAGTCTATAATTTTAATGGTAGGTTTATTTGAACAGTGAGAGACAGAATAACAACAAAGAAATCCAGAAAAACGCATGTCAAAAATGTTATTAATTGATTTGCATTTTAATGAGGAAAATAAGTATTTGACCCCTCTGCAAAACATGACTTAGTAATTGGTGGCAAAACCCTTGTTGGCAATCAAAGAGGTCAGACGTTTCTTGTAGTTGGCCACCAGGTTTGCACACATCTCAGGAGGGATTTTGTTCCAATCTTCTTTGCAGATCTTCTCCAAGTCATTAAGGTTTCGAGGCTGACGTTTGGCAACTCGAACCTTCAGCTCCCTCCACAGATTTTCTATGGGATTAAGGTCTGGAGACTGGCTAGGCCACTCCAGGACCTTAATGTGCTTCTTCTTGATGCTTTGGCCGTGTGTTTTGGGTCACTGTCATGCTGGAATACCCATCCACAACCCATTTTCAATGCCCTGGCTGAGGGAAGGAGGTTCTCACCCAAGATTTGACGGTACATGGCCCCGTCCAACGTCCCTTTGATGCGGTGAAGTTGTCCTGTCCCCTTAGCAGAAAAACACCCCCAAAGCATAATGTTTCCACCTCCATGTTTGACGGTGTGGATGGTGTTCTTCGGGTCATAGGCAGCATTCCTCCTCCTCCAAACACGGCGAGTTGAGTTGATGCCAAAGAGCTCCATTTTGGTCTCATCTGACCACAACACTTTCACCCAGTTCTCCTCTGAATCATTCAGATGTTTATTGGCAAACTTCAGACAGCGCTGTATATGTGCTTTCTTGAGCAGGGAGAACTTGCGGGCGCTGCAGGTTTTCAGTCCTTCACGGCGTAGTGTGTTACCAATTGTTTTCTTGGTGACTATGGTCCCAGCTGCCTTGAGATCATTGACAAGATCCTCCCGTGTAGTTCTGGGCTGATTCCTCACCATTCTCATGATCATTGCAACTCCACGAGGTGAGATCTTGCATGGAGCCCCAGGCCGAGGGAGATTGAAAGTTATTTTGTGTTTCTTCCAGTTGCGAATATTCGCACCAACTGTTGTCAGCATCTCAACAAGCTGCTTGCCGATGGTCTTGTAGCCCATTCCAGCCTTGTGTAGGTCTACAATCTTGTCCCTGACATCCTTGGAGAGCTCTTTGGTCTTGGCCATGGTGGAGAGTTTGGAATCTGATTGATTGATTGCTTCTGTGGACAGGTGTCTTTTATACAGGTAACAAGCTGAGATTAGGAGTACTCCCTTTAAGAGTGTGCTCCTAATCTCAGCTCGTTACCTGTATAAAAGACACCTGGGAGCCAGAAATCTTTCTGATTGAGAGGGGGTCAAATACTTATTTCCCTCATTAAAATACAAATCAATTTATAACATTTTTGACATGCGTTTTTCTGGATTTCTATGTTTTATTCTGTCTCTCACTGTTCAAATAAACCTACCATTAAAATTATAGACTGATCATGTCTTTGTCAGTGGGCAAACATACAAAACCAGCAGGGGATCAAATAATTTTTTCCTCACTGTAGGGGCCTAAGCTATTGATGGATTCAAGATAAGGTCGTGGTTATTGATCTCAGATTCTCAGTGTCAAAGTAGCCTTTCATTTTGGTCATTTGTGAGGTATTAAAAAAGATTCTGCGAAAGTCTCCAGTCATCTAAAATGATATAGAATTGCATGAAATCCATTTATAAAATAACAAAATTTTCCCTGACTCTAGGCTTCTAGATAACTCCTGGATATTGGCGGGAACTGGAACAAGCTGTGGTACACAGTGATCCAGACCATCCCAAACATGCTCAAAGGGTGACATGTCTGGTGAGTATGCAGGCCATGGAAGAATTGGGACATTTTCAGCATGTTCAATTGTGTACAGATCCTTGCGACATGGGGCCGTGCATTATCATGCTGAAACACGAGGTGATGGAGGTGGATGAATGGCAGGACAACAGGCCTCAGGATCTTGTCATGGCATCTCTGTGCATTCAAACTGCCATTGATAAAATGCATTTGTATTAGTTGTCTGTAGCTTATGCCATGCCATAACCCCGATACCACCATGGGGTACTCTGTTCACAACATTGACATCAGCAAACCGCACGTCCACACAACGCCATACACGGTGGTCAGCAGTTGTGAGGCTGGTTGGGCATACTGCAAAATTCTCTAAAACAACATTGGAGGCAGCTAATGGTAGAGAAATTAACCTAACATTCTCTGGCAACAGCTCTGGTGGACTTTCCTGCAGTCAGCATGCCAATTGCATGCTCCCTCAAAACTTGAGACATCTGTGGCATTGTGTTGTGTGACAAAACTGCACATTTTAGAGTGGCATTTTTGTATTTGTTAGGGATCCCCATTAGATGCTGCCAAGCACCTCCTCAGCTACTCTTGTCCCCAGCACAAGGTGCACCTGTGTAATGATGATCATGCTATTTAATCAGCTTCATGATATGCCACACCTGTCAGGTGGATGGATTATGTTGGCAAAGGAGAAATGCTCACTAACAGGGATGTAAACAAATTGTGCACAACATTTTAGAAATATGTTTGTGTCTGGAACATTTCTGGGATCTTTTATTTCACCTCATGAAACATGGGACCAACACTTTACATGTTGCGTTTATATGTTTGTTCAGTGTATACAGTATTTCTGAAAAAAATCATACAAACTATCAATAACAACATTTAAATTAAATCAGCCTGCTTTTCTGTTCTAATCAGGTCCATTCACAGGCTCAGAAGGATCCTTTGAGGGCGGAACATTTTCTGGCAACAGTAGTCCTTGCAGGGCTTCTGCCGTGAAGTCTTGGAGGCCCAAAAACTAGGAGATTTGCTGTACAGCCCTGATCCTTGACACCTCAACCTCTTTCACCCTAACAGGGCACTCTGGGAATTCAGGAATATGACCCCCACCATAGTTACAACATTATACATTCACATGCTCTTCAATAACATATTCCTTCCGTCTGCAAACACTTGACATGTGGCCAAACTTTTTACATTTCTTGCATTGCATCGGGTTTTACGCAAACTCTCTTATGGGGTATATTATATATCCCAGCTTTACATAGGGTGGTAGATACTCTTCATCAAACATCAATAATAAAGATGGACTTTGCTCCTTTTTCACATTCTCCATACGGGTCAAGCGACGTGCATTTGCATCCTTCTTCTTCGGGATTTGGTTGGCGGAGCGCATTCAACTTTTAGGTGCATACACCGCCACCTACTGTACTGGTGTGTGAGGCCATTCACAGACTACATATATTAAATTCAACGATACGGTAATTAATACAAAATTGCATTATTAGCCTGCTCTAAAAAATGTGAGGGTAAATGTTCTTGGTTCGTGCAGATGACTGACCTCCTCAGACCAATTGGCAGTACGCCCAGAACATTGTTCTGGGAACCAAAAGGGACATCTCAGTTTCAAGGTCTCAGCTTGGAGAGAAGAATCCTTGTGAGGTATTGGTCGGTCACATGCAGGAACCAAATGTTAACGATTAATTAATTATTAATAAAGCTAAAATCATGCAAATATAACTTGTCTGTGTAAGCAGTATATAGGACAACTAACGGGACTGCCCTGGCAGAGCTCCCGACCGACGTGTACTATGGTGCTTTTAAGTTTGTTGGAACCTCTCCAGCTTGCTGATAAAAAAGAATGATTCATTTAAGTTTGACTTTGAGTCCCTTCGTGGTGATTTTCCACGACAAAAACCCACCACTCCATTCCACTATTTAACCCTATCTAGTCCTACGCCAGACCACTACCACTCAACACCCCCTGCAGCTGTTCTGCAGTAAATCCTCGCAATCCCAAGTACTTCTCTGCCGCTGCCACCACAGCCTCTATTTTCTGGGACTTTCAATCCATTTCTGCAGTACAATTGACAACCATTGCTATAAATGCTAAAATGTCCACCTTACTGAAGCACATATTCTTCCCATCACTCTCTCTTGGTCTCGGTCTACTCACAGGAATCCTCACCCTGTACCCATCTTCCTCTACCACTCTCTTCACTGCTTCTGCATACAACACTTTCTGTACTACTGTAACCCTGGCAACCTCAATCTGCCTTTCTCTCACCTGACACCTCAGATCTCCAGCCCGTTAGCACCCCCACAACTAACACACAGAACTTTCTCCACCGATACCACACATTTCTTCATCTCATGCCCTCCTGCACACTTGTCACTTCATGGCATCTCACGCCTACACACTGCTGCAACAGGCCCATAAACTTCACCCCTAAAACACTGTAGTATTTACGGAACAAAATCGCTCACAGGATAACTGACACTTCCTACCTTGATCGTATCTGGCAGAGACTATGCATCAAAACCCAGCATGACAGATAATGTATTCTCTGTTTCCCCACGCTCTACACCGGATCTACGTCTCACCAAACAGAGGGTGTCACAGACACCTGGAATCTTCCATTTCAACTGCTCATCCTCAACACTTAAACCTAACCCCGTTATCACTCCTTTCAATGCCACACTGTTCCGGAGAGCAACTCAAGTCACAATTCCTGTCCCTAATCACGTAATCCGCAGCGCCCGCTCCCTCTGGACAGAGGAGAAACAATAAATCATCACGAGTCCACTCCAAGTTACCTTCACCAACACAACAGTCCCCAACCTCTTCTCCACCTAACCTGACACCACATATGGATCCATTCCCTCTACAAATCTCACTCCCATTGGGCCAGAATCATCCTTATCATCCTCGGAACGAGGCCCGAACTCTGAGTTCCTCACCACAGTTAATTCATCCTCACTCTCGTCACGTTCACTTTCCTCCTGTAGCTCTTCTAAAAGTTCTGTGTGATCTTCCATTCCATATTCACTCAAAACATATTCCACTTTTCCCTTGTCCACCATCTTCTCCTTCATCAGATCTTCTTAGAAGGTTTGTGCATCCCCCATTCCACATTTTTTCTTGTCTGCCATCTTACCACGTTTCTCAGCTCATCCACATCCCACTAGCTTCAGGTAGCTGCACACCAATGGAGTACCACAGTATAAATGATAATACCCATAAAACCTAGCAGTCAAACAGGGAAATGGTTCCAATCATTATTCCACCATTCATTTTTCCCATAGGGGATTTTAGAAACACTTAAAATAAGGGCTGTGTTACGTGTAGGCTTACCCTGGTGTGGCGTTTTGATAACCATGTAAATCTCTCTAGGACAAGGTGACTTTTATATATTTGCATGTATTTACCCCTACAAAAATGAAATGGTAATTAACTGCTAATGTGGCTATCATAAAGAACCACAAATGCCATGATGATCTGGACAAAATTGCCGAATAGAGTCAAAGGTAAGGATCTCTGGGTTAACTATCTAATGTTAGCTACATTTTGTAATGAAAAAATAGGCTACATTTATTTAAATGGACAATTCTGTGAACTGTCTTGTGCAAGTTTTAAATTGACACAATACCTGTTAGCAAAGGTGTCAGCTAGAGATGACGTGCAGGAGATTGCAGTGATTTGAGCTATTTGTTGTTTTGCATGATGTCTACTTTGATGATAATTAGAGTTTTATAATCTGGGAGGAAATAGAGCCAAATATATTGCTAAAAGTCACACCAGGGTAAGCCTACACGAAACACAGCTCTTATTTTAAGTGTTTCTAAAAAAAAAAGGATTGGTTCTATGACACCATTTTTGCAAAAATAACAATAATAAAAAAACTGTATTCAGACTTTACTCAGTACTTTGTTGAAGCACCTTTGGCAGTGATTACAGCCTCAAGTCTTCTTGGGTATGACGCTACAAGCTTGGCATACCTGTATTTGGGGAGTTTCTCTGCAGATCATCTCAAGCTTGTCAGGTTAGATGGGGAGTGTCGCCAAACAGCTATTTCCAGGTGTCTCTATACTTTGCTCTGTTCATCTTTCCCTCGATCCTGACTAGTCTCCCAGTCCCTGCCACTGAAAAACATCCCCACAGCATGATGCTGCCACCACCATGCTTCACCGTTGGGATGGTGCCAGGATTCCTCCAGACGTGACGCTTGGCATTCAGGCCAAAGAGTTCAATCTTGGTTTCATCAGACCAGAGAATCTTGTTTCTCATGGTCTGAGAGTCCTTTAGGTGTCTTTTGGCAAACTCCCAGCGGGCTGTCATGTGCCTTTTCATGAGGAGTGGCTTCCGTCTAGCCACTCTACCTTAAAAGGCCTGATTGGTGGAGTGCTGCAGAGATGGTTGTCCTTCTGGAAGGTTCTCCCATCGCCAGAGGAACTCTAGAGCTCTGTCAGTGACCATCGTGTTCTTGGTCACCTCCTTGACCAAGGCCCTTCTCCCCCTATCACTTAGTTTATCCGGGCAGCCAGCTCTTGAAAAAGTATTGGTGGTTCCACACTTCTTCCATTTAAGAATGGAGGCCTTTTGATCATATCCTTGGACTAAAATGACTGACACTCAGGTGCAAGCCTAACATCATGTGCAAAGGGCCTTTGGGTAACGTAGCACATATTCAATGATATCTCTTTCTCACGTAGGCTGTTCATTTCTGATCTTTGATACTTTTTTTGGTTTATAAACGTATCATGGTATACTATATTAACGCTATACGTATGGGCCATATTGTCACTTTGTAGCTACTAGCAGCAGACCCTGTGTTGTGGATCATCTACCACTATTTTGGACGGTCCATACTGTAACGTTAACGTTAGTCTCAGGCTTCACTAACTAGCGTTACTGTTTTAGGTGGAGCTATTCTTTGCTACTTTTCAAACAAATACTACGTGATATTTCACATACCATCTTGCTAGAGAGGCCTTTTGTTGTGATATTTAGGCAACTATATAGGCTACTAGCAAAATACCCTGTGTTGTTAGGATAGATTTATGTTTGTTTCTTCCAACAGATCTTTACATATTTTCCTCAATACAAAATATTCCTGCGGTCCTTGTGGTTACTAAACATATTTTAGATATGTCTTTATGCGCAGCGTTGTGAGTGAACATGATGACTTTATTATTAAAGCAACCACGAAAAAACAACAAAAGACGATACGTGATGTTCTCTATGACACCGACTGAACATAGCACAAGGAAACAAAAACCCACAAACACAAGGAGAAAAACACACAGACTATATATGGCTCCCAATCAGAGATAACGAGCCGACAGCTGACACTCGTTACCTCCGATTGGGAGTCATTAACCAATCACCACTAAACACAAACAAAATGAAACTCACCCATCCCCAACACCACCAAATGAAATACACCCTGGCTCACATACACAAGTCCTAGAGCCAGAGTGTCACATTGTGTTCCTACAAGAAACTCACTTGTTGAAGGATGAGCTACTTAAAGTATGCAGGAGATGGCAAGGGCAAGTAGTAGAATCCTGTTTCTCCTCTCATTCTCATGGTGTTATGGTTTTAATTCACTAATCTGTTCCGTTTCAAGTGGATACTATTATAACTGATACAGCTGGTAGATACATTTAGATACAGGGAACTCTTTTGAATGAGCATATTAATCTGGTTAATGTTGATGGTCCTAATGATGATAATCCCAAATTCTTTGAGAATGTATTTCTATTGATAGCCTCCATTCCTGGTAAGGTCCTAATGGCAGGGGACTTTAATTGCACTCTTGATCTTCATCTAGATCGCTCCTCTGGTTTAGACACTTCCCACTCGCAGAGTAGAAAGAAATTACAGCATTTCATTAAGGACTTAAATCTATGTGAACCTTGGAGGACTCAGAACCCGAGTAAAAAGGGAGTATTCATGTTACTCGTCAACATTTAAATCATATTCTCATGTAGACTACTTTTTAGTTTATTGCTCATTGCTTCCCAATGTAGCAGGAAGTGGATATGATACTATTGTTTTGAATGACCATTCCCTTGTGTGATTATTCTATAGGGATACAAAACTAGTAAAAAGGATCCTCTAGATGGCGTTTGCATCCCAGATGATTACAGGACCCAGACTTCTTACATTACGTTGGAGTGCATATAGATGTCTATTTGACATTGAACACTGACCAAACGTCAGCGAGTACCAGATGGGACGCTTTCAAAGCACATATTTGGGGGCAAATTATACGTTTTACCAGTTTCAAATCTAATAAATCAGAAAATGAGAGACGGAGAGCAAAATGAGAGAATTGGAGAGGGAAGCATTTTTGGATAACTCAGTAGAAGTAAACAAGGAATGATTTGGTCTTAAAGCTCAGTATGAAGAACTTCCCACCTCTAAGGCTGCAAACAGCTTAACTAGGCTGAAACAGTCCTTCTATGATCAAGGTGAAAAACCTGGTAAATTGCTGGCCTGGCACATTAAGAAGTAAAATTCAGCCTTTAATGCAATTAATAATTTACAAGGACAATTATCAATGGATCCTGTAGAAATAAACCAAACATTTGCTTCCTACTACAACACACTTTACAACTCTGAATCTCCTGAGAACTGAACTAGTCAGGTCTTGATTTTCCCTCTACTTCAGAAGACACTAAATTGGATCTGGAAAAGGAATTGGATGGTGTTGAAATATCTGATGCTATTTTCGATATGAAGGGAGGTTAAGCGGAAGGTCCAGATGGGCTCCCAATAGATATTTAAGGACAAACTTCTAGGTCCACTTTTGGATATGTACAGTGCATTAGGAAAGTACTCAGACCCCTTGATTTTTTCCACAATTTGTTACGTTACAGCCTTCTTCTGAAATGAATTAAATAAATAAAAAACTCATCAATCTACACACAATACCTCATAATGACAAAGTGAAAACAGGTTCTTAGACATTTTTGCAAATGTATTAAAAATAAAACAGCAGAAATACCTTGTTTACATAAGTATTCACACCCTTTGCTATGAGACTCGAAATTGAGCTCAGGTGGATCCTGTTTCCATTGATCATCCTTGAGATGTTTCTAAAACTTAATTGGAGTCCAACTGTGGTAAATTCAATTGATTGGAGATGATTTGGAAAGTCACACAACTGTCTATATAGGTGACCAAGAACATGATGGTCACTCTGACAGAGCTCCAGAGTTCCTCTATGGAAATGTGAGAACCTTCCAGAAGGACAACCATCTCTTCAGCACTCCACCAATCAGGCCTTTATGGTAGAGTGGCCAGACGGAAGCCACTCCTCAGCAAAAGGCACATAACAGCCTGCTTGGAGTTTGCCAAAAGGTACCTAAAGGACTCGGACCATGAGAAACAAGATTCTCTGGTCTGATGAAACCAAGATTGAACTTCTTGGCCTGAATGACAAGCATCACGTCTGGAGGAAACCTGGCACCATCCTTGGTGAAGCATGGTGGTGGAAACATTATGCTGCGGGGATGTTGTTCAGCGGCAGGGACTGAGAGCCTAGTCAGGATAGAGGGAAAGAAGATTGGAGCAAAGTACTGAGAGATCCTTGATGAAAACCTCCTCCAGTGCGCTCAGGACCTCAAGACCGGGGCGAAGGTTCACCTTCCAACAGGACAATGACCCTAAGCACACAGCCAAGACAACGCAGGAGTGGCTTCGGGACTAGTCTCTGAATGTCCTTGAGTGGCCCAGCCAGAGCCGGGACTTAAATCGAACATCTCTGGAGACCTGAAAATAGCTGTGCAGCGACGCACCCCATCCAACCTGACAGAGCTTGAGAGGATCTGCAGAGAGGAATGGGAGAAACTCCCCAAATACAGGTGTGCCAAGCTTGTAGCGTCATACACATTAAGACTTTGGCTGCAATCACTGCCAACGGTGCATAAACAAAGTACTGAGTAAAGGGTTTGAATACTTATGTAAATATGATTGTTCAGTTGTTGTTGTTTTTGCTTTGTCATTATGGGGTATTGTGTGTAGATTGATGAGGGGAAAAAACAATTTAATCAATTTTACAATAAGGCTGTAACGTAACAAAATGTCGAAAAAGTCAAGAGGTCTGAATACTTTCCGAATGCACTGTATATAGACAGGTGTGTGCCTTTCCAAATCATAACTAACAAACTTAGTTAGATAGAACATGCTCTTACCATGAGAAACAGATTTCCCAATCTTCTTCTCCTCTTCTTCATCTTTAATGTTGACATTCAGCTCCAGTGTTTGACTGCAGTCTTCCAGCTTCACTGATGCCATCTCTGGATCCTGCAGTAAACTGGGCTCCACTGTCACAATCAGGACCCAGTGACTGTAGGTTTGGACTCAGTGTGGAAGGAGAGAGGCAGGCTGGGTTTGTCCTCACTGTTGATGTTACCGGCCTCAGACTTATCTGAAAAGGCCAGTAGTAATAAAGAGAAACAGACACAAAAAGTTATTGTCTTGACAGTTCTGGCACTTTCTTTATTCTCTAAAAATATTTTCACTTTTTTCAAGTTCAATTATCTAATTCAGTGCTTGACTTGGACTGAAATAGGTGCCAATACTCATTTCGGGTGCCGGTACTGTTTATATTAAGGTGCAGGAGCTCCACAATACTTTTGAGCTAATACCTAACTTATAGTAGATACATGCATAAATGACTCAAAATCCATTTAGTACAAGGTTACAGTTTGTCATAGATAGCACTATGTGCTAATTTCCTTAAACCTTGTCTTCACTGTATTACTTCAATCAAAAACCAATTGTATTTCCTGTTCACACCATAGCAACCTTTATTGATAAAGACAGAAACAACAGAATGTGTCTGAATATTAGTACACATGTAGAAAACTGATAATCATTACATTCTGCTTCAAAACAGTAGTGCGACCGTGAAATTGTCTCTATCTGATGCACCCGCACTGTCCTCACTGAAGTCCGTTGACGCTGACCGAGAGTAGCCGCCATTTTACCAGCTTGGGAATTTTACACAAAACCAATAATATGCTAAACGAACACAGAAATCTCAAATAAATTGATTATTTATGAAATTACCATGAGAAAATTATGTACATCCACTCAGACAAACCCAAAGTCTCTAGCTATGTGACTTGTAAAATAGTTTTTATCACGTTCTTCAATCGGTTTGACACAAAAATAACACATCAAACCTTCACCAAACGTGATAATACCTTAACGGATGTGTTAGCTAACATTGTATGACATGTTCTTTCGACATTAGAAAGTTTAAACGTGCTATGACATACCTGTAGTAATAAATAGAAACGGACACAAAGGTTATCTTCTTGACTGCACAGTTCTGGCGCTTTCTTTATTGTGAAGAATGGTGCCCGCCTGCCCGGAACTTCCTGTTCCCCCACTACTAACGGTCCGTGCATTCCGAGATCAGATTACAACAATTAATTAAATAACTAAAAAAGTATAAACTGTAGCAATTTATTTCCCTTTATAGTTTATTAGCCTAAGCATGACCTTCATCCACATAATTTCTCTACGATTGGAACCGGTTCAGGGAACAGATAATGTAAAAAAAGAACCGGAAACTAAAGTGTAAATACACTTTTCAGGAACAGCGGTTATTTTAAAAGCATGGGATCCAGGTAATAACCTTATTTTACTTTCCGGGTATTTTTTTCCAGTCCCACAAAAATCGCAACAACGCTCACTGTAGAAACGTATTCCAGTTTCTGCCTGCCAGCTGGAATGGAAATCCTTGCCAGTGGGTGTGCGTGTGGAAACTACCTGCTCCTCCCCTCTGAAGCATAGGTTACTGTATCCTACTGACAACGTTACAAGCATGATTCAGAAATTAGGGAGATATGTTTAATTTGAGAAGAATGGATTAACTTTTTCAATGCTAGTTAAGGATACTATAGTCACCACGTTTCACATTGGATTTATTAACGACAAAAAGTTAAGACCTGTTTTTAATTATAGTGTTGCACTGCACAAACAAGGTTGTTAGCTAGCTAGATAACATCTGCTCTGGTCCAACGTTAAACCAACTCTGAAGTTCAGACATTCAAAGTTCCTCCATAGAAGCCGCTCCTTCACAAAGAATCTGAGTGTAATAATTAGTCATTACCAAATTATTCTATCAGTGGTGTACTAGTGTATTTATTCTCCCACTTGGATGTCACTTCCACAAGCTTTAAATTGAGGGCCAGGTTGTCAGGATGGGTAATGTACTGTACACATGAATTACAAATACTCCTAAAGATACACTTCATTTTAACTAGCTAAATCCTGTGTAACAACTAGTAATTACATTGTACTTGGCTAACATTACATGTACTATGCTTTGAAATAGTGTCTTATTCTTCATCTGGGATTTGGATTTATTATGGATCCCCATTAGCTGCTGCCAAGGCAGCATCTACTATTCCTGGGATCCAGCAAAATTAAGGCAGTTCATACAATTTAAAAAACATTACAATACATTCACAGATTTCACAACACACTGTGTGCCCTCAGGCCCCTACTCCACCACTACCACATATCTACAGTACAAAAATCCATGTGTACGTGTGTGTATAGTGCGTATGTTATCGTGTGTGTGTGTGTGTGTGCATGTGTCTGCGCCTATATTTGTGTTGCTTCACAGTCCCCGCTGTTCGATAAGGTGTTTTTTAAATCTGTTTTTTAAATCTAATTTTACTACTTGCATCAGTTACTTGACGTGGAATAGAGTTCCATGTAGTCATGGCTCTATGTAGTACTGTGCACCTCTCATAGTCTGTTCTGGACTTGGGGACTGTGAAGAGACCTCTGTTGGCATGTCTTGTAAGGTATGCATGGGTGACCGAGCTGTGCGCCAGTTGCTCAAACAGACAGCTCGGTGCACCCAACATGTCAACACCTCTCATAAACACAAGTAGTGATGAAGTCAATCTCTCCTCCACTTTGAGCCAGGAGAGATCGACATGCATATTATTAATATTAGCTCTCTATGCTGCCGTGCTGCCCTGGTCTGAGCCAATTGCAATTTTCTTAAGTCCTTTTTTGTGTCTGACCACACGACTGTACAGTAGTCCAGGTGTGACAAAACTAGGGCCTGTAGGACCTGCCTTGTTGATAGTGCTGTTAAGAAGGTAGAGCAGTGCTTTATTATGGACAGACTTCTCCCCATCTTAGCTACTGTTGTATCAATATGCTTTGACCAGGACAGTTTACAATCCAGGGTTACTCCAAGCAGGTTAGTCACCTCAACTTGCTCTATTTCCACATTATTCATTACAAGATTTAGTTGAGGTTTAGGGTTTTGTGAATGATTTGTCCCAAATATAATGCTTTTAGTTTTAGAATTATTGAGGACTAACTTATTCCTTTCCACCCACTCTAAAACTAACTGCAACTCTTTGTTAAGTGTTGCAGTCATTTCAGTCGCTGTAGTAGCTGACATGTATAGTGTTGTGTCATCCGCATACATAGACACTTGTATTAGATCTGTTTTCGTAAGCTCAACCAAGTTAACCCAGATGGGATGCTTTATTTTGGAGGCAAGTGCTAGCAACAACATTGACTGGAGATATATTTTGAACAGTGCACATTAATGTTTAAGTAATTTTACCAGGGAAGTTGACTGAGAACACATTCTCATTTCCAGCAACAACCTGGGAAATAGTTACAGCAGAGAGGATGGGGGATGAATGAGCCGATTGGAAGCTAGGGATGAGTAGGTGGCCATGATGGTATGAGGGCCAGATTGGGAATTCAGCCAGGACACTGGGGTTAACACCCCTACTCTTACCCTTGGGGTGGGGTTCTTTTTGACCAGAGGAAAGAGTGCTTCCTGCTGGCCCTTCAACACCACTTCCAGCAGCATCTGGTCTCCCATACAGGGACCGACCAGGACCAACACTGCTTAGCATCAGAGGCTAGCTAGCAGTGTGATGAAGGGGAGTATATTGCTGGCAAATATTAATTAGAGCCTATTGAGCATAGGCTATAATATCTCAGACACCCAGAGCATCCACAAGGGATCCCAACCTTTGTCACAGTTGTTAATAAATCAGATGCAGCTGAGAAGCGAAAAAAGAAGATGGTGAATTTAGTGGAAACCTGCCCATTTGTAACAAGCATGGTAACAAGCATTCATTGTTACACTTCTGTAATTACAGACCACAATTACTACCAGGTACATGTTTTTACATTGTAACTATGTGTCATTACAGTTAACTACAATACTTGTTTACAGTGTAGTTACACATGTAATTACACTGTAATAAGGACCCCATAAAAGGAAGTGTTACCGGCATCTCTTCTTTATGTATACTTTGATGTGCTTTAAGAAACCCTAGAGCACCCCTGTGGAAATCAAATTAGCATCATCATAACAATCCCCATGAAAATCTGTCTGTTTAAGCTAGAGATGTATTTTTTGCATGGGCTGCGTCTCAATCCACCACATCCTCTGAGGTCGGCCTTCCTCATCTGCGGTGGAAGAACTACAGTGTTGTTTGTCAGACCAGTAGACTTCTGTCTGTAGCGTCCGAGAAGTTTGGCCTACACATCTAAAGGTGAGACTCACCAACAAGTTCATGTCTGTTGTTTCGCTCTAGGACGCCTACAAGTGTCTGAAGGTAGCAGGTACCAGTTTAAAACATTTGTGGAAGTAAATATTGAAGTACTTTAGTGCCCAAAAAAGGTGTTAAATATGTTTGACTTATCTTTCTTAATATAGAACAGAAACTTAAAAACCAACTTCCCTTTGAAAATGATTAGCAATATAACCCCCACTCACTATCACAAGGGTTAGCAAATGTCAGGGTCAATTCCATTTCAATTACAGTCAATTCACAAAGTAACCCAAATTCCAATTCCCCATTTTCCTCATTCATTTACAGATGGATACACTGCTGCCATGAAGGGATGCACCTGATTGGCAATGATGTTTAGATATCCTGTGGCATTCAAAAGTTGCTGCACTTTTATCAAGAGAACCAATATGTGCCATGAAAACACACCATCACCACCAGCCTGAAACACTGACACACAGCATGGATGCATGTACTCATGTTTTTTTCCCAAACCCTAGTCCTCCCATCAGTACAAAACTCATCAAATCAGGCAATGCTTTTCAAATTCTCCAGTGTCCAGTGTTTTCATTCCATAGCCCACTGCAACTGCAGTTTCTTGATGAAAGCTAATGGGGATCTATAATAAATACACAAAAACTACATCATTAAGGATCATAGCGTTCAGTCAATGTCATGGAAATAGCTGGTGTCCATAATGTTTTGTACACACAGTGTATGTTGTGTCTAACAGCTCATTCCCACAGAAAACTGCAGAAGGAATCAGTACCACCCAGTCAACCATCAGACTCCATTGTGAGACGCCTCAAAAGAGGATATTCAACCCTAAGCTAACAAAACACACCAAAACTGACAAGGTGAACACTGATCAGGAAAGTAAAGAGAGGCTAACATTCTATAACACTCCCTTTCCTCTGCACAGTTCTCTCACAGTGAGAAACAATAGGATTACAATAGAGTGTCCTACGCTTTCTTCATTTGATCCAATTCAACGTTGCCAATTATTTTATGAGATGAGAATTAAGTGGAGTGACTAATCTTAGCTGGTCTGAGAGAACTGATGAGGATTTCACCTTTATACATTGGTGTCATTTTAAAATGGCCCAATCTGTAGAATCTCTTCTCACAGTCAGTGCAGTGATGAGGCTTCTCTCCAGTGTGTATCCGTTGGTGTGTTTTTACATTGCCCAAATCAGGATAAACTCTTGCCACATTAAGATCAGTGGTAAGGCTTATCTCCTTTATGTTTACCTTGGTTTCTTTTTAAGGTGCCCATTTGAGAAAAACTCTTTCCACAGTCAGAGCAGGAGTAAGCCTTCTCTCCTGTATGTATACGTTCATGTGTTTTTAAGTGGCCCAGTCGAGAGAAACTCTTTCCACAGTCAGAGCAGGAGTAAGGCTTCTCTCCTGTGTGTATAAGTTCATGTGTTTTTAAGTGGCCCAGTTGAGAGAAACTCGCCCCACAGTCAGAGCAGAAGTAAGGCTTCTCTCCTGTGTGTGTTCTCTGATGAACTTTTAGCTCAGTTGTTGTTTTAAAAAAAAATCCACAGTCAGAGCAGTAGTAAGGCTTCTCTCCTGTGTGTGTTCTCTGGTGAACTTTTAGCTTAGTTGATGTTTTGAAGCATTTTACGCAATTAGAGCAGGAGTAAGGCTTCTCTCCTGTATGTATACGTTCATGTATTTTTAAGTGGCCCAGTCGAGAGAAACTCTTTCCACAGTCAGAGCAGGAGTAAGGCTTCTCTCCTGTGTGCACTCTCTGATGAACTGTCAGAGCCTTTGATGTTGTGAAATTCTTCCCACAGTCAGTACAGGAATACAGATTCTCTCCTGTGTGTATTTTTAGGTGTATTTTTAACTTTGATAGAATTGAAAAACTCTCCTCACAATGTGGGCAGTGGTGAGACCTCTTAGCTCTGTGATCTTCCTGCTGTTGCTCGCTGGATGTAGAGAATGTCTCAACATGGTCTCCTGTGTGAACAACATCAGAAGAACCAGTCAGTTGGTGGATTATACATGTCAATCAAATATATTTTATGAAGCCCTTTTTACATCAGAAGTTGTCAAAGTGCTTTACAGAAACCCAGCCTAAAACCCCAAAGAGCAAGAAATGCAGATGTAGAAGCCATATCATCCTCCACTCACTATCACAAGGGTTAGTGTCATCCTCCACTCACTATCACAAGGGTTAGTAACTACACTGACTCATTTCATAGAACATTAAAACATTGGCAGTTTGTCTACTTGACTTCTTTAGTCTACTCTCTGATCACTCCAGATAGCCCAGTGAATAAAACAAATGCTGGCAATACTGGTGTCAAACCTTGTAAGTGTCAGTAGCATGAAATAATATCTACCTTCTCATTGAAACAGTTCATCATGAAACAGTTCTACTGCAACTTTTCATGCACAGTGGGAAGTTGGAATTAATAACACAAAAGAACCTGCTCTTACCATGAGAAACATATTTCCCAATCTTCTCCTCCTCTTCTTCATCTTTAATGTTGACATTCAGAACCAGTGTTTGACTGCAGTCTTCCAGCTTCACTGATGCCATCTCTGGATCCTGCTTAGCAAACTGGGCTCCACTGTCACAATCAGGACCCAGTGACTGTAGGTTTGGACTCAGTGTGGAAGGAGAGAGGCAGGCTGGGTTTGTCCTCACTGTTGATGTTACCGGCCTCATACTTAATTCTAGTCGTCCTGTATTAATAAAGAGAAACAGACACAAAAGTTAGTCTTGACAGTTCTGGCACTTTCTTTATTCTCTACAAATATACTAAATTACTTCTTGTTAAATTATCTAATTCAGTGTTTGACTTGGACTGAAATAGGTGCCGGTACTCATTTTGGGTGCCGGTACTGTTTATATTTAGGTGCAGGAGCTCCACAATACTGTTGAGCTAATATTCTATAAGAGGAACATGAGCTCAAGCACTAGATATTTGAGGTGCCGGTACTTAACCTAACCACCTACTCATTCAAGTGGTTCTTTATTTTTACTATTTTCTACATTGTATAATAATAGTGAAAACATCACAACTATGAAATAACACATATGGAATCATGTAGTAACCAAAAAAAGTGTTAAACAAATCAAAATATATATCTTATATTTGAGATTCTTCAAAGTAAGCAACCTTTGCCTTGATGACAGCTTTGCACACTCTTGGCATTCTCTCTACCAGCTTCATCTGGTATTCACCTGTAATGCATTTCAATTAACAGGTGTGCCTTGTTAAAAGTTGAATTGTGGAATTTCTTAATGCGCTTGAGCCAATCAGTTGTGTTGTGACAAGGTAGGGGTGGTATCCAGAAGATAGGCCTATTTGGTAAAAGACCAAGTCCATATTATTGCAAGAACAGCTCAAATAAGCAAAGGGAAACAACAGTCCATCATTACATTAAGATTCTTCAAGTGCAGTCGCAAAAACCATCAAGCGCATTGATGAAACTGGCTCTCATGAGAACCGCCACAGGAAAGGAAGACCCCGAGTTACCTCAGCAGCAGAGGATAAGTTCATTAGAGTTACCAGCCTCAGAAAGTACAGCCCAAATAATTGCTTCACAGAGTTCAAGTAACAGACACATCTCAACATCAACTGTTAAGAGGAGACTGCGTGAATCAGGCCTTCATGGTGGAATCGCTGCAAGGAAACCAATACTAAAGGACACCAACAAGACGAAGAGACTTGCTTGGGCCAAAAAACATGAGCAATGGACATTAGACCGGTGGAAATCTGTCCTTTGGTCTGATGTGTCCAAATTTGAGATTTTTGGTTCCAACCGCAGTGTCTTTGTGAGACGCAGAGTAGGTGAACAGATGATCTCTACATGGTTCCCACCGTGAAGCATGGAGGAGGTGGTGTTACGGTGCTTTTCTGGTGATTTATTTAGAATTCAAGGCACACTTAACCAGCATGGCTACCACAGCAATCTGCAGCGATACTCCATCCTATCTGGTTTGGGCTTAGTGGGATTATCATTTGTTTTTCAACAGGACAATGACCCAACACACCTCCAGACTTTGTAAGGGCTATTTGACCAAGAAGGAGAGTGATGGAGTGCTGCATCAGATGACCTGGCCTCCACAATCAACCTACCTCAACCCAATTGAGATGGTTTGGGATGAGTTGGCCACAGAGTGAAGGAAAAGCAGCCAACAAGTGCTATGCTGTGAACTTCTTCAAGATTGTTGGAAAAGCATTCCAGGTGAAGCTGGTTGAGAGAATGCCAAGAGTGTGCAAATCTGTCATCAAGGCAAAAATCTAAAATATATTTTGATTTTTTTAACACTTATGGTTACCACATGATTCCATATGTGTTATTTTATAGTTTAGATGTCTTCACTATTATTCATTATTCTACAATGTAGAACATTTTAAAAATTAAGTAAAACCCTTAAATAAGTAGGTGTGTCCTAAGGTTTGACTGGTGCTGTATATTTGCCACTGCTTGACTAAAAAAAATGAGCTTATAGTTAGATAGAACCTGCTCTTACCATGAGAAACAGATTTCCCAATCTTCTCCTCCTCTTCTTCATCTTTAATGTTGACATTCAGCTCCAATGTTTGACTGCGGTCTTCCAGCTTCACTGATGCCATCTCTGGATCCTTCAGTGCAAACTGGGCTCCACTGTCACAATCAGGACCCAGTGACTGTAGGTTTAGACTCAGTGTGGAAGGAGAGAGCCAGGCTGGGTTTGTCCTCACTGTTGATGTTACCGGCCTCAGACTTAATCTGAGTCGTCCTGTAGTAATATAGAGAAACGGACACAAAAGTTAGACTTGACAGTTCTGGCACTTTCGTTATTCTATAAAAATATATTAGATCAGATAGCTAAGCATTGACAACAAACCATTTATTAATTTCACATTAGACACAAATTGCACACTTTAAATTAAACAACGTAAGTGCACTTAACCTATAGTAGATTTCAGAAATTCACATCATTGACTCAAAAGCCATTTAGTACAAGGTTGCAGTTTGTTTTAGGCAGCACTATGTAATATTTTCCTGAATAACGTTGTCTTCACTGTATTATTTCAATCAAAAAACAATTGTATTTATTCATAGGTACAACTTCACAAGCCCTTAATTCATTAGATTGCTGACTGTTTGAAATGCAGTGTATTTGACCTTTAATTGTACAACACTTACTTAGAGAAAAACAAAATTGAGAAATCTTGAATCACCCATACGTTTGAAAAAACTCAAGATACAGCTGTATGATTTTTAGTCCATATCGCCCAGCCATAAGAGAGTACATTAAAGTAGAATACAATACAGTACGTTATACTGTACTATACTCTGTACTGTACTGAACTAAACTTCTCTTTCCTGTACTCTGCTGTACTGTACTTTCCAATCTTGTGAAACTGTAGCTATATTTCCAATAACTTGTCCAGTGATTTTTTTCTGGACATTTAGAAAAAGTTTGCATAGAAAATAGATCCGACAATTGCCCTCTAGGGTGTGTTTCCATGTAACTATCTTGTGTCGATAAAAACAGCTGGACGTAATGACTCACCCTGTAACGTCAAAATTATTTGGCAATCATCATTTATTTAAAAAACACTGTTTCAATCCTCAGTTGTCAGAATAAAAGAAACTTTGACAAAAGAAAAACCCACCCGTCCTACGATTTAAAATGTTGTCGCGCTTTAGAACATTTCTCCTATATCTGCCGCTTCCATTACACACGGTGCAAGATTTTTGTTGTTGCAACATTGCTTTTGTCGAATGCACCTGGGTCAATGGAAACCTGCCTAATGATGTCTGAGTGATTGGTTCAGATTTGGTCCGGTCTAATGTTTGGGCCAAGTCAGTTAAGAACAAATTCTTATTTACAATAATGGCTTACCCTGGCCAAACCCGGCCGACGCTGGGCCAATTTTGCACCGCCCTATGCAACTCCCAATCACGGCCGTATTGTGATACAGCCTGGAATCCAACCAGGGTTTGTAGTGACAGATGCAGTGTCTTAGACCGCTGCGCCACTCGGGAGCCCTGTGACTGATCATTTTGTCTATTTAAGCTCTGAAAAGGCCTATCAGCTACTCAACTTTATCAGGAGTTATCCTGAGCCTATTTTCAATGAGAAACAATGCATTTGCACAGCGGAACATGCAGAAATATTTAATAAACTTGAAACCACTGATTATCATGACAATTTAGCTGACAGGGTTAAACTCCCAGACAACAGTGGTTTCAGAGTCCTACAATAGAGTGAAGACTCTAATATTTGTGTAAACTCTACATAGTTGTGTTCTGTGGGTGTCACTGAGTAGGCTGAACAATACATAGGTAGGGCTGTACAGTGCAATATGAATGTCCAACACAAACAAAAGAAACAGCATACTCAACTGGCGTAACGCGTTAAGGACCAAGAACGGGGTCAATATGGACCACGGGTCACAAAAAAAGTATATAATAATACTGTTTTGGTTGGGCTTCAACCCCTGGTATCATATAAACACACATAAGACATGGAAACATGTAGAATTGCTTAAAAAGATCAACAACTACAAATCTCAGCCCCATCGTAAAATGTGTAGAATTACGGGATATTAGCTTTAAAACTGCTAAATGTTCTCTCCGCCAACAAGAGGGTTGTGAACAGTTTGGGGTCACAAGTTGGGGGTTTGTTACTACACCAATAAATGACAATATCCATCCGGACCTTTGCCACCTAGGAAAGTTGTTTGACCGGACCTTCTCAAATAGTACTGGAGTACCCCTGCAATAGACTGACTGGGAAGGTGATTTTTCACAGTCAAAGTCCTGCAATAAGAGCTAAGACGCTAATATTTGTATAAACTCTTGAGAATTGTTTTCTGTGGGTGTCACCCGTTCCATGGGAGCACAATCCAACCCGTTTCATAAGTGCATATAAGAATGCCCCCAATGCAATTATGTGGTCTAATACCTCCACAGTGGGATTTCAACCCTTTCTTCCTGTTTATTTTCAAAATAATTAGTTTTTGTAATTCATTTTAAATTAAGTAACAACGTTTGACATGATTCCAATATTTTGTATCAGTTTGCATCACTTTCAATGAAGGCCTTTTATTTTGAGGGCAAACCGCAAATTCCACTATTGTGGCTAATCGTTATTATGACTAGCTTCACATACATAGGGACAAGCGGGTACCAGGGCTGCGTCCAGCAGGAGGACAGAGACCTTGGCCACGATCAGATACAAATGTATTATGTAGAACAAACATGCATCTGATTCTAAGGAATCATGTCAATTCTATTCAGGGCATTTCTATCTGCAACTTTCCAAAACGTTTTTGAACTGAACATACCCAGGCGAAACGGACTGACCTATATACGAACCTGGAAAGCCTCACAAATGAAAACGTGTAATGGACCCCGCGCGGTGTGCTGGTAAAATATTTTTAGCACGTTCTTCAATCACTCGGATTGACACAAAAATTACACAAAACCTTTGCCAAACGTGATAATACCTTGACTGATTTGTTATCTAACATGTTATGACGTTATTTCGATATTAGACAGTTTAAAAGTGCTATTACATACCTGTAGTAATAAAGAGAAACGGAAAGCACAGTCGTGTCGTTTTCTTTGTTCTGAAGAATGTTGCGCGCCTCGCCGGAAGTTCCTGTTCCCCAACTACCACAATGCACAGCGCCATCTTCTTCTTCTTCTGTGGGTTTATGGCAGACTACTTCCAAAAGTTGTATTGCCGCCACCAACTGGATGGTTTGAAACCACAAAATAAATTAAATAAAAAATACATCCATACTTAATAGTGATACTAACTTACTCCACCCTAATAAAAATAGTACATTGCCAAAACAAACAAAAGTCCCATTTCTTCCTTCCTTTAAATCTCCATATCTCCCTTCTCAGTCTCTAGGACCTGAGATGGTGGTACGGCTTTTGACAATATTCCATGTAACTCTTTTGCCAATAAATCTTTCAGCCCCAGGAACCGTTCTGCCGCAACCACAATGATTTCTATCTTCCTAGATCTTTTCTCCACCTTGGCAGTGCCGTTAATCACCATTGCGATAAAGGCCACAAAGTCCACCTTTTTAACCTTTAAAATGTCAGGATCATCTTGTTGAAAGGCAACCCCTGCAGCTTGCATTGAAGGCTTATCCACCACCATTATATTTACTGTAAAGATAACCCCCAACAACTACAATGATTCAGTAGATCAGTAATGTTACAGTACTCTAGCATGTCTCACAGCTGCTTATGCTGACAAAACATGTTAGTGAACAGGTCAGATTTAGCTTTGTGATGCTCATTTAAACTTCCTGTCTTGTTCAGCTTCAGAACAACAGTAAATATGTCACTTGAAACATAGTTTTTTGGTAATTCATTACACAAAAGAGAAGAGCTTGACTAGAACAAATTCATATACATACTATTTTTCATTGGCAGATAAATTAAACAGGCTGAATTAAGCCTTAATGACTATTAATGACTAAAATAACTAATCTAGTTTTAAAATACAATTTAATAAACAAAAAGTTTCCACCCAAACTAATGGTGAAAACTGATCATCACACCATCTCTATCTGATACATGTTGTGTCTACTAGCTCATTCCCACAGAAAACTACAGAGGGAAGCAAAACCACCCAGTCAACCAGCCTCACAGAGGATATTCAACCCTAAGGGCAAATCCAAGGTAATCTCAATATCTTTACAATAGAAGCTAACAAAACACACCAAAACTGACCAGGTGAACACTGATCAATAAAGTAAAGAGAGGCTAACGTTCTATAACACTCCCTTTCCTCTAAAACAGTTCTCTCACAGTGAGAAACAATAGGATTACAATAGAGTGTGCTACGATTTCTTGAGAATTAAGTGATGGAATGATTTAATCTTAGCTAGTCAGACAACTGATGAGGATTCTCACATGTATGTGGCCATGTTGAGAGAAACTCTTCCAACAGTCAGAGCAGGAGTACCAGATCCCTTGATATTTTACAGCTCTTCCCACAATCAGAGCAGGGAAATAGATTATCTCCTGTGTGTATTTGTAGGTGTATTTTTAACTTTGATAGAATTGGGAAAATCTCCTCACAATGTGGGCAGTGGTGAGACCTCTTAGCTCTGTGATCTTCCTGCTGTTGCTCTCTGGATGTAGAGAATGTCTCAACATGGTCTCCTGTGTGAACAACATCAGAAGAACCAGTCAGTTGGTGTGATTTACATCAATCACATTTATTTTATAAAGCCCATTTTAGATCAGCCGTTGTCACAGAGTGCTTTACAGATACCCTAACCTAACGTATCAGGCGTAAAAGAAACGCCTAAACCAGGTCCACAGAAACCAGAAGCTTCCGGTTTTCAGGCTTCGCCTTCCTCTCTGCCTTTTCCCTGAAACACGGATGCTTCCGGTGTTTGTTGACTCCGCTGAGGGTGCAGGTACCGAGACTAAAACCCCAAAGAGCAAGCAATGCAGAAGCACAGTGGCTAGGAAAAACTCCCTAGAAGGAAGGAACCTAGGAAGAAACCTAGAGAGGAGCAGGCTCTGAGCAGTGGCCAGTCCTCTTCTGGCTGTACTGGGTAACAAATTACTTAATTTAAGTATGCTGCACAATACAGGGGAATAAAACTATTCTAAAGTGTTACGAGCCATATCATCCTCCACTCACTATCACAAGGGTTAGTAACCATCAGGGCTGGGGTCAATTCCATATCAATTTACATTTTTTTATTTGACTAATTCAGCAGAAACTCTTATCCAGAGTGACTTACAATAGTGCATTCATCTTCAGATAGCTGGGTGAGACAACAACGCATCACAATCGTATCAATTACATTTTCTAGGGTGCAGAAAGGGAGTAGAGTAGGGTCGTAAAGATGGTAGGTTGGAGGAGAGATGGAGAGAAAAGGAAACAAAGTTGGGGTCAGAGACTTGGAGGGGGGTTGCAGTGAGATTAGTAGGAGAACAGCTTCTAGTGAAGATGGGGTCACACAGTGGGAGGGGACTGGGAAAGGGTGAGGTCAAAAGAGGGAAGGTGTTTCCAGTAAACCAATTTTCCTGATTGAAAAACATTGAAGAGAATTGGAATTAGAATGACAGTGTACTTCCTGAATTGACTGGAATTTAAATGGAATTGACATCAACCCTGGCAACTACACAGACTCATTTCATAGAACTTCAAAAACACTGGCAGTATGTCTACTTCACTTCTTTAGTCTACTCTCTGATCACTCCAGACAGCCCAGTTAATAAAACACATGCTGGCAATACTGGTGTCATCCATGCAAGTCTCAGTAGCATGAAATAACGTCTATCTTATCATCGAAACAGTTCTATAACAACTTTTCATGCACAACGATAAAACAAGCTTTGTTGTGTTGAGTTCTTCAGGGGTGTCAGAATGACAGAATGAACTTATGGAGGTCTTACTTTTGGAGATAACTCCTAGATGTAGATAGTACTATAGTGGCGGGCCCAACCCCAGACTTCTCTTTTATCAACCCAAAGGTTTTACTGTCTTCTCAGGAATTCAGCCTTCTCTGTGTTGCTCCCCACATCCCCCTATTCTGAATGATGCATTATCTCACCATCCCCCTATTCTAAATGATGCATTATGTCACCATCTCCCATTCTGAATGATGCATTATCTCACCATCTCCCATTTGAATGATGCATTATCTCACCATCTCCCATTTGAATGATGCATTATCTCACCATCCCCCATTCTGAATGATGCATTATCTCACCATCCCCCATTCTGAAAGATGCATTATCTCACCATCCTCCATTCTGTCACACCTCTGAGCTTCTGTTGTGATAACATGCTGTAGGTCTGATATCTGATTGGAAGTTAACTCAACAGTAATGTTATTGATCAACAACTCCTATTTTGAATCCAAACATGGTCAAATGGTTCTAAAAGGGTCTTAGCTTCAATGTGTCTTTCTCTTTTGTTCTTGACCTGCTGTGGTGAGATATATACTGAGTGCACAAAACATTAGGAACATCTTCCTAATATTGAGTTGCACCCCCTTCTGCCCTCAGTAAAGCCTAACTTTGTCAGGGCATGGACTCTACAAGGTGTCCAAAGCCTTCCACAGGGATGCTGGCCCATGTTGACTCCAATGCTTTCCATAGTTGTGTCAAGTTGGCTGGATGTACTTTTGGTGGTGGACCGTTCTTGATACCCACGGGAAACTGTTGAAACTGCGGGAAACTGCATTGCAGTTCTTGACACACTCAAACCGGTGCGTCTGATACCTACTACCATACCCTGTTCAAAGGCACTTAAATATTTTTTTCACCCTCTGAATGAAACACATACACAAAAAATCCTTCTTTCACCTTCTTTCATCTACACTGAAGTGGATTTAACAAGAGTCATTGATAAGGGATCATAGCTTTCACCTGGTCAGTCTATGGCAGGGAAAGAAGCAGGTGTTCCTAATGTTTAATACACTCAGTGTACACCGTCTTTCTCTCTACCCCTCTCCCATGAGCTATGGACCATGAAACAAGCTATGGATTCTCTCTATCCCATGAGCTATGAGCCACGACACAAGCTATGGATTCTCTGTCTTTCTCTTCCTGTCTGATCATGTTTAGATACTTAATGTTTTGTTAATGTCAGTATTGACTTGTAACTTAGGCTTTAGGCATTGGGCGGAAGGTAACTGAAAGGTTGCTGGTTCGAATCCCCAAGCTGACTAGGTGAACAATCTTTCGATGTGCACTTGAGCAAGGCACATAACCCAAGTTCCTCTAACAATTAAAAAAATGTAAGTAAATCGTTAATTTTACAATTAAATCTATTTACCTTTAGTATTCCACTATCAGACCAATTCTTGCTAGTCAACATCAACTCATTGCCTAATGCTTGCTTGCATAGTTTAATCATCTTTATGGTGTCAGATAAACATTTTAGTAGACTTTCTTAATACATAAATTGAAGTATTTTCATGAGTAGCAGGTGAGGTGTACTGTACATATGATCACTAAAGAACCTGCTCTTACCATGAGAAACAGATTTCCCAATCTTCTCCTCCTCTTCTTCATCTTTAATGTTGACATTCAGCTCCAGTGTTTGACTGCAGCCTTCCAGCTTCACTGATGCCATCTCTGGATCCTGCTTAGCAAACTGGGCACCACTGTCACAATCAGGACCCAGTGACTGTAGGTGTGGACTCAGTGTGGAAGGAGAGAGGCAGGCTGGGTTTGTCCTCACTGTAAATTACATTTACATTTACATCATTTAGCAGATGCTCTTCTCCAGTGCGACTTACAAATTGGTGCATTCAACTTATGATAGCCAGTGGGACAAGCACTTTTTTTATGGGGGGTGGGGGAGGGGGTAGAAGGATTACTTTATACTATTCCAGGTATTCCTTAAAGAGGTGGGGTTTCAAGTGTCTCCGGAAGGTGGTCAGTGACTCCGCTGTCCTGGCGTCTGTAAACTCCGGACAGATTTGAACAATTGCTGCCTAAAATGCTGTGGTGCTTACTAACACAACAGGAAATATTATGTTACATGAATTCTCAGCTCTTTCATTCTGAATATTCATATCAATGAATCACCCTCAAATGGACCATCAATACCAGAGTTCTACAATACTATTTACATAATCAACTGGACATTACAACAGCCTGAACCTCAATATAGTCCTGGGCATATATTGAACTCTAACAATGGGGGATGGAAAGGGTCTGTTGAAATGAATACTGTAGTGGTGTGAGAAAGGTAACACAAGCTTCCTCTCTGGTTCCACTCCCCAATAGTAACTGGGTCATTTTAAAACACATAAAAATGAAAAAAAGACAAATAATATATTTGTTGTTTTATTTCATTGTTACCAAAGAAGAAAACCTGTCTAAGTCCTTTATACTGAAAACATCTATTCATATGTATTATAGAAAATACTGGGGACTAGCAAATTGGATTGTCCCAATGGTGATGTGTAGAGGTGTAGTGACATGTTTTGACTAGATAAATAATATAGAAGAGAAATTGGCTCAGTTAAAATGTTTCTAGTCAAAAATGTATATTTGGGTGTCGTGTTCAAAAGGCATATTTTGTATTTATATTGAATTTTTTGTATTAAACTTTTATATGAACATTTTCCCCAGTGATAAAACACAGTGCTAAAGGTTTTAAAACAGAGGCTGACGTATGCCTGTAGATTACATCACCATAATCAAGCACTGGGATTTGGAGTGGGTCTAGGGTTTCCGGGATGATGGTGTTGATGTGAGCCATGACCAGTCTTTTGAAGCGCTTGATGGCTACCAACGTGAGTGCTACGGGGCGGAAGCCATTTAGGCAGGTTATCTTCGCTTTCTTGGGCACAGGGACAATGGTGGTCTGCTTGAAACATGTAGGTATTACAGACTCGGTCAGGGAGAGGTTGAAAATGTCAGTGAAGACACCTGCCAGTTGGTCTCTGTTTGTAAGTCATGAATATAATATGTCTCTCTCTGTTTGTAAGTCATGGATATAATATGTCTCTCTCTGTTTGTAAGTCATGGATATAATATGTCTCTCTCTGTTTGTAAGTCATGGATATAATATGTCTCTCTCTGTAACAACAATTATTCTCTATCACCTCCTCTCTTAAGTGGCTGTACAACTTCTAAGCCCTTGAACCTCAAGTTGGCACACAACATAACCGACCACATTAAAGCTTCTGGCTACAGGGGATTTCTAGTCACCAGTTCTGATGTTGCTCTTTCAGCTTTCAATTTTCTCTTAGACTTTCCAACATAATAATAGCCACATGGGCACATCAGGATATATACCACACATTTTGTTTTACAGGAAATTCTACCCAGGACATACATTTTATTTCCAGTCTGAGGGTGAAGAAAGAAATCCCCCTTGGTCATTGCATTACAGTTCTCACAATGATTTGAGGGGAGGGTGGATAGGAAATGCTGAGGGGGAACATATTCATCTGCTCTTACTAGGCTGTCCTTTAGGTTTCTAGCATGTTTAAAAGAGAATCGAGAGATATTCTGAAAAGGCCGGCCCACAGAGGGATCCCAGTCCTAAATAGAAGTCAGAGATCAAACTCCTGGTTCTCACCTGTTCCTTCCACACGCCCTCCCATTGTACTGTATGTATGAACACATTTTGAACAATGGCTGCCTAAAATGCTGTGGTGCTTACAAACACAATAGGAAAGGTTGTGGTAGACGTGGGCCATCACAGGTGAGTTCACAGCTCTTTTACTCTGAGCATTCATATCAATGACTCACCCTCAGATGGACCATCAATGCCAGAGTTGTACAAGACTGTTTACATAATCAACTGGGCATTTCAACAGTCTGTCCCTCAATATAGTCCTGGGCATATATTGTTTATCTTACTATTGTTATAACTGCTAACTTTTTAGCATTTGTGGCACAAATCCACTGCAAGTCAATGGTACATATACAGTCACAGTGAAAGTCTACACACCCCTTTACATTTTGCTAGCTTAAATCTTAATAGAGATTCAATATAGTGTTTATCCTGCCGACCTACAAAAACTATTCCACATTCTCAGTGTAAGAAAATTGTAGAACAATTTTACTTCTAAAGATATCCAGTAGTTTTGATTACATATATTTTCACACCCCATGAAACAGTTCTACAGCAACTTTACATTTTTACATCTGTGTTGTGGCTTGTAACTTGCTAGGTAGCAGTTTAAGACATGGTTTGAATCCTATTCAACATTCAACATTCATTCAAGTCATTTAGCAGACGCTCTTATCCAGAGCGACTTACAGGAGCAATTAGGGTTAAGTGCCTTGCTTAAGGGCACATCGACAGATTTTTCACCTAGTCGGCTCGGGGATTAGAACCAGCGACCTTTCGGTTACTGGCACAACGCTCTTACCCACTAAGCTACCTGCCGATTCAACCCATCCAATGTGAGTACATGTTGAAGTACAGTAGATTAATAAAGCTACAGTACTGCAGCTGGTGACAAAGCTGCGTATATTGAAAAAGCTTGTTAGTGCATAGGTCAAATGTATCTTTGTGATGCTCATTTCAAGTCTTTTTTTTCCAGCTTTAGACAAACACTAAATATTTAACTTAAAACATAGTTTTGTTGTATTTAATGATAGAGAAGAGAAGAGTTTGACCAACACCGATTCATGTCCAATCTTTGAGGACGTGTCTACATTGTTAGAGTGGTCAATTGCCAATCTGTTCCATATAATAGACAGTCTTTGGAACAGTGGAAAGCTGCATGGCCCCTTGGTTGTTGCTAAGCATGCATTCTTCTTCTATGGTGTTTATCGGTGGTGTTCAGACCAACGTTAAAGGTACATCACTGCCACCTTCTGGGCTGGAGTGAGATAGACACATGTGGTTCTGTCCTGGTGAGATCACAGGGTCAAAGAAAACTTGGTATGACTGTAGTCACTCCAGGCACTCAGCCCATGAGAACCATTCATACTGTCAGATCTAATATGGAAGAACTGAATACAACCATAATAACCATTCATACTGTCAGATCTAATATGGAAGAACTGAATACAACCATAAGAACCATTCATACTGTCAGATCTAATATGGAATAACTGAATACAACCATAAGAACCATTCATACTGTCAGATCTAATATGGAAGAACTGAATACAACCATAAGAACCATTCATACTGTCAGATCTAATATAGAAGAACTGAATACAACCATAAGAACCATTCATACTGTCAGATCTAATATGGAAGAACTGAATACAAAAGAGAAGGAGAGGTTGACCAGTACAAATTAATGTACTAATGTTATTTTTCATTGCCCATCAATGCAGTTTTCCAAACATAATCATCATCAGTTGTTTTGTAAGATTTTAACTAACTGAACAAAAATATAAACACAACATTCAACAATTTTACTGGGGTACAGTTCATATAAGGAAATCAGACAATTGAAATACATTCATTAGGCCCTAATCTATGGATTTCACATGACAGGGGCCCACCCATCAGCCAATAAGAATGATTTTTCCCCACTAAAAGGGCTTTATTACAGATAGAAATACTCCTCAGTTTCATCAGCTGTCCGGGTGGCTGGTCTCAGATGATCCTGCAGGTGAAGAAGACCGATGTGGAGGTCCTGGGCTCTTGTGAACATTCCTGCAGTCAGAATGCCAATTGTGCACTCCCTCAAAATGTAGACATCTGTGGCATTGTGTTGTGTGACAAAACTGCACATTTCAGAGTGGCCTTTTATTGTACCCAGCACAAGGTGCACCTGTGTAATGATCATGCGGTTTAATCAGCTTCTTGATATGCCACAACTCGCAGGTGGATTGATAATCTTGGCAAAGGAAAAATGCTCACTAACAGAACTGGAAACAAATTTGTGCACCAAGTTGGAGAGAAATAAGCTTTTTGTGGGTATGGAAAATATCTAGTATCTTTTATTTCAGCTCATGAAACATGGGACCAACACTTTACATGTCAAGTTTATATATTTTTTCAGCATAGTTTTAGAAGACAATTCACTAAACACGTAGTCATTTCATTTTGTCACATGTTTGGTAAACAACAGGTGTAGACTAACAGTGAAATGTTGACCAACAATGGAGAACACAATACAACAATTATAATAATAGGAAAAAAGATTGTAGCACAAGGAATTAATACACGATGAGCAATGATAGCTTGGCTATATACATGGGGTGCCAATACCTAGTCAATGTTAGCTTGGCTATATACATGGGGTGCCAATACCTAGTCAATGATAGCTTGGCTATATACAGTGCAATCTGAAAGTATTCAGACCCCTTGACTTTTTCCACATTTTATTACGTTACAGCCATATTCTAAAGTTGGTTAAATTGTTTTTTCCCCTCATCAATCTACACACAATACCCCATAATGTCAAAGCAAAAGACAGGTTTAGACATTTTTCCTAATTTATTAATAAAAAAACAGAAATATCTAAGTATTCAGACCCTTTACTCAGTACTTTCTTGAAGCACCTTTGGCAGCACTTACACCATCGAGTCTTCTTGGGTATGATGCTACAAGCTTGGCACACCTGTATTTGGGGAGTTTCATTCATTCTTCTCTGCAGATCCTCTCAAACTCTGTCAGGTTGGATTGGGAGCGTTGCTGCAAAGCTATTTTCTTGTCTCTCCGGAGATGTTAAATCGGGTTCAAGTCTGGGCTCTGGCTGGGCCAGGTGAACGTTCGCCCAAGTCTGAAGTCCTGAGCGCTCTGGAGCAGGTTTTCATCAAGGATCTCTCTGTACTTTGCTCCGTTCATTATTCCCTCGATCCTGACTAGTCACCCAGTCCCTGCCTCTGAAAAACATCCGCACAGCATGATACTGCCACGACCATGCTTCACGGTAGGCATGGTGCCAGGTTTCCTCCAGAAGTGACGCTTGGTATTCAGGCCAAAGAGTTCAATCTTGGTAACAACAGACCAGAGAATCTTGTTTCTCATGATCAGAGTCCTTTAGGTGCCTCTTGGCAAACTCCAAGCGGGCTGAACTCTGGAGCTCTGTCAAAGTGATCATCGGGTTCTTGGTCACCTCCCTGACCAAGGCCCTTCTCCTCCGATTGCGCAGTTGGCCGGGCGGATAGCTCTAGGAAGAATCTTGGTGATTCCAAACTTCTTCCATTTAAGAATGGAGGAGGCCACGGTGTTCTTGGGGACCTTCAATGCTGCAGACATTTTTTGGTACCCTTCCCCAGATCTGTGCCTCATCACAATCCTGTCTCGGAGCTCTACGGACAATTCCTTCAACCTCATGGCTTGGTTTTTGCTCTGACATGCAATGTCAACTGTGGGATGTTATATAGACAGGTGTGTGCCTTTTCAAACCATGTCCAATCAATTGAATTTATCTCAGGTGGACTCCAATCAAGTTGTAGAAACATCTCAAGGAATATCAATGGAAACAGGATGCACCTGAGCTAAATTTCGAGGTTCATAGCAAAGGGTCTGGAATACTAATGTAAATAAGGTTTTGCAAAAATGTCTAAACCTGTTTCCACTTTGTCATTATGGGGTATTGTGTGTAGATTGATGAGGGATTTTTGTTGTTGTTTGTAAAGAAATAAAAAACATTTTTACAATAAGGCTGTAACTTATTTTTTTGTTGAAGAAGTCAAGGGGTCTGAATACTTTCAGAATGCACTGTATAGACTAACTATTTCACTTTAAACACTTTGTTATATTTATGCACAAGAGAAAAGGTTGCCCAGCACAAATTAATGTACAAACATTATTTTTCATTACATATTTGTAATTTAGCAGATGCTCTTATCCAGAGTGACTTATAGTACCAATTGGGGTTAATTGCCTTGACAGATTTTTGACGTAGTTGGCTCTGGATTCAAACCAGCGACCTTTCAGTTACTGGCCCAACACTCTTAACCGCTAGGCTACCTGTTAAATACATAACACAATACGTGACATAAGTAGAATACAGAACACTTGAAACATTACAGGACATTTTTCATGATGGAAATTGAAATATTAAAATGTTATTTAAAAAAAGCAGTGGGTAGAGTGGCGTTTCGCAGGCGGTTTGTACGGGCAGTTATACAGGACAGTTTGTGGCTGTTTCTCAGGAGCCTGGTGGTGCAGTTACCTCTTCTTGGAGGGAGCAGGTCATTCAGTGGATGGTCAAGAGTGTGCATGTCCTTCACCAGGTGCACTGCAGCCTGTTCTCGCCTGCTCTGCAGTGACGGGAGCTGTGGTTGGACTGCTCCACCTCTGGAGATGATCCTCAAGGCCCTCCTCTGCACCCTGTCTAGTTGGGCCTGCTGCTTTTTACTGCATCCAACTAACAGCACTCCACCGTATTCCAGACAAGGCCTGGCCAGTATAGTATAGACTGTGACCAGATCTTCAGTAGGACATTACTGGCAAGAACAGTCAAAAAGGCGTATCGAGGCCATTCTCACTGGCTGCTCCAGGTGTCACCACTGAGGTTAGAGTCTAGATGAAAACCAAGATACTTGGTTGTTGTTACCACTGGTACTTCCTGTCCTCCTAGGATTAGTGGTGCAGTTTGTGGATGGTCCTCTGACCAAGGGCTAAATGTACCAGTTGCCATCACCCTCTGCCCTCTTTCGGTGGTGTAGCTGTGGAGTCAGGCTAGTAACCTTGAACACAGTTCAATGTCAGACAGATGTTGCAGGAACTTTGCGTGATCTACTCGATCAAAGGCTTTGGACACATCAGCAAGTAACACCCTCACCATTGTTGGGTTTATGGAGTCTGTAGCTGTCAGCCAGGAGTATGTGGCTTTCACAAGGGCGGTAGTAGTGCTGGACTTTGGGAGGTAGTCATACTGAATCGTGCACTCAGATAACACCTCCTACTGGCAGGGGACAGTTTTAACAATGTGTTTGATGACAGGGGCTAGATCTTCTGCATGCTCTTTAGTAGCCAGGCTGGAATGCCATCAGGCCCACATGCTTTACGTGCTCTGAGTCTGTTCAGAGCTTGCTTTAACTGGCCAATGCTGCACAGCTCAACCTGCTTTGTAGACATGGGCAGGGGGAAGATGGCAAGAGGTGTGGTGCTTGTCCATGCCTCAGCAAAGAAGCCATTCAAAACATCAGCCACGTTGTCGTCTTCAATTCCCTCGACCTGTATTCTCCCTCCTGATGTTTTCTTTGGTCCCAGTCCATTGTTAATGAAGTCCCACCATTCCTTAGGGTTTTTCTTCTTTAGGTCCTGGATTTCAGTTTTGTAGTAGCTTGTCTTTGCTTCCTTGATAAGCATTTGCACTGTGTTTCTGTATTTTCTCCATGTCATTGTTTCTCCCCATCTGTTGAAAATATTCTGTATTTTCCTGATGGCAGCCTTTATTCTTTCAGTCATCCAGGGCTGGTCCAGTGTTGTTGTTTTCTTATTTCTTATTGGCATTTATACATCAAGTGCAGTTTGAATGCAGGAGTTGAACGTCTCCACCTTTGCATCGATGCTCTCCACCTCATATATGGCAGAACAATCAGTACTGGCCATACATCGTGCAAAGGTCTCCTTTCTGTTCTGTGTTACCAGAAGTCCTTTTGAGTTTGTCAGCATCTTGATGGGCAGGTGATTAAAGTCTCCACACAGGATGAGACCCATTTGGGGAGAGGACATCCTGATCACATGGTCAGTGATTATGAGATAATCCACAGTATTCTGATGCAGTGTTTTGTCATGTGCCCATGGTGGATGTTAGAGCACTCCACTACCAGAGATGAAACTGAGCTGGGGTGTTGTTTAGGACGGAGCTGAAGACACTCAAACTCTTCTTTCTCTAGGTCAGTTATTCTTCTCTTTGCCTGCATACTGTGATTCACATACATAGCCACACCCCCTCCTCGCATCCCCTCTCTGGACCTGTCATTTCTGAACAGCTGATAGTCTTTGTCATCAGAACAGCCTCAATTTGTCGGGGCATGGACTCTACAAGGTGTCGAAAGCGTTCCACTGGGATGCTGGCCCATGTTGACTGCAATGCTTCCCACAGTTGTGTAAAGTTGTCTGGCAGTGGATTTCTACTCAGAATAGCTCGTTCCATCTCCTACAACATATGCACAATTGGATTGAGATCTGGTGCCTCAGAAGGCCACTGCAGTAACCTGAAATCACTGGCATGTTTGTGGAACCTTTTCTGGACAAGCCTTGTGGCATGGGGCATAATCCAGCTGAAAAAATATATTTGCAGATGGATAACTTCTGCCATGAAGGGATGCACCTGATTGACAATGATTTTTAGATATCCTGTGGCATTCAAACGTTTCTCCACTTTTATCAAGGGGCCCAATGTCTGCCATGAAAACACACCCCACACCACCACCACCATCCTGCAATGCTGACACACGGCATGGATGCATGTACTCGTGGTTTCCTCTATATCCTACACCTCTCATTATCTTTACAGTAGGAGCTATCTGCAAAACTGACAAGGTGCACACTGATCAGTAAAGAGATTCTAACATTCTACAACTTCCCGTACCTCTGCACAGTTCTCTCACAGTGAGAAACAATAGGATTACAATAGAGTGTATCCAATCCACTACCACTTCTTATGTATACGTTGGTGTCTTTTTAAATTGCCAGATATGTAGAATCTCATCTCACAGACAGCTTCTCTCCTGCGTGTATACGTTCATGTATTTTTAATTTGCCAGATTGAGAGAAACTTAACCCAGTCAGAGCAGGAGTAAGGCTTCTCTCCTGTGTGTGTTCTCTGATGAAGTCTTAGCTCAGTTGATGTTTTGAAGCATTTTACACAGTCAGAGCAGGAGTAAGGCTTCTCTCCTGTGTGTATCCGTTGGTGTGATTTCAAGCTTTCCTGCTGAGAGAAACCCTTCCCACAGTCATTGCAGGAGTATGGCTTCTCTCCTGTATGTATACGTTCATGTATTTTTAAGTTGCCAGATAGAGAGAATCTTAACCCACAGTCAGAGCAGGAGTATGGCTTCTATCCTGTATGTATACGTTCATTTCTTTTTAAGTGGCCCAGTTGAGAGAAACTCGCCCCACAGTCAGAGCAGGAGTAAGGCTTCTCTCCTGTGTGTATACGTTCATGTATTTTTAAGGGGCCCAGTTGAGAGAAACTCGCCCCACAGTCAGAGCAGGAGTAAGGCTTCTCTCCTGTGTGTGTTCTCTGATGAAGTCTTAGCTTAGTTGATGTTGTGAAGCATTTTACACAGTCAGAACAGGAGTATGGCTTCTCTCCTGTATGTTTACGTTCATGTATTTTTAAGGGGCCCAGTCGAGAGAAACTCTTCCCACAGTCAGAGCAGGAGTAAGGCTTCTCTCCTGTGTGTGTTCTCTGATGAAGTTTTAGCTCAGTTGATGTTGTGAAGAATTTTACACAGTCAGAGCAGGAATAAGGCTTCTCTCCTGTGTGTATACGTTCATGTGTTTTTAAGTGGCCCAGTTGAGAGAAAATCGCCCCACAGTCATTGCAGGAGTATGGCTTCTCTCCTGTATGTATACGTTCATGTGTTTTTAAGTGGCCCAGTTGAGAGAAACTCGCCCCACAGTCAGAGCAGGAGTAAGGCTTCTCTCCTGTGTGTGTTCTCTGATGAACTTTTAGCTCAGTTGATGTTTTGAAGCGCTTTACACAGTCAGAGCAGGAGTAAGGCTTCTCTCCTGTGTGTATCCGTTGGTGTGATTTCAAGCTTTCCTGATGAGAGAAACCCTTCCCACAGTCATTGCAGGAGTATGGCTTCTCTCCTGTATGTATACGTTCATGTGTTTTTAAGTGGCCCAGTTGAGAGAAACTCGCCCCACAGTCAGAGCAGGAGTAAGGCTTCTCTCCTATGTGCACTCTCTGATGAACTGTCAGAGCCTTTGATATTGTGAAATTCTTCCACAGTCAGTACAGGAATTCAGATTCTCTCCTGTGTGTATTTGTAGGTGTATTTTTAACTTTGATAGAATTGAGAAACTCGCCTCACAATGTGGGCAGTGGTGAGACCTCTTAGCTCTGTGATCTTCCTGTTGTTGCTCTTTGGATGTAGAGAATGTCTCAACATGGTCTCCTGTGTGAACAACATCAGAAAAACCAGTCAGTTGGTGTGATATACATGTCAATCAATTGTATTTTATGAAACCCTTTTTACATCAGAAGTTGTCACAAAGTGCTTTATAGAAACCCAGCCAAAAACCCCAAAGAGCAAGCAATGCAGATGAAGAAGCCATATCATCCTCCACTCACTATCACAAGGGTTAGTAACTACACAGACTCATTTAATAGAACTTTAAAACATTGGCAGTTTGTCTACTTCACTTCTTTAGTCTACTCTCTGATCACTCTAGATAGCCCAGTGAATAAAACAAATGCTGGCAATACTGGTGTCAAACCATGTACAGTGAGGGAAAAAATTATTTGATCCCCTGCTGATTTTGTACGTTTGCCCACTGACAAAGACATGATCAGTCTATAATTTTAATGGTAGGTTTATTTGAACAGTGAGAGACAGAATAACAAAAAAGAAATCCTGAAAAACGCATGTCAAAAATGTTATTAATTGATTTGCGTTTTAATGAGGGAAATAAGTATTTGACCCCTCTGCAAAACATGACTTAGTAATTGGTGGCAAAACCCTTGTTGGCAATCAGAGGTCAGACGTTTCTTGTAGTTGGCCACCAGGTTTGCACACATCTCAGGAGGGATTTTGTTCCAATCTTCTTTGCAGATCTTCTCCAAGTCATTAAGGTTTCGAGGCTGACGTTTGGCAACTCGAACCTTCAGCTCCCTCCACAGATTTTCTATGGGATTAGGGTCTGGAGACTGGCTAGGCCACTCCAGGACCTTAATGTGCTTCTTCTTGAGCCAATCCTTTGTTGCTTTGGAGGTGTGTTTTGGGTTACTGTCATGCTGGAATACCCATCCACAACCCATTCTCAATGCCCTGGCTGAGGGAAGGAGGTTCTCACCCAAGATTTGACGGTACATGGCCCCGTCCATCGTCCCTTTGATGCGGTGAAGTTGTCCTGTCCCCTTAGCAGAAAAACACCACCAAAGAATAATGTTTCCACCTCCATGTTTGACGGTGGGGATGGTGTTCTTGGGGTCATAGGCAGCATTCCTCCTCCTCCAAACACGGCGAGTTGAGTTGATGCCAAAGAGCTCCATTTTGGTCTCATCTGACCACAACACTTTCACCCAGTTCTCCTCTGAATCATTCAGATGTTCATTGGCAAACTTCAGACAGCCCTGTATATGTCCTTTCTTGAGCAGGGAGACCTTGCGGGCGCTGCAGGTTTTCAGTCCTTCACGGCGTAGTGTGTTACCAATAGTTTTCTTGGTGACTATGGTCCCAGCTGCCTTGAGATCATTGACAAGATCATCCCGTGTAGTTCTGGGCTGATTCCTCACCATTCTCATGATCATTGCAACTCCACGAGTTGAGATCTTGCATGGAGCCCCAGGCCGAGGGAGATTGAAAGTTATTTTGTGTTTCTTCCAGTTGCGAATAATCGCACCAACTGTTGTCACCTTCTCAACAAGCTGCTTGCCGATGGTCTTGTAGCCCATTTCAGCCTTGTGTAGGTCTACAATCTTGTCCCTGGTCTTGGCCATGGTGGAGAGTTTGGAATCTGATTGATTGATTGCTTCTGTGGACAGGTGTCTTTTATACAGGTAACAAACTGAGATTAGGAGCACTCCCTTTAAGAGTGTGCTTCTGATCTCAGCTCGTTACCTGTATAAAAGACACCTGGGAGCAAGAAATCTTTCTGATTGAGGGGGGGTCAAATACGTATTTCCCTCATTAAAATGCAAATCAATTTATAACATTTTTGACATGCGTTTTTCTGGATTTTGTTGTTGTTATTCTGTCTCTCACTGTTCAAATAAACCTACCATTAAAATTATAGACTGATCATGTCTTTGTCAGTGGGCAAACATACAAAATCAGCAGGGGATCAAATACTTATGTCCCTCACTGTACATTAAATTCATTGATACGGTAATTAATATAAAATTGCAGTATTAGCCTGCTCTAAAAAATGTGAGGGTAAATGTTCTTGGTTCGTGCAGATGACTGACCTCCTCAGACCAATTGGCAGTACGCCCAGAACATTGTTCTGGGATCCAAAAGGGATCTCTCAGTTTCAAGGTCTCAGCTTGGAGAGAAGAAGCCTTGTGAGGTATTGGTCGGTCACATGCAGGAACCAAATGTTAACAATTAATTAATTATGAATAAAGCTCAAATCATGCAAATATAACTTGTCTGTGTAAGCAGTATATAGGACAACTAACGGGACTGCCCCGGCAGAGCTCCCGACCGACGTGTACTATGGTGCTTTTACGTTTGTTGGAACCTCTCCAACAAGGGACTCATTTGACTTTGAGTCCCTTCGTGGCGATTTTCCACGACAAAAACCCACCACCCCATTCCACTATTTAACCCCATCTAGTCCTACACCAGACCACTACCACTCAACACCCCCTGCAGCTGTTCTGCAGTAAATCCTCGCAATCCCAAGTACTTCTCTGCCGCTGCCACCACAGCCTCTATTTTCTGGGACTTTTTGATCAATTTCTGCAGTACAATTGACAACCATTGCTATAAATGCTAAAAAGCCCACCTTACTGAAGCACATATTCTTCCCATCACTCTCTCTTGGTCTCTGCCTACTCACAGGAATCCTCTCAAGATCCCTCACCCTGTACCCATCTTCCTCTACCACTCCCTTCACTGCTTCTGCTACAACACTTTATGTACTACTGTAACCCTGGCAACCTCAATCTAATAATAATAATAATAATAAGCCATTTAGCAGACGCTTTTATCCAAAGCGACTTACAGTCATGTGCGCATACATTTTTACATTTACATTTACATTTTACATTTTAGTCATTTAGCAGACGCTCTTATCCAGAGCGACTTACAGGAGCAATTAGGGTTAAGTGCCTTGCTCAAGGGCACATCGACAGATTTTTCACATTGTCGGCTCAGGGATTAGAACCAGTGACCTTTCGGTTACTGACACAACGCTCTTAACCACTAAGCTACCTGCCGCCCCGTATGGTCCCGGGGATCGAACCCACTACCCGTTACAAGTGCCATGCTCTACCAATTGAGCTACAGTTGAGCTATAGAGGACCACAATCTGCCTTTCTCTCACCTGACACCTCAGATCTCCAGCCCGTTAGCACCCCCACAACTAACACACAGAACTTTCTCCACCGATACCACACATTTCTTCATCTCATGCCCTCCTGCACACTTGTCACATCTAGGCATCTCACGCCTACACACTGCTGCAACAGGCCGATAAACTTCACACCTAAAACACTGTAATATTTACGGAACAAAATCGCTCACGGGATAACTGACACTTCCTACCTTGATCTTATCTGGCAGAGACTATGCATCAAAATCCAGCATGACAGATAATGTATTCTCTGTTTCCCCACGCTCTACACCGGATCTACGTCTCACCAAATGGAGGGTGTCACAGACACCTGGAATCTTCCATTTCAACTGCACATCCTCAACACTTAAACCTAACCCCGTTATCACTCCAGTCAATGCCACCCTGTTCCGGAGAGCAATTCAAGTCACAATTCCTGTCTCTAATCACGTAATCCGCAGCGCCCGCTCCCTCTGGACAGAGGAGAAACAAAAAATAATCACGAGTCCACTCAGTTACCTTCACCAACTCAACAGTCCCCAACCTCTTCTCCACCTAACCTGACACCACATATGGATCCATTCTCTCTACAAATCTCACTCCCACTGGGCCAGAATCATCCTTATCATCCTTGGAACAAGGCCCGAACTCGGAGTTCCTCACAGCAGGTAATTCATCCTCACTCTCACCAGGTTCTATCTCTGAGCTACTGGAGGATGTATCCCTCTTTATAGACTAGACGATAACCTCTCTCACCACACTGCTTCCCTCTACACTCAGCTCCTTCTCAGCGGTCATCACTGCACCTGCCACCACACTTAATTAGTGTCTGAGAGGAAATAGAGCTGAATATGTTGCTAAAAGTCACGCCAGGGTAAGCCTACACGAAACACAGCCATTATTTTAAGTGTTTCTAAAATGAATAAAAAGGAAAAATTATTGGAACCATTTCCCTGTTTGACCGCTAGGTCTTATGACACAATTTTTGCAAAAATAATAATAATAAAAAAATAAAAAACTGTATTCAGACTTTACTCAGTACTTTGTTGAAGCTCCTTTGGCAGTGATTACAGCCTCAAGTCTTCTTGGGTATGACGCTACAAGCTTGGCATACCTGTATTTGGGGAGTTTCTCTGCAGATCCTCTCAAGCTTGTCAGGTAAGATGGGTAGTGTCGCCGCACAGCTATTTTCAGTTCTCTCTGTACTTTGCTCCGTTCATCTTTCCCCAAATCCTGACTAGTCTTCCAGTCCCTGCCACTGAAAAATATCCCCACAGCATGATGCTGCCACCACCATGCTTCGCCGTTGGGATGGTGCCAGGATTCCTCCAGACGTGACGCTTGGCATTCAGGCCAAAGAGTTCAATTTTGGTTTCATCAGACCAGATAATCTTGTTTCTCATGGTCAGAGAGTCCTTTAGGTGTCTTTTGGCAAACTCCCAGTGGGCCTTTTCATGAGGAGTGGCTTCCGTCTAGCCACTCTACCATAAAGGCCTGATCACAAATACTACGGGATATTTCACATATCATCTTGCTAGAGAGGCCTTTTGTTGTGATATTTAGGCTACTATATAGGCTACTAGCAAAATACCCTGTGTTGTTAGGATAGATTTATGTTTGTTTCTTCCAACAGATCTTTACATATTTTCCTCACTACAAAATATTCCTGCGGTCCTTGTGGTTACTAAACATATTTTAGATATGCCTTTATGCTATAGCTTATTCCATGTTCACATCTTTGGTTAAATGACTTCAAATGCAAAACTTAAATGTACTTTGTGGAATGTCTGTGGAGTTTGTAAACTATCCAAGCTTAAAACAGGTTATTACTAGGCTTAAACAACTTCATTCATCTATTGTGTTCCTACAAGAAACTCACTTGTTGAAGGATGAGCTACTTAAAGTATGCAGGAGATGGCAAGGGCAAGTAGTAGCATCCTGTTTCTCCTCTCATTCTCATGGTATTATGGTTTTAATTCACTAATCTGTTCCGTTTCAAGTGGATACTATTATAACTGATACAGCTGGTAGATACATTTAGATACAGGGAACTCTTTTGAATGAGCATATTAATCTGGATAATGTTTATGGTCCTAATGATGATAATCCCAAATTCTTTGAGAATGTATTTCTATTGATAGCCTCCATTCCTGGTAAGGTCCTAATGGCAGGGGACTTTAATTGCACTCTTGATCTTCATCTAGATCGCTCCTCTGGTTTAGACACTTCCCACTCGCAGAGTAGAAAGAAATTACAGCATTTCATTAAGGACTTAAATCTATGTGAACCTTGGAGGACTCAGAAACCGAGTAAAAGGGAGTATTCATGTCCACATTTAAATCATATTCTCATGTAGACTACTTTTTAGTTTCTTGCTTATTGCTTCCCAATGTAGCAGGAAATGGATATGATACTATTGTTTTGCTCTAGTGGTGCGGGGGCTGTGCTTTGGCGGAGTGGGTGGGGTTTATCCTTCCTGTTTGGCCCTGTCCGGGGGTTTCTTCGGATGGGGCCACAGTGTCTCCGGACCGCTCCTGTCTCAGCCTCCAGTATTTATGCTGCAGTAGTTTATGTGTCGGGGGGCTGGGGTTAGTTGGTTATACCTGGAGTACTTCTCCTGTCTTATCCAGTGTCCTGTGTGAATTTAAGTATGCTCTCTCTAATTCTCTCGTTCTCTCTTTCTCTCTGAGAACCTGAGCCCTAGGACCATACGTCAGGACTACCGGGCATGATGACACCTTGCTGTCCCCAGTCCGCCTGGCCTTGCTGCTATTCCAGTTTCAACTGTTCTGCCTGCGGCTACGAAACCCCTACCTGTCCCAGACCTGCTGTTTTCAACTCTTAATGATCGGCTATGAAAAGCCAACTGAGAGACCTGAGCCCTAGGACCATACGTCGGGACTACCGGCCGTGGTGACTCCTTGCTGTCCCCAGTCCGCCTGGCCTTGTTGCTATTCCAGTTTCAACTGTTCTGCCTGCGGTTATGGAACCCCTACCTGTCCCAGACCTGCTGTTTTCAACTCTTAATGATCGGCTATGAAAAGCCAACTGAGATTTATTCCTGATTATTATTTGACCATGCTTGTCACTTATGAACATTTTTGAACATCTTGGCATGGTTCTGTTATAATCTCCACCCGGCACAGCCAGAAGAGGACTGGCCACCCCTCATAGCCTGGTTCCTCTCTAGGTTTCTTCCTAGGTTTTCGCCTTTCTAGGGAGTTTTTCCTAGCCACCGTGCTTCTACACCTGCATTACTAGCTGTTTGGGGTTTTAGGCTGGGTTTCTGTACAGCACTTCGAGATATTAGCTGATGTAAGAAGGGCTATATAAAATAAAATTGATTGATTGATTGATATGATACTATTGTTTTGAATGACCATTCCCTTGTGTGATTATTCTATAGGGATACAAAACTAGTAAAAAGGATCCTCTTGATGGTGTTTGCATCCCAGATGGTTACAGGACACAGACTTCTTACATTACGTTGGAGTACCTATAGATATTTATTTGACATTGAACACTCACCAAACGTCATTGAGAACCAGATGGGAGGCTTTCAAAGCACATATTTGGGGGCAAAGTATACGTTTTACCAGTTTAAAATCAAATACAAATCAGAAAATGAGAGCGATGGACAGCTAAATCAGAGAATTGGAGAGGGAAGCTTTTTTGGATAACTCAGTAGAAGTAAACAAGGAATGATTTGGTCTTTAAAGCTCAGTATGAAGAACTTCCCACCTCAAAGGCTGCAAACAGCTTAACTAGGCTGAAACAGTCCTATGATCAAGGTGAAAAACCTGGTAAATTGCTGGCCTGGCACAGTAAGAAGTAAAATTCAGCCTTTAATGCAATTCATAATTTACAAGGACAATTATCAATGGATCCTGTAGAAATAAACCAAACATTTGCTTCCTACTACAACACACTTTACAACTCTGAATCTCCTGAGAACTGAACTAGTCGGGTCTTGATTTTCCCTCTACTTCAGAAGACACTAAATTGGATCTGGAAAAGGAATTGGATGGTTTTGAAATATCTGATGCTATTTTCGATATGAAGGGAGGTTAAGCGGAAGGTCCAGATGGGCTCCCAATAGATATTTAAGGACAAACTTCTAGGTCCACTTTTGGATATGTACAGTGCATTAGGAAAGTATTCAGACCCCTTGACATTTTCCACAATTTGTTACGTTACAGCCTTCTTCTGAAATGAATTAAATAAAACAATTCCTCATCAATCTACACACAATACCCCATAATGAAAAGGTGAAAAGAAGTTTAGACATTTTTGCAAATGTATTAAAAACTACAAAAATATATTGTTTACATAAGTATTATAATAAACACCCTTTGCAATGAGACTGAGATGAATGAGATCAAGGTGATCATGGTTTAGACCAGGGTTCTTCAATTCCGGTCCTGGAGGGTCGAAACACTTCTGTTTTTTATTTCTACTTGGTAGTTAATTGGACTCACCTGGTGTCCAAGGTCTGAATTAGCCCCTGATTAGAAGGTGAGGATGAAAAACAGAGGTGTTTCGGCCCTCCAGGACCGGAATTGAAGAGCCCTGGTTTAGACACTCGCAGAGTAGAAAGACATTTTGTAAATGTGATCGTTCAGATGTTGTTTTTGCAACAATTGAACAAAAACCAGTTTTGGCTTTATCATTATGGGGAATTGTGAGTAGATTGATGAGGGAAAAAAACAATTTAATCTATTTTACAATAAGGCTGTAACGTAACAAAATCTCAAAAAAGTCAAGGGGTCTGAATACTTTCCGAATGCACTGTAAATAGACAGGTGTGTGCCTTTCCAAATCATGTCCAACAAACTTAATTGGATAGAATCTGCTCTTACCCTGAGAAACAGATTTCCCAATCTTCTCCTCCTCTTCTTCATCTTTAATGTTGACATTCAGCTCCAGTGTTTGACTGCAATCTTCCAGCTTCACTGATGCCATCTCTGGATATTGCGATGCAAACTGGGCTCCACTGTCACAATCAGGACCCAGTGACTGTATGTTTGGAGTGTAGGTGTGGAAGGAGAGAGGCAGGCTGGGTTTGTCCTCACTGTTGATGTTACCGGCCTCAGACTTATGAATCTGCTAGTAGTAATATAGAGAGCACAGACACAAAAGTTAGTGTTGACAGTTCTGGCAATATCTTTATTCTCTAAAAATATTTTTTTTCTTGTTCAATTATCTAATTCAGTGCTGTACTTGGACTGAAATAGGTGCCAATTCTCATTTTGGGTGTCGGTACCGTTTATATTAAGGAGCAGGAGCTCCACAAAATGTTTGAGCTAATACCTAACCTATAGTAGATAAATGCATACATGACTCAAAATCCATTTAGTACAAGGTTACAGTTTGTTTTAGACAGCACTGTGTGCTAATTTCCTGAATAACCTTGTCTTCACTGTATTACTTCAATCAAAAAACAATTGTATTTCCTGTTCACACCATAGCAACATTTATTGATAAAGACAGAAACTAGTGAATGTGTCTGAATATTAGTACACATGTAGAAAACTGATAATCATTACATTCAGCTTCAAAACAGTAGTGCGACCGTGAAATTGTCTCTATCTGATGCACCAGCACTGTCCTCACTTAAGTCCGTCGACGCTGACCGAGAGTAGCCGCCATTTTACCAGCATGGGAATTTTACACAAAAGTAATAATTTGCTCAGTAATCTCAAATAAATAAACGAACTCAGTAATCTCAAATAAATTGATTATTTATTAAACTAAAATTAGAAAATTATGTACATTCACTCAGACAAACCCAAAATCTCTAGCTATGTGACTTGTAAAATACTTTTTATCACGTTCTTTCACTTACTCGGTTTGACACAAAAATAACACATCAAACGTGATAATACCTTAACGGATGTGTTACCGAACATGGTATGACATGTTCTTTCGACATTAGAAAGTTTAAACGTGCTATGACATACCTCTAGTAATAAATAGAAACGGACACAAAGGTTATCTTCTTGACCGCACAGTTCTGGCGCTTTCTTTATTGTGAAGAACGTGGGATGGACGCGCCTGCCGGAACTTCCTGTTTCCCCACTACAACGGTGCAACGGTCCGTGCATTTCGGGATCCTTGGGACGGCCCTACCAGTGTTGCCAACTCATTTTCAGCGGAAGTTGCTAGAGGCAGGTCGATTTGTTGCTAAAAGTTGCTCAAAACGTTGTGATGTCTTTGCGTGATGAAGTCATTACATAATAACGTAAAACTGCATAATTACATAGAATACACAATAACGTTAATCAAATTGACTGGCCATCTCGGCGACAAATATGATTTGACATTTGTTAGTTTAGATTTGTTTGTTTATTATCACATATTTGTATTTGTAAAAGTAATATAAACACATAACATTAATATGATCAGATATTTTTATTTACAAACACAACACATTGAATTATTGAACAATTACACATTACACATTATTGAACAATTACATTTGATTTATTTTCTTATTAACTAGTAGTGTATTGGTAGTTAGTAAACATGCTACCGAACTGATCAACAATTATAGGTACAAGCTAATAACAAGGTATATATGCTATCTTATTGAACAAGCAATTTAACTCAAATAATGATGTGTGCGCTAGGCATCTCTCTTCAGCTCTCTCCAGGTTGTTGTGCTACTTGGCTGGCCTGCTGCTGCCTGTGCACGAGCTGAGCGCCTGCTGCTGACGTCACTCACAATGCACTTTTGCAGCCAGCCATGTGTGTTGTGACTGAGTGTGTGACAGATAAAATAGTTTTAGTGTCATTTAGAGGTAAAATGTGTGCATTTTAGTGTTTGAGTCACTTTTCAAATGTTGCTAAAAGTTCCAAATAAGTTTTTTAAAGTAGCTACATTTGTTGCTAGGTGCTGTTTGAAAAAAAAGTTGCCAGGGTAGTCTGAAAAGTTGCTAAATCTGGCAACAAAATTGATAAGTTGGCATCACTCGGCCCTACCCCATTACATGAGAACGGGGTATCTGCCACTGCCTCCTTCTCCTCCGGGACACTTCTACTTTGCATAGAGTTGATCAATCTGTTGATTGTGGCCTGTGGAATGTTGTCCCATTCCTCTTCAGTAGTTGTGCGAAGTTGCTGTATATTGGTGGGAACTGGAACAAGCTGTGGTACACGTCGATCCAGCCCTCCCAAACATGCTCAATGGTTGACATGTCTTGTGAGTATGCAGGACATGGAAGAACTGGGACATTTTCAGCTTCCTGGAATTGTGTACAGATCCTTGCGACATTGGGCCCTGCATTATCATGCTGAAACATGACGTGATGTCGGCAGGACAATGGGCCTCAGGATCTTGTCATGGTATCTCTGTGCATTACATTTGCCATTAAGAAAATGCAATTTTGTTCCTTCTCTGTAGCTTATGCCTGCCCATGCCATAACCCGGACATGAACACGGGGTACTCTGTTCATGACATTGACATTAGCAAACCGCTCGCCCACACACCACCATACACTTGGTCTGCAGTTGTGAGGGTGGTTGGGCATACTGCCAAATTCTCTAAAACAAAGTTGGAGGCGGCTTATGGTAGAGAAATTACCATTACATTATCTGGCAACAGCTCTGGTGGACATTCCTGCAGTCATCATGCCAGAAAATGACTCAAGTAAAAGTGAAAGTCACCCAGTAAAATACTACTTGAGTAAAAGTCTAAAAGTATTTGGTTTTAAATATACTTAAGTATCAAAAGTAAATGTAATTGCTCAAATATACTTCACTATCAAAAGTAAAAGTAAATGCAGAAATCGTTTCAAATTCCTTATATTATGTAAACCAGATGACACCATTTTATTTTTGAAATTGTATTTATGGATAGCCAGGGGCACACTCCAACACTCAGACATCATTTACAAACTAAATGTGTGTGTCTAAAGGAAAGTAGTGGGCGTGTGGAAAGGAGTGGGTGTGTCTAAAGGAAAGTAGTGGGCGTGTGGAAAGGAGTGGGTGTGTGTAAAGGAAAGTAGTGGGCGTCTGGAAAGGAGTGGGTGTGTCTAAAGGAAAGTAGTGGGCGTGTGGAAAGGAGTGGGTGTGTGTAAAGGAAAGTAGTGGGCGTCTGGAAAGGAGTGGGTGTGTCTAAAGGAAAGTAGTGGGCGTGTGGAAAGGAGTGGGTGTGTCTAAAGGAAAGTAGTGGGCGTGTGGAAAGGAGTGGGTGTGTCTAAAGGAAAGTAGTGGGCGTGTGGAAAGGAGTGGGTGTGTCTAAAGGAAAGTAGTGGGGCGTCTGGAAAGGAGTGGGTGTGTCTAAAGGAAAGTAGTGGGCGTGTGGAAAGGAGTGGGTGTGTCTAAAGGAAAGTAGTGGGCGTGTGGAAAGGAGTGGGTGTGTCTAAAGGAAAGTAGTGGGCGTGTGGAAAGGAGTGGGTGTGTCTAAAGGAAAGTAGTGGGCGTGTGGAAAGGAGTGGGTGTGTCTAAAGGAAAGTAGTGGGCGTCTGGAAAGGAGTGGGTGTGTCTAAAGGAAAGTAGTGGGCGTGTGGAAAGGAGTGGGTGTGTCTAAAGGAAAGTAGTGGGCGTGTGGAAAGGAGTGGGTGTGTCTAAAGGAAAGTATTAGGCGTGTGGAAAGGAGTGGGTGTGTCTAAAGGAAAGTAGTGGGCGTGTGGAAAGGAGTGGGTGTGTCTAAAGCGCTATAGGTTAGATGGTTTTGATTGAGCTGTGTTTTTTCTCGTCCATTTCTTACCATGCAACTACTGTATTTTTTCTTATAATGTCATTGATTGGCTAAATGGAAGGCAGTACCCATACAACATGATGATTACATCACCAGTTAGGTACCTAGCCAGTAGCCACATTGCAACATGGTGGACTCCCAGCAAGGGACTAGCTAGCTAGCTAGATAATTCAGCCTAAAGCTATTTCAACATGTTTTTGATGACATCATTTATGTAAAGATTTGCCAGTGGATATCTGTATTGGTAGACTCATTAATTCCTGTTAAGCTATAAACCTTTTTCTGAAGTGATGTCATTCTTCAGATTTCATCACTCAATTATCTAAGGTTAGCTAATGTCACCCATATAGCTACTAATGTCACACATTGCATTCATCCTAGCTACTGTACTATCAACTGGCTTGCTATATTAGGTAGCTCTAGATGCGAGGGGAAACTTCATATATTTGTATTATCTATAAAGATGATAAAAAGGCCATTAGGTAGCTAGCTAGGTTGAAACTGCTGGGGAATAGCTATCTAGATAGCTAACTCCCACTATCAACTGAGTTCATCAATGTATCTAAGGATATATTTCTAGAAATAAACAATATATGTTCTAGTCATATTTTAAAGACGTAAGCACATAACACCCAGACAGATGTAGAACTTCAGTGACCCGAGCATCAGAAAAATCTCCCTGTTCTTCAGGTTTATTCTGGAGTTTATTTAGGAAGGCCCACATGTTAGATAAAAATACAGGTAACTAGGGTCTCCTGAGTGGCGCAGCGGTCTAATCACTGCATCGCAGTGCTTGAGGCGTAACTACAGACGCGGGTTCGATCCCAGGCTGTGTCACAACCAGCCGTGACCAGGAGTCCCATAGGGCGGCGCACAATTGGCCCAGCGACATCCGGGTTAGGTTTGTCCCAGGGGAGCGTTACTTGGCTCATCACGCTCTTGCAACTCCTTGTGGCGGGCTGGGCGCCTGCAGGCTGACTTCAGTTGTCAGTTGAACAGTGTTTCTTCCGACACATTGGTATGGCTGGCTTCCGGGTTATGGGCGTTATGAAGCGCTGTTTGGCAGGTCATGTTTTGTAGGACGAATGACTCGACCTTCGCCTCTCCCGAGCCCATTGGGGAGGTGCAGCGATGAGAAAAGATCGTAATTGGACATCAAGAAATTGGGGAGAAAAAGGGGCAAAACAATTTAAACACTTGAGTAAATGAGGGATACAAAGTATATTGAAAGCAGGTGCTTCTACACAGGTGTGGATCCTGAGTTAATTCAGCAATTAACATCACATCATGCTTAGGGTCATGCATACAAAATGCTGGGCAGGCCATTTTTTTGGCCCCCATATGATGACAATGCCCCTTCCACAGGGCATGAGTGCCTGAATCGTTTGATGAAAACTATACAAACCATATGCCATGGCCGTCACAGTCACCAGATCTCAACCAAATTGAACACTTATGGGAGATTCTGGAGCGGCTCCTGACACAGCATTTTCCACCACCATCAACAAAACACCAAAGGATGGAATTTCTTGAGGAAGAGTGGTGTCGCTTCCCTCCAATAGAGTTCAGACACTTGTAGAATCTATGCCAAGGTGCATTGAAACTATTCTGCCTCATGGTGGCTCAACGCCCTATTAAAAGACACTATGTTGGTGTTTCCTTTATTTTGGCAATTACATGTAGATCCACACATGTTATTGTCTATATCATGCAGAATTGTCATCTCATTGTTCCTTAGGAAGCTCGTTCTATAATACAGACGTTGGTGATTTCTGTCAGGTAGTTGCAAAAATCTGGTAACTTTCCCCAAATTCCCTTGTTTTCCGGAAAACCCGGTTGGAAGGTTTCCTGAATCAGGAGGGAATAAACAGTAAATCTGGAATCTTCAAACAGGATTTCTGGAAAACCTGGGGATTATGGGAAAGTTGGTGGATTTTTGCAACTCTAGTCCCAGGAGACTGAACTGTGGGCACGTTTTTATTCCTGCCTAGCACAAACATCTCATTCAACTAATCATGGTCTTCCATTTAGACCACAATTAGTTGAGTGAAGTGTTAGTAGAGTGCTGGAACCTGGACACTCCTGTGTAAACTGTGGCTGTCTGACTACAATTGTCTAAATACAGGTGGCATGTTTTCTTTTGCTAATCCATGCAGGTTTGTCATCTCATAAGGAGTGGAGAAGCCCTATGCACCATAAACCTTAATACTGGAGTAACTTCCTGTCAGAGAAACTGTGATTAGAGGGTTAGACAGGAGGCCCTGGGCCAATGGGAGGTCACGGGTGAGGGCTTGGGGGTCAGAGAGAGTGGGCGAGTTTGTTTAACATGGTCCAGTGCCCCGGCTGGGTGGAGTTTGCACATTTTAGACCATTCCATTGGTCCTTATGTGAAATCTCCACCAATCTGGGGCACCGAGCCATGCAAAACGAACTGACCCAGTAAGAGGGGACATTACAGACATGAAGATAGAACTCCCCCAACACTCCTCACATTGAGTTGCTGCATCTGATTTAAAGGCCCCCCTTATAGTCCTCAATAATCAACAATGTAATACTTATTACAGGTTAACTCTCTTGCTTTCTTTCAAGCACACTCAGTACTTCTATCCATCCCTCTCCAGGTGCCAGAGGCAGAACATTCCAAGGACCTCCAGAGCCTTCTGACCAATTACCTGCCATCTCTCCAGAGCACAGAGAAGTAGGCTCCATTTGTAATAGTATACTGATGCAACTTCACTAGTGCTGTCTGTGTGATACAGCAGATAATCAAGGTCTTCACTAGTGCTGTCTGTGTAATATAGCAGATAATCAAGGTCTTCACTAGTGCTGTCTGTGTAATATAGCAGATAATTCAGGGTCCCTGGTTGGGTTTACTGTACTTCAGAACTCGTGCTCTCTCCCTCTAAAAGTCTCTCAGACTTGAATAAAAATGTGTTCTTCCCCCTGTCCCCAAGTGTGTCTGCTTGGCCATGGAACTCCAGAGCAGCACATCAAAAAACATGCCACCCTGATGCCAGCAGGCCGTTCCCTGAGGAAGGATGCAACGGTCAAGGCTTTCAATGGTCACATTTGGGGGATGACTAAATGAAAAATAACTTTTTCATAGCATGTTGGTCTTCACATTTTTACTATGGTAACTTAAACAACATGCAGACTTTATCAACCAAGACAACACTTAGAGCTTATAATTCAAAAGTTCAGAAATCAAGTCTCATGTCCAGGGTGAATAACACTTTTATTCATGTATATCAGACATGACATGCGTCAACTAAAAAAATACACTGAATGTACAAAACATTAGGAACACCTGCTCTTTCCATGACAGACTGACCAGGTGAATGCTATGATGTCTTATTGATGTCACCTGTTGAATCCACTTTAAATCAGTGTAGATGAAGGGGAAGAGACAGGTTAAATAAGGATTTTTAAGCCTTGAGACAATTGAGACATGGGTTGTGTATGTGTGCCATTCAGAGGGTGAACGGGCAAGAAAATATTGAAGTGCCTTTGAACGTGGTATGGCCTTTAATGTAAAACAGTGTGTTTTAGTAAATTATTCTGTGACATATTCATATAAATATAGTTTTATCTAAAAATCATACTTTTAAAATGTTACACTATTTTTATTTTTGTATGAAATTCACTGAGGGGGATGGTCCTCCCCTTCCTCCTCTAAGGAGTTTCCACTGATTGCAGGGAATACTGACTGGAGATGTTCCGCCCTCCAAGGCCCCTGAGCCTGTGTAGGGATGTGATCTGGATTGGACTGTGACTTTTTATGTATTTTTATTTTGTGTAATGTGGGTTTTCCCCCTTTTCCGCAATGGACATTTATTTTTTATCCAGTTTACTAACCGAACAGTAGAGGTAGTTAGTCCATCAGTCCAATAGATGTCGTTGTTGCACTGTGGTAGTGGGGGAACAGGAAGTTCCGGTTTGGCGCGACCCATTGTTCAGAATAAAGAATGCGTCAGACCTGTGTTGTCAAGACGACAACTGTGTGTCCGTTTCTATTTATTACTACAGGTATGTAATAGCACGTTTAAACTTTCTAATGTCGAAAGAACATGTCATAACATACTAGTTAACAAATACGTCAAGGTATTCTCCCATTTGGTAAAGTTATTATGTGTTCTTTTTGTGTCAAAACGAGTGAGTGAAAGAACGTGATAAAAACTATTTTACAAGTCACATAGCTAGAGATTTGCGATTGGTCTGAGTGAATGTACATAATTTCGTCAATGTAACTTAATAAAGGATCAATTTGAGATTTCTTTGTTCGTTTTACATGTTATTGGTTTTGTGTAAAAATTTATAATCTTACGAGCTGTTAAAATGGCGTCGTCCATTCTGATGTTCGTTTAATGTCCACGTAGAAGATAATGCCCCCTATCAGATATTTATGTAGTTGGTGCAGTATATTATTTTACTGTAGTAAATATACATTGGGTGGTCGGGGTTGTCCGAGCCCTGAATGCCGATTGGCTGAAAGCAGTGGTATATCAGACGTGCACCACAGGAATGAGAAAAACAATATTTGTACTGTTCTACATATGTTGATAACCAGTTTATAATAGCAATAAGGCGACTCAGGCAGTGCATCGTGCCTAACAGCCCTTAGCCGTGGTATATTGGCCATATAACACACCTCCTTGGGCCTTATCACATGAATATTCATGAGTTCTAACTTGGAAAAGCATTTATTAGCTTACAATTGTACAATTTATGCTCCCCTCATATAACCACGAAAACGGCCGGAAAGGAAGTTGTACTATACGTTTTATTTGATTTGGAAAACCTCAAACCCAACTTTTAGAACAATATTAGAGTATTATAGAAATGTATGAGTTTGTAATTTGTGAATGTTTTCTGGGGATGCTCTAAGTTACTATTATATGTGTTTCAAGCATTGAGAAATAGCTGCTATATGCCCTTTAACAGACTTCAGTGCAGTAGCTCTCTAAATACCTTCTCCGTATGTAGAGTTTTCAGACATTACATTTGCCCACATTTGGCTATGTGTAAATTACAATTCCGATGCTGTCTTTTAACATTGAGAAATGTCAATAATCATCGCTTTCACAAACGTATGCTAATATGCCCCTTATCTTTCATGTCAGCCAGAACTAATCTTTAAAATAAAGATACACTTACTGTAGCAGTTTTACACAGATCCATACACTGTGTGTGCCTCCAGTTGACAAACTACACTTCCTCCCCAGTTAGCTGACACACAGGTGTTGGGAGCACGCTAGATAGCTAATTAGCACAGGGCCTATGGCTTCCGTCTGTCTCCTGTGAACAAGTGCTGTAACATGGAGATAGGACCATGTGGGAACACTAACCCTAGGAAGGTGTGTAGTAATTTAACCTTTTTGTTTTTTGAAAATTATATTTAGCTGATATGAAAGATATGTTCCTTATGTTTCCAAAAACGTACCGCAAGCGATGCGTGTTAATGTTGAGGCTCTTAACAAAACTCCCCCAGTCAGAAGATACTATCGTCAAGAGGCACTAAAGCAGTTAGCGTCTATGAATGGGGTAGCAGTGCAGGTGCATTAGAGAGAGACAATTTCACGGTTGCACTACTGTTTTGAAGTTGAATGTAATGTTTATCAGTTTTCTACATGTGTACTAATATTCAGACACATTCAGTTGTTTCTATCTTTATCTATAATTGTTACTATGGTGTGAACGGGAAATACAGTTTTTACTCCACTACATTCCTAAAGAAAAGTTGTACTTTTTACTCCCATACATTTTCCCTGACACCCAAAAGTACTCGTTACATTTCGAATGCTCAGGCAGGACAGCAATATGGTCCAATTCACTCACCTATCAATATCACGCATTGTCACCCCTACTGCCCCTGATCTGGCGGACTCACTAAACACAAATACTGCGTTTGTAAATGATGTCTGAGTGTTGGAGTGTGGCCCTGGCCGTCCGTGAATATTTTTTTTTGAGTGAAAAATTACAGTGAAGATAAGGTTATTAAGGAAAATAGCTCATAGTGCTGCCTAAAACAAAACTGAAACATTGTACTAAAGGGTTTTTGAGTCATTTATTAATTTCTGTGAATTTAGGAAATCTACTATAGGTTAAGTGTACTTGCGTTGTGTAATTTGTGTGCACTTGTCTAATATGAATGAATGTTTTGTTGTCAATGTTTAGCTACCTGATCTGTTGAAATTAGGTAATTGAACAAGAAGAAATATAATATATTTTTTGAGGATAAAGAAAGTTCCAGAAATGTCAAGACTGTTGTCTGTTTCTCTTTATTACTACAGGCCGACTAGGATTAAGTCTGAGGCCTGTAACATCAACAGTGAGGACAAACCCAGCCTGCCTCTCTCCTTCCACACTGAGTCCAAACCTACAGTCACTGGGTCCTGATTGACAGTCGAGTCCAGTTTGCACTGCAGGATCCAGAGATGGCATCAGTGAAGCTGGAAGACTGCAGTCAAACACTGGAGCTGAATGTCAACATTAAAGATGAAGAAGAGGAGGAGAAGATTGGGAAATCTGTTTCTCAGGGTAAGAGCAGGTTCATTCCAACTTCCCACTGTGCATGAAAAGTTGCAGTAGAACTGTTTCATCATGAACTGTTTCAATGAGAAGGTAGATGTTATTTCATGCTACTGAGACTTGCATGGATGACACCAGTATAGTCTGTTTTGGAATGGGTGGCCAGTAATAAACTGGCCCTGAACATCTAAAACTAAGAGCACTGTATTTGGTACAAATAATTTCCTAAGTTCTAGACCTCAGCTGAATCTGGTAATGAATGGTGTGGTTGTTGAAAAAGTTGAGGAGACTAAATTACTTGGCATTACCTTAGATTGTAAACTGTCATGGTCAAAACATATAGATTCAATGGTTATATAGATGGGAAGAGGTCTGTCCGTAATAGATGCTCTGCTTTTTTGACACCACACTCCAAAAAGCAAGTTCTGCAGGCTCTAGATTAGTCTTATCTTGATTATTGTCCAGTTGTGTGGTAGAGTGCTATAAGGAAATACCTAGTTAAGTATATAGGTTAAAAGGTTAAGAACTTTTGTGAAAGAGCACAGTTTGAAAGATATGGCATACAGAAGCAAACCGGATGGACATCATGAAAATGATCGGAGAGGTTGAGGAGTAAAAACAAACAAAATAGAACTATTGTAAAATTGACTGTGTCCATAAAATGTATGTATAAGCTGGAATTAGAGGCCTAAGCGTTGTTGTTCACTAGTTTACTCCAATTAGGGGAGGGGTGGTGGGGTTGGAAAGTAATAAAGGACATTTAATTTTTTTAAAGGATATGTGTATATATATATATATACAGTGGGGAGAACAAGTATTTGATACACTGCCGATTTTGCAGGTTTTCCTACTTACAAAGCATGTAGAGGTCTGTAATTTTTATCATAGGTACACTTCAACTGTGAGAGACGGAATCTAAAACAAAAATCCAGAAAATCACATTTTATGATTTTTAAGTAATTCATTTGCATTTTATTGCATGACATGAGTATTTGATCACCTACCAACCAGTAAGAATTCTGGCTCTCACAGACCTGTTCGTTTTTCTTTAAGAAGCCCTCCTGTTCTCCACTCATTACCTGTATTAACTGCACCTGTTTGAACTCGTTACCTGTATAAAAGACACCTGTCCACACACTCAATCAAACAGACTCCAACCTCTCCACAATGGCCAAGACCAGAGAGCTGTGTAAGGACATCAGGGATAAAATTGTAGACCTTTTTGGTCTAAAATCCACTCGCCATGTTTGGAGGAAGAAGAAGGATGAGTACAACCCCAAGAACACCATCCTAACCGTGAAGCATGGAGGTGGAAACATCATACTTTGGGGATGCTTTTCTGCAAAGGGGACAGGACGACTGTACCCTATTGAGGGGAGGATGGATGGGGCCATGTATCGCGAGATCTTGGCCAACAACCTCCTTCCCTCAGTAAGACCATTGAAGATGGGACGTGGCTGGGTCTTCCAGCATGACAACGACCCGAAACACACAGCCAGGGCAACTAAGGAGTGGCTCCGTAAGAAGCATCTCAAGGTCCTGGAGTGGCCTAGCCAGTCTCCAGACCTGAACCCAATAGAAAATCTTTGGAGGGAGCTGAAAGTCCGTATTGCCCAGCGACAGCCCCGAAACCTGAAGGTTCTGGAGATGGTCTGTATGGAGGAGTGGGCCAAAATCCCTGCTGCAGTGTGTGCAAACCTGGTCAAGACCTACAGGAAACGTATGATCTCTGTAATTGCAAACAAAGGTTTCTGTACCAAATATTAAGTTATGCTTTTCTGATGTATCAAATACTTATGTCATGCAATAAAATGCTAATTAATTACTTAAAAATCATACAATGTGATTTTCTGGATTGTTGTTTTAGATTCCGTCTCTCACAGTTGAAGTGTACATATGATAAAAATTACAGACCTCTGAATGCTTTGTAAGTAGGAAAACCTGCAAAATCGGCAGTGTATCAAATACTTGTTCTCCCCATTGTATATACAGTTCATTGGGAAATTATTCAGACCCCTTGACTTTTTCCACATTTAGGTATGTTACAGCCTTATTCTAAAATAGATTAAGTTGTTTGTTTCCCACATTAATCTACACACAATACCCCATAATGACAAAGCAAAAACGTGTTTTTATCAATTGTTGCTAACATTTTTTAACCAAATATAATACAAAAATACGGAAATATCACATTTACATAAGTATTCAGACCCTTTACTCAGTACTTTGTTTAAGCACCTTTGGCAGCGATTACAGCCTCGAGTCTTATTTGGTATGATGCTACAAGCTTGGCACACCTGTATTTGGAGAGTTTCTCCCATTCTTCTCTGCAGATCCTCTCAATCTCTGTCAGATTGGATGGAGAGCGTCGCTGCACATCTATTTTCTGGTCTCTCCGGAGATGTTAGATCGGGTTGAAGTCCGGGCTCTGGCTGGGTCACTCAAGGACGTTCAGAGACTTGTCCCAAAGCCACTCCTGCGTTGTCTTGGCTGTGTGCTTAGGGTAGTTGTCCTGTTGGAAGGTGAACCTTCGCCCCAGTCTGAGGTCCTGAGCATTCTGGAGCAGGTTTCATCAAGGATCTCTCTGTACTTTGCTCCGTTCATCTTTCCCTCGATCTTGACTAGTGTCCTAGTCCCTGCCGCTGAAAAACATCCCCACAGCATGATGCTGACACCACCACGCTTCACCGTAGGGATGGTGCCAGGTTTCCTCCAGATGTGATGCTTGGGATTCAGGCCAAAGAGTTCAATATTGGTTTCATCAGACCAGAGAATCTTCCTTCTCATGGTCTGAGAGTCTTGAGGTGCCTTTTGGCAAACTCCAAGTGGGCTGTCATGTGCCCTTTACTATTCCAAGATGGCGTAGCAGTGCGGTCGCGTTCTTTGTTGTGTGTCTATGTAAATAGCCTGTTTTTTGTATTTTTTGTATTTTTCGTACATATTTTCCTATCACACTTTTCATCCTTCTACAACATATACTTTCCTGCAACCCGCCTCACTCAATGTGGAACGGATTCTATTATTGACTTACCTTTATCTGGAATCTCCAGTTGAAACTAGCTAGCCAGCTAACTAGCTACTTGCTATTAGCCATCGTTAGCGGTTTTCACCCATAACATCGGATTCTACTTCCGGAATAACTGATTCACTGGACATTAACACCGGATCGCAACTAGCTAGCCGCAACTGATTGGATGTTGCTGTTTGGCTGATCACCACTGCCCCAGAAGCAAGCACCAGTTAGCCGTGAGCTAGCCTCGAGCCAGGCCCATATCCCAGCTATCTACCTCTCTGTCTACCAGACGGGAGTAGCCAGCTAACTAGCTACTTGCTATTAGCCACCATCAGCGTTTTTTCACCATTGTCTGTGGCCTGCACTACCTACCAGCCAGCTCTAGCCTGGACTATTATCAGCCAGTCTGCACTGTCTGCACAGCGTGTTATCGACCCAGAACATTGTTTTTTCTGCCGGAATCACTGGACTTTTAACACCAGATCATCGCAGCTAGCTGCAACCAAATGGACGTTGTTGTGGGTAATCAGCCTTGAGCTAGCCTAAAGCCAGGCCCATCGCCCGGCTATCTACCTCTCTGTCAACCGGACGGGACCTCCTAGTGTTGACACAGAGCCCCGCCGATCCAACACGACTGGTCTGCCGACGAAATCGTCTGATGTGGTTACAGCAGGCTTCCCGTTACGACGTCGACCACGAAGACCCATCTGCTAGCCCTGGCCCGCTAGCACACGCTAGCCATGGCCTCTTGCTCGCCAGTGCTATAGCAGCCTCCGAACTACCTCCGAACTCTCCTATTGCTGTTCACCGGACCTTATGATAACTCAGCTATACAGCTGATGCCTGCTGGACTGTTCCTTTATACGGTACCGCATCCTGTTTATGTTTAGCCTCAGCCCAAACTTTGTCGCCATTACCAGCTGTTGCCTTAGCTCTCTCGAATAACACCTGTGATTGCTTTATGCCTCTCTCCCATGTCAATATGCTTTGCTTATTGCTGTTTCGGTTATTTCTTATTGTACTATTTCACTGTAGATCCCCCAGCCCAGTTCAACCTACCTTTAGATAGCTCCTTTGTCCCACCCCCCATACACGCGGAGACCGACTCAATCGGTGCCTCCAGTGATGCTATCTCTTTCATCGTTACCCAACGTTTAGATTTACCTCCACTGTACTCATATCCTTCCATATCCTTGTCTGTACATAATGCCCTGAATCTATTCTACAACGCACGGAAATCTGCCCCTTTTTTTCCTCTGTACTCAACGCACTAGAAGACCAGTACTTAAAGGCTTTAGCCGTATTCTTATTCTACTCCTCCTCTGTTCCTCTGGTGATGTAGAGGTTAACCCAGGCCCTGTAGCCCCCAGTATCACTCCTACTCCCCAGGCGTTATCATTTGTTGACTTCTGTAACCGTAAAAGCCTTGGCTTCTTGCACGTTAACATCCAAAGCCTCCTTCCTAAGTTTGAGTTATTCACTGCGTTAGCACACTCCGCCAACCCTGATGTTCTAGCAGTGTCTGAATCCTGGCTTAGGAAGGCCACCAGAAATGTCCATCTCCAACTACAACATTTTCCGTCTCGATAGAACTGCCAAAGGGGGTGGGGTTGCAATCTACTGTAGAGAGAGCCTGCAGAGCTCTATTGTACTATCCAGGTCTGTGCCCAAACAGTTTGAGCTTCTACTTCTAAAAATCAACCTTTCCAGAAATAAGTCTCCCACTGTTGCCGCTTGCTACAGACCCCCCTCAGCCCAGAGCTGTGCCCTGGACACCATATGTGAACTGATCGCCCCCCATCTATCCTCACAGTTCGTACTGCTTGGTGACCTAACTGGGATATGCTTAACACCCCGGCCAACCTACAATCTAAACTAGATGCCCTTAATCTCACACAAATTATCAACGAACCTACCAGGTACAACCCCAAATCTGTAAACATGGGCACCCTCATAGATATCATCCTGACAAATATACCCTCTAAATAGACCTCCGCTGTCTTCAACCAGAATCTCAGCGATTATTGCCTGCGTCCGTAATGGGTCCGCGGTCAAACGACCACTCCTCATCACTGTCAAACGCTCCCTAAAACACTTCAGCGAGCAGGCCTTTCTAATTGACCTGGCCCGGGTATCCTGGATGGATATTGACCTCATTCCGTCAGTAGAGGATGCCTGGTTGTTCTTTAAAAGTGCTTTCCTCTCAATCTTAATTTTTTGAATGGGGCATGCTTATTTATCCTCAGACTTGACTGCCCTTGACTAGCACAAAAACATCCTGTGGCGTGCTGCATTAGCATCGAACAGCCCCCGCGATATGCAACTTTTTAGGGTAGTCAGGAACCAATATACACAATCAGTTAGGAAAGCAAAGGCTAGCTTTTTCAAACAGAAATGTCCATCCTGTAGCACTAACTCCAAAAAGTTTTGGGACACTGTAAAGTCCATGGAAAATAAGAGCATCTCCTCCCAACTGCCCACTGCACTGAGACTAGGAAACACTGTCACCACAGATAAATCTACAATAGTCGAGAATTTCAACAAGCATTTTGCTACGGCTGGCCATGCTTTCCATCTGGCTACCACTACCCCGGCCACCAACTCTGCACCCTCCGCTGCAACATGCCCCCCTTCACACAAATTCAGACAGCTGATGTTCTGAAAGAGCTGAAAAATCTGGACCCCTACAAATCAGCTGGGCTAGACAATCTGGACCCTTTCTAAAATTAGCCGCCAAAATTGTCACAACCCCTATTACTAGCCTGTTCAACCTCTCTTTCGTAACGTCTGAGATCCCCAGAGATTGGACAGCTGCCGCGGTCATCCCCCTCTTCAAAGGGGGTGACACTCTAGATCCAGACTGTTAGACCTATATTCATCCTGCCCTGCCTTTCAAAAGTATTTGAAAGCCAAGTTAACAAACAGATCACCGTCCATTTCGAATCCCACCGTACCTTCTCCGCTATGCAATCCGGTTTCCGAGCTGGTCATGGGTGCACATCAGCCACGCTCAAGATCCTAAACGATATTATAACCGCGATAGATAAGACAGTACTGCGCAGCCATCTTCATCAACCTGGCCAAGGCTTTCGACTCTGTCAACCACCGCATTCTTATTGGCAGACTAAATAGCCTTGGTTTCTCTAATGACTGCTTCGCCTGCTTCACCAACTACTTCTCAGATAGAGTTCAATGTGTCAAATCGGAGGGCCTGTTGTCTGGACCTCTGGCCGTCTCTATGGGGGTGTCACAGGGTTCAATTCTCGGGCCGACTCTATTCTCTGTGTATATCAATGATGTCGCTCTTGCTGCTGGTGACGGTCAGATCCACCTCTATGCGGACGACACCATTTTGTATACATCTGGCCCTTAATTGGACACTGTGTTAACAAACCTCCAAACGAGCTTCAACGCCATACAACACTCCTTCCGTAGCCTCCAACTGCTCTTAAACACTAGTAATACTAAATGCATGCTCTTCAACCGAACGCTGCTTGCACCCGCCCACCCGACTAGAATCACTACTCTCAGCGGGTCTGACCTAGAGTATGTGGACTACTACAAATACCTAGGTGTCTGGTTAGACTGTAAACTATCCTTCCAGACTCACATTAAGCATCTCCAATCAAAAGTTAGATCTAGAATCAGCTTTCTATTTCGCAACAAAGCCTCCTTCACTCATGCTGCTAAACATGCCCTCGTAAAACTGACTATCCTACCGATCCTTGACTTCGGCGATGTCATTTACAAAATAGCCTCCAACACTCTACTCAGCAAATTGGATGTAGTCTATCACATTGTCATCCGTTTTGTCACCAAAGCCCCATATACTACCCAACATTGTGACCTGTACGCTCTTGTTGGCTTGCCCTCACTACATATTAGACTGGCTCCAGGTCATCTATAAATCACTGCTAGGCAAATCCCCATCTTATCTTAGTTCACTGGTCACAATAGCAACACCCACCCGTAGTCTGCGCTCCAGCAGGTATATCTCACTGGTCATCCCCAAAGCCAACACCTCCTTTGGCCGCCATTCCTTCCAGTTCTCTGCAGCCAATGACTGGAACGACCTGCAAAAATCTCTGAAGCTGGAGACTCTTATCTCCCTCACTAACTTTAAGCGTCAGTTGTCAGAACAGCTTACCGATCACTGCACCTGTACACAGCCATTCTGAAATTAGCCCACCCAACTACCTCATCCCCATATTGTTATTTATTTTGCACATTTGCACCCCAGTATCTCTAATTGCACATCATCTTTTGCACATCTATCATTCCAGTGTTAATACGAAATTGTAACTATTTTGCACTATGGCCTATTTATTGCCTTATCTCCATAACTTACTACATTTGCACACACTGTATATATATATTTTCTGTTGTATTTTTGACTATGTTTTGTTTACCCCGTATGTAACTCTGTGTTGTTATTTTTATCGCACTGCTTTGCTTTATCTTGGCCAGGTCGCAGTTGTAAATGAGAACTTGTTCTCAACTGGCTTACCAGGTTAAATAAAATTACTGAGGAGTGGCTTCCGTCTGGCCACTCTACCATAATGGCCTGATTGGTGGAGTGCTGCAGAGATGGTTGTCCTTTTGGAAGTTTCTCCTATCTCTACCGAGGAACTCTGGAGCTCTGTCAGAGTGACCATCTTGACTAACGTCCTTGGTCACCTTCTTGACTAACGTCCTTCACCCCCGATTGCTCACTTTGGCCAGGCGGCCAGCTCTAGGAAGAGTCTTGGTGGTGTGTGTGTGTGTGTGTGTGTGTGTGTGTGTGTATATATATATATATATATATATATATATCTCAGTTGAAGTCGGAAGTTTAGTCATTAAAACTCGTTTTTCAACCACTCCACAAAGTTCTTGTTAACAAACTATAGTTTTGGCAAGTAATGACAAGTAATTTTTCCAACAATTGTTTACAGACAGATTATTTCACTTATAATTCACTGTATCACAATTCCAGTGGGTCAGAAGTTTACATTCACTAAGTTGACTGTGCCTTTAAACAGCTTGGAAAATTCCAGAAAATGATGTCATGGCTTTAGAAGCTTCTGATATTCTAATTGACATCATTTGAGTCAATTGGAGGTGTGGTTGAGTCAATTGGAGGGCGGCAGGTAGCTTAGTGGTTAAGAGCGTTGTGCCAGTAACCGAAAGGTCGCTGGTTCTAATCCCCGAGCCGACTAGGTGAAAAATCTGCCGATGTGCCCTTGAGCAAGGCACTTAACCCTAATTGCTCCTGTAAGTCGCTCTGGATAAGAGCGTCTGCTAAATGACTAAAATGTAAAATGTACATTTGGATGAATTTCAAGGCCTACCTTCAAACTCAGTGCCTCTTTGCTTGACATCATGGGAAAATCTAAATAAATCAGCCAAGACCTCAGGAAAAAAATGGTAGACCTCCAAGTCTGGTTCATCCTTGGGAGCAATTTTCAAATGCCTGAAGGTACCACGTTCATCTGTACAAACAGTAGTATGCAAGTATAAACACCATGGGACCACACAGCCGTCATACCGCTCAGGAAGGAGACGCGTTCTGTCTCCTAGAGATGAACGTACTTTGGTGCGAAAAGTGCAAATCAATCCCAGAACAACAGCAAAGAACCTTGTGAAGATGCTGGAGGAAACAGGTACAAAAGTATTTATATCCACAGTAAACCGCGTCCTATATCGACATAACCTGAAAGGCCACTCAGCAAGGAAGAAGCAACTGCTCCAAAACCGCCATAAAAAAGCCAGACTATGGTTTGCAACTGCACATGGGGACAAATATCGTACTTTTTGGAGAAATGTCCTCTGGTCTGATGAAACAAAAATATAACTGTTTGGCCATAATGACCATCATTACGTTTGGAGGAAAAAGGGGGATGCTTGCAAGCCGAAGAACTCCATGCCAACCGCGAAGCACAGGGGTGGCAGCATCATGCTGTGGGGGTGCTTTGCTGCAGGAGAGACTGGTGCACTTCACAAAATAGATGGCATCATGAGGAAGGAAAATGATGTGGATATATTGAAGCAACATCTCAAGATATCAGTCAGGAAGATAAAGCTTGGTCGCAAATAGGTCTTCCAAATGGACAACGATCCCAAGCATACATCCAAAGTTGTGGCAAAATGGCTTAAGGACAACAAGTCAAGGTATTGGAGTGGCCATCACAAAGCCCTGACCTCAATCCTATAGAAAATGTGTGTGCAGAACTGAAAAAGCGTGTGCGAGCAAGGAGGCCTACAAACCTGACTCAGTAACACCAGCTCTGTCAGGAGGAATGGGCCAAAATTCACCCAACTTATTGTGGGAAGCTTGTGGAAGGCTACCCGACACGTTTGACCCAAGTTAAACAATTTAAAGGCAATGCTACCAAATACTAATTGAGTGTATGTAAACATCTGACCCACTGGGAATCTGATGAAGGAAATAAAAGCTGAAATAAATCATTATCTCTACTATTATTCTGAAATTTCACATTCTTAAAATAAAGTGGTGATCCTAACTGACGTAAGACTGGGAATTTTTACTAAGATTACATGTCAGGAAATGTGTAATACTGAGTTTAAATGTATTTGGCTAATGTGTATGTACACTTCCGTCTTCAACTGTACATTGTGTAGTGTGTACTTTGTAATGTTAATTATTTGTTGTCAATTCTTAGCTACCTGATCTATTAAAATGAGATCAGTGTTTGACTTGGACAGAAGCTCAACAGAGCTGAATATCAGCACCTGAAATGTCTACTGCTTGAGCTCATGTTCCTCTTATAGAATATTAGCTCAAAGGTATTGTGGGGCTCCTGCACCGAATTATATACAGTTCCGGCACCCAAAATTAGTACTTTTTCAGTCAAACACTGAATTAGATGATTGAAAAATACAAAATATTTTTAGAGAATAAAGAATGTGCCTGAATTGTCAAGACAATAACTTTTGTTTCCGTTTCTCTTTATTACTACTTGCCAACTCAGGGATGAGGCTGGTAACATCAACAGTGAGGACAAACCCAGCCTGCCCCTCTCCATCCACACTAAGTCCAAACCTACAGTCACTGGGTCCTGATTGTGACAGTGGAGCCCAGTTTGCACTGCAGGATCCAGAGATGGCATCAGTGAAGCTGGAAGACTGCAGTCAAACACTGGAGCTGAATGTCAACATTAAAGATGAAGAAGAGGAGGAGAAGATTGGGAAATCTGTTTCTCATGGTAAGAGCAGGTTCTATCTAATTAAGTTTGTGTTTGTTCCAACTTCTCACTGTGCATGAAAAGTTGCAGTTGAACTGTTTCATGATGATCTGTTTGTATGAAAAGGTAGATGTTATTTTGTGCTACTGAGACTTGCATGGTTTGACACCAGTATTGCCAGCATGTGTTTTATTCACTATCTGGAGTGATCAGAGAGTAGACTAAGGATGTGAAGTAGACAAACTGCCAGTGTTTTAAGTTCTATGAAATTAGTCTGTGTAGTTACTAACCCTTGTGATAGTGAGTGGAGGATGATATGGCTCATAAATTTCAAGACTTTTGCCCCCCGACGCTGGGCCAATTGTGTGCCGCCCTATAGGACTCCCAATCACGGCCGGTTGTGATACAGCCTGGAATCAAACCAGGGGGTCTGTAGTGACGCCTCAAGCACTGAGATGCAGTGCCTTAGACCGCTGCGCCACCCGGTACAGCCAGAAGAGGCCTGGTTCCTCTCCATGTTTCTCCCTAGGTTCCTGCTTTATAGGGAGTTTTTAGTAGCCACTGTGCTTCTACATCTACATTGCTTGATCTTTCGTGATTTTAGGAAGGGTTTCTGTAAAGCACTTGGTGACTTTGCGGATGTAAAAAGGGCTTCAAAAAATAAATGTGATTGACATGTACATTACCAGTCAAAGGTTTGGACACACCTACTCATTCAAGGGTTTATCTTTATTTTTACTATTTCCTACATCCTACATTGTGTAATAGTAGTGAAGACATCAAAGCTATTCAACAACACATATGGAATCGTTTAGTAACCAAAAAAGTGTTAAACATATCAAAATATATTTTATACTTTTAAGTTCTTCTAAGTAGCCACCCTTTGCCTTGATTACAGCTTTGCACACTCTTGGTATTCTCTCAACCATCTTCATGAGGTAGTCACCTGGAATGCCTTATCAAAAGTTCATTTGTGCAATTTCTTTCATTCTTAATGCATTTGAGCCAATTAGGTGTGTTGTGACAAGGTAGGGGTGGTATACAGAAGATAGCCCTATTTGGTAAAAGACCAAGTCCATATTATGGCAAGAACAGCTCAAATAATCAAAGAGAAACGACAGTCCATTATTACATTAAGACATGAAGGTCAGTCAATCCGGAAAATTTCAAGAACTTTTCAAGTTTATTCAAGGGCTGTCGCAAAAACCATCAAGCGCTATAATTAAACAGCCTCTCACGAGGACCGCCACTGGAAAGGAAGACCCAGAGTTACCTCTGCTGCAGGGGATAAGTCCATTAGAGTTACCAGCCTCAGAAATTGCAGCCCAAATAAATTATTCAGAGTTAAAGTAACAGACACATCTCAAAATCAACTTTTCAGAGGAGAACGTGTGAATCAGGCCTTCAAGGTCGAATTGCTGAAAAGAAACCACTACTGAAGGACACCAATAATAAGAAGAGACTTACTTGGGCAAAGAAACATGAGCAATGGACATTAGACTGGTGGAAATCTGTCCATTGGTCTGATGAGTCCAAATGTCAGATTTTTGGTTCCAACAGCCGTGTCTTTGTGAGAGACAGAGTAGGTGAACGGATGAACTCTGCATGTGTAGTTCCCACAGTGAAGCATGGAGGAGGATGTGTGATGGTGTGGGGGTGCTTTGCTGGTGACACTGTCTGTGATATTTTTAGAATTCAAGGCACACTTAACCAGCATGGCTACCACATCATTCTGCAGTGATACGCCATCCCATCTGGTTTGCGCTTAGTGGGACAATGACCCAACACACCTACAGGCTATGTAATGGCTATTTGACCAAGAAGGAGAGTGATGGAGTGCTGCATCAGATGACCTGGCCTCCACAATCATCTGACCTCAACCCAATTCAGATGATTTGGGATGAGTTGGACCACAGAGTGAAGGAAAAGCAGCCAACAAGTGCTCAGCATATGTGGGAACTCCTTCAAGACTGTAGGAAAAGCATTCCAGGTGAAGTTGATTGAGAGAATGCCAAGAGTGTGGAAAGCTGTCAAGGCAAAGGGTGGCTACTTTGAAGAATCTAAAATATAACATTTTGATTTGGTTAACACTTTTTTTTTGGTTACTACATGATTCCATATGTGTTATTTTATAGTTTAGATGTCTTCACTATTATTCTACAAGGTAGAAAATAGTAAAAAATAAAGAAAAACCCTTGAATTAGTAGGTGTGTCAACTTATGACTGGTACTGTATATTACACCAACTGACTGGTTCTTCTGATGTTGTTCCAACAGGAGACCATGTTGAGACATTCTCTACATCCAGAGAGCAACAGCAGGAAGATCACAGAGCTAAGAGGTCTCACCACTGCCCACATTGTGAGGAGATTTTCCCAATTCTATCAAAGTTAAAAATACACCTACAAATACACACAGGAGAGAATCTGTATTCATGTACTGAATGTCGAAAGAGATTCACATCATCACAATCTCTGACAGTTCACCACCGTATTCACACAGGAGAGAAGCCTTACTCCTGCTCTGACTGTGGGGCAAGTTTCTCTCGACTGGACCACTTAAAAGCACATGAACGTATACATACAGGAGAGAAGCCTTACTCCTGTTCTGACTGTGTAAAATGCTTCACAACATCAACTAAGCTAAGGCGTCATCAGAGAACACACACAGGAGAGAAGCCTTACTTCTGCTCTGACTGTGGGGTGAGTTTCTCTCGACTGGGTCACTTAAAACGACATGAACGTATACACACAGGAGAGAAGCCTTACTCCTGCTCTGACTGTGGAAAGTGTTTCTCTCGACTGGGGGATTTAAAAATACATGAACGTATACATACAGGAGAGAAGCCTTATTTCTGCTCTGACTGTGGAAAATGTTTTAAATCATCAGCTGAACTAAAAGTTCATCAGAGAACACACACAGGAGAGAAGCCTTACTCCTGCTCTTACTGTGGAAAGAGTTTCTCTCGACTGGGTGACTTAAAACAACATGAACGTATACATACAGGAGAGAAGCCTTATTTCTGCTCTGACTGTGGATGTTTTTTTAAAACAAAATATGAGCTAATATGTCATCAGAGAACACACACAGGAGAGAAGCCTTACTTCTGCTCTGACTGTGGGGTGAGTTTCTCTCTACTGGGCAACTTAAAACGACATGAATGTATACACACAGGAGAGAAGCCTTACTCCTGCTCTGACTGTGTCAAATGCTTTACTACATCAACTGAGCTAAAAGTTCATCAGAAAACAACACACACAGGAGAGAAGCCTTATTTATGCTCTGACTGTGGAAAATGTTTTAAATCATCAGCTGAGCTAAAAGTTCATCAGAAAACAACACACACAGGAGAGAAGCCTTACTCCTGCTCTGACTGTGTCAAATGCTTTACTACATCAACTGAGCTAAAAGTTCATCAGAGAACACACACAGGAGAGAAGCCTTACTCCTGTTCCAATTGTGTAAAATGTTTTAAATCATCAGCTGAGCTAAAAGGTCATCAGAGAACACACACAGGAGAGAAGCCTTACTCCTGTTCTAATTGTGTAAAATGTTTTAAATCATCAGCTGAGCTAAAAGGTCATCAGAGAACACACACAAGAGAAAAGCCTCATCAGTTGTCTCAGACCAGTTAAGATTAAAGTCACTACATTCTCACCTCAGAAAGGAAGTGGTAACAGTGAATTTGATAACATTAAGAAAGAGTAACACTCTATTGTAATCCTATTGTTTCTCTCTGTGAGAGAACTGTGCAGAGGAAAGGGAACGTTATAGAATGTTAGCCTCTCCAGAACAGATACTGGGAAACACATAGTATTAAATAAAGCCATGACTACATGGAACTCTCTGCCAGGTAACTCAAACTAGCAATAAAACCAGATTCAAAAAAACATAAAATAAAATAAACCTTATGGCACATTACAAAAATAACAACAGGAACTTTTAGCTCAGCTGATGTTGTGAAGCATTTTACACATCTCATATGTATATACTGTATTCTATAATATTCTACTGTATCTTAGTCCATGTCGCTCTGTCATTGCTTGTCCATATATGTATATACTGTATTCTATAATATTCTACTGTATATGCCGCTCTGTCATTGCTTGTCCATATTCAGTTGAAGTCGGAAGTTTACATACACTTAGGTTGGAGTCATTAAAACTTGTTTTTCAACCACTCCACAAATTTATTTTTAACAAACTATAGTTTTGGCAAGTCGGTTAGGACATCTACTTTGTGCATGACACAAGTCATTTTTCCAACAATTGTTTACAGCCAGATTTTTTCACATATAATTCACTGTATCACAATTCCAGTGGGTCAAAAGTTTACATACACTAAGTTGACTGTGCCTTTAAACAGCTTGGAAAATTCCAGAAAATGATGTCATGACTTTAGAAGCTTCTGATAGGCTAATTTACATAATTTGAGTCAATAGGAGGTGTACCTGTGGATGTATTTCAAGGCCTACCTTCAAACTCAATGCCTTTTTGCTTGACATCATGGGAAAATGAAAAGGAATCAGCCAAGACCCCAGAATAAATTTTGTAGACCTCTACAAGTCTGATTCATCCTTGGGAGCAATTTCCAAACACCTGAAGGTACCACGTTCATCTGTGCAAACAATAGTACGCAAGTATAAACACCATGGGACCACGCAGCCGTCATACCGTTCAGGAAGGAGATGCGTTCTGTCTCCTAGAGATGAACGTACTTTGGTGCAAATCAATCCCAGAACAACAGCAAAGGACCTTGTGAAGATGCTGGAGGAAACGGGTACAAAAGTGTCTATATCCACAGTAAAATGAGTCTTATATCGACATAACCTGAAAGGCCGCTCAGCAAGGAAGAAGCCACTGCTCCAAAACCGCCATAAAAAAGCCAGACTACGGTTTGCAATTGCACATGGGGACAAAGATTGTACTTTTTTGAGAAATGTCCTCTGGTCTGATGAAACAAAAATAGAACTGTTTGGCCATAATGACCATTGTTATGTTTGGAGTAAAATAATGTTATGTTTGCAAGCAGAAGAACACCATCCCAACCGTGAAGCACGGGGGTGGCAGCATCATGCTGTCGGGGTGCTTTGCTGCAGGAGGGATTGGTGCACTTCACAAAATAGATGGCATCATGAGGAAGGAACATTATGTGGATATATTGAAGCAACATCTCAAGACATCAGTCAGGAAGTTAAAGCTTGGTCGCAAAATGGTCTTCCAAATGGACAATGACCCCAAGCATACTTCCAAGTTGTGGCAAAATGGCTTAAGGACAACAAAGTCAAGGTATTGGAGTCGCCATCACAAAGCCCTGACCTCAATCCTATAGAACATTTGTGGGCAGAATTGAAAAAGTGTGTGCGAGCAAGGAGGCCTACAAACCTGACTCAGTTACACCAGCAATGTCAGGAGGAATGGGCCAAAATTCACCCAACTTATTGTGGGAAGCTTGTGGAAGGCTACCCAACATGTTTGACCCAAGTTAAACAATTTAAAGGCAATGCTACCAAATACTAATTGAGAGTATGTAAACGTCTGACCCACTGCGAATGTGTTTAAATAAATAAAAGCTGAAATAAATAATTGTCTCTACTATTATTCTGACATTTCACATTCTTAAAATAAAGTGGTGATCCTAACTGACCTAAGACAGATAATTTTTACTAGGATTAAATGTCAGGAATTGTGAAAAACTGAGTTTAAATGTATTTGGCTAAGGTGTATGTAAACTTCTGACTTCAACTGTATGTAAATAAGGTATTGTTTTTAATAAATGTGAAAACATTTCTAAGAACCTGTGTTTGCTGTTGAGGATGATATGGCTCATAATTTTCACGACTTTTGCCCCTTTTTAGCTTTCGACTCTTACCAACTTTTAGAATAGTCCCCCCCCCCCCCCCCTTTTGTACTGTACAGCCTACTGATATGAAAACATATGTCACCTGGTCCAGCCAGAAGAGGACTGGCCACCCCTTTGAGCCTGGTTCCTCTCTATGTTTCTCCCTTTTGTATTGTACAGCCTACTGATATGTAAACATATGTCACCTGGTCCAGCCAGAAGAGGACTGGCCACCCCTTTGAGCCTGGTTCCTCTCTATGTTTCTCCCTAGGTTCCTGCTTTATAGGGAGTTTTTAGTAGCCACTATGTTGTCTCTCCTGGCTATCAGAAGATGAATGCACTAGCTGTGGGTCTCTCTGGATGGGAGCATCTGCAACATGACTAAATTGTAAATCAAATCAAATCAAATCACATTTTATTGGTCACATGCGCCGAATACAACAGGTGCAGACATTACAGTGAAATGCTTACTTACAGCCCTTAACCAACAGTGCATTTATTTTAAACAAAAAAGTAAGAATAAAACAACAACAAAAAAGTGTTGAGAAAAAAAGAGCAGAAGTAAAAAATAAAGTGACAGTAGGGAGGCTATATATACAATAGAATAAAGTGACAGTAGGGAGGCTATATATACAGGGGGGTACCGTTGCATAGTCAATGTGCGGGGGCACCGGCCAGTTGAGGCAGTTGAGGCAATATGTACATGTGGGTAGAGTTAAAGTGACTATGCATAAATACTTAACAGAGTAGCAGCAGCGTAAAAAGGATGGGGTGGGGGGGCAGTGCAAATAGTCCGGGTAGCCATGATTAGCTGTTCAGGAGTCTTATGGCTTGGGGGTAGAAGCTGTTGAGAAGTCTTTTGGACCTAGACTTGTCACTCCGGTACCGCTTGCCGTGCGGTAGCAGAGAGAACAGTCTATGACTAGGGTGACTGGAGTCTTTGACAATTTTGAGGGCCTTCCTCTGACACCGCCTGGTATAGAGGTCCTGGATGGCAGGGAGCTTTGCCCCAGTGATGTACTGGGCCGTACGCACTACCCTCTGTAGTGCCTTGCGGTCAGAGGCCAAGCAGTTGCCATACCAGGCGGTGATGCAACCAGTCAGGATGCTCTCGATGGTGCAGCTGTAGAATTTTTTGAGGATCTGAGGACCCATGCCAAATCTTTTTAGTCTCCTGAGGGGGAATAGGCTTTGTCGTGCCCTCTTCACGACTGTCTTGGTGTGTTTGGACCATGATAGTTCGTTGGTGATGTGGACACCAAGGAACTTGAAGCTCTCAACCTGTTCCACTACAGCCCCGTCGATGAGAATGGGGGCGTGCTCAGTCCTCTTTTTTTTCCTGTAGTCCACAATCATCTCCTTTGTCTTGGTCACGTTGAGGGAGAGGTTGTTGTCCTGGCACCACACGGCCAGATCTCTGACCTCCTCCCTATAGGCTGTCTCATCGTTGTCGGTGATCAGGCCTACCACTGTTGTGTCGTCGGCAAACTTAATGATGGTGTTGGAGTCGTGCCTGGCCATGCAGTCATGGGTGAACAGAGAGTACAGGAGGGGACTGAGCACGCACCCCTGAGGGGCCCCCGTGTTGAGGATCAGTGTGGCAGATGTGTTGTTACCTACCCTTACCACCTGGGGGCGGCCCGTCAGGAAGTCCAGGATCCAGTTGCAGAGGGAGGTGTTTAGTCCCAGGATCCTTAGCTTAGTGATGAGCTTTGAGGGCACTATGGTGTTGAATGCTGAGCTGTAGTCAATGAATAGCATTCTCACGTAGGTGTTCCTCTTGTCCAGGTGGGAAAGGGCAGTGTGGAGTGCGATAGAGATTGCATCATCTGTGGATCTGTTGGGGCGGTATGCAAATTGGAGTGGGTCTAGGGTTTCTGGGATTATGCTGTTGATGTGAGCCATGACCAGTCTTTCAAAGCACTTCATGGCTACAGACGTCAGTGCCACGGGTCGGTAGTCATTTAGGCAGGTTATCTTAGAGTTCTTGGGCACGGGGACTATGGTGGTCTGCTTGAAACATGTTGGTATTACAGACTCAGTCAGGGACATGTTGAAAATGTCAGTGAAGACACTTGCCAGTTGGTCAGCACATGCTCGGAGTACACGTCCTGGTAATCCGTCTGGCCCTGCGGCCTTGTGAATGTTGACCTGCTTAAAAGTCTTACTCACATCGGCTACGGAGAGCGTGATCACATAGTCGTCCGGAACAGCTGGTGCTCTCATGCATGCTTCAGTGTTGCTTGCCTCGAAGCGAGCATAGAAGTGGTTTAGCTCGTCTGGTAGGCTTGTGTCACTGGGCAGCTCGCGGCTGTGCTTCCCTTTGTAGTCTGTAATAGTTTTCAAGCCCTGCCACATCCGACGAGCGTCAGAGCCAGTGTAGTATGATTCAATCTTAGACCTGTATTGACTCTTTGCCTGTTTGATGGTTCGTCGGAGGTCATAGCGGGATTTCTTATAAGCGTCCGGGTTAGAGTCCCGTTCCTTGAAAGCGGCAGCTCTACCCTTTAGCTCAGTGCGGATGTTTCCTGTAATCCATGGCTTCTGGTTGGGGTATGTACGTACGGTCACTGTGGGGACGACATCATCGATGCACTTATTGATGAAGCCAGTGACTGATGTGGTGTACTCCTCAATGCTGTCTGAAGAATCCCTGAACATGTTCCAGTCTGTGCTAGCAAAACAGTCCTGTAGCTTAGCATCTGCGTCATCTGACCACTTTTTTATTAGCCGAGTCACTGGTGCTTCCTGCTTCAGTTTTTGCTTATAAGCAGGAATCAGGAGGATAGAGTTATGGTCAGATTTGCCAAATGGAGGGCGAGGGAGAGCTTTGTATGCGTCTCTGTGTGTGGAGTAAAGGTGGTCTAGAGTTTTTTCCCCTCTGGTTGCACATTTAACATGCTGGTAGAAATGAGGTAGAACGGATTTAAGTTTCCCTGCATTAAAGTCCCCTGCTACTAGGAGCGCTGCATCTGGATGAGCGTTTTCCTGTTGATTAATGGCCTTGTACAACTCATTCAGTGCAATCTTAATGCCAGCATTGGTTTGTGGTGGTAAATAGACAGCTATGAAAAATATAGATGAAAACTCTCTTGGTAAATAGTGTGGTCTACAGCTTATCATAAGATACTCTACCTCAGGCGAGCAAAACCTTGAGACTTCCTTAGTATTTGATTTTGTGCACCAGCTGTTGTTTACAAAAATACAGAGACCGCCACCCCTCGTCTTACCCGAGTCTGCCGTTCTGTCCTGCCGATGTAGCGTATAGCCTGCTAGCTGAATGTTGTCATTGTTGTCATTCAGCCACGACTCCGTGAAACATAAGATATTACAGTTTTTAATGTCCCGTTGGTAGGATAACCGTAATCTTAAATCGTCCATTTTATTATCCAAAGCTTGAACGTTGGCTAATAGGATTGATGGGAGAGGCAGTTTACTCGTTCGCCGTCGGATCTTTACAAGGCACCCCGTCCACGGTATCTCCGTCTCTTCCTCACGCGAATGACGGGGATCTGGGCCTTGTCTGGAGTCTGTAGAATATCCTTCGCGAACGCCTCGTTGAAGAAAAAGTGTTCGTCCAACGCGAGGTGAGTAATCGCTGTCCTGATATCCAGAAGCTCTCTTTGGTTATAAGAGACGATGGCATAAACATTATGTACAAAATAAATTACAAATAACGCGGAAAAACACACATAATAGTACACTTGGTTAGAGGGCTGTAAAACGGCAGCCATCTTCTTCCGTGCTTGATGATGTATTTGATGTATTTTTTGTGTTTCCTGTTTGTACCCCAGGAAGAGTAGCCGCTGGGGATCCTAATAAAATACTCCATTGTACTGAATGTATCAGATAGAGATGATGTGATGATCAGTTTTCACCATTAGTCTGTTTTTGGGCCATTTATGAATGTGTTATTCAATGTGTTTCAATTGGATATAGTAGTAAAGGCCAAATTCATTTTTAAATATATATTTTTATAACTAAAGGGGTCCTAAAATTCAAAATCAAAGGGAACGTTATAGAATGTTAGCATCTCTTTACTTTACTGATCAGTGTTCACCTGGTCAGTTTTGGTGTGTTTTGTTAGCTTCTACTGTATAGATATTGAGATGACCTTGAATTTGCCTTTAAGGTTGAATATCCTATTTGAGGCGTCTCACAATGGAGTCTGATGGTTAACTGGGTGGTACATTACATTTACATTTTAGTAATTTAGCAGACGCTCTAATCCAGAGCGACTTACATGAGCAATTAGGGTTAAGTGCCTTGCTCAAGGTCACATCTGCAGTTTTCTGTGGGAGTGAACTAGTAGACACAACATACACTGAGTGTACAAAACATTAAGGACACCTGCTCTTTCCATGACATAGACTGACCAGGTGAACCCAGGTGAAAGCTATGATCCTTAATGATGTAGTTGTGGTGTATTTATTATGGATCCCCATTAGCTTTCAGCAGAAAACAAGAAACTGCAGTGGGCTAAGGAATGAAAACACTGGACACTGGAGAATTTGAAAAACATTGCCTGGTCTGATGAATCCCGGTTCCTGCTGTTTCACACTGATGGGATGACTAAGGTATGGAGAAAACCATGAGTACATGCATCCATGCCGTGTGTCAGCATTGCAGGCTGGTGGTGGTGGTGTGGTGTGGGGTGGGATTTCATGGCACACATTGGGCCCCTTGATAAAAGTGGAGCAATGTTTGAATGCCACAGGATATCTAAACATCGTTACCAATCAGGTGCATCCCTTCATGGCAGCAGTGGATCCATCTGCAAAATACACTGCTCAAAAAAATAAAGGGAACACTTAAACAAACCATCCTAGATCTGAATGAATGAAATAATCTTATTAAATACTTTTTTCTTTACATAGTTAAATGTGCTGACAACAAAATCACACAAATTATCAATGGAAATCAAATGTATCAACCCATGGAGGTCTGGATTTGGAGTCACCCTCAAAATTAAAGTAGAAAACCACACTACAGGCTGATCCAACTTTAATGTAAAGTCCTTAAAACAAGTCAAAATGAGGCTCAGTAGTGTGAGTGGCCTCCACGTGCCTGTATGACCTCCCTACAACACCTGGGCATGCTCCTGATGAGGTGGAGGATGGTCTCCTGAGGGATCTCCTCCCAGACCTGGACTAAAGCATCCGCCAACTCCTGGACAGTCTGTGGTGCAACGTGGCGTTGGTGGATGGAGCGAGACATGATGTCCCAGATGTGCTCAATTGGATTCAGGTCTGGGGAACGGGTGGGCCAGTCCATAGCATCAATGCCTTCCTCTTGCAGGAACTGCTGACACACTCCAGCCACATGAGGTCTAGCATTGTCTTGCATTAGGAGGAACCCAGGGCCAACCGCACCAGCATATGGTCTCACAAGGGGTCTGAGGATCTCATCTCTGTACCTATTGGCAGTCAGGCTACCTCTGGCGAGCACATGGAGGGCTGTGCGGCCCCCCAAAGAAATGCCACCCCACACCATGACTGACCCACCGCCAAACCGGTCATGCTGGAGGATGTTGCAGGCAGCAGCACGTTCTCCACGGCGTCTCCAGACTCTGTCACGTCTGTCACGTGCTCAGTGTGAACCTGCTTTCATCTGTGAAGAGCACAGGGCGCCAGTGGCGAATTTGCCAATCTTGTTGTTCTCTGGCAAATGCCAAACGTCCTGCACGGTGTTGGGCTGTAAGCACAACCCCCACCTGTGGACGTCGGGCCCTCATACCACCCTCATGGAGTCTGTTTCTGACCGTTTGAGCAGACACATGCACATTTGTGGTCTGCTGGAGGTCATTTTGCAGGGCTCTGGCAGTGCTCCTACTGCTCCTCCTTGCAAAAAGGCGGAGGTAGCGGTCCTGCTGCTGGGTTGTTGCCCTCCTACGGCCTCCTCCACGTCTCCTGATGTACTGGCCTGTCTCCTGGTAGCGCCTCCATGCTCTGGACACTACGCTGACAGACATAGCAAACCTTCTTGCCACAGCTCGCATTGATGTGCCATCCTGGATGAGCTGCACTACCTGAGCCACTTGTGTGGGTTGTAGACTCCGTCTCATGCTACCACTAGAGTGAAAGCACCGCCAGCATTCAAAAGTGACCAAAACATCAGCCAGGAAGCATAGGAACTGAGAAGTGGTCTGTGGTCACCACCTGCAGAACCACTTCTTTATTGGGGGTGTCTTGCTAATTGCCTATAATTTCCACCTGTTGTTTATTCCATTTGCACAACAGCATGTGAAATGTATTGTCAATCAGTGTTGCTTCCTAAGTGGACAGTTTGATTTCACAGATGTGTGATTGACTTGGAGTTACATTGTGTTGTTTAAGTGTTCCCTTTATTTTTTCGAGCAGTGTAGATTTTTTCAGCAGGATTATGCCCCATGCAACAAGCCTTGTCCAGGAATGGTTCCAAGAACATGACAGTGAATTCAGCTTACTGCAGTGGCCTGCCGAGTCACCAGATCTCAATCCAATTGTGCATCTGTGGGAGGAGATGGAACAAGCTATTCGGAGTAGAGATCCACTCCCAGCCAACCTGACACAACTGTGGGAAGCATTGCAGTCAACATGGTCCAGCATCCCTGTGGAACGCTCTCAACACCTTGGAGAGTCCATGCACTGACGAATTGAGGCTATTCTGAGGACAAGGGGGGTGCAACTCAATATTAGGAAGGTGTTCCTAATGTTTTGTACACTCAGTGTATATCAGATAAAGATGGTGTGATGATCAGTTTTCAGCATTAGTTTGGGTGGATTATTTTATATTACTAAACAACTTTTATTAATGATAAAAAGGCTATAAATCGACTACTTGTGTTTTTTAAATTATCTTTTAAAATTAGATTCATTATTTTATTCATTGATTATGAATTTATTTGGATAACTGTATTGAAGTTAATTGATCTGGCGGCAGGTAGCCTAGCCATTAAGAGTGTTGGGCCAGTAACTGAAAGGTCGCTGGTTTGAATCCCGAGCCAACTAGGTGAAAAATCTGTTGTTGTGCCCTTGATCAAGGCAATTAACCCTAATTGGTCCTGTAAGTCGCTCTGGATAAGAGCATCTGCTAAATGACTCAAATGTAATGAAAAATACTGTTTGTACATTAATTTGTTCTGGGCAACATCTTCTTGTGTATAATTAAATGAAACAAACTGTTTTATATCAAATAGTTAGTGTCTATATATGAACCAAATTTGATCCCATTCACATTCTCCCAAACAAATGACCTATACTGTATATAGAAGACACAACATGACCTTTTTGTTTACCCTGGACAGAGGGACAGGGCCATAGGCTTCTACATTTATGCAAGAGTTTTTGCTTGTGTCTGTCGGGGGTGATGTGTTATCAGGCTTGCTAAATAACTACCGGAGGGAAGTGGAGAGCGCTCCTTGAGCTTTGTGCCCGGTCCACGCGACATGGTCAAGAGACGCAAAGAGCCAGCATTAGCACTCCGATGTGAAGGACAGCTCTTACAAAATGAACAACAACATTCCATGGTACTATGATGTGTTTTGGGTCACTACCAAGGCAGGAAAATACTATGGCACTGGTGCAAATACCATGGCATTTTCCTGCCACTGTAGTGACCCAATAAACATGATAGTACCGTGGTATATTTTTCATTGTAATACCATGTCAGGGAAATACCATGGTAGCTGCACCAGTAACATGGTATTTTCCTGACATGGTAGTGAACAAAAAACACAGATTTTTGTAAAAAAAATGATACTAGGCCAAGAAACATGGAGAGAAGAAACTGCCAGATGTGTCATAATAGGACACACATTTGATATGGAACATTGGATACATTCAGCAGGGTGGGAAAAAACACAGTCAAACACGTTTTAAATGGATTGGCGGAAGGGCTGTGGTCACCATTCATGTAATACATTAAATATATACATCAGACGGTATTGGGGAGCTATTTCATAGGGTGTTCACAGGTACATTATTTTCCCATTTCAATCTTATACCAACCAGATTGAATTTACAATATAGGGGGGTTGGCAACTAGGTTTGGCCTCCAGTCAATGTGTTGCTGAGCTTGTAGCTAGTCTGCGGGCCAGAACATAATTAGCCTATTAACAAATAGCCTATAGCTGCCCAATTCATAGTCCTACACAGTGTAGGTACACTACACATTTAACACGTGGTTAGTGGGCTAATCAATTCAATGACCATAACATAATAATGTCCATCTGGTTACAGTGGTAAAATCACCAATGTCTATATTAATTACATTTTAGTCATTTAGCAGACGCTCTTATCCAGAGCGACTTACAGTTAGTGAATGCATACATGTTTTTTTGTTTTTTTTTTTCATACTGGCCCCCCGTGGTAAACAAACCCACATCCCTGCCGGCCAAACCCTCCCCTACCTTGGACGACGCTGGACCAATTGTGCGCCGCCCATGGGTCTCCTGGTCGCGGCCGGCTGTGGCACAGCTAGCATTGCGATGCAGTGCCTTAGACCACTGCGCCACTCGGGAGATATTAATAGTCCTACCTGTTCTATTAAAATATATTCATCGTATTTCTACAATATCAAACCAGTGTGTCTTGTTTGCAACGAAACTTTCGCTGTTTGCGAAGAGTTCAATCTGAGATGTTATTATGCATCTAAGCATGGTACTTTCAGAAGTAGATTTTCCACCCCAGACATGAGGCCGAAGTCCGACGCAGAAAGGAAGGTAGGCCTAAGGAGTGAACACCCTGTGTGTTTTACAGTGGAGATTTTAATATGTACATATTTTATTAATATTATTGAACCTTTATTTAACTCGGCAGTTCCTATTGACTTACACAAATCCAGAAGGAGTCAGTAGAAACCATATTTGTTTAAGCAAGTCAGCCATATCAGCTATGTTTTTTAAGGCCGTAATTGAGGCTGAATAAACGTTTTCGCTGCCAGACTTTGCTCCGGTGGCTGATAGCCAGGTGTAGCAGTGGTAAGGATTCACTCCATGGTGTTGAAAGGAAATCTCAAACTTTATGCTGGGCCAACAATAATTATGTTACAAATGGTTTAAGCGTTCTGATATTGTCACTAATCTGGATTTAGACTGTCTGCTACTTCAGGTCTAAATAGGGGTATAATCTATACCTTGTGACAATGTAGGACTACTGAAACCATTGTAAGACAGACTTTGTGTTAGCCTTTAAGGCGTCAGAATGCTTTCCAGCCGAAACAGTTCGGAAGAGTTTGTGCATATATTATGACAACATTTTGTGAGGTTTTCGTTTTGGACTTTCGGTTAGGGTTTTTTCGGCTTTTCGGGAACACAACATTTTTTCCTTGAGGCAAGTCGGTAGCCGAAGTCTACGCCCCTGCGTTGGTGATTAGTCAACAGTAGGGATTCTTCATTAAAGTCTTTGTTGTCATTAAACTTGAGAAGACTCGTTTTCATGCAGGTTTTTTCATTGAGAAATACTGAACCAAACATGTTAGTTAGATGTAAAATTGCACGACTAAGATCTCCTCGGCAAAAACATCAACATTAAAGACTGAATTCTTGAGTTTTCTGACTATTTTGAGGAAGTGGCTATAGACCCTTTTCCAGGACATGACACACTGACGTCACAAACAGATGCGTGCGACTCTTGGCGGCAGTAGTCTAGATTTACATTTTTATTACTTCTAAACAAAATAACTTTTTTGGGTTCTCATACACTTACAATTATGTTTTGATTCTTGCTTGAACAGCCGCTATGATTATATTTGGTTGTGTGTGATCTTTGCAAAATAACAATTTTGGATGCAGCAGTTGTACTCCTGAGTGGCGCAGTGGTCTAAGGCACTGCATCGCAGTGCTAACTGTGCCACTAGAGATCCTGGTTCGAATCCAGGCTCTGTCGCAGCCGGCCGCGACCGGGAGACTCATGGGCGGCGCACAATTGGCCCAGGGTAGGGGAGGGAATGGCCGGCAGGGATGTAGCTCAGTTGATAGAGAAATGCATTGCAACGCCAGGGTTGTGGGTTCGATTCCCACAGGGGGCCAGTATAAAAAAAATATATATGTATTCACTAACTGTAAGTCGCTCTGGATAAGAGCGTCTGCTAAATGACTAAAATGTAAATGCTAACGATTATTGATATAGCCTATAGCAAAATATAGCCAAAGAGCCATTTTACTGGTTGAAGTTGAAGTGTTTTTTAAGTATAATGCAGTTGATTTGTGATGATGACACAAACATTATATTAAGCAGGGCATTCATATGAACCTTAAAATCCAAGTATAATCCAAAGTAGTGTGAAATGCACTCATAAGCAACATGTAAATAGAGGCTTTTTTTTTGCTGCCGTTCTATAAGAACTCCCCCTTGTTCTGCCACCAACTCGCGCCCATCCCCCTCTTGCAGCTATGTTTGTTAACACAGAAAGGGGTCTATGGCGTCTCAAAATTGACAAACCGTACTACTGCCACTTTTTTCTCGTTTTTCAAGCAAAGGTCTTTTAAGGGAGTGTGGAAGCACTCGTTCGGTTGGCCTATCCTTCTTAAGAGATGACAAAATACGTTTTCTTTATCAAATAAAATAATGTTTATTTATAGCACATGCTTAGAGCAAATGCACCTCTGACTAAATGTAACTCCAAAATAACTCTAATTAAAGGGATAGTTCAATCAAATTACAAATGTACACATCGGTTTCCTCACCCTGTATACAATCCCCAAAAATGTACGTGTCAGCAGTGAAGTTCTCAAGATGGAGGACTTTCAGTACAGCAGTGTTCCCCAATCCTGGTCCCAAAAGGCTCTGTCGTAGCCGGCCGCGACCGGGAGACCCATGGGGCGGCGAACAATTGGCCCACCGTCGTCCAGGGTAGGGGAGGGAATGGCCGGCAGGGATGTAGCTCAGTTGGTAGAGCATGGCATGCCAGGGTTGAGGGTTCGATTCCAGTATAAAAAAAATAATAATGTATGCACTCACTAACTGTAAGTTGTTCTGGATAAGAGCGTCTGCTAAATGACTCAAATGTAAAAATGTGTACTTGTTTGTTTTTGCCCTCACATACCTTATTCCATTCAAAGGCTGGAGTTGCTTAGTTGAGTCCACTGTGTGAGTGTTAAGGCAAAAACTAAAAAGGGCACCCCTTTGTGTTCCCTGGACCAGGATTGGGAAACACTGTAGTACATTGCAAAAAGTGTGATGATGCAAATTGTATGCAATTATCATTTTCCTCATTTGCATCATCACACTTGTTTCTCTGTACTTAAATCTTGAAAACTTAATTGCTAACATGCAACATTTTTGCCGTTGTATTAACAGTGGACTAATAAACAAAATACAACATTATATCGTTGTTGTTTTTTTACATCCCTTTCATAGCACCTACCACTACATTAAAGGAGTTGTTCACTATTTTACAACTTGAAGTCCTATATGTAAGTTTTAATACAGGGGACGTCGGTGTGTACTCAAGATTCGAAGGTATGTACTCAGGAGAAGAATCTCTGATTTTAGCAGTGCCATTTTTTACACCTTCGCGGCATTGCACTGTGGTTCTTCAATGTTTTCCTGCCCCTGTTGAAAAGATAAAACATTTGTGGATCTTTAGAAAATGTCTCCTGTATCTGCCGTTTCCATCATGTTGCAATGATTTCTTTGCTGAATGTTTTTTTGTCAAATAAACCTAGGCCAATGGAAAACTGTCTACTGATGCCATCTCTAGATCCTGCAATGCAAACTAGGCTCCACTGTCACAATCAGGACTAGGTGACTGTAGGTTTAGAATCAGTGTGGAAGGAGAGAGGCAGGCTGGGTTTGTAATCTGTCAACTCTGAATAGGATCCCAGTCCTAAATAGAAGTCTGAGATCAACTTCCTGGTTCCCTGTGAAAGCCACACCCCCTCCCATTGTACCGTATGTATGAACACATTTTGAACAATGGCTGCCTAATATGCTGTGGTCCTTACTAACACAATAGGAAAGGTTGGGGTTTATGTGGGCCATCACATGTGAGTACTCAGGTCTTTCACTCTGAGCATTCATATCAATGAAAGGTACATCACTGCCACCATCTGGTGGTTCTGTCCTGGTGAGATCACAGGGTCAAAGAAAACTTGGTATGACTGGAGTCACTCCAGGCACTCAGCCCATAAGAACCATTCATACGGTCAGATCTAATATAGAAGAACTGAATACAACCATAAGAACCATTCATACTGTCAGATCTAATATGGAAGAACTGAATACAAAAGAGGAGGAGAGGTTGACCAGTACAAATTCATGTACAAACATTATTTTTCATTGGCAGATCAATGCAGTTTTCCAAACATATTCATCATCAGTTTTTTGGTAAGATTTTAACTGAACAAAAATATAAACACAACATTCAACAATTTTACTGGGGTACAGTGCATATAAGGAAATCAGTCAATTGAAATACATTCATTAGGCCCTAATCTATGGATTTCACATGAATGGGCAGGGGTGCAGCCATGGGTGGGCCTGGGAAGGCATAGGCCCAACCATTTGGGAGCCAGGCCCACCCATCAGCCAATAAGAATGCTTATTCCCCACTAAAGGGCTTTATTACAGATAGAAATACTCCTCAGTTTCATCAGCTGTCCGGGTGGCTGGTCTCAGCTGATCCTGCAGGTGAAGAAGCCAGATGTGGAGGTCCTGGGCTTGCATGGTGACACATGGTCTGCGGCTGTGAAGCCAGTTGGACGTTCTGCCAAATTCTCGGTAGAGAAATGTACATTCAATTATCTGGCAACAGCTCTTGTGAACATTCCTGCAGTCAGCATGCCAATTGTGCACTCCCTCAAAATGTAGACATCTGTGGCATTGTGTTGTGTGACAAAACTGCACATTTCAGAGTGACCTTCTATTGTACCCAGCACAAGGTGCACCTGTGTAATGATCATGCTGTTTAATCAGCTTCTTGATATGCCACAACTCGCAGGTGGATTGATTATCTTGGCAAAGGAGAAATGCTCACTAACAGAAATGGAAACAAATTTGTGCACCAAATTTGAGAGAAATAAGCTTTTTGTGCGTATGGAAAATATCCTGGATCTTTTATTTCAGCTCATGAAACATGGGACCAACACTTTACATGTCAAGTTTATATATTTTTTCAGTATAGTTTTAGAAGACTAACTAAATACGTAGTCATTTCATTTTGTCACATGTTTGGTAAACAACAGGTGTAGACTAACAGTGAAATGTTGACCAACAATGGAGAACACAATACAACAATTATAATAATAGGAAAAAGATTGTAGCACAAGGAATTAATACATGATGAGCAATGGTAGCTTGGCTATATACATGGGGTGCCAATACCTAGTCAATGGTAGCTTGGCAATATACATGGGGTGCCAATACCTAGTCAATGGTAGCTGGGCTATATACATGGGGTGCCAATACCTAGTCAATGGTAGCTTGGCAATATACATGGGGTGCCAATACCTAGTCAATTGTAGCTTGGCTATATACATGGGGTGCCAATACCTAGTCAATGGTAGCTTGGCTATATACAGTGCAATCTGAAAGTATTCAGACCCCTTGACTTTTTCCACATTTTATTACGTTACAGCCATATTCTAAAGTTGGTTAAATCGTTTTTTCCCCTCATCAATCTACACACAATACCCCATAATGTCAAAGCACAAGACAGGTTTTTAGACATTTTTCCTAATTTATTAATAAAAAACTGAAATATCTAATTATTTAGACCCTTCACTCAGTACTTTCTTGAAGCACCTTTGGCAGCACTTACACCATCGAGTCTTCTTGGGTATGATGCTACAAGCTTGGCACACCTGTATTTGGGGAGTTTCATTCATTCTTCTCTGCAGATCCTCTCAAACTCTGGTCAGGTTGGATGGGGAGCGTTGCTGCACAGCTATTTTCTGGTCTCTCCGGAGATGTTAAATCGGGTTCAAGTCTGGGCTCTGGCTGGGCCAGGTGAACCTTCGCCCCAGTCTGAAGTCCTGAGCGCTCTGGAGCAGGTTTTCATCAAGGATCTCTCTGTACTTTGCTCCGTTCATTATTCCCTCGATCCTGACTAGTCACCCAGTCCCTGCCTCTGAAAAACATCCGCACAGCATGATACTGCCACGACCATGCTTCACCGTAGGCATGGTGCCAGGTTTCCTCCAGAAGTGACGCTTGGTATTCAGGCCAAAGAGTTCAATCTTGGTAACAACAGACCAGAGAATCTTGTTTCTCATGGTCAGAGTCCTTTAGGTGCCTCTTGGCAAACTCCAAGCGGGCTGAACTATGGATCTCTGTCAAAGTGATCATCGGGTTCTTGGTCACCTCCCTGACCAAATTCCTTCTCCTCCAATTGCGCAGTTGGCCGGGTGGACAGCTCTAGGAAGAATCTTGGTTATTACAAACTTCTTCCATTTAAGAATGGAGGAGGCCACGGTGTTCTTGGGGACCTTCAATGCTGCAGACATTTTTTGGTACCCTTCCCCAGATCTGTGCCTCAACACAATCCTGTCTCTGAGCTCTACGGACAATTCCATCGACCTCATGGCTTGGTTTTTGCTCTGACATGCAATGGTGTGTGCCTTTCCAAACCATGTCCAATCAATTGAATTTCTCTCAGGTGGACTCCAATCAAGTTGTAGAAACATCTCAAGGAAGATCAATGGAAACAGGATGCACCTGAGCAAAATTTAGAGATTCATAGCAAAGGGACTGGAATACTAATGTGAATAAGGTTTTGCAAAAATGTCTAAACCTGTTTCCACTTTGTCATTATGGGGTATTGTGTGTAGATTGATGAGGTGTTTTTGTTGTTGTTGGTAAAAAAAAAAAAATACAATAAGGCTGTAACTATTTTTTTTTTTGAAAAAGTCAAGGAGTCTGAATACTTTCAGAATGCACTGTATAGACACTAACTATTTCACTTTAAACACTTTGTTATATTTATGCACAAGAGAAGAAGAGGTTGCCCAGCACAAATTAATGTACAAACATGATTTTTCATTACATATTTGTAATTTAGCAGATGCTCTTATCCAGAGCGACTTTTAGGACCAATTGGGGTTAATTGCCTTGCTCAAAGCCACAATGACAGCTTTTTGACCTAGTTGGCTCAAGATTCAAACCAGCGACCTTTCAGTTACTGGCCCAACACTCTTAACCGCTAGGCTACCTGTTAAATACATAACAATACGTGACATAAGTAGAATACAGAACACTTGAAACATTACAGGACATGTTTCATGATGGAAATTTAAATATTAAAATGTAAAAAAAAAAAAAAGCAGTGGGTAGAGTGGCGTTACGCAGGCGGTTTGTACGGGCAGTTATACAGGACAGTTTGTGGCTGTTTCTCAGGAGCCTGGTGGTGCAGTTACCTCTTCTTGGAGGGAGCAGGTCATTCAGTGGATGGTCAAGAGTGTGCATGTCCTTCACCAGGTGCACTGCAGCCTGTTCTCACCTTCTCTGCAGTGATGGGAGCTGTGGTTGGACTGCTCCACCTCTGGAGATGATCCTCAAGGCCCTCCTCTGCACCCTGTCTAGTTGGGCCTGCTGCTTTTTACTGCATCCAACTAACAGCACTCCACCGTATTCCAGAACAGTCAAAAAGGCGTTTCGAGGCATTTCTCACTGGCTGCTCCACATGTCACCACTGAGGTTAGAGTCTAGATTAAAATCAAGATACTTGGTTGTTGTTGTTACCACTGGTACTTCCTGTCCTCCTAGGATTAGTGGTGCAGGTTGTGGATGGTCCTCTGACCAAGGGCTAAATGTGCCAGTTGCCATCACCCTCTGCCCTCTTTTGGTGGTGTAGCTGTGGAGCCAGGCTAGTAACCTTGGACACAGTTCAATGTCAGACAGATGTTGCAGGAACTATGGGTGATCTACTCGATCAAAGGCATTGGACACATCAGCAAGTAACACCCTCACCATTGTTGGGTTTATGGAGTCTGTAGCTGTCAGCCAGGAGTATGTGGCTTTCACAAGGGCGGTAGTAGTGCTGGACTTTGGGAGGTAGTCATACTGAATCGTGCACTCAGATAACACCTCCTACTGGCAGGGGACAGTTTTAACAATGTGTTTGATGACAGGGGCTAGATCTTCTGCATGCTCTTTAGTAGCCAGGCTGGAATTCCATCAGGCCCACATGCTTTACGTGCTCTGAGTCTGTTCAGAACTTGCTTTAACTAGCCAATGCTGCACAGCTCAACCTGCTTTGTAGACATGGGCAGGGGGAAGATGGCAAGAGGTGTGGTGCTTGTCCACGCCTCAGCAAAGAAGCCATTCAAAACATCAGCCACGTTGTCGTCTTCAATTCCCTCGACCTGTATTCTCCCTCCTGATGTTTTCTTTGGTCCCAGTCCATTGTTAATGAAGTCCCACCATTCCTTAGGGTTTTTCTTCTTTAGGTCCTGGATTTCAGTTTTGTAGAAGATTGTCTTTGCTTCCTTGATAATAATTTGCACTGTGTTTCTGTATTTTCTCCATGTCATTGTTTCTCCCCATCTGTTGAAAATATTCTGCATTTTCCTGATGGCAGCCTTTATTCTTTCAGTCATCCAGGGCTGGTCCAGTATTGTTGTTTTCTTATTTCTTATTGACATGCATACATCAAGTGCAGTTTGAATGCAGGAGTTGAATGTCTCCACCTCATATATGGCAGACCAGTCAGTACTGGCCATACATCGTGCAAAGGTCTCCTTTCTGTTCTGGGTTACCAGATGTCCTTTTTTCCGCTGCACCTCTCGTCTCCCTCCTGATGTTGTGTTTGGAGAGAACAGCAGACATTTGTGATCACTGGATCCGAGAGGGGCAAGGACAGTGGGTTGTGTTGATCAGATCTAGGATGGAGTCCCCTCTGTGGTCTTGTCTTTGGCCACTTGTTTCATGTCTGGATGGGAGTTTGTCAGCATCTTGATGGGCATGTGATTAAAGTCCCCACACAGGATGAGACCCATTTGGGGAGAGGACATCATGATCACATGGACAGTGAATATGAGATAATCCAGTGTTCTGATGCAGTGTTTTGTCATGTGCCCATGGTGGATGTTAGAGCACTCCACTACCAGAGATGAAACTGAGCTGGGGTGTTGTTTAGGACGGAGCTGAAGACACTCAAACTCTTCTTTCTCTAGGTCAGTTATTCTTCTCTTTGCCTGCATACTGTGATTCACATACATAGCCACACCCCCTCCTCGCATCCCCTCTCTGGACCTGTCATTTCTGAACAGCTGATAGTCTTTGTCATCAGAACAGCCTCAATTTGTCGGGGCATGGACTCTACAAGGTGTCGAAAGCGTTCCACTGGGATGCTGGCCCATGTTGACTGCAATGCTTCCCCCAGTTGTGTCAAGTTGACTGGCAGTGGATTTCTACACAGAATAGCTCGTTCCATCTCCTACAACAGATGCACAATTGGATTGAGATCTGGTGCCTCGGAAGGCCACTGCAGTAACCTGAATTCACTGTCATGTTCGTGGAACCATTCCTGGACAAGCCTTGTGGCATGGGGCATAATCCTGCTGAAAAAATCTATTTGCAGATGGATAACTTCTGCCATGAAGGGATGCACCTGATTGACAATGATTTTTAGATATCCTGTGGCATTCAAACGTTGCTCCACTTCTATCATGGGGCCCAATGTCTGCCATGAAAACACACCCCACACCACCACCACCATCCTGCAATGCTGACACACGGCATGGATGCATGTACTCGTGGTTTCCTCTATACCCTAGACCTCTCATTATCTTTACAGTAGGAGTTATCTAAGCACTGCAAAACTGACAAGGTGCACACTGATCAGTAAATAGATTCTAACATTCTACAACTTTCCCGTACCTCTGCACAGATCTCTCACAGTGAGAAACAATAGGATTACAATAGTGTGTATCCAATCCACTACCACTTCTTATGTATACGTTGGTGTCTTTTTAAATTGCCAGATATGTAGAATCTCATCTCACAGACAGCTTCTCTCCTGTGTGTATACGTTCATGTATTTTTAAGTTGCCAGATTGAGAGAAACTTAACCCACAGTCAGAGCAGGAGTATGGCTTCTCTCCTGTATGTATACGTTCATGTATTTTTAAGGGGCCCAGTCGAGAGAAACTCTTCCCACAGTCAGAGCAGGAGTAAGGCTTCTCTCCTGTGTGTATACGTTCATGTATTTTTAAGGGGTCCTGTCGAGAGAAACTCTTCCCACAGTCAGAACAGGAGTATGGCTTCTCTCCTGTGTGTATACGTTCATGTATTTTTAAGTGGCCAGATTGAGAAAAACTTAACCCACAGTCAGAGCAGGAGTAAGGCTTCTCTCCTGTGTGTATACGTTCATGTATTTTTAAGTGGCCAGATTGAGAGAAATTTAACCCACAGTCAGAGCAGGAGTAAGGCTTCTCTCCTGTGTGTACGTTCATGTATTTTTAATTGGCCAGATTGAGAGAAACTTGTCCCACAGTCAGAGCAGGAGTAAGGCTTCTCTCCTGTGTGTGTTCTCTGATGAAGTCTTAGCTCAGTTGATGTTGTGAAGCATTTTACGCAGTCAGAGCAGGAGTAAGGCTTCTCTCCTGTGTGTATCCGGTGGTGTGATTTCAAACTTTCCTGCTGAGAGAAACCCTTCCCACAGTCATTGCAGGAGTATGGCTTCTCTCCTGTATGTATACGTTCATGTATTTTTAAGTTGCCAGATTGAGAGAAACTTAACCCACAATCAGAGCAGGAGTATGGCTTCTCTCCTGTATGTATACGTTCATGTGATTTCAAGTGGCCCAGTTGAGAGAAACTCGCCCCACAGTCAGAGCAGGAGTAAGGCTTCTCTCCTGTGTGTGTTCTCTGATGAACTTCTAGCTCATTTGATGTTTTGAAGCATTTTACACAGTCAGAGCAGGAGTAAGGCTTCTCTCCTGTTTGTATACGTTCATGTTGTTTTAAGGTGTCCAGTCGAGAGAAACCCTTCCCACAGTCAGAGCAGGAGTAAGGCTTCTCTCCTGTGTGTGTTCTCTGATGAACTGTCAGAGCCTTTGATATTGTGAAATTCTTCCCACAGTCATTACAGGAATTCAGATTCTCTCCTGTGTGTATTTGTAGGTGTATTTTTAACTTTGATAGAATTGAGAAACTCGCCTCACAATGTGGGCAGTGGTGAGACCTCTTAGCTCTGTGATCTTCCTGCTGTTGCTCTCTGGATGTATTGAATGTCTCAACATGGTCTCCTGTGTGAACAACATCAGAAGAAACAGTCAGTTCGTGTGATATACATGTCAATCAAATGTATTTTATGAAGCCCTTTTTACATCAGAAGTTGTCAAAGTGCTTTATAGAAACCCAGCCAAAAACCCCAAAGAGCAAGCAATGCAGATGAAGAAGCCATATCATCCTCCACTCACTATCACAAGGGTTAGTAAATACACAGACTCATTTAATAGAACTTTAAAACATTGGCAGTTTGTCTACTTCACTTCTTTAGTCTACTCTCTGATCACTCTAGATAGCCCAGTGAATAAAACAAATGCTGGCAATACTGGTGTCAAACCATGAACAGTGAGGGGAAAAAAGTATTTGATCCCCTGCTGATTTTGTACGTTTGCCCACTGACAAAGACATGATCAGTCTATAATTTTAATGGTAGGTGTATTTGAACAGTGAGAGACAGAATAACAACAAAGAAATCCAGAAAAAAACACATGTCAAAAATGTTATTAATTGATTAGCATTTTAATGAGGGAAATAAGTATTTGACCCCTCTGCAAAACATGACTTAGTAATTGGTGGCAAAACCCTTGTTGGAAATCACAGAGGTCAGACGTTTCTTGTAGTTGGCCACCAGGTTTGCACACATCTCAGGAGGGATTTTGTTCCAATCTTCTTTGCAGATCTTCTCCAAGTCATTAAGGTTTCGAGGCTGACGTTTGGCAACTCGAAACATCAGCTCCCTCCACAGATCTTTTATGGGATTAAGGTCTGGAGACTGGATAGGCCACTCCAGGACCTTAATGTTCTTCTTCTTGAGCCACTCCTTTGTTGCTTTGGCCGTATGTTTTGGGTCACTGTCATGCTGGAATACCCATCCACAACCCATTTTCAATGCCCTGGCTGAGGGAAGGAGGTTCTCACCCAAGATTTGACGGTACATGGCCCCGTCCATCGTCCCTTTGATGCGATGAAGTTGTCCTGTCCCCTTAGCAGAAAAACACCCCCAAAGCATAATGTTTCCACGGTGGGGATGGTGTTCTTGGGGTCATAGGCAGCATTCCTCCTCCTCCAAACACGGCGAGTTGAGTTGATGCCAAAGAGCTCCATTTTGGTCTCATCTGACCACAACACGTTCACCCAGTTCTCCTCTGAATCATTCAGATGTTCATTGGCAAACTTCAGACAGCCCTGTATGTGCTTTCTTGAGCAGGGAGACCTTGCGGGCGCTGCAGGTTTTCAGTCCTTCACGGCGTAGTGTGTTACCAATTGTTTTCTTGGTGACTATGGTCCCAGCTGCCTTGAGATCACTGACAAGATCCTCCCGTGTAGTTCTGGGCTGATTCCTCACCATTCTCATGATCATTGCAACTCCACGAGGTGAGATCTTGCATGGAGCCCCAGGCCAAGGGAGATTGAAAGTTATTTTGTGTTTCTTCCAGTTGCGAATAATCGCACCAACTGTTGTCACCTTCTCAACAAGCTGCTTGCCGATGGTCTTGTAGCCCATTTCAGCCTTGTGTAGGTCTACAATCTTGTCCCTGACATCCTTGGAGAGCTCTTTGGTCTTGGCCATGGTGGAGAGTTTGGAATCTGATTGATTGCTTGCTTCTGTGGACAGGTGTCTTTTATTCAGGTAACAAGCTGAGATTAGGAGCACTCCCTTTAAGAGTGTGCTCCTAATCTCAGCTCGTTACCTGTATAAAAGACACCTGGGAGCCAGAAATCTTTCTGATTGAGAGGGGGTCAAATACTTATTTCCCTCATTCAAATGCAAATCAATATATAACATTTTTGACATGCGTTTATTCTGGATTTTTGTGTTGTTATTCTGTTTCTCACTGTTCAAATAAACCTACAATTAAAATTATAGACTGATCATGTCTTTGTCAGTGGGCAAATGTACAAAATCAGCAGGGGATCAAATACTTTTTCTCACTGTAGGGGCCTAAGCTATTGATGGATTCAAGATAAGGTCGTGGTTATTGATCTCAGATTCTCAGTGTCAAAGTAGCCTTTCATTTTGGTCATTTGTGAGGTATTAAAAAAGATTCTGCAAAAGTCTCCAGTCAACTAAAATGAAATAGAATTGCATGAAATCCATTTATAAAATAATACATTTTTCCCAGACTCTAGGCTTCTAGGAAATTCCTGGATATTGGCGGGAACTGGAACAAGCTGTGGTACACATTGATCCAGACCATCCCAAACATGCTCAAAGGGTGACATGTCTGGTGAGTATGCAGGCCATGGAAGAATTGGGACATTTTCAGCATGTTCAATTGTGTACAGATCCTTGCGACATGGGGCTGTGCATTATCATGCTGAAACATGAGGTGATGGAGGTGGATGAATGGCAGGACAATGGGCCTCAGGATCTTGTCATGGCATCTCTGTGCATTTAAACTGCCATCGATAAAATGCATTTGTATTAGTTGTCTGTAGCTTATGGCATCCCATACCATAACCCCGATACCACCATGGGGCACTCTGTTCACAACATTGACATCAGCAAATCGCACGTCCACACAACGCCATACACGGTGGTCAGCAGTTGTGAGGCTGGTTTGGCAAAATTCTCTAAAACAACATTGGAGGCAGCTAATGGTAGAGAAATTAACCTAACATTCTCTGGCAACAGCTCTGGTGGACATTCCTGCAGTCAGCATGGCAATTGCATGCTCCCTCAAAACTTGAGACATCTGTGGCATTGTGTTGTGTGAAAAAACTGCACATTTTAGAGTGGCATTTTTGTATTTGTTAGGGATCCCCATTAGATGCTGCCAAGAACCTATTCAGCTACTCTTGTCCCCAGCACAAGGTGCACCTGTGTAATGATGATCATGCTATTTAATCAGCTTCTTGATATGCCACACCTGTGGGTATATCAACTGGGATGTAAACAAATGTGTGCACAACATTTTAGAAATAAGTGTGTCTGGAATATTTCTGGAATCTTTTATTTCACCTCATGAAACATGGGACCAACACTTTACATGTTGCGTTTATATGTTTGTTCAGTGTATACAGTATTTCTAAAAAATCATACAAACTATCAATAACTATATTAAAATTGAACTAAATCAGCCTGCTTTTCTGTTCTAATCAGGTCCCTACACAGGCTCAGAAGGATCCTGTGAGGGTGGAACATTTTCTGGCTACAGTAGACCTTGCAGGGCTTCTGCCGTGAAGTCTTGGAGGCCCAAAAACTTCTCAGCTACAGATATAATGATGTCCAGCATCTTGGACTTATTGTGCAGTAAAATTAATAACTGTGGCTATAATTACTAAAAAAATCCACCTTCAAAATGAGTGTATCCAGATCACTTGATTGACGTACAACCTTTGCAACTGGTTGCAGTGCATCCACCACCATATCTTCTTCAGAACTGTGGCCTCTTGCTACTATAACTCTCTTCACCGCCTCCACATAGGAGATTTGCTGTACAGCCCTGATCCTTGACACCTCAACCTCTTTCACGCTAACAGGGCACTCTGGGAATTCAGGAATATGACCCCCACCACAGTTACATTTTACATTCACATGCTCTTCAATAACATATTCCTTCCGTCTGCAAACACTTGACATGTGGCCAAACTTTTTACATTTCTTGCATTGCATCAGGTTTTACACAAACTCTCTTATGGGGTATATTATATATCCCAGCTTTACATAGGGTGGTGGATACTCTTTATCAAACATCAATAATAAAGATGAACTTTGCTCCTTTTTCACATTCTCGATACGGGTCAAGCGACGTGCATTTTCATCCTTCTTCGGGAATCCCAAGTACTTCTCTGCCGCTGCCACCACAGCCTCTATTTTCTGGTATTTTTGATCAATTTCTGCAGTACAATTGACAACCATTGTTATAAATGCTAAAAAGCCCACCTTACTGAAGCAATATTCTTCCCATCACTCTCTCTTGGTCTCTGCCAACTCATAGAAATCCTCTCAAGATCCCTCACCCTGTACCCATCTTCCTCTACCACTCTCTTCACTGCTTCGGCATACAACACTTTCTGTACTACTGTAACCCTGGCAACCTCAATCTGCCTTTCTCTCACCTGACACCTCAGATCTCCAGCCCGTTAGCACCCCCACAACTAACACACAGAACTTTCTCCACTGATACCACACATTTCTCAACTCATGCCCTCCTGCACACTGATACTCAAAATCCAGCATGACAGATAATGTATTCTCTGTTTCCCCACGCTCTACACCGGATCTACGACTCACCAAAACGGAGGGCGTCACAGACACCTGGAATCTTCCATTTCAACTGCACATCCTCAACACTTAAACTTAACCCCGTTATCACTCCTATCAATGCCACCCTGTTCCGGAGAGCAATTCAAGTCACAATTCCTGTCTCTAATCACGTAATCCGCAGCGCCCGCTCCCTCTGGACAGAGGAGAAACAATAAATCATCACGAGTCCACTCAGTTACCTTCACCAACTCAACAGTCCCCAACCTCTTCTCCACCTAACCTGACACCACATATGGATCCATTCTCTCTACAAATCTCACACCCACTGGGCCAGAATCATCCTTATCATCCTTGGAACGAGGCCCGAACTCGGAGTTCCTCACCGCAGGTAATTCATCCTCACTCTCACCAGGTTCCATCTCTGAGCTACTAAAGGACGTATCCCTCTTTATACACTAGATGATAACCTCCCTCACCACACTGCTTCCCTCTACACTCAGCTCCTTCTCAGCGGTCATCACTGCACCTGCCACCACAGTTAATTCATCCTCACTCTCATCACGTTCACTTTCCTCCTGTAGCTCTTCTAAAAGTTCTGTGTGATCTTCCATTCCATATTCTCTCAAAACATATTCCACTTTTCTCCTTTGTCCTTGTCCACCATCTTCTCCTTCATCAGATCTTCCAGAAGGTTTGTGCATCCCCCACTGCAATCCCCCATTCCACTTTTTTTATTGTCCGCCATCTTACCACGTGTCTCAGCTCATCCACATCCCACTAGCTTCGGGTAGCTGCTCACCAATGGAGTACCACAGTATAAATGATAATACCCATAAAACCTTGCAGTCGAACAGGGAAATGGTTCCAATCATTTTTCCACCATTCATTTTTCCCATAGGGGATTTTAGAAACACTTAAAATAAGGGCTGTGTTTCGTGTAGGCTTACCCTGGCGTGGCGTTTTGATAACCGTGTCAATCTCTCTAGGACAAGGTGACTGATCAATATATTCGCCTGTATTTACCGCTACAAAAATGAAACGAAATTAGCTGCTAATGTGGCTATCATAAAGAACTACAAATGCCATGATGATCTGGACAAAATTGCCGAATCGAGTCAAAGGTAAGGATCTCTGGGTTAACTATATAATGTTAGCTAAATTTTGTAATGAATAAATAGGCTACATTTATTTAAATGGTCAATTCTTTGAACTGTCTTGTGCAAGTTTTAAATTGACACAATACCTGTTAGCAAAGGTGTCAACTAGAGATGACGTGCAGGAGATTGCAGTGATTTGTTGTTTTGCATGATGTCTACTTTGATGATAATTAGAGTTTTATAATCTGAGAGGAAATAGAGCCGAATATATTGCTAAAAGTCACGCCAGGTTAAGCCTACACAAAACACAGCCTTATTGAGTATTTCTAAAATGAATAAAAAGGAAAAATTATTGGAACCATTTCCCTGTTTGACCGCTAGGATTTATGACACCATTTTTGCAAAAATAATAATAATAATAAAAAAAAAATGTATTCAGACTTTACTCAGGACTTTGTAGAAGCACCTTTGGCAGTGATTACAGCCTCGAGTCTTCTTGGGTATGACGCTACAAGCTTGGCATACCTGTATTTGGGGAGTTTCTCTGCAGATCCTCTCAAGCTTGTCAGGTAAGATGGGTAGTGTCGCCGCACAGCTATTTTCAGTTCTCTCTGTACTTTGCTCCGTTCATCTTTCCCTCGATCCTGACTAGTCTCCCAGTCCCTGCCACTGAAAAACATCCCCACAGCATGATGCTGCCACCACCATGCTTCACCGTTGGGATGGTGCCAGGATTCCTCCAGACGTGACGCTTGGCATTCAAGCCAAAGAGTTCAATCTTGGTTTCATCAGACCAGAGAATCTTGTTTCTCATGGTCTGAGAGTCCTTTAGATGCCTTTTGGCAAACTCCAAGCGGGCTTTCATGTGCCTTTTCATAAGGAGTGGCTTCCGTCTGGCCACTCTACCATTAAGGCCTGATTGGTGGAGTGCTGCCAAGATGGCTGTCCTTCTGGAAGGTTCTCCCATCTCCAGAGGAACTCAGTGACCACTGGCTTCTTGGTGACCTCCCTGACCAAGGCCCTTCTCCCCCGATTGCTTAGTTTGTCCGGGCAGCCAGCTCTAGAAAAAGTATTGGTGGTTCCATTTAAGAATGACGGAGGCCTTTTGACCATTTAAGAATGATGGCAGCCTTTTGATCATATCCTTGGACAAAAATGATTGACACTCAGGAGACACTTTGTTTTGTTTAGCGTCGCTTAGGTTAGACTGCTCCCTTTAATAGATCAGTCGTCGACCAGGCTACACTCTACGATTAGGGGGAGGTGGGAGAGGAAGCTTTGGGTGTCTCGGTTAGGGAGACACTCGGTTCAGTGTTTTACTGTTAGGATAGATTTATGTTTGTTTGTTCCAACAGATCTTTACATATTTTCCTCACTACAAAATATTAATGCGGTCCTTGTGGTTACTAAACAGATTTTAGATATGCCGTTATGCTATAGCTTATTCCATGTTTACATCTTTGGTTAAATGACTTCAAATGCAAAACTTAAATTTACTTTGTGGAGTTTGTAAACTATCCAAGCTTAAACAGGTTATTACTAGGCTTAAACAACTTCATTCATCTATTGTGTTCCTACAAGAAACTCACCTGTTGAAGGATGAGCTACTTAAAGTATGCAGGAGATGACAAGGGCAAGTAGTAGCATCCTGTTTCTCCTCTCATTCTCATGGTGTTATGGTTTTAATTCACTAATCTGTTCTGTTTCAAGTGGATACTATTATAACTGATACAGCTGGTAGATACATTTAGATACAGGGAACTCTTTTGAATGAGCATATTAATCTGGTTAATGTTTATGGTCCTAATGATGATAATCCCAAATTCTTTGAGAATTAATTTCTATGGATAGCCTCCATTCCTGTTAAAGTCCTAATGGCAGGGGACTTTAATTGCACTCTTGATCCTCATCTAGATTGCTCCTCTGGTTTAGACACTTCCCACTTGCAGAGTAGAAAGAAATTACAGCATTTCATTAAGGATTTAAATCTATGTGAACCTTGGAGGACTCAGAACCCGAGTAAAAGGGAGTATTCATGTTACTCGTCAACATTTAAATCATATTCTCATGTAGACTACTTTTTAGTTTCTTGCTCATTGCTTCCCAATGTAGCAGGAAGTGGATATGATACTATTGTTTTGAATGACCATTCCCCTGTGTCATTATTCTATAGGGATACAAAACTAGTAAAAGGATCCTCTAGATGGCGTTTGCATCCCAGATGGTTACAGGACCCAGACTTCTTACATTACGTTGGAGTGCATATAGAAGTTTATTTGACAAGCACTGACCAAACTTCAGCCAGTACCAGATGGGAGGCTTTCAAAGCATATATTTGGGGGCAATTTATAGGTTTTACCAGTTTCAAATCAAATACATCTGAAAATGAGAGAGATGGACAACAAAATCAGAGAGGGAAGCTTTTTTGGATAACTCAGTAGAAGTAAACAATGAATAATTTGGTCTTAAAGCTCAGTATGATGAACTTCCCACCTCAAAGGCTGCAAACAGCTTAACTAGGCTGAAACAGTCCTATGATCAAGGTGAAAAACCTGGTATATTGCTGGCCTGGCACATTAAGAAGTAAAATTCAGCCTTTAATGGAATTCATAATTTACAAGGACCATTATCAATGGATCCTGTAGAAATAAACCAAACATTTGCTTCCTACTACAACACACTTTACAACTCTGAATCTCCTGAGAACTGAACTAGTCAGGTCTTGATTTTCCCTCGATTTCAGAAGACACTAAATTGGATCTGGAAAAGGAATTGGATGGTGTTGAAATATCTGATGCTATTTTCGATATGAAGGGAGGTAAAGCGGAAGGTCCAGATGGGCTCCCAATAGATATTTAAGGACAAACGTCTAGGTCCACTTTTGGATATGTACAGTGCATTAGGAAAGTACTCAGACAACTTGACTTTTTCCACATTTGGTTACGTTACAGCCTTATTTTAAAATGGATTAAATATAAAAAATCCTCATCAATCTACACACAATACCCCATAATTACAAAGTGAAAACAGGTTCTTAGAAATGTTTTCAAATGTATTAAAAATAAAACAGAAATACCTTGTTTACATAAGTATTCACACCCTTTGCTATGAGACTCGAAATTGAGCTCAGGTGGATGCTGTTTCAATTGATCATCCTTGAGATGATTCTAAAACTTAATTGGAGTCCAACTGTGGTAAATTCAATTGATTGGAGATTATTTGGAAAGTCACACAACTGTCTATATAAGGTCCCAGAGTTGACAGTGCATGTCAGAGCTAAAAACGAAGCCATGAGGTCAAAGGAATTGTCCGTAGCGCTCCAATAAAGGTTTGTGTCGAGGCACAGATATGGGGAACAGTATCAAGCATTGAAGGTCCCCAAGAACAAAGTGGCCTCAATCATTCTTAAATGGAAGAAGTTTGGAAACAACAAGACTCTTCCTAGAGCTGGCCGCCCGGCCAAACTGAGCAATCGGGGGAGAAGGGCCTTGGTCAGGGAGGTGACCAAGAACATGATGGTCACTCTGACAGAGCTCCAGAGTTCCTCTATGGAGATGGGCCAACCTTCCAGAAGGACAACCATCTCTGCAGCACTCCACCAATCAGGCCTTTATGGAAGAGTGGCCAGACGGAAGCCCCTCAGCAAAAGGCACATGAAAGCCAGATGAGAAACAAGATTCTCTGGTCTGATGAAACCAAGATTGAACTTCTTGGCCTGAATGCCAAGCATCACGTCTGGAGGAAACCTGGCACCATCCTTACGGTGAAGCATGGTGGTAGAAGCATCATGCTGCGGGGATGTTGTTCAGCGGCAGGGACTGGGAGCCTAGTCAGGATCGAGGGAAAGATGATTGGAGCAAAGTACAGAGAGATCCTTGATGAAAACCTGCTCCAGTGCACTCAGGACCTCAAGACCGGGGCGAAGGTTCACCTTCCAACAGGACAACGACCCTAAGCACACAGCCAAGACAACGCAGGAGTGGCTTCGGGACAAGTCTCTGAATGTCCTTGAGTGGCCCAGCCAGAGCCGGAACTTAAACCCAATCGAACATCTCTGGAGACCTGAAAATAGCTGTGCAATGACCCGCCCCATCCAACCTGACAGAACTTGAGAGGATCTGCAGAGAGGAATGGGAGAAACTCCCCAAATACAGGTGTGCCAAGCTTGTAGCGTCATACCCATTAAGACTTTGGCTGTAATCACTGCCAAAGGTGCTTAAACAAAGTACTGAGTAAAGGGTCTGAATACTTATGTAAATGTGATAGTTCAGTTGTTGTTGTTTTTTGCAACAATTGATGAAAAAACAGTTTTTGCTTTGTCATTATGGGGTATTGTGTGTAGATTAATGAGGGGAAAAAATGTAATCAAGGCTGTAACATAACAAAATGTCAAAAAGTCCAGGGGTCTGAATACTTTCCAAATGCACTGTATATAGACAGGTGTTTGCCTTTCCAAATCATGTCCAACAAACTTAGTTAGATAGAACCTGCTCTTACCCTGAGAAACAGATTTCCCAATCTTCTCCTCCTCTTCTTCATCTTTAATGTTGACATTCAACTCCAGTGTTTGACTGCAGTCTTCCAGCTTCACTGATGCCATCTCTGGATCCTGCAGTAAACTGGGCTCCACTGTCACAATCAGGACCCAGTGACTGTAGGTTTGGACTCAGCGTGGAAGGAGAGAGGAAGGCTAGGTTGTGTTCTCACTGTTGATGTTACCGTCCTCAGACTTATCTGAATCGGCCCGTAGTAATAAAGAGAAACGGACACAAACGTTGTTGTCTTGACAGTTCTGGCATTTTCTTTATTTTCTAAAAATATTTTCACTTTTTTCTGGTTCAATTATCTAATTCAGTGCTTGACTTGGACTGAAATAGGTGCCAATACTCATTTTGGGTGCCGGTACTGTTTATATTAAGGTGCAGGAGCTCCACAATACTTTTGAGCTAATACCTAACCTATAGTAGATAAACACATAAATGACTCAAAAACCATTTAGTACAAGGTTACAGTTTGTTTTAGACAGCACTGTGTGCTAATTTCCTGAATAACCTTGTCTTCACTGTATTACTTCAATCAAAAACCAATTGTATTTCCTGTTCACACCATAGCAACATTTATTGATGGACAGAAACAACAGAATGTGTCTGAATATTAGTACACATGTAGAAAACTGCTAATCATTACATTCATCTTCAAAACAGTAGTGCGACCGTGAAATTGTCTCTATCTGATGCACCGAGAGGACGCTGCCATTTTACCAGCTTGTGAATTTTACACAAAACCAATAATATGCTAAACCAACTCAGAAATCTAAAATAAATGGATTATTTATGAAATTACCATGAGAAAATTATGTACATCCACTCAGACAAACCAAAAGTCTCAAGCTATGTGACTTGTAAAATAGTTATCACGTTTTTCACTTGGTTTGACACAAAAATAACACATCAAACCTTTTACCAAACGTGATAATACATTAACGGATTTTTTACCTAGCATGATATGACATGTTCTTTCGACATTAGAAAGTGTAAACGTGCTATTACATACCTGTAGTAATAAATAGAAACGGACACAAAGGTTATCTTCTTGACTGCACAGTTCTGGCGCTTTCTTTATTGTGAAGAATGGTGCCCGCCTGCCCGGAACTTCCTGTCCCCCCACTACTAATGGTCCGTGCATTCCGAGATCAGATTACAACATTTCATTAAATTACTAAAAAAAGTGTAAACTGTAGCAATTTATTTCCCTCCATTGTTTATTAGCCTAAGCATGACCTTCATCCAAATAATTTCTCTAGGGTTGGAACGTAAAAAAGAACGTAAAAAAGAACCGGAAACTAAAGTGTAAATACACTTTTCAGGAACAGCAGTTATTTTAAAAGCATGGGATCCAGGTAATGACCTTATTTTACTTTCCGGGTATTTTTTTCCAGTCCCACAAAAATCGCAACAAAGCTCACTCTAGAAACGTATTCCAGTTTCTGACTGCCAGCTGGAATGGAAATCTTTGCCAGTGGGTGTGCGTGTGGAAACTACCTGCTCCTCCCCTCTGAAGCATAGGTTACTGTATCCTACTGACAACGTTACAAGCATGATTCAGACATTAGGGAGATATGTTTAATTTGAGAAGAATGGATGAACTTTTTCAATGCTAGTTAAGGATACTATAGTCACCACGTTTCACATTGGATTTATTAACAACAAATAGTTACGACCTGTTTTTAATTCTAGTGCTGCACTGCACAAACAAGGTTGTTAGCTAGCTAGCTAACATCTGCTCTGGTCCAACGTTAAACCAACTCTGAAGTTCAAAGACATTCAAAGTACCTCCATAGAAGCCGCTCCTCCGTAGGTATAATTCTGTGGGCCTAATTCAGATAATGCAGGTCATAACACGATGCCCAGCTCTTCAATGCAAGCTTTCTCTATCCTCTAACGAGCTCTCCACACCCGCAAAATGTCGCACCTTACACTGTGATTGGCAGCACAGTGTGCTCTGAATTATTTTCATATACAGATACTCTGTGGTGTGCTAGTGTATTTATTCTCCCACTTGGATGTCACTTCCACAAGCTTTAAATTGAGGGCCAGGTTGTCAGGATGGGTAATGTACAGTACACATTAATTACAAGTACTCCTAAAGATACACTTCATTTTAACTAGCTAAATCCTGTGTAACAACTAGTAATTACATTGTACTTGGCTAACATTACATGTACTATGCTTTGAAATAGTGTCTTATTCTTCATCTGGGATTTGGATTTGTAAAATGTATTATAAAATGTATTTAATATATGTCTGATCAGGCTCAGGTAGCATCAGGTTTGTATTTTCATGCTGATCAAAGCTCTAATCAAATCCAGACATTTATAAGTGTTATAATGCTTTTGAATGACACTTCCGGTTTTGGCGGAAAATACCGGGTTACCCGGGAGAAGAGTGATTTATTCTCGGGATGGAACATTTGTAAAACACCGGGGAAATATTAAACCCTGATGCGCATACCAGTTGATTCACAAGACACCAACTAAGTAACTTACATATACGGTATCTTCATTAGGCCTAATGGCATTTCATGTCCATGATAGGAAGTTTGTTGTAGTGACTCAGTAAGGCTAATTGTAAAAGTAACCCTCTAAAGTGCCATGTTTGTACAGTTTATTATGTGGAGGAAACATTTAGGCAGCCAGGGTCATACACCAGGACCGCTCCGTAGGCCGCACTGTAGGCCTAGCTCTTACTGCAGTCCAGTGCCATGGACATCTTTGAAGTTTGGCCTCTAGTAATTTAGGACGGCAACTTTATGAAGGCCTCTTCACCGTGGTCTTATCGTACAAGGCTCTACAGACAATAAAAACAGGCTATTTTTATTGTTCCTATTATTTGCGTTGATGATGTATTGAAGTCAAGTGGTTCAACATTCAAATGCGACGGTCAGTGGAACACTTACGCCACCAAGTGGACAATTGCTCAGTTCCCTTGTGGCATCAACGCTACCAGAGATATTTGATATAAGATCAAATGTTATGTCAATATTATTATTTCCAAATTGATTCCCCCACCCGTATTTCATATATTATTATTCCGATTTAGCTGTTAATCTGGATTTAATTTATAAACGCTTTCTGTCATTTCCGATTGGAGGGCAGATGACCACGTGACTTACGAACCTACAAATGTGTTACTTTGTAACAGTCAAAAGTGGTTATTCCCAACGTTGATAAACTCCCAATCTATGCCAATATTTTTTTAAAGCATTATCTTTAAAGCATTATCACTGTACCATTTACACCCTGTATCCTGTGCATGTGACGAATAAACATTGATTTGATTAGATGATTAACGCACCATTCACAGCAGCTATCATAGTCAATATAACAGTGACTGACTTCACCATCACCTTCTAGCCATCATTGACATTGAGATGAAGATTGTCAAACGTGAAAATATAAAATACATCGTGATCCTAATTGAATATAACAAAGCAATTCTGTTGTCTTTGCCTGATTTATCTTTACAAAGACAGGGGGTGCACCGTTCCTGGAGGTACTGCAATACCAGGTCGATGCGTGGAATGGACGGAGCAAGCCCCTATTCCATCTCCCTGTTCCAAAAATCAATTTAATATATGGTCCCCAGATAGGGGACGTATCAGATATTAAACTGATAAGAACAGATTTTTTTTTTTTTTTTGTTTGTGGAAAAATAATTTTTATTTTCATTTCACATTCAAATACAAGTACAAATTCCGTGCATAACGTTGTACATAACGTGGAGTTACAAAAACAGTACCTTAACCGTATAAAAATAGCAAAACTCCTAAAAAAAGTGCTGTTCTGAGGAACCTGACCAGCTAAAGGGCCTACATTCAAGAGAAGCATGTAAACAATTGCCTCTAACAATCTCCCAAAGCTGATCTTTCAAAGGAATAAAAACAATTAATAAAATCATACACATATACCAAAGGGAACTCTGAATAAACCTCAGTGTATATCAAATATTTACAAAGGCTTAGCCTACATTTCAATTTACATGACAGAATACAGTTATACATAGGCCTATATATAGGCTACAAAAAAACATTTACAAAGAAGGGTATATCCCTTTCCATCTATGTTTAACAGATGTGATGCCCCACTTATCTATTTCGAATTGTATTTTTTTCCAAATTTCTTGTGTTATAAATTTAACCAATCCCGTCGGTGACCACTTGAGGGTGTCATTGACCGCACCACATCTCGCCTCCCAAAGTTTAGTCTTGATAAGGGACACCAGAGTCACTAATTCTAATAATTGCACCTTTTCCACATTTTTTAGTTCAAATTTGGCTACCCCTTCATAATCAATGTTTTTTAAAATATTAAAATCTATTTTAATTTTCTTCCAAACTATTTGGGCAAAAGAGCATTCCCATAAAACATGGGGAATTGTTTCAATTGCAAAACAGTTGTCCCTGGGACAAAATTTATTCAGGGTCAAATTATGATCATATAATGTTGAACGGACCGGAAGACGTCTGTGTAAAACAAGCCAATTAAAATCTTTCAGTCTGTTGTCTAAATCTTTTAATTGTGCTCGTAGCCAGGTGGAAGGTAATATTGGTAATCGGTCTCTAGGACGACAATTTTCTATCAATTTCACATATAGCAGTCTGTGGTTGATTACATTTTCTTTTACTTTGCAGACTGGGTTTTTCCTTGCCATTTCAACTATTTTCTTAAAATGTAATGGGATAATTTCAGCTTTTGGCTTACTGTTATCCCACTCCACCATAAACCTTAACGGTATGGACAGCCAGAATTTGATTAATATATTACATTTGTGTACAGAAGACGACAAAAGACAACAAACGTTTGAGTAGAACAACGCATCTAGTTTGAGAGGAATATGAGGGAAATCCCTTCCACCAGCCTCTATAGGCTGGTACATCCGATCTCTTCGGATGTACTCATATCCCCCCCAAAAGAAATTAAACAGTACACGTATGAACATTTTCCTTAGAGACACCGGCATGGGAAACACATATGCAAGGTGGAGTAATGAAGGCAGAATGTCCGCCTTCAGCACTAACACCTTGCCACTAAAAGATAGTCGCCTCACTTTCCACAGTCCCCATCTTTTATTAAGCGAAAGTAGTTTTTCTTTCCAATTAACCATGTCATCTTTAATTTGATTTCCGAAAGATATCCCGAGCACTACCATTGGTCCTGTGCACACAGTCAAACCACATAACTTATCAGATCTCCATTTCCACTGTCCCATATATTTTATTTCTGTTTTATTCTTGTTAATCCTAGACCCGGAGGCAACAGAGAACTCATCAATGACTTTGATAACCTCTTTCAAGCTCAGGTCGTCTTGTAAATATAAAATGGTGTCGTCTGCGTATTGTGAAATTTTTAGAATATCCCCTCCAGGTAATATAATGCCTTTGATGTTGTAATTTGTCCGAATTGCACATGCGAAAGGTTCAATATATAAAACATACAATAGCGCAGAGAGAGGGTCCCCCTGTCTGACACCTCTTAATTGCTTGATTACATTTCCAATATTCCCATTAATATTTACTCTGCTTCCCACATTACTATAAATAATTTTTACCCATTTCATAAAATTATTTCCAAAACCACATTTTTTCAGAACTCTAAACAAAAACTCATGGTTTACCATGTCAAATGCTTTTTCCTGGTCCAAATTTACAGTAATAGCTGGCAGGTGCCTTTCCTCTAAATATGCTTGAACGTCTCTGTGCAATTGCAAGTTCCAGGTTAACTTTCTCCCTACCACACCACATGTTTGGTCTAAACCAACAACATATGCCATGGCAGAAGACAGACGATTAGTTATGGCTTTACTTAATACTTTATAGTCTACACACAACATTGTTAAAGGTCTCCAATTTGCTAGTGTCTTGGGGTCTCCCTTTTTGTAAAGTAGCGAGATTACCCCCTCGCACATTGAACCTCCCATATGCTCCAAACCAAAAATAACTCTAAATACTTCCAAAAGATGACATCCAATTAAATCCCAAAAAATTATGTAAAACTCTTTAGAGAGCCCATCCACTCCTGGTACTTTGTTATCTTTCATGCTCTTCAGTGCCATATATATTTCATCTAAATTCAATTCCCCTTCTAATTGGTCTCTAATATCTAAAGGTATCTGCACATCCACACATTTTAAAAAAGTAGTCCCCTTCTCATAATTAATTGTTTGCTTTTGGAATAGCTGAGAAAAGTGCTGGGTAGCGACCCCAAACATGCCATCTCCATCCTCAACCGTCTCCCCGTCTTGATTCAATAAAGCCGAAATGGTCCTCCTCTTTCCCCGTGACTTAATTTGTTTGAAAAAATATGCAGAGCACTTCTCATCATTATCCCATTTATCTTGTTGACTTTTAAACATGAAATCTCGAGCTTTCTTTTCAAAAAAGGCCTGCTGCTTTTTCTGCAGGTTACACAATGTGTCTTTATCTAAACCACCACCATTCAAATTACCTTGGATGTGCAGATCTTCTAGTTTGTTCTGCAACTTATAAAAATCTTTGTATTTATTACGTTCTTTATCTTTGCAATAATTCTGAATAAAATTCTTGATTCGTAATTTTGTGCTCTCCCACCAGTCTATGACAGTAGAATAAAAGGATTTCATCGTTACACAGCCCTGGAAAAAATACCTAAATCTAGTCTCAAATGTTTTGTCATGTAAAATACCATTATTAATTTTCCAATATCCTTTTCCAAATTCAATTGTTTTTAATTCTACTGTCACAGACAGGCAACTGTGGTCAGAATAAAAAACCGGAGTGACGCGTGCAGAGGACACACCGAGTCCACGCGGAACAAACACATAATCTATGCGGCTCCTTGCGCCCCTGCTGTTTCCCCAGGTGAAACCGGGATCATTTGCATGCGCCACTCTATAAGTATCCACCAAATTATATTTCTCAATTAGATTTTTTACAAGATGCCCGCCCAGATTACCCCGGTCATATGATACATTAAAATCTCCCCCCATAATAACCTGTCTGTTTGTCATAAAAATAGCGTCTAGGTTGTTCAGCATTTCCCTCCTTTCCTTGGGTGTCGATGGTGCATATACATTAATTAACCGAAGACATTTGCCCCTCCAATCAATATCTACTATTAAAACCCTCCCGTGTACTGCCGAAAAACTTCCCACTATTTTTAAATCCCTATTTCCACATAGGACACCAACCCCTGTAGAATGCACCCCACCAACACTCCACCTTGACTCTCCCTGAACCCATTCCCTCGTAAATCTCTCCACATCATTTTGATCTTTTAAATGTACTTCTTGTAAAAAACACACAGAGAAGCAAATGGAGGACAAATGGGAAAAAACAGTCGCCCTTTTAACGGGGTTCCTAAGCCCTCTAGCGTTTATGCTAGCTATGTTAAAAAGGGACGACATGGGGAAAGGAGGGAAGCAGACAACTATCTAAATATGACATGAATTTCCAGACTCACTTTAAGTCCAGTTCCTCGTTAGGAGGCCTGTCTGGGAAACGGTGGTCCCCAGGGGGAGGACTGTCCACAAAGATAGGGGTCGGGAAAACCCTTTCCTCCTCAGTCAGTGTGGGTGCTGGAACACCGCTGGGTGTCAGACCGCTGCTGTCGGTAGAGCTCGCGCCTGACAGGGAAAGCAGAGTCTCCTCTGCGCTGCCCGGGTTTCTCGCGCTTTTCTCCTCAGACTCCCCGCTTGCAAAACAACTGAAACGATTCCCCCCCAGGGCGGACTCCTCCGTCGCCTCCATGCGGATGAGTGGGGAAACAGGGCTCATCTGCTTCCTCTTGATAGAGCACTTCCTCCTCTCTCCCACCGTGGTCCAGCTCTCCGGAGCAGAAGGAGCGGTGGGCTCTCCCGTAGCCTCCTCCATTTGTTTGCTCCAGCTCCTGTCCCCCGCTCCGCTCTCCTCATGAGGTGATGATGGCGCCTCACTCCCGCTCTCCTCAGACTCTCGCAGTTCTCTCTCCATCACTAGCTCCTCCACGACCTCCTCAATAGCGCGTAGCTCTATAACTTTTCCCTCATCTGCTCTTTTCCCGCTCACCGCTCTGGCGTAGGAGGGGGCTGCCTTTGGGCAGTGACGGAACAGGTGCTCCTCTGAGCTGCACAGACTGCAGCGCTTAGGCACCGTGCAATCCCTCATTACATGGCCGAGGGCCCCACAGTTTCTGCACCTTGTCTGGGTGCAGGCATCAGCAAGGTGCCCGTACGTGCTGCACTTCCTGCAAAAACGAGGCTGCCAAGCATACATGAGGTAACCCCTGTCTGCACCGATAGAAAAAGACGCGGGAGGATGGAGGTAGCCATCATGGCCGCTCTCGTCTTCCTTTAGCAGGACGCGAAACTGCCTCTTCCCTGTCCAGATGCCTAGGGCGTCCTTAATGTCTCTCACTCCTGGCAAGATGGTCACATACCGGCTGAGGTAGCACACTAGCGTTTCTTCAGTGACCCAGGGGTTGAACATGTGCACGGTTAGCACCCTCAGATTGTGCCTGCACAGGGACTCAACTTGAAAGCTACTGAGGGCGGGTGCTGTCGAGTTCGCTCGGAAGAGCCCTCTCACCTCCTCCAGCCTGGTGATGGTGTAGATCGACACATCATAAAACTTCTCCGGTGTGTTTTGTTGCAGACAGTGCACATCGTCTGGTGTCAGGCGTAGAGGTCCAAAAAGAACGTCCTTTCCAAAAATAACTCTTTCCATCAACTTTTCTTTTCCAATCCATTGAAAACGCAGCGTGTTCTTCAGTCCGGCGGCTGCCGACTGTGACGTGGACGATGACGACATCGCTCCACCTTCAGGATCTCCTTGGTTACTGCAGCTTGATCTTGATCTTAGCCAAAAGGCCGAGAAGCGATACCGCAATGCTTTCGGGAGGAAGGGGCCGTTCTCGGGCACGTCATATTCGATGACGTTTACAAAAAACGTAGCTCTGTAAACTGTCCGCCAAATATCAAAGATAACGACTTAAAGAAAAACGTGTCATAGATTGTGAGTTGATCAACGTTGGGAATAACCACTTTTGACTGTTACAAAGTAACAAATTGGTAGGATCGGAAGTCACGTGGTCATCTGACATCCAATCGGAAATGACAGAAAGTGTTTATAAATTAAATCCAGATTAACAGCTAAATCGGAATAATAATATATGAAATACGGGTGGGGGAATCAATTTAGAGATAATAATATTGACCTAACATTTGATCTTATATCACATATCTCTAGTAGCGTTGATGCCACAAGGGAACTGAAGCAATTGTCCACTTGGTGGCGCAAGTGTTCCACCGACCGTCGCGTTTTCCAAGCAGTCCTGTGTGGTCCATCCAACTACATTTGAATGTTGAACCACTTGACTTCAATACATCATCAACGCAAATAATATGAACAGTAAAAATAGCCTGTCTTTATTAATAATACCGTATATGTAAGTTACTTAGTTGGTGTCTTGTGAATCAACTGGTATGCCAATAGGGTTTAATATTTCCCCGGTGTTTTACAAATGTTCCATCCCGAGAATAAATCAATCTTCTCCCGGGTAACCCGGTATTTTCCGCCAAAACCGGAAGTGTCATTCAAAAGCATTATAAAACACTTATAAATGTCTGGATTTAATTAGAGCTTTGATCAGCATGAAAATACAAACCTGATGCTACCTGAGCCTGATCAGACATATATTAAATGCATTTTATGAGCCCTACATTAACAACATATAATGAGCCCAAGCCCCAAAAAAGGCCAAATGATTGTGTGGTTTCCCAATAGGTCCACCAGGTCCTCACTTACAATGACTGGAAAACATTGTTGCATTTAAACTTTGTATCACCAGTTAGTGTGATGAACGTGATAAAATATATTTGCAATGGGAAGTAATAGCTGGTTTGTTAATTTCATTTTGGAAAGGAAATGGTTGTGCTATTGTATTGTTCTGACTTCATGGGGCCTACTGGAGTGAATGGGCTGCTTATTCTCTAACATTATTTGATGCTGTGTGAGTCTGCTGTCTCCTGGCTATCAGCCCTGTCTCTGTGTTTGACCAAAACTGGCTCTCCTTCAGCGCCATGGAGTGCACAGGTATTACGGTTGCTGTCCTTTCAGCACCACAAGCCTTTCACCTTTGATGTGACACTGTTGTTGTCTCTATTGGTGATAGTGTGATAGTGGTGCTGGCTACCATAAGCTGTGCAAACAGTGCATTATGTTCAAATCAAATTGTATTGGTCACATATACATATTTAGCAGATGCTATTGCGGGTGTAGCGAAATGCTTGTGTTTCTAGCGCCAACAGTGCAGTAGTATCTAACAATACACACAATACACTCAAATCTAAAAGTAAAAGAATGGATTGAAGAAATATATAAATACTAGGATGAGCAACGTCGGAGTGGCATAAAATAAAATACAGTAGAATAGAATACAGTATATACATATGAGATGAGCAAAGCAAAAATATGTAAACATTATTAAAGTGACTAGTGTTTCATTATTAAAGTGGCCATTGATTCCAAGTCTATATATGTAGGGCAGTAGCCGCTAAGCTGCAGGGTTGCGTAACCGGGTGGAAGCCGGCTAGTGATGGCAGGTGAGTTACTGCCGCTCTGATATCCAAAAGTTATTTCCGGCTGTAATGTAATAACACAAAAAAAATACTGGCCAAATAATGTAAGAAATACTGCAAAGTTGCTTAGGAGCTAGAAGCAGAGCTGCCATATCTGTCGGCGCCATCTTCAAAATTCTATGTGTCATGTTGTGTCCCGCATGACTGTAAGTCACTTTGGATAAAAGCGTCTGCTAAATGGCATATTATATTATTCAACTTATTGTTAGATTTTTGGTCCCTCTGAAGGCCTAGGTCCTATAGTCACGGTCTGTTTGTGACATCAGTGTGTCATGTACTGGAAAAGGGTCTATAACCACTTCCTCAAAATAGTCAGAAAACTCAAGAAATCTGTCATTAATGTTGATGTTTTTGCCGAGGAGATCTTAGTGGTGCAATTTTACATTTAACTAAGATGTTTGTTGCTCAATGAAAAAATCTGCATGAAAACGACTCGTCTCTCATTTAAGGACAAATACTTTATTGAAGAATACCTACTGTTGACCAATAACCCCCTTCCCCTTCGGCTACAGACTTCGGCTTGACTCGAGGAAACATTTTTGTGTGCCAGAACAGCTGAAAAAACCCTTACCGTAATTCCAAAACGAAAACAAAATGTTGTCATAATATATGCACAAACTCTTCCGAACTGTTTCGGCTGGAAAGCATGCTGACGCCTTAAAGGCTAACAAAAAGTATGTCTTACAATGGTTTCAGTAGTCCTACATTGTCACAAGGTATAGATTATACCCCTATTTAGACCTGAAGTAGCAGACAGTCTAAATCCAGATTGGTGACATTGTCGGACTACTAAAACCATTTGTAACAGAATTTTAGCTAGTCTGCCTAGTTGAATAAAGGTTCAATAATAATAATAAAATATGTACATGCTAAAATCTCCACTGTAGAACACACAGGGTGTTCACTCCTTAGGCCTACCTTCCTTTCTGTGTCGAACTTCGGCCTCAAGTCTTGGGTGGAAAATCTACTTCTGAAAGTACCATGCTTAGATTCATACACAGCCACAGTTTCGATGCAAACAAGACACACTGGTTTGGCATTGGAGAAATAGGATGAATATATTTTAATAGAACAGGTAGGCAGTGGTGGAAAAAGTACCCAATTGTCATACTTGAGTAAAAGTAAAGATCCCTTAATAGAAAATGACTCAAGTAAAAGTGAAAATCACCCAGTAAAATAGTACTTGAGTAAAAGTCTAAAAGTATTTGGTTTTAAATATACTTAAGTTTTAAAAGTAAACCTAGTTACAAACCCCCCTATATTGTAAATTCAATCCGGTTGGTATAAGATTGAAATGGGAAAATAATGTACCTGTGAAAACCCTATGAAATAGCTCCCCAATACCGTCTGATGTATATATTTAATGTATTACTTGAATGGTGACCAAAGCCCTTCCAACAATACATTTAAATCGTGTTTTCCTGTGATTTTTTCCACCCTGCTGCATGTTTTCAATGTATTCCATTTCAAATGTGTCTCCCAGTGCAGCTTTACTTCCAGGCTGTTATGACAGATCTGGCCGTATCTTCTCTCTATGTTTCTAGGCCTACACCAGGCATAGGGATGGTTGGTAGAAGTTTGAAATAGACACTAACTATTTCACTTAAAACAGTTTGTTTCATTTAATTATACACAAGAGAAGAAGAGGTTGCCCAGCACAAATTCATGTACAAATATTATTTTTCGTCATTTAGCAGATGCTCTTATCCAGAGCGACTTATAGGACCAAGAGGTTAATTGCCTTGATCAAGGGCACAACGACAGATTTTTCACCTAGTTGGCTCGGGATTCAAACCAGCGACCTTTCAGTTACTGGCCCAACACGCCAGATCAATTAACTTCAATACAGTTATTCAAATACATTCATAATCAATTAATAAAATAATGAATCTAGTTTTAAAAGACAATTTATAAAACACAAGTAGTCAATTCATAGCCTGTTTATCATTAAACAAAAGTTGTTTAGTAATATAAAATCATCCACCCAAACTAATGCTGAAAACTGATCATCACACCATCTTTATCTAATGTACACTGAGTGCACAAAACATTAGGAACACCTGCCTAATTTTGAGTTGCACACCCCATTGTCCTCAGAACAGTCTCAATTCGTCGGGGCATGGACTCTACAAGGTGTCGAAAGCGTTCCACTGGGATGCTGGCCCATGTTGACTGCAACGCTTCCCACAGTTCTGTCAAGTTGGCTGGGAGTGGATCTCTACTCCGAATAGCTCGTTCCATCTCCTCCCACAGATGCACAATTGGATTGAGATCTGGTGACTTGGCAGGCCACTGCAGTAAGCTGAATTCACTGTCATGTTCTTGGAACCATTCCTGGACAAGGATTGTTGCATGGGGCATAATCCTGCTGAAAAAATATATTTTGCAGATGGATAACTGCTGCCATGAAGGGATGCACCTGATTGGTAACGATGTTTAGATATCCTGTGGCATTCAAATGATGCTCCACTTCTATCAAGGGGCCCAATGTCTGCCATGAAAACACACCCCACACCATCACCACCAGCCTGCAATGCTGACACACAGCATGGATGCATGTACTAATGGTTTTCTCCATACCCTAGTCCTCCCATCAGTGTGAAACAGCAGGAACCGGGATTCATCAGACCAGGCAATGTTTTTCAAATTCTCCAGTGTCCAGTGTTTTCATTCCTTAGCCCACTGCAACTGCAGTTTCTTGTTTTCTGCTGAAAGCTAATGGGGATCCATAATAAATACACCACAACTACATCATTAAGGATCATAGCTTTCACCTGGGTTCACCTAGTCAGTCTATGTCATGGAAAGAGCAGGTGTCCTTAATGTTTTGTACACTCAGTGTATGTTGTGTCTACCAGCTCATTTCCCACAGAAAACTGCAGAGGGAAGCAGTACCACCCAGTCAACCATCAGACTCCATTGTGAGACGCCTCAAAAGAGGATATTCAACCCTAAGGGTAAATCCAAGGTCATTTCAATATCATTACAGTAGAAGCAAACAAAACACAACAAAACTGATAAGGTGAACACTGATCAGTAAAGTAAAGAGATGCTAACATTCTATAACGTTCCCTTTGATTTGGAATTTACTCCCATCCAGAGAGCTAGTGCATTCATCTTATGATAGCCAGGAGAGACAACACCACATCACAGTGGTATTCCAACCATGTATCACAAGCATAATACAATGCAAAATACTATATAAAATACATCTGAAAAAATCTGTCTCTTCAAATCAAATCAAATTTTATTTGTCACATACACGTGTTTAGCAGATGTTATTGCAGGTGTAGCGAAATGCTTGTGCTTCTAGCTCCGACAGTGCAGTAATATCTAACAATTTCACAACATATACCCAATACACACAAATCTAAGCAAGGAATGGATTTTAAGAATATATAGTTGAAGTCAGAAGTTTACATACACCTTAGCCAACTACATTTAAACTCAGTTTTTTACAATTCCTGACATTTAATCCTAGTAAAAATTCCCTGTCTTAGGTCAGTTAGGATCAACACCTTATTTTAAGAATGTGAAATGTCAGAATAATAGTAGAGATAATTATTTATTTCAGCTTTTATTTCTTTCATCACATTCCCAGTGGGTCAGAGGTTTACATACACTCAATTAGTATTTGGTAGCATTGTCTTTCAATTGTTTAACTTGGGTCAAACATTTCGGGTAGCCTTCCACAAGCTTCCCACAATAAGTTGGGTGAATTTTGGCCCATTCCTCCTGACAGAGCTGGTGTAACTGAGTCAGGTTTGTAGGCCTCCTTGCTCGCACACGCTTTTTCAGTTCAGCCCACAAATGTTCTATAGGATTGAGGTCAGGGCTTGGTGATGGCCACTCCAATACCTTGACTTTGTTGTCCTTAAGCCATTTTGCCACAACTTTGGAAGTATGCTTGGGGTCATTGTCAATTTGGAAGACCCATTTGCGACCAAGCTTTAACTTCCTGACTGATGTCTTGAGATGTGGCTTCAATATATCCACATAATTTTCCTTCCTCATGATGCCATCTATTTTGTGAAGTGCACCAGTCCCTCCTGCAGCAACGCACCCCCACAGCATGATGCTGCCACCCCCGTGCTTCACGGTTGGGATGGTGTTCTTCGGCTTGCAAGCCTACCCCCTTTTTCCTCCAAACATAACGATGGTCATTATGGCCAAACAGTTCTATTTTTGTTTCATCAGACCAGAGGACATTTCTCCAAAAAGTACAATCTTTGTCCACATGTGCAGTTGCAAACCGTAGTCTGGCTTTTTTATGGCGGTTTTGGAGTAGTTGCTTCTTCCTTGCTGAGTGGCCTTTCAGGTTATGTTGATATATGACTTGTTTTACTGTGGATATAGATACTTTTGTACCTGTTTCCTCCAGCATCTTCACAAGGTCCTTTGCTGTTGTTCTGGGATTGATTTGCACTTTTCGCACCAAAGTACGTTCATCTCTTGGAGACAGAACGCGTCTCCTTCCTGAGCGGTATGACAGCTGTGTGGTCCCATGGTGTTTATACTTGCGTACTATTGTTTGTACAGATGAACGTGGTACCTTCAGGCATTTGGAAATTGCTCCCAAGGATGAACCAGACCATTTTTTTCTGAGGTCTTGGCTGATTTCTTTTGATTTTCCCATGATGTCAAGCAAAGAGGCATTGAGTTTGAAGGTAGGCCTTGAAATACATCCACAGGTACACCTCCAATGGACTCAAAATGATGTCAATTAGCCTATCAGAAGCTTCTAAAGCCATGACATCATTTTCTGGAATTTTCCAAGCTGTTTAAAGGCACAGTCAATTAGTGTATGTAAACTTCTGACCCACTGGAATTGTGAGACAGTGAATAAGTGAAATAATCTGTCTGTAAACAATTTTTGGCAAATGTCTTTGCATTAAGTAGATGTCCTGACTGACTTGCCAAAACTATAGTTTGTTAAAAAGAAATGTGTGGAGTGGTTGAAAAACGAGTTTTAATGACTCCAACATAAGTGTATGTAAACTTCCGACTTCAACTGTATATATATGGACAATCAATGACAGAGCGACATGGACTAAGATACAGTAGAATATTATAGAATACAGTATATACATATGAGATGTGTAAAATGCTTCACAACATCAGCTGACCGAAAAGTTCCTGTTGTTATTTTTTTTAATGTGCCATAAGGTTTATTTTAATGTTTTTTTGAATCTGGTTTTATTGCTAGTTTGAGTTACCTGGCAGAGAGTTCCATGTAGTCATGGCTCTATTTAATACTGTGCGTTTCCCAGCGTCTGTTCTGGACCTGGGGACTGTGAAGAAACCTCTTGCTGCATGTCTTGTGTTGTACCGATGAGTGTCCGAACTAGCTCATTCCCACAGAAAACTGCAGAGGAAAGCAGTACCACCCAGTCATCTATCAGACCTCACTGAGTGTATTCAACCCTAAGGGCAAATCCAAGGTCATCTCAATATCTTTACAGTAGAAGCTAACAAAACACACCAAAACTGACAAGGTGAACACTGATCAGTAAAGTCAAGAGAGGCTAACATTCTATAACGCTCCCTTTCCTCTGCACAGTTCTCTAACAGTGAGAAACAATAGGATTACAATAGAGTGTTACGCTTTCTTACTGTTATCAAATGCACTGTTACCACTTCCTTTATGAGGTGAGAATGAAGTGATGAGTGACTTTACTCTTAACTGGTCTGAGACAACTGTTGAGGCTTCTCTCCTTAATGTATACGTTGATGTGTTTATAAGTAAGTGTTTTCTCCTGTGTGTGTTCTCCGATGACCTTTTAGCTCAACTGATGTTTTAAAACATTTTCCACAATCAGAGCAGTAGTAAGGCTTCTCTCCTTTGTGTATACGTTCATGTTGTTTTAAGTTGCCAGGTTGAGAGAAACTCGCAGCACAGTCAGCGCAGGAGTAAGGCTTCTCTCCTGTGTGTGTTCTCTGATGAACTTTAAGATCAGTTGATGATTTAAAACATTTTCCACAGTCAGAGCAGGAGTAAGGCTTATCTCCTGTGTGTGTTCTCAGATGAACTTTTAGTTTAGCTGATGTTGTGAAGCATTTTCCACAACCTGAGCAGCAGTAAGGCTTCTCTCCTGTATGTATACGTTCATGTAGTTTTAAGTTGCCAGGTTGAGAGAAACTCGCCCCACAGTCAGAGCAGAAGTAAGGCTTCTCTCCTGTGTGTGTTCTCTGATGAACTTTTAGCTTAGCAGATGTTGTGAAGCATTTTACACAATCTGAGCAGGAGTAAGGCTTCTCTCCTGTATGTATACGTTCATGTAGTTTTAAGTCGCCCAGTCGAGAGCAACTCTTTCCACAGTAAGAGCAGGAGTAAGGCTTCTCTCCAGTGTGTGTTCTCTGGTGAACTTTTAGTTCAGTTGATGATTTAAAACATTTTCCACAGTCAGAGCAGAAGTAAGGCTTCTCTCCTGTGTGTGTTCTCTGGTGAACTTTTAGCTCCGCTGATGATTTAAAACATTTTTCACAGTCAGAGCAGGAGTAAGGCTTCTCTCCGTTATGTATACCTTGGTGTCTTTTAAAGTGGCTAAGTTGAGAGAAACTCTTCCTACAGTCAAAGCAGCAGTAAGGCTTCTCTCCTGTGTGTATACGTTCATGTTGTTTTAAGTTGCCAGGTTGAGAGAAACTCACAGCACAGTCAGCGCAGGAGTAAGGCTTCTCCCCTGTGTGTATACGTTCATGTTGTTTTAAGTTAACAGGTTGAGAGAAACTCGCCCCACAGTCAGAGCAGACGTAAGGCTTCTCTCCTGTGTGTGTTCTTTGATGAACCTTTAGCATAGTTGATGTTGTGAAGCATTTTACACAATTAGAGCAGGAGTAAGGCTTCTCTCCTGTATGTATACGTTCATGCTGTTTTAGGTGGCTCGGTTGAGAGAAACTCTTTCCACAGTCAGAGCAGGAGTAAGGCTTCTCTCCTGTGTGTGTACGTTCATGTGTTTTTAAGTGGCCCAGTTGAGAGAAACTATTTCCACAGTCAGAGCAGAAGTAAGGCTTCTCTCCTGTGTGTGTTCTCTGATGACGTTTTATTTCAGCTGATGTTGTGAAGCATTTTACACAATTAGAGCAGGAGTAAGGCTTCTCTCCTGTGTGTATACGTTCATGTATTTTTAGGTCGCCCAGTCGAGAGAAACTATTTCCACAGTCAGAGCAGGAGTAAGGCTTCTCTCCTGTGTGTGTTCTCTGGTGCCGTTTTAGCTTAGCTGATGTTGTGAAGCATTTTACACAATCAGAGCAGGAGTAAGGCTTCTCTCCAGTGTGTATTTTTAGGTGTATTTTTAACTTTGATAGAATTGGGAAAATCTCCTCACAATGTGGGCAGTGGTGAGACCTCTTAGCTCTGTGATCTTCCTGCTGTTGCTCTCTGGATGTAGAGAATGTCTCAATACGGTCTCCTGTGTGAACATCAGAAGAACCAGTCAGTTGGTGTAATATACAGCACCAGTCAAAAGTTGACACCTACTCATTCAAGGGTTTTATTTATTTTTACTATTTTCTACCTAGATTAGTAGTGAAGACATCAAAACTATTCAATAACACAAATTGAATCATGTAGTAACCAAAAAAAGTGTTATACAAATCAAAATATATGTTATATTTTAGACTCTTCAAAGTAGCCACCCTTTGCCTTGAAAGCGTTGCACACTCTTGGCATTCTATCAACCAGCTTCACCTAGAATGCTTTTCCAACAGTCTTGAAGGAGTTCCCACATATGCTGAGCACTTGTTGGCTGCTTTTCCTTCACTCTGCAGCCCAACTCATCCCAAACCATCTCAATTGGGTTGAGGTCGGTTGGTTGTGGAGGCCAGATCATCTGATGCAGCACTCCATCACTCTCCTTCTTGGTCAAATAGCACATACACAGCCTGTAAGTGTGTTGGGTCATTGTCCTGTTGAAAAACAAATGGTAGTCCCACTAAGTGCAAACCAGATGGGATGGCATATCGCTGCCGAATGCACACAAATTAACTTTTAACAAGGCACACCTGTTAATTGAAATGCATTCCAGGTGACTACCTCATGAAGCTGGTTGACAGAATGCCAAGAGTGTGCAAAGCTGGCAAAGGGTGGCTACTTAAAATATATTTTGATTTGTTTAACACTTTTTTTGGTTACTACGTGATTCCATATGTGTTATTGAATAGTTTTAAATGTCGTCACTATTATTCTACAACATAGAAAATAGTAAAAATAAAGAAAAACCCTGGAATGAGTAGGTGTGTCCAGACTTTTGACTGGTAATGTACATACACATTTATTTTACGAAGTCCTTTTTACATCGGCAAAGTCAAAGTGCTTTACAGAAACCCTTCCTAAAATCACGAAAGAGCAAGCAATGCAGGTGTAGAAGCACCGTGGCTACTAAAAATCTTCTGGCTGTACCAGGTGACATATGTATTCATAACAGTAGGCTGTACAATACAAAAGGGGGAAAAAACTATTCTAAAAGTGGGTAAGAGTCAAAAGCTAAAAAGGGGCAAAAGTTATTAAAATTATGAGCCATATCATCCTCCACTCACTATCACAAGGGTTAGTAACTACACAGACTCATTTAATAGAACTTTAAAACACTGGCAGTTTGTCAATTTCACTTCTTTAGTCTACTCTCTGATCACTCCAGATAGCCCAGTGAATAAAAACACATGCTGGCAATACTGGTGTCAAACCATGCAAGTCTCTGTAGCACGAAATAACATCTAACTTTTCATACAAACAGATCATCATGAAACAGTTCTACTGCAACTTTTCATGCACAGTGAGAAGTTGGAACAAACAAACTTAATTAGATAGAACCTGCTTTTACCATGAGAAACAGATTTCCCAATCTTCTCCTCCTCTTCTTCATCTTTAATGTTGACATTCAGCTCCAGTGTTTGACTGCAGTCTTCCAGCTTCACTGATGCCATCTCTGGATCCTGCTTAGCAAACTGGGCTCCACTGTCACAATCAGGACCCAGTGACTGTAGGTTTGGACTCAGTGTGGAAGGAGAGAGGCAGGCTGGGTTTGTCCTCACTGTTGATGTTACCGGCCTCAGATTTAATTCTAGTGGTCCTGTAGTAACAATGAGAAACGGACACAAAAAGTTAGTGTCTTGACAGTTCTTGCACTTTCTTTATTCTCTAAAAATATATTATATTTCTTCTTGTTATATTATTTTTTGTTGTTCAATTATCTAATTCAGTGTTTGCCTTGGACTGACATAGGTGCAGGTACACCTTAGACACAAAGTACACACTACACAACGTAAGTGCCCTTAACCTATAGGTGGTTTCCCAAATTCACATAAATGCACAATTGACTCAAAATCCATTTAGTCCAAGGTTACAGTTTGTTTTAGGCAGTACTATGTAATATGTTCCCGAATAACCTTGTCTTCACTGTATTATTTCAATCAAAAACCAATTGTATTTCCTGGTCACACCATAGCAACATTTATTGATAAAGACAGAAACAACAGAATGTGTCTGAATATTAGTACACATGTAGAAAACTGCTAATCATTACATTCAGCTTCAAATCTGTAGTGTGACCGTGACATTTTCTCTCTGCACCGGCACTGTCCTCACTGAAGTCCGTTGAAGCAGAACGAGAGGGCGCCGACATTTTACCTCGTGAATTTTACACAAAACCAATGACATGCTAAATGAACTCAGAAATATCAAATAAATGGATTCTTTATAAAAAAAATTACCTTGAGAAAATTATGTAAATCAATTCAGACAAACCGAAAGTATCTAGCTATGTGACTTGTAAAATAGTTTCACGTTCTTCACTCGGTTTGACACACAAAATAACACATAAAACATTTCCCAAATGTGATAATACCTTAATGGATTTGTTACCTGGCATGGTATGACATATTCTTTCGATATTAGAAAGTTTAAACGTGTTATTACATACAGTGAGGGAAAAAAGTATTTGATCCCCTGCTGATGTTGTACGTTTGCCCACTGACAAAGAAATGATCAGTCTATAATTTTAATGTTAGGTTTATTTGAACAGTGAGAGACAGAATAACAAAAAAAAATCAAGAAAAACGCATGTCAAAAATGTTATAAATTGATTTGCATTTTAAATGAGGGAAATTAGTATTTGACCCCCTCTCAATCAGAAAGATTTCTGGCTCCCAGGTGTCTTTTATACAGGTAACGAGCTGAGATTAGGAGCACACTCTTAAAGGGGGTGCTCCTAATCGCAGCTTGTTACCTGTATAAAATACACCTGTCCACAGAAGCAATCAATCAATCAGATTCCAAACTCTCCACCATTGCCAAGACCAAAGAGCTCTCCAAGGATGTCACGGACAAGATTGTAGACCTACACAAGGCTGGAATAGGCTACAAGACCATCGCCAAGCAGCTTGGTGAGAAGGTGACAACAGTTGGTGCGATTATTTGCAAATGGAGAAACACAAAAGAACTGTCAATCTCCCTCGGCCTGGGGCTCCATGCAAGATCTCACCTCGTGGAGTTGCAATGATCATGAGAACGGTGAGGAATCAGGCCAGAACTACACGGGAGGATCTTGTCAATGATCTCAAGGCAGCTGGGACCATAGTCACCAAGAAAACAATTGGTAACACACTACGCCGTGAAGGACTGAAATCCTGCAGCGCTCGCAAGGTCCCCCTGCTCAAGAAAGCACATATACAGGGCCGTCTGAAGTTTGCCAATGAACATCTGAATGTTTCAGAGGAGAACTGGGTGAAAGTGTTGTGGTCAGATGAGACCAAAATCGAGCTCTTTGGCATCAACTCAACTCGCCGTGTTTGGAAGAGGAGGAATGCTGCCTATGACCCCAAGAACACCATCCCCACCGTCAAACATGGTGGTGGAAACATTATGCTTTGGGGGTGTTTTTCTGCAAAGGGGACAGGACAACTTAATCGCATCAAAGGGATGATGGACAGGGTCATGTACCGTCAAATCTTGGGTGAGAACCTCCTTCCCTCAGCAGGGGCATTGAAAATGGGTCGTGGATGGGTATTCCAGCATGACAATGACCCAAAACACACGGCCAAGGCAACAAAGGAGTGGCTCAAGAAGAAGCACATTAAGGTCCTGGAGTGGCCTAGCCAGTCTCCAGACCTTAATCCCATAGAACATCTGTGGAGGGAGCTGAAGGTTCGAGTTGCCAAACGTCAGCCTCAAAACCTTAATGACTTGGAGAAGATCTGCAAAGAGGAGTGGAACAAAATCCCTCCTGAGATGTGTGCAAACCTGGTGGCCAACTACAAGAAACGTCTGACCTCTGTGATTGCCAACAAGGGTTTTGCCACCAAGTACTAAGTCGTGTTTTGCAGAGGGGTCAAATACTTATTTCCCTCATTAAAATGCAAATCAATTTATAAGATTTTTGACATGAATTTTTCTGGATTTTTTTGTTGTTATTCTGTCTCTCACTGTTCAAGTAAACGTACCATTAAAATTATAGACTGATCATGTCTTTGTCGGTGGGCAAACGTACAAAATCAGCAGGGGATCAAATACTTTTTTCCCCTCACTGTACCTCTAGTAATAAACAGACACAAAGGTTATCTTCTTGACTGCACAGTTCTGGCGCTTTCTTTATTCTGAAGAATACCTGCCCGGAACATCCTATTCCCCCACTACGTACGTTAGTTAATACAGTGGGGGAAAAAAGTATTTCGTCAGCCACCAATTGTGCAAGTTCTCCCACTTAAAAAGATGTGAGAGGCCTGTAATTTTCATCATAGGTACACGTCAACTATGACAGACAAATTGAGAGAGAAAAATCCAGAAAATCACATTGTAGGATTTTTTATGATTTTATTTGCAAATTATGGTGGAAAATAAGTATTTGGTCAATAAAAAAAGTTTCTCAATACTTTGTTATATACCCTTTGTTGGCAATGACACAGGTCAAACGTTTTCTGTAAGTCTTCACAAGGTTTTCACACACTGTTGCTGGTATTTTGGCCCATTCCTCCATGCAGATCTCCTCTAGAGCAGTGATGTTTTGGGGCTGTCGCTGGGCAACACGGACTTTCAACTCCCTCCAAAGATTTTCTATGGGGTTGAGATCTGGAGACTGGCTAGGCCACTCCAGGACCTTGAAATGCTTCTTACGAAGCCACTCCTTCATTGCCCGGGCGGTGTGTTTGGGATCATTGTCATGCTGAAAGACCCAGCCACATTTCATCTTCAATGCCCTTGCTGATGGAAGGAGGTTTTCACTCAAAAACTCACGATATATGGCCCCATTCATTCTTTCCTTTACACGGATCAGTCGTCCTGGTCCCTTTGCAGAAAAACAGCCCCAAAGCATGATGTTTCCACCCCCATGCTTCACAGTAGGTATGGTGTTCTTTGGATGCAACTCAGCATTCTTTGTCCTCCAAACACGACGAATTGAGTTTTTACCAAAAAGTTCTATTTTGGTTTCATCTGACCTTTCTCCCAATCCTCTTCTGGATCATCCAAATGCACTCTAGCAAACTTCAGACGGGCCTGGACATGTGCTGGCTTAAGCAGGGGGACACGTCTGGCACTGCAGGATTTGAGTCCCTGGCGGCGTAGTGTGTTACTGATGGTAGGCTTTGTTACTTTGGTCCCAGCAGGTCATTCACTAGGTCCCCCCGTGTGGTTATGGGATTTTTGCTCACCGTTCTTGCGATCATTTTGACCCCACGGGGTGAGATCTTGCGTGGAGCCCCAGATCGAGGGAGATTATCAGTGGTCTTGTATGTCTTCCATTTCCTAATAATTGCTCCCACAGTTGATTTCTTCAAACCAAGCTGCTTACCTATTGCAGATTCAGTCTTCCCAGCCTGGTGCAGGTCTACAATTTTGTTTCTGGTGTCCTTTGACAGCTATTTGGTCTTGGCCATAGTGGAGTTTGGAGTGTGACTGTTTGAGGTTGTGGACAGGTGTCTTTTATACTGATAACAAGTTCAAACAGGTGCCATTAATACAGGTAATGAGTGGAGGACAGAGGAGCCTCTTAAAGAAGTTACAGGTCTGTGAGAGACAGAAATCTTGTTTGTTTGTAGGTGACCAAATACTTATTTTCCACCATAATTTGCAAATAAATTCATTAAAAATCCTACAATGTGATTTGCTGGATTTTTTTTCATCAATTTGTCTGTCATAGTTGACGTGTACCTATGATGAAAATTACAGGCCTCTCTCATCTTTTTAAGTGGGAGAACTTGCACAATTGGTGGCTGACTAAATACTTTTTTCCCCCACTGTATATATATACATACACACACACACCACCAAGACTCTTCCTAGAGCTGGACGCCTGGCTAAAGTGAGCCATCGGGGGAGAAGGGCGTTGGTGACAAGAAGCCGATGGTCACTGACTTAGCTCCATAGTTCCACGGTAGAGATAGGAGAAACTTCCAGAAGGACAACCATCTCTGCAGCACTCCACCAATCAGGCCTTTGTGTTAGTGGCCAGACGGAAGCCACTCCTCAGTAAAAGGCACGACAGCCTGATTGGAGTTTGCCAAAAGGCACCTAAAGACTCTCAGACCATGAGAAGCAAGATTATCTGGTCTGATGAAACCAATATTTTACTCTTTGGCCTGAATGCCAAGCATCACATCTGGAGGAAACCTGGCACCATCCCTACGGTGAAGCATGGTGGTGGCAGCATCATGCTGTGGGGATGTCTTTCAGCGGCAGGGACTGGGAGACTAGTCAGGATCGAGGGAAAGATGAACAGAGCAAAGTACAGAGAGATCCTTGATGAAAACCTTCTCCAGAGCGCTCAGGACCTCAGACTGGTGCGTAGGTTCACCTTTCAACAGGACAACTACCCTAAGCACACAGCCAAGACAACGCAGGAGTGGCTTCAGGACAAGTCTCTGAACGTCCTTGAGTGGCCCAGGCAGAGCCCGGATTTTAATCCAATCTAACATCTCTGGAGAGACCAGAAAAGAGCTGTGCACCGACGCTCCCCATCCAATCTGACAGAGCTTGAGAGGATCTGCAGAGAAGAATGGAAGAAACTCCCCAAATACAGGTGTGCCAAGCTTGTAGCGTCATACCAAAAAAAACTTGAGGCTGTAATCGCTGCCAACGGTGCTTAAACAAAAGTACTGAGTATAGGGTCTGAATACTTATGTAAATGTGATATTTACATATAAAGAAAAATAAAAAATAAAAATTGGTACAATTTCTAAAAACCTGTTTTTGCTTTGTCATTATGGGGTAGTGTGTAGATTGATGAGGTTAACAAACAATGTAATCTATTTTAGAATAAGGATGTAACGTAACAAAATGTGGAAAAGGTCAAGGGGTCTGAATAATTTCCCAATGCACTGTATGTTGAATCCTTTCAGCAAGGTTGCTTCCCCTCCTCTCTAAGGAGGCTTTCATCTTATTCTGAAGCCTGATAAATACCCAACAAAATGTGAAATTTGGGTTTGGGAACTACTTCTGTAAATGGATTAATATGATATACCAACCCCACTGCAGAAGTTGCCACTAACAACTTGATTTCACAACCTTTTAAGCTTTTCCAGGACACGAGAAAGAGTCCTGGACTGGCCGGACATCCTTCTTTTAGCTATAGAACCCTTTGCCATTGCAGTAAGGGCCCACCCGTCAATTAGAGGAATTAAAAGAGATTTTGCACATTGAGTGGCCCTGTATGCAGATGATACCCTCTTATTCCTAACAGATCTAAATAATTATCTCTTCCCTCTCCAATTTAATTAATAACTTGTCCGTTTTTTGGGTTTAAAGTTTAAAACTTTCCCTAAACAAACGAGAGACTGAATCCAATTGTACAGCATCCATTTGTGAATACAGAACAAGGTTTCACATATCTTGGTATTAAAATCACACCAGAATTTAGCTCCTTGAGCTCAACAAATGATGTCCCCATGGTAATGAGTGTAACAGAATCCATCAACAGATGGACATCATTGTCTATATCTATTACTGGTAGAATAAATATCATTAAGATGAATATTCTGCCCAAATGTCTATCTATTTCAATCAATTCCTCTGGCTCCACCACCTTTATTTTCCCCAAAGATACTCTCAAATGTTATCTGGAGCAACAGAAAACCAAGGCTTAGACTTTCTCTTATTTATTTGCCCTATGACAGAGGGGGGATGCAACTTCCAAACCTACAGTGGCATTACTGGGCTGCAATGTTTTGGTTCTCCAAGAACCCACAAAAGGCTTCACTTTGGATGGATATTTGTACTCTGCTCCCTTTAAGAAACTAAAGAAGAAGACTACTAATCCCTTTGTTAAAAACACCAACTATATGGCAGGAAGTACAGCAATATCTGGGTGAATCCCCTGTATTATCCAGTTCTACACCAAATTGGGGAAATGACAATTTCACACCTGGTAAAAATGACTTGGGGTTTAAAGAACTTCGAAGAAATGGTATTGTTAAAGTAATGGACTTATACAATAAAAAAAGGGCTAATGTCATTTGAAGAACTAAAGGGAAGATTTAACTACTACTTCAAATACTTACAATTGAGAAGCTTTATTTTTTCCAGTCTAAAACAATCTGCCCTACAACCTACTTTGACCACTTTAGAAACGCTCTCTGTTAATATGTGTTATGGGAGAGGTCAAATTACATCATTATATTGGAAAATGGTAGCTACTCATGAAGACAACTCTGATAGTAAGAGACTTCAGTGGATACAATAAATATTTCAGCAGAGGACTGGGGTATGATATGCTCGAGAGCACAGATACAGACCATAAACACCCGCCTGAGATTGTTGCAATACAATTGGATAATGAGAACAATTGTATTTCTGTAATTGTTGATTGTCCTACTGTGTTCTTGGGGACCTGCAACGCTGCAAAAATGTTTTGGTACCCTCCCGCAGTTCTGTGCCTCGACAAAATCCTTTCATGGAGCTCTACGGACAATTCATTCGACCTCATGGCTTGGTTTTTGCTCTGACATGCACTGTCAAATGTGGGACCTCATATATACAGGTGTGCCTTTCCAAATTACGTCCAATCAATTGAATGTACCACAGGTGGACTCCAATCAAGTTGTAGAAACATCTCAAGGATGATCAATGGAAACAGGATCCACCTGAGCTCAATGGTGAGTCTGAATATTTACAGTTGAAGTCGGATGTTTACATACACTTAGGTTGGAGTCATTAAAACTCGTTTTTCAACCACTCCACACATTTCTTGTTAACAAACTATAGTTTTGGCAAGTCGGTTAGGACATCTACTTTGTGCATGACACAAGTAATTTTTCCAACAATTGTTTAAATACAGATTATTTCACATAATTCACTGTATCACAATTTCAGTGGGTCAGAAGTTTACATACACTAAGTTGACTGTGCCTTTTAAACAGCTTGGAAAATTCCAAAAAAAGGATGTCATGGCTTTAGAAGCTTCTGATAGGCTAATTGACATCATTTGAGTCAATTGGAGATGTACCTGTGGATGTATTTCAAGGCCTACCTTCAAACTCAGTGCGTCTTTGCTTGACATCATGGGAAAGTCAAAATAAATAAGCCAAGACCTCAGGAAAAAAAAATCGTAGACCTCCACAAGTCTGGTTCATCCTTGGGAGCAATTTCCAAATGCCTGAAGGTACCACGTTCATCTGTACAAACAATAGTACGCAAGTACACCATGGGACCATGCAGCCGTCATATCGCTCAGGAAGAAGAGGCGTTCTGTCTCCTAGAGATGAACGTACTTTGGTGTGAAAAGTGCAAGTCAATCCCAGAAAAACAGCAAGGGACCTTGTGAAGATGCTGGAGGAAACAGGTACAAAAGTATCTATATCCACAGTAAAACAAGACCTATATTGACATAACCTGAAAGGCTGCTCAGCAAGGAAGAAGCCACTGCTCCAAAACCGCCATAAAAAAGCCAGACTACGGATTGCAACTGCACATGGGGACAAAGATCGTACTTTTTAGAGAAATGCCCTTGGTCTGATGAAACTAAAATAGAACTGTTTGGCCATAATGACTATCGTTATGTTTGGAGGAAAAAGGGGGGTATTTGCAGCAGAAGGGACTGGTGCACTTCACATATTAGATGGCATCATGAGTAAGGAAGATTATGTGGATATATTGAAGCGACATCTCAAGACATCAGTCAGGAAGTTAAAGCTTGGTCGCAAATGGGTCTTCCAAATGGACAATGACCCCAAGCATACTTCCAAAGTTGTGGCAAAATGGCTTAAGGACAACAAAGTCAAGGTATTGGAGTGGCCATCACAAAGCCCTGACCTCAATCCTGTAGAAAATGTGTGGGCAGAACTGAAAAAGTGTGTGCGAGCAAGGAGGCCTACAAACCTGACTCAGTTACACCAGGTCTGTCAGGAGGAATGGGCCAAAATTCACCCAACTTATTGTGGGAAGCTTGTGGAAGGCTACCAGAAATGTTTGATCCAAGTTAAACAATTTAAAGGCAATGCTACCAAATACTAATTGAGTGTATGCTCATCAGTCTTGAAAATTATATATTTACATTTACATTTTAGTCATTTAGCAGACGCGCTTATCCAGAGCGACTTACAGTTAGTGAGTGCATCCATTTTCATACTGGCCCCCCGTGGGAAACGAACCCACAACCCTGGCGTTGCAAGCGCCATGCTCTACCAACTGAGCTACATCCTCCACTCACTATAACAGGGGTTAGACACTACACAGACTCATTTCCTAGAACTTTAAAACACTGGCAGTTTGTCTACTTCACTTCTTTAGTCTACTCTCTGATCACTCCAGATAGCCCAGTAAATAAAACAAATGCTGACAAAATTGGTGTCAAACCATGCAAGTCTGAGTAGCATGGAATAACATACCATCTTATTGAAACAGTTCATCAAGAAACAGTTCTACTGCAACTTTTCATGCACAGTGGGAAGTTGGAACGAACAACAAACTTAGTTTGATAGAACCTGCTCTTACCATGAGAAACAGATTTCCCAATCTTCTCCTCCTCTTCTTCATCTTTAATGTTGACATTCAGCTCCAGTGTTTGACTGCAGTCTTCCAGCTTCACTGATGCCGTCTCTGGATCCTGCTTAGCAAACTGGGCTCCACTGTCACAATCAGGACCCACTGACTGTAGGTTTGGACTCAGTGTGGAAGGAGATAGGCTCGCTGGGTTTGCCCTCACTATTGATGTTACCGGCCTCAGATTTAATTCTAGTCGTCCTGTAGTAACAATGAGAAACAGACACAAAAAGTTATTGTCTTGACAGTTCTGGCACTTTCTTTATTCTCTAAAAACATATTATGTTTCTTCTTGTTAAATCATCTAATTCAGTGCTTGACTTGGACTGAAATAGGTGCCTGTACTCATTTTGGGTGCTGGTACTGTTTATATTTAGGTGCAGGAGCTCCACAATACTTTTGAGCTAACATTCTATAAGAGGAACAGGAGCTCAAGCACTAGATATTTGAGGTGCCGGTACTTAACCTATAGTAGATATTCCCAAATTCACATACAGTACCAGTCAAAAGTTTTAGAACACCTACTCTTTCCAGGGGTTTTCTTTATTGTTACTATTTTCTACATTTTATAATAATAGTGAAAGCATCACAACTATGAAATAACACATATGGAATCATGTAGTAACCAAAAAAGTGTTAAACCAATCAAAATATATATTTTATATTTGAGATTCTTCAAAGTAGGCAACCTTTGCCTTGATGACAGCTTTGCACACTCTTGGCATTTTCTTAACCAGCTTCGAGGTAGTCACCTGGAATGCATTTCAATTAACAGGTGTCCCTTGTTAAAAGTTAATTTGTGGAATTTCTTAATGTGCTTGAGCCAATCAGTTGTGTTGTGACAAGGTAGGGGTGGTATCCAGAAGATAGGCCTATTTGGTAAAAGACCAAGTCCATATTATTGCAAGAACATCTCAAATAAGCAAAGAGAAACAACAGTCCATCATTACTTTAAGACATGAAGGTCAGTCAATATGGAACATTTCAAGAACTTTGAAAGTTTCTTCAAGTGGCGGCAGGTAGCTTAGTGGTTAAGAGCGTTGTGCCAGTAACCGAAAGGTCGCTGGTTCTAATCCCCGAGCCGACTAGGTGAAAAATCTGTCGATGTGCCCTTGAGCAAGGCACTTAACCCTAATTGCTCCTGTAAGTCGCTCTGGATAAGAGCGTCTGCTAAATGACAAAAATGTAAATGTAAATGTAAGTGCATTCGCAAAAACCATAAAACGCTATGATGAAACTGGCTCTCATGAGGACCGCCACAGGAAAGGAAGACCCAGAGTTACCTCTGCTGCAGGGGATAAGTTCATTAGAGTTACCAGCCTCAGAAATTGCAGCCCAAATACATGCTTCACAGACTTCAAGTAACAGACACATCTCAACATCAACTGTTCAGAGGAGACTGCGTGAATCAGGCCTTCATGGTCGAATTGCTGCAAGGAAACCACTACTAAAGGACACCAACAAGTAGAAGAGACTTGCTTGGGCCAAACAACATGAGCAATGGACATTAGACTGGTGGAAATCTGTCCTTTTGTCTGATGTGTCCAAATTTGAGATTTTTGGTTCCAACCGCAGTGTCTTTGTGAGACGCAGAGTAGGTGAACGGATGATCTCTACATGTTTGGTTCCCACCGTGAAGCATGGAGGAGGAGGAGGTGTGATGGTGCTTTGCTGGTGATTTATTTAGAATTCAAGGCACACTTACCCAGCATGGCTACAACAGCATTCTGCAGCGATATGCCATCCCATCTGGTTTGGGCATAGTGGGATTATAATTTGTTTTTCAACAGGACAATGACACAACACACCTCCAGGCTGTGTAAGGGCTATTTGACCAATAAGGAGAGTGATGGAGTGCTGCATCAGATGACCTGGCCTCTACAATCCTCCGATCTCAACCCAATTGAGATGGTTTGGGATGAGTTGGACCGCAGAGTGAAGGAAAAGCAGCCAACAAGTGCTCAGCATGTGTGTGAACTGCTTCTGATGGATATTTTTTAGTGGACTATGAGATAAAACTGGGTTAATCACAAACATAGTTAGAATTCTTTGTTGCTGGGCCAGGAACTTAATTGGGTCATTTCACTGCGTGTGTGTGGGTAATGTGGGAATCTGACTTAGGGTCTAATTGATTGCTCTTACTTAAATCCATGGCTGTCCTATCTTATCAAAGACTGAAACTAGCCTGTGGCATTTTGTCTCTCTCGGCGCCAGGGTTGAACAGAGTTTAAACTAAACATGAGTGTTTTTGCAAGACAGGGGAGTGATTGATTGTAGTACTATGTGATTCTGAACTGAATGAAAGTCGAATTTAGCCGCCACCATAGACAATGGGAGTGGGCAGAGCAATAAAACTGAAGAGGGAGGTATTTTAAAGCTAGGGTGTGTGGAGGGCACTATATAAGATGGAGAGAGAGGAAGAGGAGGTGCTACTCTGCAGACTGGCATCGGCTTTGTTGAAATTATAATAAAGTCATTCTTAATTCTACAAAAACTCTGGAAGTATTTTGATTTGTAATAAAGTATAGTGATTATTTTCCACAACACTTCAAGACTGTTGGAAAAACATTCCAGGTGAAGCTGGTTGAGAGAATGCCAAGAGTGTGCAAAGCTGTCATCAAGGCAAAGGGTGGCTACTTTGAAGAATCTAACATCTAAAATATATTTTTGATTTGTTTAACACTTTTTTTGGTTACTACATGATTCCATATGTGTTATTTCATAGTTTAGATGTCTTCACTATTATTCTACAATGTAGACAATAGTAAAAATTAAGAAAACCCCTTGAAACCCCACCTCTTTAAGGAATACCTGGGATAGGATAAAGTAATCCTTCTACCCCCCCTTACCCCACCCCCCCAAAATGTGTAAGTCACTCTGGATAAGAGCGTCTGCTAAATGACGTAAATGTAAATGTGTGTCCAAACTTTTGACTGGTATATTTGCCACTGCTTGACTAAAAAAAATATTGGTCGACCAACAGCCTATCTATTGACCAAACAATTGACCAGTCAACTAAATGGGGTCAGCCCTGAAAGCTATTCAATAGTCGAAGGCAAAAATGAGTGAAAATTATGAGCCATATCATCCTCCACTCACTATCACAAGGGTTAGTAACTACACAGACTCATTTCATAGAACTTTAAAACAATGGCAGTTTGTCAATGTCCATTCTTTAGTCTACTCTCTGATCACTCCAGATAGCCCAGTGAATAAAACAAATGCTGGCAATACTGGTGTCAAACCATGCAAGTCTCACTAGCATGAAATAACCCAGTCATAGCCCAGTTGTTCAGGGATGTGTGATGTCAGAATTACAGAATCCAACCTAGCAATAGACTGGGTGATAACTTATGGAGGTCTAACTTATCAAGATAACATAGTTAGATAGAACCTGCTCTTACCATGAGAAACAGATTTCCCAATCTTCTCCTCCTCTTCTTCATCTTTAATGTTGACATTCAGCTCCAGTGTTTGACTGCAGTCTTCCAGCTTCACTGATGCCATCTCTGGATCCTGCAGTGCAAACTGGGCTCCACTGTCACAATCAGGACCCAGTGACTGTAGGTTTGGACTCAGTGTGGAAGGAGAGAGGCAGGCTGGGTTTGTCCTCACTGTTGATGTTACCGGCCTGAGTCGTCCAGTAGTAATATAGAGAAACGGACAAAAAAGTTAGTCTTGACAGTTCTGGCACTTTCGTTATTCTATAAAAATATATTAGATCAGGTAGCTAAGCATTGACAACAAACCATTTATTAATTTCACATTAGACACAAATTGTTTTAGGCAGCACTATGTCATATTTTCCTTCATAACCTTGTCTTCAATGTATTATTTCAATCAAAAAACACCAAAATAACAATTATAGATAAAGATAGAAACAACTGAATGTGTCTGAATATATGGAAAAAGGGGAGGGGTCTGAATACTTTCCGAATCCACTGTAAGAAATTGGCAACTCGTTCTCATTCTGAGAAATAAGGTAGACCACTTGATTTCAACATCTGAACAAAGTGGACAGGCTAACATGCTTTTCAAACAGTTGGAGACAGACAGAATGGTGTGTTCCTAACAATTCAACTGTTCAACTTTGTTATCTAGCAAATACATCCAAGTTGACTAATCTTGAAATATAAAGATCAGCTGGCTAATCACTAGCATGTGGCCTTGAGAGATTGTTGATGAGACCGGTGTTAATTGTTTATAGCCTAATACCTGCTACAATAAGTTAGTCAATTTGTAACAAGAAATTGCATTTTCATAGACAGACTTGAAAGCCAGATCAGTGATTAATGGCAAAAAAAGCAGGTTAAACTATTTGTATAAAATAATACAATAATTAGTGTGTCTTATTGGTTGTGGATGGCTTATATTTAGCCTAGGTATAACTTCACAAGCCCTGAATTCATTAGATTATAGCTGACTGTTTGAAATGCAGTGTATTTGACCTTTAATTGTACAACACTTACTTAGAGAAAAACAAAATTGAGAAATCTTGAATCACCCACACGTTTGAAAAAACTCAAGATACAGCTGTATGATTTGTAGTCCATATCGCCCAGCCATAACAGAGTACATTAGAGTAAAATAGAATACAATACAGTACGTTATACTGTACTATATACTCTGTACTGTTGTACTGTACTGTACTGAACTAAACTTTTCTTTCCTGTACTCTGCTGTACTGTACTTTCCAATCTTGTGAAACACTAGCTATGTTTCCAATAACTTCTCCAGTGATTTTTTTCTGGACATTTAGAAAAAGTTTGCATAGAATATATATAATATTTGTATAAACTCTTGAGAATTGTTTTCTGTGGGTGTCACCCGTTCCATGGGAGCACAATCCAACCCGTTTCATAAGTGCATATATGAACGCCCCCAATGCAATTATGTGGTCTAATACCTCCACAATGGGATTTCAACCGTTTTTCCCCCTGTTTATTTTCAAAAAATAAGTTTTTGTAATTCATTTTAAATTAAGTAACAAGGTTTGACATGATTCCAATATTTTGTTTCAGTTTGCATCACTTTCAATGAGGGCCTTTTATTTTGAGGGCGAACCGCAAATTCCACTATTGTGGTTAATCATTATTATGACTAGCTTCACATACATAGGGACAAGCCGGTACCAGGGCTGCGTCCAGCAGGAGGACGGAGACGTTGGCCACGATCAGATACAAATGTATTATGTAGAGCAAACATGCCTCTGATTCTAATGAATCATGTCAGTTCTATTCAGGGTATTTCTATTTGCAACTTTACTAAACGTTTTTGTACTGAACATGCCCAGGCGAAACGCACTGACCTATATACGAACCTGGAAAGCCTCACAAATGAAAACGTGTAATGGACGCCGCGCCGTGTGCTTGTAAAATATTTTTTATCACGTTCTTCAATCACTCAGATTGACACAAACATGACACAAAACCTTTCCCTTAATGTGATAATACGTTGACTGATTTGTTATCTAACATGTTATGACGTTATTTCGATATTAGACAGTTTAAACGTGCTATTACATACCTGTAGTAATAAAGAAAAACGAAAAGCACAGTCCTGTCGTTTTCTTTGTTATGAAGAATGTTGCGCGACCCCCGGAAGTTCCTGTTCCCCAACTACCACAATGCAACAGCGACATCTTCTTCTTCTTCTGTGGGTTTTATGGCAGACTACATCCAAAAATTGTATTGACACCACCAACTGGACGGTTTGAAACCACAAAATAAAATTAAATAAAAAATACATCCATACTTAATAGTGATACTAACTTACTCCACCCTAATAAAAATAGTACATTGCCAAAACAAACAAAACTCCCATTTCTTCCTTCCTTTAAATCTCCATATCTCCCTTCTCAGTCTCTAGGACCTGAGATGGTGGTATGGCTTTTGACAATATTCCATGTAACTCTTTTGCCAATAAATCTTTCAGTCCCAGGAACCGTTCTGCCACAACCACAATGATTTCTATCTTCCTAGATCTTTTCTCCACCTTGGCAGTGCCGTTAATCACCATTGCGATAAAGGCCACAAAGTCCACCTTTTTAACCTTTAAAATGTCAGGATCATCTTGTTGTAAGGCAACCCCTGCAGCTTGCATTGAAGGCTTATCCACCACCATTATATTTACTGTAAAGATAACCCCCAACAACTACAATGATTCAGTAGATCAGTAATGTTACAGTACTCTAGCATGTCTCACAGCTGCTTATGCTGACAAAACATGTAAGTGAATAGGTCAGATTTAGCTTTGTGATGCTCATTTAAAGGTCCTGTCTTGTTCAGCTTCAGAACAACAGTAAATATGTCACTTGAAACATAGTTTTTTGGTAATTCATTACACAAAAGAGAAGAGCTTGACTAGTACAAATTCATATACATACTATTTTTCATTGGCAGATAACTTAAACAGGCTTGAATTAAGCCTTAATGGCTAAAATAACTCATCTAGTTTTAAAATACAATTTAATAAACAAAATGTATCCACCCAAACTAATGGTGAAAACTGATCATCACACCATCTCTGTCTGATACATGTTGTGTCTACTAGCTCATTCCCATAGAAAACTGCAGAGGAAATCAGTACCACCCAGTCAACCAGCCTCACAGAGGATATTCAACCATAAGGGCAAATCCAAGGTAATCTCAATATCTTTACAATAGAAGCTAACAAATCACACCAAAACTGACCAGGTGAACACTGATCAGTAAAGTAAAGAGATGCTAACATTCTATAATGCTCTCTTTCCTCTGCACAGTTCTCTCACAGTGAGAAACAATAGGATTACAATAGAGTGTTCTATGATTTCTTGAGAATTGAGTGATGGAATGATTTTAATCTTAGCTAGTCAGACAACTGATGAGGATTCTCACATTTATGTGGCCATGTTGAGAGAAACTCTTCCAACAGTCAGAGCAGGAATACCAGATCCCTTGATATTTTACAGCTCTTCCCACAATCAGAGCAGGGAAATAGATTATCTCCTGTGTGTATTTTTAGGTGTATTTTTTAGCTTTGATAGAATTGGGAAAATCTCCTCACAATGTGGGCAGTGGTGAGACCTCTTAGCTCTGTGATTTTCCTGCTGTTGCTCTCTGGGTGTAGAGAATGTCTCAACATGGTCTCATGTGTGAACAACATCAGAAGAACCAGTCAGTTGGTGTGATTTACATCAATCACATTTATTTTATAAAGCCCATTTTACATCAGCCGTTGTCACAGAGTGCTTTACAGATACCCTAACCTAATGTATCAGGCGTAAAAGAAACGCCTTAACGAGGTCCACAGAAACCAGAAGCTTCTGGTTTTCAGGCTTTGCCTTCCACTCTGCCTTTTCCCTGAAACACGGATGCTTCCGGTGTTTGTTGACTCCTCTGAGGGTGCAGGTACCGAGACTAAAACCCCAAAGAGCAAGCAATGCAGAAGCACAGTGGCTAGGAAAAACTCCCTAGAAGGAAGGAACCTAGGAAGAAACCTAGAGAGGAACCAGGCTCTGAGCAGTGGCCAGTCCTCTTCTGGCTGTACTGGGTGACAAATGATGCATTATCTCACCATCCCCCATTCTGAATGATGCATTATCTCACCATCCCCCATTCTGAATGATGCATTATCTCACCATCCCCCATTCTGAATGATGCATTATCTCACCATCCCCCATTCTGAATGATGCATTATCTCACCATCTCCCATTCTGTCACACCTCTGAGCTCCTGTTGTGATAACATACTGTAGGTCTGATATCTGATTGGAAGTTAACTCACATTTTACATTTACATTTTAGTCATTTAGCAGACACTCTTATCCAGAGCGACTTACAGTTAGCGCATACATTATTTTATCGAACCCACAACCCTGGCGTTGCAAACGCCATGCTCTACCAACTGAGCTACATCCCCTGCCAGCCATTCCCTCCCCTACCCTGGACGACGCTGGGCCAATTGTGCGCCGCCCCATGGGTCTCCCGGTCGCGGCCGGCTACGACAGAGCCTGGATTCGAACCAGGATCTCTAGTGGCACAGCTAGCACTGCGATGCAGTGCCTTAGACCACTGCGCCACTCGGGAGACACAACTCAACAGTAATGTTATTGATCAACAACTCAAATGGTTCTAAAAGGGTCTTAGCTTCAATGTGTCTTTCTCTTTTGTTCTTGACCTGCTGTGGTGAAATATATACTGAGTGCACAAAACATTAGGATTATTGAGTTGCACCCCCTTCTGCCCTCAGAAAAGCCTAACTTTGTCAGGGCATGGACTCTACAAGGTGTCGAAAGCCTTCCACAGGGATGCTGGCCCATGTTGATTCCAATGCTTTCCACAGTTGTGTCAAGTTGGCTGGATGTCCTTTTGGTGGTGGACCGTTCTTGATACCCACGGGAAACTGTTGAAACTGCGGGAAACTGTGTTGCAGTTCTTGACACATTAAAACGGGTGCGTCTGGTACCTACTACCATACCCTGTTCAAAGGCACTTAAATATTTTGTTTTGCCCATTCACCCTCTAAATGAAACACATACACAAAAAATCCTTATTTAACCCTTCATCTACACTGAAGTAGATTTAACAAGAGACATCGATAAGGGATCATAGCTTTCACCTGGTCAGTCTATGGCAGGGAAAGAAGCAAGTGTTCCTAATGTTTAATACACTCACTGTCTTTCTCTCTACCCCTCTCCCATGAGCTATGGACCACGACACAAGCTATGGATTCTCTCTATCCCATGAGCTATGAGCCACGACACAAGCTGTGGATTCTTTGTCTTTCTCTTCCTGTCTGATCATCTTTAGATACTTAATGTTTTGTTAATATCAGTATTGACTTGTAACTTGGGCTTCACGCCTTGGGCAGAAGGTAACTGAAAGGTTGCTGGTTCGAATCCCCGAGCTGACTAAGTGAAAAATCAGTCGATGTGCCCTTGAGCAAGGCACATAACCCTAGATCCTCTGAATTTTTTTAAAAAAGTGAATCGTTAATTTTACAATGTCATTAAATCTATTTACCTTTAGTATTCCACTAGCAGACCAATTCTTGCTAGTCAACATCAACTCATTGCCTAATGCTTGCTTGCATATTTTAATCATCTTTATGGTGTCAGATAAACATTTTATTAGACTTTGTTAATACATAAATTGAAGTATTTTCATGAGTAGCAGGTGAGGTGTTCTATATATATGATCACTAAAGAACCTGCTCTTACCATGAGAAACAGATTTCCCAATCTTCTCCTCCTCTTCTTCATCTTTAATGTTGACATTCAGCTCCAGTGTTTGACTGCAGACTTCCAGCTTCACTGATGCCATCTTTGGATCCTGCAGTGCATACTGAGCTCCTGTCAAGGTCGAGGTAAGGAGTAGACCAAGGCGCAGCGTGATGAACAAACATGACTTTAATTAGTTAAAGCGTCAAAATACAAAACAAAACACGACTCGTGACGTCCACGGTATCAATGACCGAACACGGAACAAAAACCCACAACCACAAAGGGAAAACATACAGTTTAAATATGGCTCCCAATCAGAGACAACCAGCCAACAGCTGACACTCGTTGCCTCTGATTGGGAGTCACTCAGGCAAACATAGAATACAACAAACTAGAATGAACACCAACATAGAAATACACACATAGAAATGAACACACCCTGGCTCAACATAATGAGTCCCAGAGCCAGGGTGTGACAGTACCCCCCCCTAAAGGCGCGGACTGCGACCGCGCCTCAACTAAACAAACCAGGGGAGGGCTGGGCGGGCATACCTCCTCGGAGGCGGTTCTGGCTCCGGCCTTGACCACCACCCTCCAATACACCCCCCATAGCGCCCCTGGTCCAGTCTGGCCCCGCCGGCTGGAGCAGGACTGGACTTAACAGGAGCGGTCCTTACCAGGCTGTCGACTCGCACCCCTGGCTTGGTGCGTGGAGGAGGAACGGGCCTTACCAGGCTGACGACGCGCACCCCTGGCTTGGTGCGTGGAGGAGGAACGGGCCTTACCAGGCTGACGACGCGCACCCCTGGCTTTGTGCGTGGAGGAGGAACGGGCCTTACCAGGCTGACGACTCGCACCCCTGGCTTGGTGCGTGGAAGAGGGACGGGCCTTTCCAGGCTGACGACTCGCACCCCTGGCTTTGTGCGTGGAGGAGGAACGGGCCTTACCAGGCTGGCGACGCGCACCGTAGGTTTGGTGCGAGTGGCAGGAACAGGCCGGGTCGGGCTGGCGACGCGCACCGTAGACTTGGTGCGGGTGGCAGGAACAGGCCGGACCGGGCTGGCGACGCGCACCGTAGGTTTGGTGCGAGTTGCAGGAACAGGCCGGGTCGGGCTGGCGACGCGCACCGTAGACTTGGTGCGGGTGGCAGGAACAGGCCGGACCGGGCTGGCGACGCGCACCGTAGGTTTGGTGTGAGTGGCAGGAACAGGCCGGGTCGGGCTGGCGACGCGCACCGTAGACTTGGTGCGGGTGGCAGGAACAGGCCGGACCGGGCTGGCGACGCGCACCGTAGGTTTGGTGCGCGTGGCAGGAACAGGCCGGGTCGGGATGGCGACGCACACCGTAGGCTTGGTGCGTGGAGCAGGGACAGGCCGGGCTGGGCTGTCGACGCACACCGTAGGCTTGGTGCGTGGAGCAGGGACAGGCCGGGCTGGGCTGTCGACGCACACCGTAGGCTTGGTGCGTGGAGCAGGGACAGGCCGGGCTGGGCTGTCGACGCACACCGTAGGCTTGGTGCGTGGAGCAGGGACAGGCCGGACTGGGCTGGCGACGCACACCGTAGGCTTGGTGCGTGGAGCAGGGACAGGCCGAACCGGGCTGTGGAGACGGATAGGAGGCCTGGAGTGAAGAGCGGCCACCACCCGTCCTGGCTGAATGCCTACCCTCACACACTCTGTGTGAGGCATCCGCACAGGACGTACAGGGCGGTGTACCCCTGGCCTGGTGGCCTTCTGGATCCGCCCCCTTTTCTCCTCCGTCAGCCCCGTCGTCCATGCCGTGTGCCCCCCCCCTAAAAAATTTCTGGGGTTGCCTCACGACCGTCCGACGACGACCCTGATCACGCCGTAGCTCCTCTCTACGGCGCGCCTCCACCGTCTCTTCTCCCGGCGCTTCCTCCCATGTCCAGCCCAAGAGCTGCCCCTGGACACGGTGCTTGGTCGTTGCATGGTGGGTTTTTCTGTCAAGGTCGAGGTAAGGAGTAGACCAAGGCGCAGCGTGATGAACAAACATGACTTTAATTAGTTAAAGCGTCAAAATACAAAACAAAACACGACTCGTGACGTCCACGGTATCAATGACCGAACACGGAACAAAAACCCACAACCACAAAGGGAAAACATACAGTTTAAATATGGCTCCCAATCAGAGACAACCAGCCAACAGCTGACACTCGTTGCCTCTGATTGGGAGTCACTCAGGCAAACATAGAATACAACAACCTAGAATGAACACCAACATAGAAATACACACATAGAAATGAACACACCCTGGCTCAACATAATGAGTCCCAGAGCCAGGGTGTGACAGCTCCACTGTCACAATCAGGACCCAGTGACTGTAGGTTTGGACTCAGTGTGGAAGGAGAGAGGCAGGCTGGGTTTGTACTAACTGTTAATTTGTAAACTCTGGACAGATTTGAACAATTGCTGCCTAAAATGCTGTGGTGCTTACTAACACAACAGGAAATATTGTGTTAGATGTGGGCCATCACATGAATTCTCAGCTCTTTCACTCTGAATATTCATATCAATGAATCACCCTCAAATGGACCATCAATACCAGAGTTCTACAATACTATTTACATAATCAACTGGACATTACAACAGCCTGAACCTCAATATCGTCCTGGGCATATATTGAACTCTAACAATGGGGGATGGAAAGGGTCTGTTGAAATGAATACTGTAGTGGTGTGAGAAAGGTAACACAAGCTTCCCCTCTAATTCCACTCCCCAATAGTAAGTGGAAACACTTAAAAATTGAAAAAAAATACAAATAATATATTTGTTGTTTTATTTAATTGTTACCTAAGAAGAAAACCTGTCTAAGTCCTTTATACTGAAAAATATATTCATATGCATTATAGAAAATAATGGGGACTAGGAAATTAGATTGTCCCAATTGTGATGTGTAGAGGTGTAGTGACATGTTTTGACTAGATACATAATATAGAAGAGAAATTGGCTCAGTTCAAAGGTTTCTAGTAAAAAAAATGCATTTGGTTGCTGTGTTCAAAAGGCATATTTTGTATTTATATTGCATTTTTTAATTTAACTTTCATATGAACATTTTCCCCAGTGATAAAACACAGTGCTAAAGGTTTTAAAACAGAAGCTGCCGTATGCATGTAGATTACGTCACCATAATCAAGCACTGGGAGAAGCGTTGCTTGAACAATCTTCCTTCTACTTTCTTAAGTGAAGCAGGATTTATTTCTATACCTAGTTATTTTGGCAACTGAGCAAATTGTAGGTCTTATGAGCGGAAACTTGAACGCTGTGAGACTTTAGCGCAACTTCCCGCGCGCGTTTCCAGTGAACACTGAGGCTGTACTTGTTATGGGTGGAAGATGGCACATTGATGCCATCTGTTGGTAAATGTTCATTACTGCAACTCCAGTGTTTTACCGGTGTACTTGAGATACCCGGATGTTTTGCAATATACTGAACAAGACTGGTTACTCGCATCAATGCCTCTGCCTCGTTATTTAACATTCAAACATGGTGTCAGAGTCGGATAACTAACCATGCTTTCCGCAAATTAGAGTCACCTGTTCTGGTTTTAAAAAGCTTAGTTGAGTAAAACTTCTCCGGAATTGTCCTTAGCTAGATTGAGTTTGCTAGTTAGCTTCAGTGTTGTTAGCACCGTTTAGACATGGCAGCTAACATTTCCCCTCCCGCCGTTATGAAGCTCAGCGGAGATTGGAGCACAAACTGGGATACGTTTAGAGGTGAATGGGAGGACTATGCACTAGCAACGGGACTTCGGGAAAAGGACGATGAGGTAGTGGCTGCCACTTTGAGGACTATAATGGGAGCAGAATGCCGACACGTATACAAACACAACCTGAACCTAACAGCAGCTCAGCAAGGTAACGCTACAGCTATTCTTGATGCTCTCGAACTTTACTTTAAGCCAGCAAAGAACGTCATCTACGAGCGTTATGTTTTCGGTTGTTGCAAACAGGAGGACGGGGAGTCCATTGACAGCTTTGTCACTAAGCTAAGGGAAAATGCAGCTACATGTGACTATGGTGCTTTAAGAGATGAACTGATCAGAGACAAGATAGTGCTTGGCATAACTAATGAGGGCACCCGCAGACGTTTGCTGAGAGAACGTGACCTGACACTAGTCTTGGCAGTGGAGACATGCCGTGCAGCAGAGCTTATGGATATACAGATAAGGTACATGGAGCTAGAAAGGCAACATATGGACAATGTCAATGCTACATTCAGGCAGCCAATAAAGAAATTCCCTTTTGCCACAGCTAATGCTAATACTACAGCCAACTCTGCAGTAGACAACCCCAATGCATGCCGATATTGTGGCATTTCTCATGGACGAGGAAAAGAACACTGCCCAGCCTATGGAAAAATATGCAAATCCTGTGGTACAGCTAATCACTTCGCAAGGGCCTGCATGAAAAGCAAGAGAAAGGAGGGTAAAGTGCACTCCATTGAAATAAACACAGATGAAGGGAACAACAGCACAGAGGATGTATATGCTAGCGAGTGCATAGGGGCAGTAAGGGCAAAAGGAAAAAAATGGTTTGTCACTCTGCTACTTAATAATAAACCACAGCAATGCCAACTAGATTCAGGGGCCACATGTAACGTTATGAGCCTTAAAGATAAAAGGAGGCTCGCGCCCAGAGACAAACTCACACAGAGTAGCACCAAGCTGAAACTGTATTCAGGCCAGTTCATGACCTCTTTAGGCCTGTTTGTGACAGAGTGTGTTTTACGTGGCCAGAAACACACTCTTGAGTTTGAAATAGTTGAGGCTAGTCAACAGCCATTACTGTCAGGTTCTACATCGAGCGCCTTGGGCTTATTAACTTCACCATCCCAGCTGATCTTAACATTATAGACAAAGTCCAGGCTGGGCCCCTGAGCAAGGAGACTCTCTTAAGCAGGTACCATGATGTCTTCAACGCACCAGTCGAGTCAGTTCCCGGCGAAGTCCACTTTGAGTTGGATGCAGCAATCCAGCCTGTCCAGTGTGCCCCTCGCAATGTACCAGTGGCCATGAAAGCAGCTACAAAGGCTCAGCTTGACAAATACGAAGCAGATGGCCACATCATATCCGTCACCGAGCCTACAGACTGGATAAGTAATATGGTTATCGTCAAGATACCAGACAAGCTACGGATATGCATAGATCCTAAACACCTCAACCGGGCTCTGAGACGTTCACATTACATTATGCCCACGTTGGAGGATGTTCTTTACAAGCTCCCAAAGGCCAGAGTCTTCACGCTCGTGGACGACAGAGATGCCTTCCTGCAGTGCAAGCTTGACGAGCCCAGCAGCTACATGACCACCTTTTGGACACCCTGGGGCAGGAAGAGGTGGTTGAAGCTCCCGTTTGGTGTCTCCGTGGCTCCAGAGGTGTATCAGCGGAAACAGCACGAGCTGTTGATGGGACTCAGCGGCGTGGAACCCATAGCAGGTGACATCCTCGTAGTGGGCTGTGGGGACAGTGATGAGGAGGCAGAATGTGACCATGGCCCTGATGGTCAGATGCAGACAGGTCAAGCTAAGGCTAAGCATAAAAAAGCTTCAGTTTAAAGTGCCAGAGGTTCGCTTTCATGGGCACATCTTGTCCTCCACCGGATTGAAGGCGGATCCAGAAAAAGTGAAGGCTGTCTTGGATATGCCCCACCCATCTGACGTGAAGGCAGTGCAGCGCTTCGTCGGATTCGTCACCTACCTGGCCAAGTTCCTACCGCGGCTCTCTGAAGTGTGTGAACCACTAAGGAGGCTCATGGACAAGGACACCATCTGGCATTGGCTCCCAAAACATGACACAGCGGTGAGGGAAATAAAACAACTGGTCACCCAGACACCTGTACTGCGATACTACGATGTGTCAAAACCTGTCACGATTCAGAGTGACTCAAGCCAGTGTGGACTGGGCTGTTGCCTCATGCAAGAGGGCCAGCCTGTGGCATTCGCCTCTAGGGCACTCACTCCAACAGAGCAGAACTATGCCCAGATAGAGAAGGAGTGCCTCAGCATTGTGTTTGCATGCCAACGCTTCCACCACTACCTGTACGGGCGTGACAATATTACCGCAGAGACAGATCACAAGCCCCTTATTGCTATATTCAGCAAGCCTCTCCTGAATGCCCCGAAACGACTGCAGAGCATGCTACTGGCCCTACAAAACTACAACCTCAAGGTGGTGTATAAGCCAGGGCCAGAGATGTATGTGAGTGACACGCTTAGCAGGGCTACTGCATCAGGCACTCACACACGCTCCATGCATGAACAACACGCAGTGTGCAGCTTACAAACAGAGCAAGTGGATGTTGAACACATCAACCAGGCTGACTACCTCAATGTTACGGACCAGCGCCTTATACAAATCAGACAGCACACAGACAGGGACGAGCAACTCCAGGCATTGAGGTCTGTGATTCTGATGGGCTGGCCCGACTGCAAGGAAGAAACTGCTTTAGCCACCAGAGAATATTGGCCAGTCAAAGAAGAGCTCAGTGTTCAAAACGGAGTAATATTCAAGGGTCAGAGAGTCGTTATTCCCCGGTCTCTGCTCCCTGAGATGTTGGCGCGCGTGCACTCAAGTCACATAGGAGGTGAGGCCTGTTACAGACAAGCACGTGACACACTGTATTGGCCAGGAATGCAGAGTGAAATCAAAGACTATGTCAGTAAATGCACAATCTGCAACGAATATGCCATTGAGCAACAGAGAGAGACGATGATGTCCCACGAGCTACCAATGCGCCCCTGGCAGATAGTAAGTCTAGATCTCTTCCAGCACAGTGGCAAAGACTTTCTGCTGGTAGTTGATCATTACTCAGACTTCTGGGAGATTGACCTCCTCCCCGACCTCTCAGCAGAGACAACGATCAAACGCTGCAAGGCTCAGTTTGCCCGCTATGGCCAGCCAGATAGGGTAATTTCAGATAATGGACCCCAATTCTCCGGATGTGAGTTCCGAAAATTTGCTGCAGAATGGGAATTCGAGCACGTCACTTCATCACCACGACACCCAAAAGCTAATGGGAAGGCTGAGTCGGCAGTCAAAATTGCAAAGAACCTCTGCAAAAAAGCTCTGCGAGAGGGCAAAGATGCCTGGAAAGCAATCCTGCAATGGCGCAATACCCCGACAGAAGGCATGGATAGCAGCCCGGCCCAGCGCCTCATGGCACGGCGTTTAAAAGCAGCTCTGCCAGTAGCAAGCACTCTCCTGGAGCCATGTGTGGTGACAGACGTGCTGGTGAAGCTACGTCACAGAAGACAGGTCTCCAAGTTCATCTACGACAAATCAGCAAAAGACTTACCTGAGCTCAGGGTGGGTGAAACGGTGCGAATGAAGCCACTACCAGGGGACCGGACGGGCCTCTGGAGACTCGGATCCTGTGTACAGAAAGTGGCACCACGCTCCTACTTGGTCGAAGTGAATGGATCACTGTACCGTCGTAACAGGGTTGACCTTCGGATTGCTGAGCCAGCATCTACTCAGAACTCTGATGGTCATAGGGGTCGCATGACAAAAGACGGAACCCCAGCAAGTCACATGGGGCCTGAGGCACTGGGCGAAGAGCCAGGGGATCACAGGTCGGCCACTCCCTCGCCCATCAATACTCCCCTTAGACAGTCAGGTGACACGCCTGTGCGGGGGCCCGCAGTCCACGCAGACAAGCCCCCTGTCTTTTCACGCTGCGGGCGTCTGTCCCAGCCACCAAAAAGACTTAATCTGTAGGTTTCCCATTAGGGATTGTTGACAGACAGAGATAAAAGTGAAGAGAGTAGCAAAATGTGTTAAGTGGTTAATATAAAAAAAATACTTAACTGTTCATGTTGGAAATTACTACTAGGTTTGTTTTGTTAGTGAATTGACAGCTCCTGTCCTATTTTAGAAAAGGGAAGATGTTATGGGTGGAAGATGGCACATTGATGCCATCTGTTGGTAAATGTTCATTACTGCAACTCCAGTGTTTTACCGGTGTACTTGAGATACCCGGATGTATTGCAATATACGGAACAAGACTGGTTACTCGCATCAATGCCTCTGCCTCGTTATTTAACATTCAAACAATTATCTGAATTAGGCCCACAGAATTATACCTACGGAGGAGCGGCTTCTATGGAGGAACTTTGAATGTCTGAACTTCAGAGTTGGTTTAACGTTGGACCAGAGCAGATGTTAGCTAGCTAGCTAACAACCTTGTTTGTAAAGTGCAGTGCAGCACAATAATTAAAAACAGGTCGTACCTTTTTGTCGTTAATAAATCCAATGTGAAACGTGGTGACTATAGTATCCTTAACTAGCATTGAAAAAGTTCATCCATTCTTCTCAAATTAAACATATCTCCCTAATTTCTGAATCATGCTTGTAACGTTGTCAGTAGGATACAGTAACCTATGCTTCAGAGGGGAGGAGCAGGTAGTTTCCACACGCACACCCACTGGCAAAGGTTTCCATTCCAGCTGGCAGGCAGAAACTGGAATACGATTCTAGAGTGAGCTTTGTTGCGATTTTGTGGGACTGGAGAAAAATACCCGGAAAGTAAAATAAGGTTATTACCTGGATTACATGCTTTTAAAATAACTGCTGTTCCTGAAAAGTATAGAACACTTTAGTTTCCGGTTCTTTTTAATGTTATTTTTCAGTTCTGTTCCCTGAACCGGTTCCAACCCTCGATAAATTATTGGTATGTAGGTCATGCTTAGCCTAATAAACTATAAAGGGAAATAAATTGCTACAGTTTACACTTTTTTAGTAATTTAATGAAATGTTGTAATCTGATCTCGGAATGCACGGACCGTTAGTAGTGGGGGAACAGGAAGTTCCGGGCAGGCGGCACCATTCTTCACAATAAAGAAAGCGCCAGAACTGTGCAGTAAAGAAGATAACCTTTGTGTCCGTTTCTATTTATTACTAGAGGTATGTAATAGCACGTTTAAACTTTCTAATGTCGAAAGAACATGCCATACCATGCTAGGTAACACATCCGTTAAGGTATTATCACGTTTGGTAAAGGTTTGATGTGTTATTTTTGTGTCAAACCAAGTGAAGAACGTGATAAAAACTATTTACAAGTCACATAGCTAGAGACTTTGGGTTTGTCTGAGTGAATGTACATAATTTTCTCATGGTAATTTCATAAATAATCAATTTATTTGAGATTTCTGTGTTCGTTTAGCATATTATTGGTTTAGTGTAAAATTCCCATGCTGGTAAAATGGCGGCTACTCTCGGTCAGCGTCAACGGACTTCAGTGAGGACAGTGCGGGTGCATCAGATAGAGACAATTTCACGGTCGGACTACTGTTTTGAAGCTGAATGTAATGATTATCAGTTTTCTACATGTGTACTAATATTCAGACACATTCTGTTGTTTCTGTCTTTATCAAAAAAATTTGCTATGGTGTGAACAGGAAATACAATTGGTTTTTGATTGAAGTAATACAGTGAAGACAAGGTTTAAGGAAATTAGCACATAGTGCTGTCTAAAACAAACTGTAACCTTGTACTAAATGGATTTTGAGTCATTTATGCATTTATCTACTACATGTTAGGTATTAGCTCAAAAGTATTGTGGAGCTCCTGCACTTTTAATATAAACAGTACCGTGCCCAAAATGAGTATTAGCACCTATTTCAGTCCAAGTCAAGCACTGAATTAGATAATTGAACAAGAAAAAAGTGAAAATATTTTTAGAGTATAAAGAAAGTGCCAGAACTGTCAAGACAATAACTTTTTGTATCTGTTTCTCTTTATTACTACTGGCCTTTTCAGATAAGTCTGAGGCCGGTAACATCAACAGTGAGGACAAACCCAGCCTGCCTCTCTCCTTCCACACTGAGTCCAAACCTACAGTCACTGATTGTGACAGTGGAGCCCAGTTTACTGCAGGATCCAGAGATGGCATCAGTGAAGCTGGAAGACTGCAGTCAAACACTGGAGCTGAATGTCAACATTAAAGATGAAGAAGAGGAGGAGAAGATTGGGAAATCTGTTTCTCATGGTAAGAGCAGGTTCTATCTAATTAAGTTTGTTGGACATAATTTGGAAAGGCACACACCTGTCTATATACAGTGCATTTGGAAAGTATTCAGACCCCTTGACTTTTTCGACATTTTGTTACATTACAGCCTTGTTGTAGAATTGATTAAATAGTTTTTTTCCCTCATCAATCTACTCACAATACCCCTTAATGATAAAGCAAAACCACTATATGCCTTAAATGCTTATGGATTGAGAACCAGTTGAAGGGTTAAAACAGAGCAGAGACATTTCTTTAGTGCAAACTCTATGCTTTTGATAACCCCCTGCAGCTGGTCTGGGTATGTCAATGACATGTGATGGAGATACAACGCCTCGTGATGGCTGTGTGGAGATTGGAGTAACAATGGAACTAGTGTTATCATTTGTTTGTGCGAGAGAACTGAAAATAGCTGTGCGGCGACACTACCCATCTTAACTGACAAGCTTGAGAGGATCTGCAGAGAAACTCCCCAAATACAGGTATGCCAAGCTTGTAGCGTCATACCCAAGAATACTTGAGGCTGTAATCACTGCCAAAGGAGCTTCAACAAAGCACTGAGTAAAGTCTGAATACAGTTTTATTATTATTATTATTTTTGCAAAAATTGTCATAAAACCTAGCGGTCAAACAGGAAACTGGTTCCAATCATTTTTCCTTTTTATTCATTTGAGAAACACTTAAAATAATGGCTGTGTTTCGTGTAGGCTTACCCTGGCGTGACTTTTAGCAATATTTGGCTCTATTTCCTTTCAGATTATAAAACTCTATCATCAAAGTAGACATCATGCAAAACAACAACACTGCAAGCTCCTGCACGTCATCTCTAGCTGTAACCTTTGATAACAGGTATTGTGGCAATTTAAAACTACTTAACTGTGGTGGCAGGTGCAGTGATGAACGCCGAGAAGGAGCTGAGTGTAGAGGGAAGCAGTGTGGTGAGGGAGGTTATCGTCTAGTGTATAAAGAGGGATACGTCCTCCAGTAGCTCAGAGATGGAACCTGGTGAGAGTGAGGATGAATTACCTGCGGTGAGGAACTCCGAGTTCGGGCCTCGTTCCGAGGATGATAAGGATGATTCTGGCCCAGTGGGTGTGAGATTTGTAGAGAGAATGGATCCATATGTGCTGTCAGGTTAGGTGGAGAAGAGTTTGGGGACTGTTGAGTTGGTGAAGGTAACTGAGTGGACTCGTGATGATTTATTGTTTCTCCTCTGTCCAGAGGGAGCGGGCGCTGCGGATTACGTGATTAGAGACAGGAATTGTGACTTGAATTGCTCTCCGGAACAGGATGGCATTGAAAGGAGCGATAATGGGGTTAGGTTTAAGTGTTGAGGATGAGCAGTTGAAATGGAAGATTCCAGGTGTCTGTGACACCCTCCGTTTGGTGAGACGTAGATCCGGTGTAGAGCGTGGGGAAACAGAGAATACATTATCTGTCATGCTGGATTTTGATGCATAGTCTCTGCCAGATAAGGTCAAGGTAGGAAGTGTCAGTTATCCCGTGAGCGATTTTGTTCCGTAAATACTACAGTGTTGTAGGGGTGAAGTTTATGGGCCTGTTGCAGCAGTGTGTAGGCGTGAGAAGTGTGCAGGAGGTCATGAGATGAATAAATGTGTGGTATCGGTGGAGAAAGTTCTGTGTGTTAGTTGTGGGGGTGCTAACGGGCTGGAGATCTGAGGTGTCAGGTGAGAGAAAGGCAGATTGTGGTCCTCTATAGCTCAACTGTAGCTCAATTGGTAGAGCATGGCACTTGTAACGGGTAGTGGGTTCGATCCCCGGGACCACCCATACGTAAAAATGTATGCGCACATGACTGTAAGTTGCTTTGGATAAAAGCGTCTGCTAAATGGCTTATTATTAGTAGTATTATTATTATTATTATTAGATTGAGGTTGCCAGGGTTACAGTAGTACAGAAAGTGTTATGGCAGAAGCAGTGAAGAGAGTTCTAGAGGAAGATGGGTACAGGGTGAGGGATCTTGAGAGGATTCCTGTGAGTATGCAGAGACCAAGAGAGAGTGATGGGAAGAATATGTGCTTCAGTAAGGTGGGCTTTTTAGCATTTATAGCAATGGTTTTCAATTGTACTGCAGAAATGGATCAAAAAGTCCCAGAAAATAGAGGCTGTGGTGGCAGCGGCAGAGAAGTACTTGGGATTGCGAGGATTTACTGCAGAACAGCTGCAGGGTGTGTTGAGTGGTAGTGGTTTGGCGTAGGACTAGATGGTGTTAAATAGTGGAATGGGGTGGTGGGTTTTTTTCGTGGAAAATCGTCACAAAGGGACTCAAAGTCAAACTTAAATGAATCTATATTTTTTATCAGCAAGCTGGAGAGTTTACCCTCACATATAGGCTGTGAATGGCCTCACACACCAGTACAGTAGGTGGCGGTGTATGCACCTAAAAGTTGAATGCGCTCTGCCAACCAAATCCCAAAGAAGAAGAAGGATGCAAATGCACGTCGCTTGACCCGTATGGAGAATGTGAAAAAGGCGCAAAGTTCATCTTTATTATTGATGTTTGATGAAGAGTATCTACCACCCTATGTAAAGCTGGGATATATAATATACCCCATAAGAGAGTTTGTGTAAAACCTGATGCAATGCAAGAAATTAAAAAAGTTTGGCCACATGTCAAGTGTTTGCAGACGGAAGGAATATGTTATTGAAGAGCATGTGAATGTAAAATGTTGTAACTGTGGTGGGGGTCATATTCCTGAATTCCCAGAATGCCCTGTTAGGGTGAAAGAGGTTGAGGTGTCAAGGATCAGGGCTGTACAGCAAATCTCCTATGTGGAGGCGGTGAAGAGAGTTATAGTAGCAAGAGGCCACAGTTCTGAAGAAGATATGGCGGTGGATGCACTGCAACCAGTTGCAAATGTTGTACGTCAATCAAGTGATCTGGATACACTTATTTTGAAGGTGGATTTTTTTAGTGTTTATAGCCACAGTTATTAATTTTACTGCACAATAAGTCCAAGAAGCTGGACATCATTATATCTGTAGCTGAGAAGTTTTTGGGCCTCCAAGACTTCACGGCAGAAGCCCTGCAAGGTCTACTGTTGCCAGAAAATGTTCCACCCTCACAGGATCCTTCTGAGCCTGTGTAGGGACCTGATTAGAACAGAAAAGCAGGCTGATTTAATTTAAATGTTGTTATTGATAGTTTGTATGATTTTTTTGAAATACTGTATACACTGAACAACCATATAAACGCAACATGTCAAGTGTTGGTCCCATGTTTCATGAGGTGAAATAAAAGATCCCAGAAATGTTCTAGACACAAACTTATTTCTAAAATGTTGTGCACAAATTTGTTTACATCCCTGTTAGTGAGCATTTCTCCTTTGCCAACATAATCCATCCACCTGACAGGTGTGGCATATCATGAAGCTGATTAAATAGCATGATCATCATTACACAGGTGCACCTTGTGCCGGGGACAAGAGTAGCTGAGGAGGTGCTTGGCAGCATCTAATGGGGATCCCTAACAAATACAAAAATGCCACTCTAAAATATGCAGTTTTTTCACACAACACAATGCCACTGATGTCTCAAGTTTTGAGGGAGCATGCAATTGGCATGCTGACTGCAGGAATGTCCACCAGAGCTGTTGCCAGAGAACGTTAGGTTAATTTCTCTACCATTAGCTGCCTCCAATGTTGTTTTAGAGAATTGTGCAGTATGCCCATCCAGCCTCACAACTGCTGACCACCGTGTATGGCGTTGTGTGGGCGTGCGGTTTGCTGATGTCAATGTTGTGAACAGAGTGCCCCATGGTGGTTTTGGGGTTATGGTATGGGATGCCATAAGCTACAGACAACTAACACAATTGCATTTTATCGATGACAGTTTGAATGTACAGAGATGCCATGACAAGATCCTGAGGCCCGTTGTGCTGCCATTCATCCACCTCCATCACCTCGTGTTTCAGCATGATAATGCACGGCCCCATGTCGCAAGGATCTGTACACAATTGAACATGCTGAAAATGTCCCAATTCTTCCATGGCCTGCATACTCACCAGACATGTCACCCTTTGAGCATGTTTGGGATGGTCTGGATCAATGTGTACCACAGCTTGTTCCAGTTCCTGCCAATATCCAGGAATTTCCTAGAAGCCTAGAGTCCGGGAAAAATGTGTTATTTTATAAATGGATTTCATGCAATTCTATATCATTTTTGATGACTGGAGACCTCACAAATGACCAAAATGAAAGGCTACTTTGACACTGAGAATCTGAGATCAATAACCACGACCTTATCTTGAATCCATCAATAGCTTAGGCCCCTACAGTGAGGAAAAAAGGATTTGATCCCCTGCTGATTTTGTATGTTTGCCCACTGACAAAGACATGATCAGTCAATTTTAATGGTAGGTTTATTTGAACAGTGAGAGACAGAATAACAACATAGAAATCCAGAAAAACGCATGTCAAAAATGTTATAAATTGATTTGCATTTTAATGGGGGAAATAAGTATTTGACGCCCTCTCAATCAGAAAGATTTCTGGCTCCCAGGTGTATTTTATACAGGTAACGAGTTGAGATTAGGAGCACACTCTTAAAGGGAGTGCTCCTAATCTCAGCTTGTTACCTGTATAAAAGACACCTGTCCACAGAAGCAATCAATCAATCAGATTCCAAACTCTCCACCATGGCCAAGACCAACGAGCTCTCCAAGGATGTCAGGGACAAGATTGTAGACCTACACAAGGCTGGAATGGGCTACAAGACCATCGGCAAGCAGCTTGTTGAGAAGGTGACAACAGTTGGTGCGATTATTCGCAACTGGAAGAAACACAAAATAACTTTCAATCTCCCTTGGCCTGGGGCTCCATGCCAGATCTCACCTCGTGGAGTTGCAGTGATCATGAGAATGGTGAGGAATCAGCCCAGACCTACACAGGAGGATCTTGTCAATGATCTCAAGGCAGCTGGGACCATAGTCACCAAGAAAACAATTGGTAACACACTACGCCGTGACGGACTGAAAACCTGTAGCGCCCGCAAGGTCTCCCTGCTCAAGAAAGCACATATACAGGGCTGTCTGAAGTTTGCCAATGAACATCTGAATGATTCAGAGGAACTGGGTGAAAGTGTTGTGGTCAGATGAGACCAAAATGGAGCTCTTTGGCATCAACTCAACTCGCTGTGTTTGGAGGAGGAGGAATGCTGCCTATGACCCCAAGAACACCATCCCCACCGTCAAACATGGAGGTGGAAACATTATGCTTTGGGGGTGTTTTTCTGCTAAGGGGACAGGCCAACTTCACCGCATCAAAGGGACGATGGACGGGGCCATGTACCTTCAATTCTTGGGTGAGAACCTCCTTCCCTCAGCCAGGGCATTGAAAATGGGTTGTGGATGGGTATTCCAGCATGACAGTGACCCAAAACACACGGCCAAAGCAACAAAGGAGTGGCTCAAGAAGAAGCACATTAAGGTCCTGGAGTGGCCTAGCTAGTCTCCAGACCTTAATCCCATAGACAATCTGTGGAGGGAGCTGAAGGTTCGAGTTGCCAAACGTCAGCCTCGAAACCTTAATGACTTGGAGAAGATCTGCAAAGAAGATTGGAACAAAATCCCTCCTGAGATGTGTGCAAACCTGGTGGCCAAACTACAAGAAACGTCTGACCTCTGTGATTGCCAACAAGGGTTTTGCCACCAAGTACTAAGTCATGTTTTGCAGAGGGGTCAAATACTTATTTCCCTCATTAAAATGCAAATCAATTAATAAAATTTTTGACATGCGTTTTTCTGGATTTTTTAAATGTTATTCTGTCTCACTGTTCAAATAAACCTACCATTAAAATTATAGACTGATCATGTCTTTGTCAGTGGGAAAACGTACAAAATCAGCAGGGGATCAAATACTTTTTTCCCCTAACTGTACATGGTTTGACACCAGTATTGCCAGCATTTGTTTTATTCACTGGGCTATCTAGAGTGATCAGAGAGTAGACTAAAGAAGTGAAGTAGACAAACTGCCAATGTTTTAAAGTTTTATTAAATGAGTCTGTGTAGTTACTAACCCTTGTGATAGTGAGTGGAGAATGACAATAACCCTTGTGATAGTGAGTGGAGGATGATATGGCTCCTTCATCTGCATTGCTTGATCTTTGGGGTTTTGGCTGGGTTTCTATAAAGCACTTTGTGACAACTTCTGATGTAAAAAGTGCTTCATAAAATACATTTGATTGACATGTATATCACACCAACTGACTGGTTCTTCTGATGTTGTTCACACAGGAGACCATGTTGAGACATTCTCTATATCCAGAGAGCAACAGCAGGAAGATCACAGAGCTAAGAGGTCTCACCACTGCCCACATTGTGAGGAGATTTTCCCAATTCTATCAAAGCTAAAAAATACACCTAAAAATACACACAGGAGAGAATCTGTATTCCTGTACTTACTGTGGGAAGAATTTCACTACATCACAGACTCTGACGGTTCATCAGAGAGTGCACACAGGAGAGAAACCTTACTCCTGCTCTGACTGTGTAAAATGCTTCACAACATCAGCTGAGCTAAGACTTCATCAGAGAACACACACAGGAGAGAAGCCTTACTCCTGCTCTGACTGTGGGTTAAGTTTCTCTCAATCTGGCAGCTTAAAAATACATGAACGTATACACACAGGAGAGAAGCCTTACTCCTGCTCTGACTGTGGGGCAAGTTTCTCGCAACCTGGCAACTTAAAACGACATGAACATATACACAGAGGAGAGAAGCCATACTCCTGCTCTGACTGTGGGTTAAGTTTCTCTAAATCTAGCAACTTAAAACGACATGAACATATACACAGAGGAGAGAAGCCATACTCCTGCTCTGACTGTGGGAAGAGTTTCTCCAAACTTGGCAACTTAAAATCCCACGAACGGATACACTCGGGAGAGAAGCCTTACTCCTGCTCTGATTGTGGGGCAAGTTTCTCTCATCAGAGCACCTTAAAACGACATAAACGTATACATACAGGAGAGAAGCCTTACTCCTGCTCTGACTGTGTAAAATGCTTCATAACATCAACTGAGCTAAGACTTCATCAGAGAACACACACAGGAGAGAAGCCTTACTCCTGCTCTGACTGTGGGTTAAGTTTCTCTCAACCTGGCAACTTAAAACGACATGAACATATACACAGAGGAGAGAAGCCATACTCCTGCTCTGACTGTGGGTTAAGTTTCTCTCAATCTGGCAGTTTGAAAATACATGAATATATACACACAGGAGAGAAGCCTTACTCCTGCTCTGACTGTGTAAAATGCTTCAAAACATCAACTGAGCTAAGATTTCATCAGAGAACACACACAGGAGAGAAGCCTTACTCCTGCTCTGACTGTGGGTTAAGTTTCTCTAAATCTGGCAACTTAAAAATACATGAACGTATACACACAGGAGAGAAGCCTTACTCCTGCTCTGACTGTGTAAAATGCTTCACAACATCAACTGAGCTAAGACTTCATCAGAGAACACACACAGGAGAGAAGCCTTACTCCTGCTCTGACTGTGGGGCAAGTTTCTCTCAACAGGGCAACTTAAAAAAACATGAACGTATACACAGAGGAGAGAAGCCATAGTCCTGCTCTGACTGTGGGAAGAGTTTCTCTCAACTGGGCCACTTAAAAATACATGAACGTATACATACAGGAGAGAAGCCATACTCCTGCAATGACTGTGGGAAGAGTTTCTCTCGACTGGGCAATTTAAAAAGACACAAACGTATACATAAGAAGTGGTAGTGGATTGGATACACTCTATTGTAATCCTATTGTTTCTCACTGTGAGAGAACTGTGCAGAGGTACGGGAAAGTTGTAGAATTTTAGCATCTCTTTACTGATCAGTGTGCACCTTGTCAGTTTTGCAGTGCTTAGATGGCTCCTACTGTAAAGATAATGAGAGGTCTAGGATATTGAGGAAACCACGAGTACATGCATCCATGCCGTGTGTCAGCATTGCAGGGTGGTGGTGATGGTGTGGGGTGGGATTTCATGGCAGACATTGGGCCCCTTGATAAAAGTGGAGCAACGTTTGAATACCACAGGATATCTAAAAATCATTGTCAGTCAGGTGCATCCCTTCATGGCAGAAGTTATCCATCTGCAAATATATTTTTTCAGCAGGATTATGCCCCATGCCACAAGGCTTGTCCAGGAATGGTTCCACAAACATGACAGTGAATTCGGGTTACTGCAGTGGCCTGCCGAGGCACCAGATCTCAATCCAATTGTGCATCTGTTGTAGGAGATGAAACGAGCTATTCTGAGTAGAAATCCACTGCCAGACAACTTGACACAACTGTAGGAAGCATTGCAGTCAACATGGGCCAGCATCCCAGTGGAACGCTTTTCGACACCTTGTAGAGGCCATGTCCTGACAAATTGAGGCTGTTCTGATGACAAAGACTATCAGCTGTTTAGAAATGACAGGTCCAGAGAGGGGATGCGAGGAGGGGGTGTGGCTATGTATGTGAATCACAGAATGCAGGCAAAGAGAAGAATAACTGACCTAGAGAAAGAAGAGTTTGTGTGTCTTCAGCTCCGTCCTAAACAACACCCCAGCTCAGTTTCATCTCTGGTAGTGGAGTGCTCTAACATCCACCATGGGCACATGACAAAACACTGCAGCCGAACACTGTGGATTATCTCATAATCACTGTCCATGTGATCAGGATGTCCTCTCCCCAAATGGGTCTCATCCTGTGTGGAGACTTTAATCACCTGCCCATCAAGATGCTGACAAACTCCCATCCAGACATGAAACAAGTGGCCAAAGACAAGACCACAGAGGGGACTCCATCCTAGATCTGATCAACACAACCCACTGTCCTTGCCCCTCTCGGATCCAGTGATCACAAATGTCTGCTGTTCTCTCCAAACACAACATCAGGAGGGAGAAGAGAGGTGCAGCGGAAAAAAGGACATCTGGTAACCCAGAACAGAAAGGAGACCTTTGCACGATGAATGGCCAGTACTGACTGGTCTGCCATAAATGAGGTGGAGAGCATCGATGCAAAGGTGGAGACGTTCAACTCCTGCATTCAAACTGCACTTGATGTATACATGCCAATAAGAAAACAACAATACTGGACCAGCCCTGGATGACTGAAAGAATAAAGGCTGCCATCAGGAAAATACAGAATATTTTCAACAGATGGGGAGAAACAATGACATGGAGAAAATACAGAAACACAGTGCAAATGATTATCAAGGAAGCAAAGACAAGCTACTACAAAACTGAAATCCAGGACATAAAGAAGAAAAACCCTAAGGAATGGTGGGACTTCATTAACAATGGACTGGGACCAAAGAAAACATCAGGAGGGAGAATACAGGTTGAGGGAATTGAAGACGACAACGTGGCTGATGTTTTGAATGGCTTCTTTGCTGAGGCATGGACAAACACCACACCTCTTGCCATCTTCACCATGCCCATGCCTACAAAGCAGGTTGAGCTGTGCAGCATTGGCTAGTTAAAGCAAGCTCTGAACAGACTCCGAGCACGTAAAGCATGTGGGCCTGATGGAATTCCAGCCTGGCTACTAAAGAGCATGCAGAAGATCTAGCCCCTGTCATCAAACACATTGTTAAAACTGTCCCCTGCCAGTAGGAGGTGTTATCTGAGTGCATGATTCAGTATGACTACCTCCCAAAGTCCAGCACTACTACCGCCCTTGTGAAAGCCACACACTCCTGGCTGACAACTACAGACTCCATAAAACCAACAATGGTGAGGGTGTTACTTGCTGATGTGTCCAAAGCCGTTGATCGAGTAGATCACGCATAGTTCCTGCAACATCTGTCTGACATTGAACTGTGTCCAAGGTTACTAGCCTGGCTCCACAGCTACACCACCGAAAGAGGGTAGAGGGTGATGGCAACTGGCACATTTAGCCCTTGGTCAGAGGACCATCCACAACCTGCACCACTAATCCTAGGAGGACAGGAAGTACCAGTGGTAACAACAACCAAGTATATGGGTTTTAATCTAGACTCTAACCTCAGTGGTGACACCTGGAGCAGCCATTGAGAATGGCCTCGAAACGCCTTTTTGACATTTCTTGCCAGTAATGTCCTACTGAAGATCTGGTCACAGTCTATACTAAACTGGCCAGGCCTTGTCTGGAATACGGTGGAGTGCTGTTAGTTGGATGCAGTAAAAAGCAGCAGGCCCAACTAGACAGGGTGCAGAGGAGGGCCTTGAGGATCATCTCCAGAGGTGGAGCAGTCCAACCACAGCTCCCGTCACTGCAGAGCAGGCGAGAACAGGCTGCAGTGCACCTGGTGAAGGACATGCACACTCTTGACCATCCACTGAATGACCTGCTCCCTCCAAGAAGAGGTAACTGCATCACCAGGGTCCTGAGAAACAGCCACAAGCTGTCCTGTATAACTATTTTATATTACTAAACATCTTTTGTTTAATGATAAACAGGCTATGAATCGACTAATTGTGTTTATTAAATTGTCTTTTAATACCAGATTAATTATTTTAGTAATTGATGATGAATGTATTTGAATAACTGTATTGAAGTTAATTGATCTGGCGGCAGGTAGCCTAGCGATTAAGAGTGTTGGGCCAGTAACTGAAAGGTTGCTGGTTTGAATCCAGAGCCAACTAGGTCAAAAATCTGTCATTGTGGCCTTGAGCAAGGCAATTAACCCCAATTGGTCCTATAATTCGCTCTGGATAAGAGCATCTGCTAAATTACAAATATGTAATGAAAAATAATGTTTGTACATGAATTTGTGCTGGGCAACCTCTTCTCTTGTGCATAAATATAACAAAGTGTTTAAAGTGAAATAGTTAGTGTCTATACTGTGCTTTCTGAAAGTATTCAGACCCCTTGACATTTTCAACAAGAAAATACGTTACAGCCTTATTGTAAAATTGATAAAAAAATTAAAATTCCCTCATGAATCTACACACAATACCCCATAATAACAAAGCGAAAACAGGTTTAGATATTTTTGCAAATGTATTAGAAATAAAAAACAGATACCTTATTTACATAAGAATTCCAGACCCTTTGCTATGAATCTAGAAATGTAGCTCAGGTGCATCCTGTTTCCATTGATCTTCCTTGAGATGTTTCTACAACTTGATATGAGTCCACCTGAGATAAATTCAATTGATTGGACATGGTTTGGAAAGGCACACACCTATCTATATAACATCCCACAGTTGACAGTGCATGTCAGAGCAAAAACCAAGCATTGAGGTCGAAGGAATTGACCGTAGATCTCCGAGACAGGATTGTATCGAGGCACAGATCTGGGGAAGGGTACCAAAACATTTATGTAGCATTGAAGGACCCCAAGAACACAGTGGCCTCCATCATTCATAAATGGAAGAAGTTTGGAATCACCAAGACTCTTCCTAGAGCTGTCCGCCCGGCCAAACTGAGCAATCGGGGGAGAAGGGCCTTGGTCAGGGAGGTGACCAAGAACCCGATGATCACTTTGACAGATCTCCAGAGTTCAGCCCACTTGGAGTTTGCCAAGAGGCCCCTAAAGGACTCTGACCATGACAAACAAGATTCTCTGGTCTGATGTTACCAAGATTGAACTCTTTGGCCTGAATACCAAGCGTCACTTCTGGAGGAAACCTGGCACCATGCCTACGGTGAAGCATGGTCGTGGCAGTATCATGCTGTGCGGATGTTTTTCAGAGGCAGGGACTGGGAGACTAGTCAGGATCGAGGGAATAATGAATGGAGAAAAGTACAGAGAGATCCTTGATGAGAGCGCTCAGGACTTCAGACTGATATTTCTGTTATTAATAAATTAGGAAAAACTACTAAAAACCTGTCTTTTGCTTTGACATTATGGGGTATTGTGTGTAGATTGATGAGGGGGAAAAATATTTAATACATTTTAGAATATGGGTGTAAAATAATAAATAATAATATGCCATTTAGCGTAATAAAATGTGGAAAAAGTCAAGGGGTCTGAATATTTTCAGAATGCACTGTCTATAGCCAAGCTACCATTGACTAGGTATTGGCACCCCATGTATATAGCCAAGCTACCATTGACTAGGTATTGGCACCCCATGTATATAGCCAAGCTACCATTGACTAGGTATTGGCACCCCATGTATATAGCCAAGCTACCATTGACTAGGTATTGGCACCCCATGTATATAGCCAAGCTACCATTGACTAGGTATTGGCACCCCATGTATATAGCCAAGCTACCATTGACTAGGTATTGGCACCCCATGTATATAGCCAAGCTATCATTGACTAGGTATTGGCACCCCATGTATATAGCCAAGCTACCATTGACTAGGTATTGGCACCCCATGTATATAGCCAAGCTATCATTGACTAGGTATTGGCACCCCATGTATATAGCCAAGCTATCATTGACTAGGTATTGGCACCCCATGTATATAGCCAAGCTACCATTGACTAGGTATTGGCACCCCATGTATATATCCAAACTACCATTGCTCATCGTTTATTAATTCCTTGTGCTACAATCTTTTTCCTATTATTATAATTGTTGTATTGTGTTCTCTATTGTTGGTCAACATTTCACTGTTAGTCTACACCTGTTGTTTACCAAACATGTGACAATTAAAATGAAATGACTACGTGTTTAGTAAATTGTCTTCTAAAACTATACTGAAAAAATATATAAACTTGACATGTAAAGTGTTGGTCCCATGTTTCATGAGCTGAAATAAAAGATCCCGGATATTTTACATACCCACAAAAAGCTTATTTCTCTCAAATTTGGTGCACAAATTTGTTTCCATTTCTGTTAGTGGCATATCAAGAAGCTGATTAAACAGCATGATCATTACACAGGTGCACCTTGTGCTGGGTACAATAAAAGGCCACTCTGAAATGTGCAGTTTTGTCACACAACACAATGCCACAGATGTCTACATTTTGAGGGAGTGCGCAATTGGCATGCTGACTGCAGGAATGTTCACAAGAGCTGTTGCCAGAGAATTGAATGTACATTTCTCTACCGAGAATTTGGCAGAACGTCCAACTGGCTTCACAGCCGCAGACCACGTATAACCGTGCAAGCCCAGGACCTCCAAATCTGGCTTCTTCACCTGCAGGATTATCTGAGACCAGCCACCCGGACAGCTGATGAAACTGAGGAGTATTTATATCTGTTATAAAGCCCTTTTAGTGGGGAAAAATAATTCTTATTGGCTGATGGGTGGGCCCCTGTCATGTGAAATCCATAGATTAGGGCCTAATGAATGTATTTCAATTGACTGATTTCCTTAAATGAACTGTACCCCAGTAAAATTGTTGAATGTTGTTTTTATATTTTTGTTCAGTTAGTTAAAATCTTACAAAACAACTGATGATGATTATGTTTGGAAAACTGCATTGATCTGCCAATGAAAAATAATGTTTGTACATTAATTTGTACTGGTCAACCTCTCCTCTTTTGTTTTCAGTTCTTCCATATTAGATCTGACAGTATGAATGGTTCTTATGGTTGTATTCAGTTCTTCCATATTAGATCTGACAGTATGAATGGTTCTTATGGTTGTATTCAGTTCTTCTATATTAGGTCTGACAGTATGAATGGTTCTTATGGTTGTAATCAGTTTTTTTATTAGATCTGACAGTATGAATGGTTCTTATGGTTGTATTAATTTCTTCCATATTAGATCTGACCGTATTAATGGTTCTCATGGGCTGAGTGCCTGGAGTGACTACAGTCATACCAAGTTCTCTTTGACCCTGTGATCTCACCAGGACAGAACCACGTCTCTATCACACTCCAGCCCAGAAGGTGGCAGTGATGTACCTTTGACGTTGGTCTGAACACCACCAATAAACACCATAGAAGAAGAATGCATGCTTAGCAACAACCAAGGGGCCATGCAGCTTTCCACTGTTCCAAAGACTGTCTATTATATGGAACAGATTGGCATGTGACCACTCTAACAATGTAGACATGTCCTCAAAGATTGGACATTAATCTGTGTTGGTCAAACTCTTCTCTTCTCTATCATTAAATACAACAAAACAATGTTTTAAGTGAAATATTTAGTGTTTGTCTAAAGCTGGAAGAAATACCTGAAATGAGCATCACAAAGATACATTTGACCTATGCACTAACAAGCTTTTTCAATATACGCAGCTTCGTCACCAGCTGCAGTACTGTAGCTTTATTCATCTACTGTACTTCAATCAATTGACTTGCAATGGATTTGTGCCACAAATGCTAAAAAGTTAGCATTAATATAAGATGAACAATATATGCCCAGGACTATATTGAGGGACAGACTGTTGAAATGCCCAGTTGATTATGTAAACAGTTTTGTAGAACTCTGGCATTGATAGTCCATCAGAGGGTGAGGCAAAAGTCTCACAGTGTTTAAGTTTTCGCTCACAAGACCTACAATTTGCTCAGTTGCCCAAAAAACTATTTTATAGAAATAAATCCTGCTCCACTTTGGAAAGTAGAAGGAAGATTGTTCAAGCAACGCTTCTCCCAGTGCTTAATTATGGTTATGTAATCTACAGTCATACTGCTGCCTCTGTTTTAAAACCTTTAGCACTGTGTTTTATCACTGGGGAAAATGTTCATATAAAAGTTAAATAAAAAATATGCCTTTTGAACACGGCACCCAAATATACATTTTTGACTAGAAACATTTTAAATGAGCCAATTTCTCTTCTATATTATGTATCTAGTCAAAACATGTCACTACACCTCAACAAATCACCATTGGGACAATCCAATTAGCTATTCCCCATTATTTTCTATAATGCATATGAATAGATGTTTTCAGTATAAAGGACTTAGACAGGTTTTCTTCTTAGGTAACAATTAAATAAAACAACAAATATATTATTTGTCTTTTTTTCATTTTTATGTGTTTTAAAATGACCCACTTACTATTGGGGAGTGGAACCAGAGAGGAAGCTTGTGTTACCTTTCTCACACCACTACAGTATTCATTTCAACAGACCCTTTCCATCCCCCATTGTTAGAGTCCAATATATGCCCAGGACTATATTGAGGTTCAGGCTGTTGTAATGTCCAGTTGATTATGTAAATAGTATTGTAGAACTCTGGTATTGATGGTCCATTTGAGGGTGAGTCATTGAAGTCAGTGAAGACACTTGCCAGTTGGTCAGCACATGCTCGGAGTACACGTCCTGGTAATCCGTCTGGCGCTGCGGCCTTGTGAATGTTGACCTGTTTAAAGGTCTTACTCACATCGGCTACAGAGAGCAGGATCACACAGACGTCCCGAACAGCTGATGCTCTTGTGTATGTTTCAGTGTTACTTGCCTCGAAGCGAGCATAGAAGTAATTTAGCTCGTCTGGTATGCTCGTGTCACTGAGCAGCTCGCGGCTGTGCTTCCCTTTATAGTCTGTAATAGTTTGCAAGTCCTGCCACCTCCGACGAGCATCGGAGCCGGTGTAGTACGATTCGATCTTAGTCCTGTATTGACATTTTGCCTGTTTGATGGCTTGTCGGAGGGCGTAGCGGGATTTCTTATAAACTTCCGGGTTAGAGTCCCGCTCCTTGAAAGCGGCAGTTATACCCTTTAGCTCAGTGCGGATGTTGCCTGTAATACAGGGCTTCTGGTTGGGGTATGTATGTATAGTGAGGGAAAAAAGTATTTGATCCCCTGCTGATTTTGTATGTTTGCCAGCTGACAAATAAATTATCAGTCTATAATTGTAATGGTAAGTTTATTTGAACTGTGAGAGACAGAATAACAACAACAAAATCCAGAAAAACGCATGTCAAAAAAGTTATAAATTGATTTGCATTTTAATGAGGGAAATCAGTATTTGACCCCCTCTCAATCAGAAAGATTCCTAGCTCCCAGGTGTCTTTTATACAGGTAACTAGCTGAGATTAGGAGCACACTCTTAAAGGGAGTGCTCCTAATCTCAGCTTGTTACCTGTATAAAAGACACCTGTCCACAGAAGCAATCAATCAATCAGATTCCAAACTCTCCACCATGGCCAAGACCAAAGAGCTCTCCAAGGATGTCAGGGACAAGATTGTAGACATACACAAGGCTGGAATGGGCTACAAGACCATCGCCAAGCAGCTTGGTGAGTAGGTGACAACAGTTGGTGCGATTATTCGCAAATGGAAGAAACACAAAAGCACTGTCAATCTCCCTCGGCCTGGGGCTCCATGCAAGATCTCACCTCGTGGAGTTGCAATGATCATGAGAATGGTGAGGAATCAGCCCAGAACTACACAGCAGGATCTTGTCAATGATCTCAAGGCAGCTGGGACCATAGTCACCAAGAAAACAATTGGTAACACACTACGCCGTGAAGGACTGAAATCCTGCAGCGCCCGCAAAGTCCCCCTGCTCAAGAAAGCACATACAGTGGGGAAAAAAAGTATTTAGTCAGCCACCAATTGTGCAAGTTCTCCCACTTAAAAAGATGAGAGAGGCCTGTAATTTTCATCATAGGTACACATCAACTATGACAGACAAAATGAGAAAATAAAATCCAGAAAATCACATTGTAGGATTTTTAATGAATTTATTTGCAAATTATGGTGGAAAATAAGTATTTGGTCAATAACAAAAGTTTCTCAATACTTTGTTATATACCCTTTGTTGGCAATGACACAGGTCAAACGTTTTCTGTAAGTCTTCACAAGGTTGCTGGTATTTTGGCCCATTCCTTTCATGCAGATCTCCTCTAGAGCAGTGATGTTTTGGGGCTGTCGCTGGACAACACGGACTTTCAACTCCCTCCAAAGATTTTCTATGGGGTTGAGATCTGGAGACTGGCTAGGCCACTCCAGGACCTTGAAATGCTTCTTACGAAGCCACTCCTTCGTTGCCCGGGCGGTGTGTTTGGGATCATTGTCATGCTGAAAGACCCAGCCACGTTTCATCTTCAATGCCCTTGCTGATGGAAGGAGGTTTTCACTCAAAATCTCATGATACATGGCCCCATTCATTATTTCCCTTACACGGATCAGTCGTCCTGGTCCCTTTGCATAAAAACAGCCCCAAAGCATGATGTTTCCACCCCCATGCTTCACAGTAGGTATGGTGTTCTTTGGATGCAACTCAGCATTCTTTGTCCTCCAAACACGACGAGTTGAGTTTTTACCAAAAAGTTCTATTTTGGTTTCATCTGACCATATGACATTCTCCCAATCCTCTTCTGGATCATCCAAATGCACTCTAGTAAACTTCAGACGGGCCTGGACATGTACTGGCTTAAGCAGGGGGACACGTCTGGCACTGCAGGATTTGAGTCCCTGGCGGCGTAGTGTGTTACTGATGGTAGGCTTTGCTACTTTGGTCCCAGCTCTCTGCAGGTCATTCACTAGGTCCCCCCGTGTGGTTCTGGGATTTTTGCTCACCGTTCTTGTGATCATTTTGACCCCACGGGGTGATATCTTGCGTGGAGCCCCAGATCGAGGGAGATTATCATGGTCTTGTATGTCTTCCATTTCCTAATAATTGCTCCCACAGTTGATTTCTTCAAACCAAGCTGCTTACCTATTGCAGATTCAGTCTTCCCAGCTTGGTGCAGGTCTACACTTTTGTTTCTGGTGTCCTTTGAGAGGTCTTTGGTCTTGGCCATAGTGGAGTTTGGAGTGTGACTGTTTGAGGTTGTGGACAGGTGTCTTTCATACTGATAACAAGTTCAAACAGGTGCCATTAATACAGGTAACGAGTGGAGGACAGAGGAGCCTCTTAAAGAAGAAGTTACAGGTCTGTGAGAGCCAGAAATATTGCTTGTTTGTAGGTGACCAAATACTTATTTTCCACCATAATTTGCAAATAAATTCATAAAAAATCCTACAATGTGATTTTCTGGAGAAAAAAAATCTCAATTTGTCTGTCATAGTTGACGTGTACCTATGATGAAAATTATAGGTCTCTCTCATCTTTTTAAGTGGGAGAGCTTGCACAATTGGTGGCTGACGAAATACTTTTTTCCCCACTGTATTTTATATTTTCACGTTTGACCATCTTCATCTCAATGTCAATGATGGCTAGAAAGTGATGGTGAAGTCAGTCACTGTTATATTGACTATGATAGCTGATGTGAATGGTGCGTTAATCATCTAATCAAATCAATGTTTATTCGTCACATGCACAGGATACAGGGTGTAAATGGTATAGTGATAATGCTTTAAAGATAATGCTTTTAAAAAATCTTGGCATAGATTGGGAGTTGATCAACGTTGGGAATAACCACTTTTGACTGTTACAAAGTAACAAATTGTTAGGTTCGTAAGTCACGTGGTCATCTGCCCTCCAATCGGAAATGACAGAAAGCGTTTATAAATTAAATCCAGATTAACAGCTAAATCTGAATAATAATATATGAAATACGGGTGGGGGAATCAATTTAGAGATAATAATATTGACATAACATTTGATCTTATATCACATATCTCTGGTAGCGTTGATGTCACAAGGGAACTGAAGCAATTGTCCACTTGGTGGCGCAAGTGTTCCACCGACCGTCGCATTTTCCAAGCAGTCCTGTGTGGTCCATCCAACTATATTTTAATGTTGAACCACTTGACTTCAATACATATTCAACGCAAATAACGTGAACAATAAAAATAGCCTGTCTTTATTTTACATGTCTGTAGAGCCTTGTACGATAAGACCAGGGTGAGGAGGCCTTCATAAAGTTGCCCTCCTAAATTACTAGAGGCCAAACTTCAAAGATGTCCATGGTACTGGACTGCAGTAAGAGCTAGGCCTACAGTGCGGCCTACGGAGCGGTCCTGGTGTATGGTCCTGGCTGCCTAAATGTTTCCTCCACATAATAAACTGTACAAACATGGCACTTTAGAGGGTTACTTTTACAATTAGCCTTACTGAGTCACTACAACAAACTTCCTATCATGGACATGAAATGCCATTAGGCCTAATGAAGATACCGTATATGTAAGTTACTTAGTTGGTGTCTTGTGAATCAACTGGTATGCGCATCAGGGTTTAATATTTCCTCGATATTATACAAATGTTCCATCCCGAGAATAAATCACTCTTTTCCTGGGTAACCCGGTATTTTTCGCCAAAAAAGGAAGTGTCATTCAAAAGCATTATAACGCTTATAAATGTCTGGATTTGATTAGAGCTTTGATCAGCATGAAAATACAAACCTGATGCTACCTGAGCCTGATCAGACATATATTAAATACATTTTATAATACATTTGACAAATCAAAATCCCAGATGAAGAATAAAACACTATTTCAAAGCATAATACATGTAATGTTAGCCAAGTACAATGTAATTACTAGTTGTTACACAGGATTTAGCTAGTTAAAATGAAGTGTATCTTTAGGAGTACTTGTAATTAATGTGTACAGTACATTACCCACCCTGACAACCTGGCCCTCAATTTAAAGCTTGTGGAAGTGACATCCAAGTGGGAGAATAAATACACTAGTACACCACAGAGTATCTGTATAAGAAAATCATTCAGAGCACACTGTGCTGCCAATCACAGCGTAAGGGGCGACATTTTGCGGGTGTGGAGAGCTCGTTAGAGGATAGAGAAAGCTTGCCTTGAAGCGCTTTTTCTCAAATTAAACTTATCTCCCTAATTTCTGAATCATGCTTGTAACGTTGTCAGTAGGATACAGTAACCTATGCTTCAGAGGAGAGGAGCAGGTAGTTTCCACACGCACACCCACTGGCAAAGATTTCCATTCTAGCTGGCAGGCAGAAACTGGAATATGTTCCTAGAGTGAGCTTTGTTGCGATTTTTGTGGGACTGGAAAAAAAATACCCGGAAAGTAAAATAAGGTTATTACCTGGATTACATGCTTTTTAAATAACTGCTGTTCCTGAAAAGTATAGAACACTTTAGTTTCCGGTTATTTTTGACGTTCTTTTTCGGTTCTGTTCCCTGAACCGGTTCCAATCCTAGAGAAATTATTTGGATGAAGGTCATGCTTAGGCTAATAAACTATAAAGGGAAATAAATTGCTACAGTTTACACTTTTTTAGTAATTTAATGAAATGTTGTAATCTGATCTCGGAATGCACGGACCATTAGTAGTGGGGGAACAGGAAGTTCCGGGCAGGCGGGCACCATTCTTCACAATAAAGAAAGCGTCAGAACTGTGCAGTCAAGAAGATAACCTTTGTGTCCGTTTCTATATATTACTAGAGGTATGTAATAGCGCGTTTAAACTTTCTAATGTCGAAAGAACATGTCATACCATGCTAGGTAACAAATCCGTTAAGGTATTATCACGTTTGTTAAAGGTTTGATGTGTTATTTTTGTGTCAAACCCGAGTGAGTGAAAAAACGTGATAAAAACAATTTTACACGTCACATAGCTAGAGATGTTGGGTTTGTCTGAGTGAATTTACATAATTTTCTCATGTTAGTTTAATAAATAATCAATTTATTTGAGATTTCTGTGTTCGTTTAGCATATTATTGGTTTTGTGTAAAATTCCCAAGCTGGTAAAATGGCGGAGCCCTCTCGGTCAGCGTCAACAGACTTCAGTGAGGACAGTGCGGGTGCATCAGAGATAATTTCACGGTCGCACTACTGTTTTGAAGCAGAATGTAATGATTATCAGTTTTCTACATGTGTACTAATATTCAGACACATTCTGTTGTTTCTGTCTTTATCAATAAATGTTGCTATGGTGTGAACAGGAAATACAATTGGTTTTTGATTGAAGTAATACAGTGAAGACAAGGTTTAAGAAAATTAGCACATAGTGCTGTCTAAAACAAACTGTAACCTTGTACTAAATGGTTTTTGAGTCATTTATGCGTTTTATGCGTCTACTATAGGTTAGGTATTAACTCCTGAGTGGCGCAGTGGTCTAAGGCATTGCATCGCAGTGCTAACTGTGCCACTAGAGATCCTGGTTCGAATCCAGGCTCTGTCGCCGCCGGCCACGACCGGGAGACTCATGGGCGGCGCACAATTGGCCCAGCGTCGTCCAGGGTAGGGGAGGGAATGGTCGGCAGGGATGTAGCTCAGTTGATAGTTTCGTTTGCAACGCCAGGGTTCGATTCCCACGGGGGGCCAGTATAAAAATATATATATGTGTATTCACTAACTGTAGGTCGCTCTGGATAAGAGCGTCTGCTAAATGACTAAAAATGTAAAAATGAAAAAATTTATTAGCTCAAAAGTATTGTGGAGCTCCTGCTCCTTAATATAAACAGTACCGGCACCCAAAATGAGTATTAGCACTGTAATGATGTCATGTCATAGGATTGTGAGGACAGGGAAAGAGTTAAGAGATGAGTGGTTTGGGGCCATAAAGTCTACATTCCTTATGTCAAGGTAGATTAGAGATGTTTAGAATAGCATGAGTGATGGGCAGGATAGTGAGTTGGGGTAAAAAGTGATGAACATCAAAGACAGGGAGTTCCCATGGAGACTTGCCAGATGTATGCCAGCAGAAGGGTAATGAAGGCTATATAAGGTAGAGTGTCTTCTTTTTTAGTTAGTTCGTAGCATCAAGGGCAAAGCTCTGGTCATTGCTGTCACGAACCCGGTACCGATCATTAAATAATTGTATTAACTTTCTACAAAGTGTCTCAGTATAGCATTGCATCCTTGATTCTTTGAACACCCGAGAAACTCATCATAACAAGCACCTATTTCAGTCCAAGTCAAGCACTGAATTAGATAATTGAACAAGAAAAAAGTGAAAATATTTTTAGAGAATAAAGAAAGTGCCAGAACTGTCAAGATAATAACTTTTGTGTCCGTTTCTCTTTATTACTACTGGCCGATTCAGATAAGTCTGAGGCAGGTAACATCAACAGTGAGGACAAAACCCAGCCTGCCTCTCTCCTTCCACACTGAGTCCAAACCTACAGTCACTGGGTCCTGATTGTGACAGTGGAGCCCAGTTTACTGCAGGATCCAGAGATGGCATCAGTGAAGCTGGAAGACTGCAGTCAAACACTGGAACTGAATGTCAACATTAAAGATGAAGAAGAGGAGAAGAAGATTGGGAAATCTGTTTCTCAGGGTAAGAGCAGGTTCTATCTAACTAAGTTTGTTGGACATGATTTGGAAAGTCACACACCTGTCTATATACAGTGCATTCGGAAAGTATTCAGACCCCTTGACCTTTTCGACATTTTGCTACTTTACAGCCTTATTGTAAAATTGATTAAATTGTTTTTTCCCATCATCAATCTATACACAATACCCCATAATGACAAAGCAAAAACTGGTTTTTATCAGTTGTTGCAAAAACAACAACTGAACAATCACATTTACATAAGTATTCAGACCCTTTACTCAGTACTTTGTTTAAGCACATTTGGCAGTGATTACAGCCAAAGTCTTAATGTGTATGACGCTATAACCTTGGCACACCTGTATTTGGGGAGTTTCTTCCATTCCTCTCTGCAGATCCTCTCAAGCTCTGTCAGGTTGGATGGGGCGCGTCGCTGCACAGCTATTTTCAGGTCTCCAGAGATGTTCGATTGGGTTTATGTCCCGGCTCTGGCTGGGCCACTCAAGGACATTCAGAGACTTGTCCCGAAGCCACTCCTGCGTTGTCTTGGCTGTGTGGTTAGGGTCGTTGTCCTGTTGGAAGGTGAACATTCGCCCCGGTCTTGAGGTCCTGAACGCACTGGAGCAGGTTTTCATCAAGGATCTCTCTGTACTTTGCTCCAATCATCTTTCCCTCTATCCTGACTAGGCTCCTAGTCCCTGCCGCTGAACAACATCCCCGCAGCATAATGCTTCCACCACCATGCTTCACCGTAAGGATGGTGCCAGGTTTCCTCCAGACGTGATGCTTGGCATTCAGTCCAAGAAGTTCAATCTTGGTTTCATCAGACCAGAGAATCTTGTTTCTCATGGTTCGAATCCTTTAGGTGCCTTTTGGCAAACTCCAAGCGGGCTGTCATGTGCCTTTTGCTGAGGAGTGGCTTCCGTCTGGCCACTACCATAAAGGCCTGATTGGTGGAGTGCTGAAGAGATGGTTGTCCTTCTGGAAGGTTCTCACATTTCCATAGAGGAACTCTGGAGCTCTGTCAGAGTGACCATCATGTTCTTGGTCACCTATATAGACAGTTGTGTGACTTTCCAAATCATCTCCAATCAATTGAATTTACCACAGTTGGACTCCAATTAAGTTTTAGAAACATCTCAAGGATGATCAATGGAAACAGGATCCACCTGAGCTCAATTTCGAGTCTCAAAGCAAAGGGTGTGAATACTTATGTAAACAAGGTATTTCTGCTGTTTTATTTTTAATACATTTGCAAAAATGTCTAAGAACCTGTTTTCACTTTGTCATTATGAGGTATTGTGTGTAGATTGATGAGGATTTTTTTTATTTAATCAATTTCAGAATAAGGCTGTAACGAATCAAATTGTGGAAAAAGTAAAGGGGTCTGAGTACTTTCCTAATGCACTGTACATATCCAAAAGTGGACCTAGAAGTTTGTCCTTAAATATCTATTGGGAGCCCATCTGGACCTTCCGCTTTACCTCCATTCATATCGAAAATAGCATCAGATATTTCAACACCATCCAATTCCTTTTATCAGATCCAAATGAGTGTCTTCTGAAATAGAGGGAAAATGAAGACCTGACTAGTCAGCTCTCAGGAGATTCAGAGTTGTAAAGTGTGTTGTAGTAGGAAGCAAATGTTTGGTTTATTTCTACAGAATCCATTGATAATTGTCCTTGTAAATTATGAATTGCATTAAAGGCTGAATTTGACTTCTTAATGTGCCAGGCCAGCAATTTACCAGGTTTTTCACCTTGATCATAGGACTGTTTCAGCCTAGTTAAGCTGTTTGCAGCCTTTGAGGTGGGAAGTTCTTCATACTGAGCTTTAAGACCAAATCATTCCTTGTTTACTTCTACTGAGTTATCCAAAAAAGCTTCCCTCTCCAATTCTCTCATTTTGTTCTCCGTCTCTCATTTTCTGATTTATTAGATTTGAAACTGGTAAAATGTATAATTTGCCCCCAAATATGTGCTTTGAAAGCCTCCCATCTGGTACTCGCTGAAATTTGGTCAGTGTTCAATGTCAAATAAACATCTATATGCACTCCAACGTAATGTAAGAAGTCTGGGTCCTGTAACCATCTGGGATGCAAACGCCATCTAGAGCAGGGGTGTCAAACGTACGGCCCGCGGGCCGGATCATGCCCGCAAACGGGTTTAATCCGGCCCGCGAGATGATTTTTGAAAAAAAATAAAATAAATTGTTTTGTTTTTTGTTTAGTATAAAAATGCGCTGCAATTTTTCAATAAAATAAACTGCTGTTCCAATTGCGTCCACTGGATGGCGCAATAGCAATTGTGTTAAGCAAGCAAACTGTTTATACCGGGGCAGAGCAAGTAGGTCAAGCACGTGCAGCCAATGAGCTACTTTGTTTTGCCCGCAATATTTATTACGGCTTCTACTTTTAACATTATGTGCTTTGGCACCCTCATTGCCCCAATATGTCTCTGTCAAAAAAGAGAAAAGTGGACGCAGAGTGCAGAGTGTTCCAAGAAAAATGGTCATCCTATTTAATCACGGAATTGAATGGGAAAGCTGTATGTTTGGTGTGTTCAGAGCATGTTGCAGTGCTGAAAGAATATAACCTTCGTCGCCACTATGTGAGTCTTCATGCCGACAAATATGACAACTTTCAAGGACAGCGGAGATGAGAGAAGGTGAATGAACTGTTGGCGGGTCTGAAGAAACAGCAGTCTGTGTTTACTCACAGCCGAGACATCAGTGATGCTGCAGTGAAAGCTAGCTACCTCATTGCTATTGAAATCGCAGTGGCTTCAAAACCATTTAGTGAGGGTGAATTTGTAAAAACATGCATGATGAAGGCAGCGGAGATTGTGTGCCCTGAAAAGCGGCAGGCTTTTGCAAATATCAGCCTGACAAGAAACACAGTTGCAGACAGGATTTCCGATCTTTCAGTGGATTTGGACAGCCAGTTGAAGCAAAAAGTAAAGTCATTTATTGCGTTTTCGGTTGCAATTGATGAAAGCACGGACATTACAGATGTTGCACAACTGGCCATTTTTTAATCCGCGGAGTTGATGACACATTGACCGTCACCGAGGAGTTCGTGGAGTTGGTGCCGATGACAGATACAACGGCAGCAGCTGATATTTTTACCGCACTCGTCGGCGCGCTGGACAGGGTCGGAGTGGACTGGTCCCGCGCTGTCAGCCTGGCTACAGATGGTGCGCCCTCAATGATCGGGAAAAAAGCAGGCGTTGTGACAAAGTTCAGAGAGAAAGTGCAATCTGCAAATGGAGGACGTGATTTTTTGACTTTTCACTGTATTTTGCACCAGGAGGCTTTGTGTTGCAAGTCATTAAAGATGGATAACGTAATGAAGGTGGTCATCCAAACTGTTAATTTCATCCGATCCAGAAGCCTGAATCACCGTCAGTTTGACAGCCTTCTCAGAGAGAAAGACCACATCTATGGCCTGCCATACCACACTGAGGTAAGATGGTTAAGCCGAGGTGCTGTGCTGAGGCGTTTCTTTGATTTACGAGAAGAAATTGAACAGTTCATGGAAGAAAAGGGCAAACCAGTGTTAGAATTTCATTCCGCAGAATGGATGCCGGACCTTGCATTTATGGTGGATGTTACAGAGCACCTGAATAACTTGAACAAACAGCTGCAAGGGCGCAACAAAGTTGTCACGCAGTATTATGACAGCATACGTTCTTTCAAGTTGAAGCTGTCATTGTGGGAGACGCAACTTGCCGGTGGTGATGCAACTCACTTCCCCTGTCTGAAAAATTTGTGCGCGACCCAACATGTGCCAGACCTGAAGCAGTTCAAAGATAAAATAACGGGACTGTTACGGGAGTTTGAGCAACGCTTTCAGATTTATGTTTATATGTTTTTATGTTGATGTGCTATTGTTTTTAATTGATTTTATTTTATTTGTATATTTAACCTATTCTTGACTCTGTGGTTCTTGCACTTGTTTGGGGAACAGGATTTCATTATTTTTATCTACATTTCTGCCTGAGAAATGACACCCTGATATAGTTCTGTGATCTGTGAAACAGTTCTGTTAATCACTGAGGCATTGTGTGTTTGTGTGTTCTTTTTCTTTAGAATGTTCAAATAAACTTGACGTGTTTTATGATTAATAGTGATGTTGTGCTTGTACTATTTTGGACACACTGTCCTCAGGCTCCAGCTTTATGTTGTATGTTGATCGTATTAAAACAAAGAAAACAATCTGAAGTTGTTGTTTTTAAGTTATATATACCATGATTTTTCCGGTCCGGCCCACTTGGGAATAGATTTTCCTCCATGTGGCCCCTGAGCTAAAATGAGTTTGACACCCCTGATCTAGAGGATCCTTTTACTAGTTTTGTATCCCTATAGAATAATCACACAAGGGAATGGTCATTCAGAACAATAGTATCATATCCACTTCCTGCTACATTGGGAAGCAATGAGCAAGAAACTAAAAAGTAGTCTACATGAGAATATGATTTAAATGTGAACATGAATTCTCCCTTTTACTCAGGTTCTGAGTCCTCCAAGGTTCACATAGATTTAAGTCCTTAATGAAATGCTGTAATTTCTTTCTACTCTGCGAGTGGGAAGTGTCTAAACCAGAGGAGCGATCTAGATGAAGATCAAGAGTGCAATTAAAGTCCCCTGCCATTAGGACCTTACCAGGAATGGAGGCTATCAATAGAAATACAGTCGGGAAAAACATATTTAGTCAGCCACCAAGTGTGCAAGTTCTCCCACTTAAAAAGATGAGAGAGGCCTGTAATTTTCATCATAGATACACGTCAACTATGACAGACAAAATGAGGGGAAAAAATCCAGAAAATCACATTGTAGGATTTTTAATGAATTTATTTGCAAATTATGGTGGAAATGGTGGTACATTCTCAAATAATTTGGGATTATCATCATTAGGACCATAAACATTAACCAGATTAATATGCTCATTCAAAAGAGTTCCCTGTATCTAAATGTATCTACCAGCTGTATCAGTTATAATAGTATCCACTTGAAACATAACAGATTTGTGAATTAAAACCATAACACCATGAGAATGAGAGGAGAAACAGGATGCTATTATTTGCCCTTGCCATCTCCTGCATACTTTAAGTAGCTCATCCTTCAACAAGTGAGTTTCTTGTAGGAACACAATAGATGAATGAAGTTGTTTAAGCCTAGTAATAACCTGTTTTAAGCTTGGATAGTTTACAAACTCCACGGACATTCCACTAAGTAAATTTAAGTTTAGCATTTGAAGTCATTTAACCAAAGATGTAAACATGGAATAAGCTATACCATAAAGGCATATCTAAAATATGTTTAGTAACCACAAGGACCGCAGGAATATTTTGTAGTGAGGAAAATATGTAAAGATCTGTTGGAAGAAACAAACATAAATCTATCCTAACAACACACAGTCTTTTGCTAGTAGCCTATATAGTAGCCTAAATATCACAACAAAAGGCCTCTCTAGCAAGATGATATGTGAAATATCACGTAGTATTTGTTTGAAAAGTAGCAAAGTATAGCTCCACCTAAAACAGTAACGCTAGTTAGTGAAGCCTGAGACTAACGTTAACGTTACAGTATGGACCGTCCAAAAATAGTGGTAGATGATCCACAACACAGGGTCTGTTGCTAGTAGCTACCAAGTAACAATATGGCCCATACGTATAGCATTAATGTAGTTCACCATGATACGTTTATAAACCAGAAAAAGTATCAAAGATCAGAAATGAACAGCCTACGTGAGAAAAAGAGATATCATTGAATATGTGCTACGTTACCCAAAGGCCCTTTGCACATGATGTTAGGCTTGCACCTGAGTGTCAATCATTTTAGTCCAAGGATATGATCAAAAGGCCTCCATTCTTAAATGGAAGAAGTTTGGAACCACCAATACTTTTTCTAGATCTGGCTGCCCGGACAAACTAAGCAATCGGGAGAGAAGGGCCAGGGAGGTCACCAAGAAGCCGGTGGTCACTTTGACGGAACTCCAGAGTTCCTCTGGAGATGGGAGAAACTTCCAGAAGGACAGCCATCTCTGCAGCACTCCACCAATCAGGCCTTTATTGTAGAGTGGCCAGATGGAAGCCACTCCTCATGAAAAGGCACATGATTGCCCGCTGGGAGTTTGCCAAAAGACACCTAAAGGACTCTCAGACCATGAGAAACAAGATTCTCTGGTCTGATGAAACCAAAATTGAACTCTTTGGCCTGAATGCCAAGCGTCACGTCTGTAGGAATCCTGGCACCATCCCAACGGCGAAGCATGGTGGTGGCAGCATCATGCTGTGGGAATGTTTGTCAGTGGCAGGGACTGGGAGACTAGTCAGGATCGAGGGAAAGATGAACGGAGCAAAGTACAGAGAGAACTGAAAATAGCTGTGCGGCGACACTACCCATCTTACCTGACAAGCTTGAGAGGATCTGCAGAGAAACTCCCCAAATACAGGTATGCCAAGCTTGTAGCGTCATACCCAAGAAGACTTGAGGCTGTAATCACTGCCAAAGGAGCTTCAACAAAGTACTGAGTAAAGTCTGAATACAGTTTTTTTTATTATTATTATTTTTGCAAAAATGGTGACATAACACCTAGCGGTCAAACAGGGAAATGGTTCCAATCATTTTTCCTTTTTATTCATTTTAGAAACACTTAAAATATTGACTGTGTTTCGTGTAGGCTTACCCTGGCGTGACTTTTAGCAATATTCGGCTCTATTTCCTCTCAGATTATAAAACTCTAATTATCATCAAAGTAGACATCATGCAAAACAACAAATCACTGCAAGCTCCTGCACGTCATCTCTAGCTGTAACCTTTGATAACAGTTATTGTGTCAATTTAAAACTAATGAACTGTGGTGTCAGGTGCAGTGATGAACGCCGAGAAGGAGCTGAGTGTAGAGGGAAGCAGTGTGGTGAGGGAGGTTATCGTCTAGTGTATAAAGAGGGATACGTCCTCCAGTAGCTCAGAGATGGAACCTGGTGAGAGTGAGGATGAATTACCTGCGGTGAGGAACTCCGAGTTCGGGCCTCGTTCCAAGGATGATAAGGATGATTCTGGCCCAGTGGGAGTGAGATTTGTAGAGAGAATGGATCCATATGTGGTGTCAGGTTAGGTGGAGAAGAGGTTGGGGACTGTTGAGTTGGTGAAGGTAACTGAGTGGACTCGTGATGATTTATTGTTTCTCCTCTGTTCAGAGGGAGCGGGTGCTGCGGATTACGTGATTAGAGACAGGAATTGTGACTTGAATTGCTCTCCGGAACAGGGTGGCATTGAAAGGAGTGATAACGGGGTTAGGTTTAAGTGTTGAGGATGTGCAGTTGAAATGGAAGATTCCAGGTGTCTGTGACACCCTCCGTTTGGTGAGACGTAGAGCGTGGGGAAACAGAGAATACATTATCTGTCATGCTGGATTTTGATGCATAGTCTCTGCCAGATAAGATCAAGTTAGTCAGTAGGTCAGTCAGTGGCGGCTCCTGAAAAAATTCTCAGGAGGGGCAATTTTTCTGATGATTTAGGTGACCTACACACATTTAAAAAAAGATATGTCCAGCAACAACATGAAGACAGGGGCAGCATATAAGTCAATACCAGAAGCATTTATTGACTGATCTCAAAATTGTTGGCTTACCAGGGTTGGTGGAGCCCTCAGTTTCATCTTTGCCTCGCAAAGCTAACTCAAACACTCCGCAAAACTTCACACACTGGATTAGCCGGCTGAGGATGTGGCGGTTCTTGCTAATGTCGTAGTAAATATATTTGTTATAGTGAATATGGAATATGATATGTTGAGTAAAATGTTGTGCTAAGATCTATTTAGGTCAGGAGCTGGTTATAAGTTCTGTTCCTATCCAATAACAATGGACAAAAGGGTCCTATCTTGTCAGCCTTGTCAGCAGGTGGCCAAGGACAACACCCACGCCATAGGCCTCTCAGTTCTTCCAACTCACGAGTTCTTGCTCTGAGGACACACACACACACAAACACACACACACACACATCATCACTGTTAAACACACACACACACACACACACACATCATCACTGTTAAACACACACACACACACACACACACACACACAAAAATCCCCTCTCTTAGGCTGAACATTTGAAGACAGAGAACCCGACTCAGAGCCAATGCAACAGTGACAGTAGCCTGCAGGGGACCTCGCCCAACTCATCAGGACCAATCAGAAGATCAGAACTACTAGATTGAACCTACTTCATTTATTGCATAAAATGTCTGCACACAATGTTTCGGGGCTCTCTTCAGATAATAATAATAATAATAATAATAATAATAATAATAATAATAATATGCCATTTAGCAGACGCTTTTATCCAAAGCGACTTACAGTCATGCGTGCATACATTTTTGTGTATGGGTGGTCCCGGGGATCGAACCCACTACCTTGGCGTTACAAGCACCATGCTCTACCAGCTGAGCTACAGAAAGTGGATACTCATGGATGCGCATTGCAATTGTAAAATGTCAACACAATTGGAGACACCACGTCATTTTTGGAGACATGTTATTGACAGTAAACTATTGTAGATGCGACTGCTAACTAACTAAAACATTTTAGCTGGCTAGCTAATCATCTTAGCTAAATGTGGGGCAAACAATTCAGTTATTTACCGTTAATTTGAGGGATTGGGGTGAAAGAAATCGAGTTACATAGTGATACTTTACGATATACTGTATTGACAATATCGCAATATTTTAGCGCTAGTTGGCTGTACCTGCACCAAAACACCATTATTGTTCCTTCATAGCTTGTTCTCAATCTTTTCACATTGGGAGCCAATTTGTTTTCAGCACTTTTATTTCCATGACTGATCAAAACTCGTTCTCATGGCTTTCTGATCCCTCTGCAACAGACATATGGTGCGCAATAAAATCACAGTATCGAATCGCAATACGTATAGAATCATGAGACTCGCAATGCTGATGCATATATCTTATCGTGAGGTTCCTGGCAATTCCCAGCCCAAGTTCATTTGCCACAACAAATCTCTTCGCTAGCAAACGCGATGTCTTCTCCAAAACGGCAATGTGTCTCCAGCAATATTTACTTTTTTGACGTTCTATGGCATCTCCACTTTCCAAGCATATATGACCACATGTAATATTTTGGTAAGTGATGCAAATAGTGAACTATGTAGGGCCAGGATGTAAAATATATGTAGCTGCAGCAATTTCTCTTATCTGATATGGTAAGTAATGGGGCTTAATTTATAGCTCCCTAAGAGTTTGACGAACGGGTCCGTGAACGCGATTCCAGATATATTTACCTCTGAATAAACTGCCTTTATTACACCATATCCACATCCAGTAAACTTGTGATTATCAACACTAACCTCATCGTTGTGGCGGCGGACAGCTAGCCTGTATCCCTCGTCATCCAGTTGAGTGAGTGGCAATGTCTTTTTTCGTTCGTACCAATTTTTGGAAAATCCTCGGGTGTAGGACTTTCCGCCTTTAGTAGAAACCTGTTGAATTATTAAATTTGGTCTGGGAGGTCCTAATTGTTTCGTTGCCAATTTATCTTCATTTGTTCGCCGACAAAAAGGAATTTCTTTCAAACAATCCACTCTTTTCTCAGTTACGTTCATGGTTACGTAACGTATGACGAAAGCGCGTAAGTGCAAGCCCACAGACACCCATTGAGATTGTATTGAAGGCTCTGAAATTTGAAAAAAATAGATTTTACATGGGAGTCTATGACAGAAGTTCTGGGCGATTTTCAATCTGACTGAAATCGCCCCAAAAGGGGGTGGAGCCATTTGAAGCACGACTTTAGCCTGATTCGACATTTAGTGGCAGTGTGGCACTGTGGCAGATCAGACGTATAGATTACAACACTGATAACTACTGTTGCCGTGATATAATTGATTAGAAAAAAAATCCCTTCCTTTTCCCGTTTGGCAGTGCGTCGCCCATATCGCCCTATTGAACAGGCCGTCCCTGAGGTCAGTTATCCCGTGAGCGATTTTGTTCCGTAAATACTACAGTGTTTTAGGTGTGAAGTTTATGGGCCGGTTGCAGCAGTGTGTAGGCGTGAGATGCCTAGATGTGACAAGTGTGCAGGAGGGCATGAGATGAAGAAATGTGTGGTATCGGTGGAGAAAGTTCTGTGTGTTAGGTGTGGGGGTGCTAACGGGCTGGAGATCTGAGGTGTCAGGTGAGAGAAAGGCAGATTGTGGTCCTCTATAGCTCAACTGTAGCTCAATTGGTAGAGCATGGCACTTGTAACGGGTAGTGGGTTCGATTCCCGGGACCACCCATACGTAAAAATGTATGCGCACATGACTAAGTCGCTTTGGATAAAAGCGTCTGCTAAATGGCTTATTATTATTATTATTATTATTATTATTATATTGAGGTTGCCAGGGTTACAGTAGTACAGAAAGTGTTGTAGCAGAAGCAGTGAAGGGAGTGGTAGAGGAAGATGGGTACAGGGTGATGGATCTTGAGAGGATTCCTGTGAGTAGGCAGAGACCAAGAGAGAGTGATGGGAAGAATATGTGCTTCAGTAAGGTGGGCTTTTTAGCATTTATAGCAATGGTTTTCAATTGTACTGCAGAAATGGATCAAAAAGTCCCAGAAAATAGAGGCTGTGGTGGCAGTGGCAGAGAAGTACTTGGGATTGCGAGGATTTACTGCAGAACAGCTGCAGGGGGTGTTGAGTGGTAGTGGTCTGGCGTAGGACTAGATAGGGTTAAATAGTGGAATGGGGTGGTGGGTTTTTGTAGTGGAAAATCGCCACGAAGGGACTCAAAGTCAAACTTAAATGAATCATTATTTTTTATCAGCAAGCTGGAGAGGTTCCAACAAACTTAAAAGCACCATAGAACACGTCGGTCGGGAGCTCTGCCGGGGCAGTCCCGTTAGTTGTCCTATATACTGCTTACACAGACAAGTTATATTTGCATGATTTTAGCTTTATTAATAATTAATTAATCGTTAACATTTGGTTCCTGCATGTGACCGACCAATACCTCACAAGGCTTCTTCTCTCCAAGCTGAGACCTTGAAACTGAGATATCCTTTTTGGATCCCAGAACAATGTTCTGGGCGCACTGCCAATTGGTCTGAGGAGGTCAGTCATCTGCACGAACCAAGAACATTTACCCTCACATTTTTTAGAGCAGGCTAATACTGCAATTTTGTATTTTGTATTAATTACCGTATCAATTAATTTAATGTATATAGGCTCTGAATGGGCTCACACACCAGTACAGGAGGTGGCGGTGTATGCACCTAAAAGTTGAATGCGCTCCGCCAACCAAATCCCGAAGAAGAAGGATGCAAATGCACGTCGCTTGACCCGTATGGAGAATGTGAAAAAGGAGCAAAGTTCATCTTTATTATTGATGTTTGATGAAGAGTATCTACCACCCTATGTAAAGCTGGGATATATAATATACCCCATAAGAGAGTTTGTGTAAAACCTGATGCAATGCAATAGATGTAAAAAGTTTGGCCACATGTCAAGTGTTTGCAGACAGAAGGAATATGTTATTGAAGAGCATGTGAATGTAAATTGTTGTAACTGTGGTGGGGGTCATATTCCTGAATTCCCAGAGTGCCCTGTTAGGGTGAAAGAGGTTGAGGTGTCAAGGATCAGGGCTGTACAGCAAATCTCCTATGTGGAGGCGGTGAAGAGAGTTATAGGGGCAAGAGGCCACAGTTCTGAAGAAGATATGGCGGTAGATGCACTGCAACCAGTTGCAAATGTTGTACGTCAATCAAGTGATCTGGATACACTTATTTTGAAGGTGGATTTTTTTAGTATTTACAGCCACAGTTATTAATTGTACTGCACAAGAAGTCCAAGAAGCTGGACATCATTATATCTGCAGCTGAGAAGTTTTTGGGCCTCCAAGACTTCACGGCAGAAGCCCTGCAAGGACTACTGTTGCCAGAAAATTTTCCGCTACAGACAACTAACACAATTGCATTTTATCGATCGCAGTTTGAATGCACAGAGATGCCATGACAAGATCCTGAGGCCCATTGTCCTGCCATTCATCCGCCTCCATCACCTCGTGTTTCAGCATGATAATGCACGGCCCCATTTCGCAAGGATCTGCACACAATTGAACATGCTGAAAATGTCCCAATTCTTCCATGGCCTGTATACTCACGAGACATGTCACCCTTTGAGCATGTTTGGGATGTTTTGGATCGACGTCTACCACAGCTTCTTCCAGTTCCCACCAATATCCAGGAATTTCGCACAGCCATTGAAGAGGAGTGGGACAACATTCCATAATCAACAGCCTGATTTAACTTTATGCAAAGGAGAAGTGTCCCGGAGGAGGCAGCGGCAGCTACCCACTTCTCCAGTGCTTCATTTGTAAATTGGGCGGTGCCGGAACCAAAAGTGAGCCCGAGAGGGGGGGTGACCTGGGGGGCTCTGAGGTACCAGAACGGATAAAAACAAACAACCTTTATAACAAAGCATTGCATGCATTATCATGGCTTTCGCGTACGGGCATAGAGCAGTGGTGTGGAGCCGCTTGCAGAAGTTACACACATGGAGTACATTTTTTGTAGCCTAGAGTCCGGGGAAAATGTGTTCTTTTTATAAATGGATTTCATGCAATTCTACATCATTTTAGATGACTGGAGACTTTTGCAGAATCTTTTTTAATACCTCACAAATGACCAAAATGACAGGCTACTTTGACACTGAGAATCTGAGATCAATAAAAACGACCATGTCTTGAATCCATCAATAGCCGAGGCCCCTAAGTGTGCAGAGAAACACATTGTATAATATGAGGAGGAAGATATAGTCCTAAAAAAGCTTTCCAGTTTCACTGACTCACCCAATGATGTGCAGCTCACTCACCGGCCAAAAGCTTATCTCTCTCTCTCTTGCTTTACTTTTTTAAACAATGCTGTTCGCTCAATAGGCCTATTTGAAAGTTGATAACTTGGTAACATAGAGACATTAGTATTTTATTTTCAGCCGGATCCATTTGCTTTACAACCTGTGTTTTCCAGTGATTGTATTAGAAAAATTTGCTAAAGGCCTGTTTTGGCTGCATGCTGTTAACTGACAGATTTGCCACACGTTAGGCATGCCTTGTGATTTGGCTACACACAATCCACAGCTAGGCAATTTTTTTTAAATTAGCTATGGATCCTCTGTGGCGAAATTCTAGTCTTACTCCTGGTGTAGTATTGGGAATGATTTAATTTATTTCTGAACAGACAGCTATTATTCTATTAGGAGATAAATGATGAAGTGCAATGCTGGAGAGAAGAGAGTTGCCGGCTTATGTCTATAACAGCACAGAGAGGGAGAGAGATCATAGAAAGTGAATGTCATTGTATTTCTGTGAGAGATACAGGCGTGCTTCTCTCTCTCACCACAGCAATGGCCACGCCTTGGTCTAGGCTACAATGTTGCGCAAACCATAAACCTGGGACGACCCAACATTAACCAATTCAATTAACCTTTTTGTCAGTTTCTATTTATTACTGTAGGTATGTGTTATGACGACTTTCTCTGGCATCAAGTAATTCAGTATGCAAGAGAATAGTTAAACACTTAGATGGAGAGTTGGTTCAAAGTATTTAATATTACAGTACCAGATTCACATGACAAGCGGTACGGGCGTAGCCTATTGTCATCTGAATGACTTACATAGAAAACCTCTTAGTTTATATAATGCTTTTCAGAGCTAATTCCATCCAACAGTTGCCAACCATTATTGAGTGTCACTCCTCACCTCATATAGGATCACCCTATATGGCATCATGTGGCACCCTAGTCAGGATATTCCATCACATACTCCTTCTAAGATTAGCACCAGTGGCCCCCCCAGTTATCTTGGCCCGCATACCTTCTGGCACCCACCAGTGACAGAAATAAATACATGGAATATATATATATATATATATATATATATATATATATATATATATATATATATATATATATATATATATATATATATATATATATATATATATATTTTTTATTTTTTATTTATTTCACCTTTATTTAACCAGGTAAACCAGTTGAGAACAATTTCTCATTTACAACTGCGACCTGGCCAAGATAAAGCAAAGCAGTGCGATAAAAACAACAATACAGAGTTACATATGGGGTAAAACAAAACAAAGTCAAAAATACAACAGAAATACATATAATATACAGTGTGTGCAAATTTAGCAAGTTATGGAGGTAAGGCAATAAAATAGGCTATAGTGCAAAATAATTACAATTAGTATTAACACTGGACTGATAGATGTGCAAGAGATGATGTGCAAATAGAGATACTGGGGTACAAATGAGCAAAAGAAATAACAATATAGGGATGAGGTAGTTGGGCGGGCTAATTTCAGATGGGCTGTGTACAGGTGCAGTGATCGGTAAGGTGTTCTGACAACTGATGCTTAAAGTTAGTGAGGGAGATAAGTGTCTCCAGCTTCAGAGATTTTTGCAATTTGTTCCAGTCATTGGCAGCAGAGAACTGGAAGGAATTGCGGCCAAAGGAGGTGTTGGCTTTGGGGATGACCAGTGAGATATACCCGCTGGAGCGCAGACTACGGGTGGGTGTTGCTATGGTGACCAATGAGCTAAGATAAGGCGGGGATTTGCCTAGCAGTGATTTATAGATGGCCTGGAGCCAGTGGGTTTGGCGACGAATATGTAGTGAGGACCAGCCAACAAGAGCGTACAGGTCACAGTGGTGGGTAGTATATGGGGCTTTGGAGACAAAACGGATGGCACTGTGATAGACTACATCCAATTTGCTGAGTAGAGTGTTGGAGGCTATTTTGTAAATGACATCGCCGAAGTCAAGGATCGGTAGGATAGTCAGTTTTACGAGGGCATGTTTGGCAGCATGAGTGAAGGAGGCTTTGTTGCGAAATAGGAAACCGATTCTAGATTTAACTTTGGATTGGAGATTCTTAATGTGAGTCTGGAAGGAGAGTTTACAGTCTAACCAGACACCTAGATATTTGTAGTTGTCCACATACTCTAGGTCAGACCCGTCGAGAGTAGTGATTCTAGTCGGGTGGGCGGGTGCAAGCAGCGTTCGGTTGAAGAGCATGCATTTAGTTTTACTAGTGTTTAAGAGCAGTTGGAGGCTACTGAAGGAGTGTTGTATGGAATTGAAGCTCGTTTGGAGGTTTGTTAACACAGTGTCCAATGAAGGGCCAGATGTATACAAAATGGTGTCGTCTGCGTAGAGGTGGATCTGAGAGTCACCAGCAGCAAGAGCGACGTCATTGATATACACAGAGAAAAGAGTCGGCCCAAGAATTGAACCCTGTGGCACCCCCATAGAGACTGCCATAGGTCCAGACAACAGGCCCTCCGATTTGACACATTGAACTCTATCTGAGAAGTAGTTGGTGAACCAGGCGAGGCAGTCATTTGAGAAACCAAGGCTATTTAGTCTGCCAATAAGAATGCGGTGGTTGACAGAGTCGAAAGCCTTGGCCAGGTCAATGAAAACGGCTGCACAGTACTGTCTATTATCGATAGCGGTTCTAATATCGTTTAGGACCTTGAGCGTGGCTGAAGTGCACCCATGACCAGCTCGGAAACCGGATTGCATAGCGGAGAAGGTACGGTGGGATTCGAAATGGTCGGTGATCTGTTTGTTGACTTGGCTTTCAAAAACTTTTGAAAGGCAGGGCAGGATGGATATGGGTCTGTAACAGTTTGGATCTAGAGTGTCACCCCCTTTGAAGAGGGGGATGACCGCGGCAGCTTTCCAATCTCTGGGGATCTCAGACGTTACGAAAGAGAGGTTGAACAGGCTAGTAATAGGGGTTGCGACAATTTCGGCGGCTAGTTTTAGAAAGAAAGGGTCCAGATTGTCTAGCCCAGATGATTTGTAGGGGTCCAGATTTTGCAGCTCTTTTAGAACATCAGCTGTCTGGATTTGTGTGAAGGAGAAGCGGGGGGGGCATGGGCAAGTTGCAGCGGAGGGTGCAGAGCTGGTGGCCGGGGTAGTGGTAGCCAGGTGGAAAGCATGGCCAGCCGTAGCAAAATGCTTGTTGAAATTCTCGATTATTGTAGATTTATCGGTGGTGATAGTGTTTCCTAGCCTCAGTGCAGTGGGCAGCTGGGAGGAAGTGCTCTTATTTTCCATGGACTTTACAGTGTCCCAAAACTTTTTGGAGTTAGTACTACAGGATGCAAATTTCTGTTTGAAAAAGTTAGCCTTTGCTTTCCTAACTGCTTGTGTATATTGGTTCCTAACTTCCCTGAAAAGTTGCATATCGCGGGGGCTATTTGATGCTAATGCAGTACGCCACAGGATGTTTTTGTGCTGGTCAAGGGCAGTCAAGTCTGAGGAGAACCAGGGGCTATATCGGTTCTTAGTTCTGTATTTTTTGAATGGGGCATGTCTATTTAAGATTGAGAGGAAATTACTTTTAAAGAACAACCAGGCATCCTCTACTGACGGAATGAGATCTATATCCATCCAGGATACCTGGGCCAGGTCAATTAGGAAGGACTGCTCGCTGAAGTGTTTTTGGGAGCGTTTGACAGTGATGAGGGGTGGTCGTTTGACCGCGGACCCGTTACGGACACAGGCAATAAGGCAGTGATCGCTGAGATCCTGGTTGAAGACAGCTGAGGTGTATTTAGAGGGTAAGTTAGTCAGGATGATATCTATGAGGGTACCCATGTTTACGGATTTAGGGTTGTACCTGGTAGGTTCGTTGATAATTTGTGTGAGATTGAGGGCATCTAGTTTAGATTGTAGGATGGCCGGGGTGTTAAGCATATCCCAATTTAGGTCACCAAGCAGTACGAACTCTGAGGATAGATGGGGGGCAATCAATTCACATATGGTGTCCAGGGCACAGCTGGGGGCTGAGGGGGGTCTGTAGCAAGCGGCAACAGTGAGAGATTTATTTCTGGAAAGGTGGATTTTTAGAAGTAGAAGCTCAAACTGTTTGGGCACAGACCTGGATAGTATGATAGAGCTCTGCAGGCTATCTCTACAGTAGATTGCAACTCCACCCCCTTTGGCAGTTCTATCTAGATGGAAAATGTTATAGTTGGGGATGGAAATTTCAGAATTTTTGGTGGCCTTCCTAAGCCAGGATTCAGACACTGCTAGAACATCAGGGTTGGCGGAGTGTGCTAACGCAGTGAATAACTCAAACTTAGGAAGGAGGCTTCTGATATTTATGTGCAGAAAACCAAGACTTTTACGGTTACAGAAGTCAACAAATGATAGCTCCTGGGGAGTCGGAGTGATACTGGGGGCTGCAGGGCCTGGGTTAGCCTCTACATCACCAGAGGAACAGAGGAGGACTAGAATAAGGATACGACTAAAGGCTTTAAGAACTGGTCTTCTAGTGCGTTGGGTACATAGAATAAAGGGGGCAGTTCTCCGGGCGTTGTAGAAAAGATTCAGGGCATTATGTACAGAAAAGGATATGGATGGATATGAGTACAGTTCAGGTAACCCTAAGCGTTGGGTAACAATGAAAGAGATAGCGTCATTGGAGGCATCGATTGAGCCGGTCTCGGCGTGTATAGGGGGTGGAACAAAGGAACTATATGCAGTTTGAGAGGGACTAGGGGTTCTACATTGTAATTGTATAATAAGAACTAACCCAAACAGCAATAGGCAAGGCATAATTGACATGGGAGAGAGGCATAAAGCAGTCACAGGTGTTATTAGAGAGAGCTAAGACACAACTGGAAATAGCGATAACGTTTGGGCTAAGACTAAACAGAATAAACAGGACAGGGTACCGTGTAAAGGAACAGTCCAGCAGGCATCAGCTGTGCAGCTGAATGATCATAAGGTCCAGTGAACAGCAATATGTGAGTCCGAGAGCAGTTCAAATTGGTGCTTCAGCACAGCTAGCAGGGAGCACAGTTGTAGTTAGCGTGTGCTAGCGGGCCGGGGCTGGCAGATGTGCTAGCGGGCCGGGGCTGGCAGACGTTTGGGCTAAGACTAAACAGAATAAACAGGACAGGGTACCGTGTAAAGGAACAGTCCAGCAGGCATCAGCTGTGCAGCTGAGTGATCATAAGGTCCAGTGAACAGCAATATGTGAGTCCGAGAGCAGTTCAAATTGGTGCTACAGCACAGCTAGCAGGGAGCACAGTTGTAGTTAGCGTGTGCCAGCGGGCCGGGGCTGGCAGATGGATCTTCGTGGTCGTCGCACCGGGAGCCTGATGAAACCACATCAGACTATTTCGTCGGCAACAGTCCAGCAGACATCAGCTGTATAGCTGAGTTATCATAAGGTTCGGTGAACAGCAATAGGATAGTTCGGAGGCTTCTGAAGCACTAGCAGGTAAGAGGCCACGGCTAGCGTGTGCTAGCGGGCCGGAGCTAGCAGATGGAATCTTCGTGGTCGACGTCGTCGCAACCACATCAGACGATTTCGTCGGCAGACCAGTCGTGTAGGATCGGCGGGGCTCCGTGTCAACACTAGGTGGTCCCGTCCGGTTGACAGAGAGGTAGATAGCCGGGAGATGGGCCTAGCTCAGGATGATTAGCCAGACCACAGCGTCCATTTAGTTGAAGCTAGCTGGTAGCGATGAATCCGGAGTTAAAGGTCCAGTGATTCAGTGATTCCGGCAGAAAACTGATATGTTCTGTGTCGATAACGCGCTGTGCAGACTGGCCGAATATCCGGTGATTAATATCCAGTGATTGAATTAATCCCGCAGAAAAAAGTCCAATGTTCTGGGTGAGATACCGCTAACTGTGGCTAATAGCAAGTAGCTAGTTAGCTGGCTAGCTGGCTAGCTAGTTTCAACTGGAGATTCTAGATAAAAGGTAAGTCAATAATAGAATCCGTTCCACATTGAGTGAGGCGGGTTGCAGGAAAGTATATTTTGTAGAAGGATGAAAAGTCTGATAGGGAAATATGTACGAAAAATACAAAAAACAGGGTATTTACAGGCTATTTACAGACACACGACAGAAACAGGACTGCACTACTTCGCCATCTTGGATTCAAGATGTATATGTCATCCTCCAAATCCTTATGCAGCTCTCAATATTCCAAACATTAACAGCTTCTTTCTTCCTATAGGCAGAAACCTATCGACTGTTGTACTCACGCTGCTAAAATCCTCGACCATTGCTATTCAAACTTCCAGGATGGTTATAAGGCCCTCCCCCGCCCTCCTTTTGGCAAATCTGACCACGACTCCATTTTGCTCCTCCCTTCCTATAGGTAGAAACTCAAACAGGAAGTACCCGTGCTAAGGACTATTCAATGCTGGTCTGACCAATCGGAATCCACGCTTCAAGATTGTTTTGATCATGCGGACTGGGATATGCTCCGGGTAGCTTCCGAAAATAATTTAGATGTATACACTGTAACGGTGACTGAGTTTATCAGGAAGTGTATAGGTAATATTGTGCCCACTGTGACTATTAAAACCTACGCTAACCTGAAACTGTGGATAGATGGCAGCATTCACGCAAATCTGAAAGCGCGAACCACCGCATTCAACCATGGCAAGGTGACTGGGAATATGGCAGAATACAAACAGTGTAGCTACTCACTCCGCAAGGCAATTAAACTGGCAAAACATCAGTATAGAGACAAAGTGGAGTCGCAATTCAACGGCTCAGACACGAGAAGTATGTGGCAGGGTCTACAGACAATCACGGACTACAAAAGGAAAACTAGCCACGTCGCCGACACCAACGTCTCGCTTCCGGACAAGCTAAACACCTTCTTCGCCCGCTTTGAGGATAACACAGTGCCACTGACGAGGCCCACTACCAAGGACTGTGGCCTCTCCTTCTCCATGGCCGACGTGATTAAGCATGTTAACCCCCACAAGGCTGCCGGCCCAGACGGCATCCCTAGCCGCGTCCTCAGAGCATGCGCAGACCAGCTGGCTGGTTAGTTTATGGACATATTCAAACTCTCCCTTTCCCAGTCTGCTGTTCCCACATGCTTCAAGATGGCCACCATTGTTCCTGTACCCAAGAAAGCAAATGTAACTGAACAAAATGACTATCGCCCTGTAGCACTCACCTCTGTCATCATGAAGTGCTTTGAGAGACTAGTCAAGGATCATATCACCTCTACCTCTCACCCTAGACCCACTTCAATTTGCTTACTGCCCCAATAGATCCACAGATGATGCAATCGCCATCACACTGCACACTGCCCTATCCCATCTAGACAAGAGGAATACTTACAGTGGGGAAAAAAGGATTTAGTCAGCCACCAATTGTGCAAGTTCTCCCACTTAAAAAGATGAGAGAGGCCTGTAATTTTCATCATAGGTACACGTCAACTATGACAGACAAAATGAGAAAAAAAATCCAGAAAATCACATTGTAGGATTTTTAATGAATTTATTTGCAAATTATGATGGAAAATAAGTATTTGGTCACCTACAAACAAGCAAGATGTCTGGCTCTCACAGACCTGTAACTTCTTCTTTAAGAGGCTCCTCTGTCCTCCACTCGTTACCTGTATTAATGGCACCTGTTTGAACTTGTTATCAGTATAAAAGACACCTGTCCACAACCTCAAACAGTCACACTCCAAACTCCACTATGGCCAAGACCAAAGAGCTGTCAAAGGACACCAGAAACAGAATTGTAGACCTGCACCAGGCTGGGAAGACTGAATCTGCAATAGGTAAGCAGCTTGGTTTGAAGAAATCAACTGTGGGAGCAATTATTAGGAAATGGAAGACATACAAGACCACTGATAATCTCCCTCGATCTGGGGCTCCACGCAAGATCTCACCCCTTGGGGTCAAAATGATCACAAGAACGGTGAGCAAAAATCCCAGAACCACACGGGGGGACCTAGTGAATGACCGGCAGAGAGCTGGGACCAAAGTAAAAAAGCCTACCATCAGTAACACACTACGCCGCCAGGGACTCAAATCCTGCAGTGGGAGACGTGTCCCCCTGCTTAAGCCAGTACATGTCCAGGCCCGTCTGAAGTTTGCTAGAGTGCATTTGGATGATCCAGAAGAGGATTGGGAGAATGTCATATGGTCAGATGAAACCAAAATATAACTTTTTGGTTAAAAAAACTCAACTCGTCGTGTTTGGAGGACAAAGAATGCTGAGTTCCATCCAAAGAACACCATACCTACTGTGAAGCATGGGGGTGGAAACATCATGCTTTGGGGCTGTTTTTCTGCAAAGGGACCAGGACAACTGATCCGTGTAAAGGAAAGAATGAATGGGGCCATGTTTTGTGAGATTTTGAGTGAAAACCTCCTTCCATCAGCAAGGGCATTGAAGATGAAACGTGGCTGGGTCTTTCAGCATGACAATGATCCCAAATACACCGCCCGGGCAACGAAGGAGTGGCTTCGTAAGAAGCATTTCAAGGTCCTGGAGTGGCCTAGCCAGTCTCCAGATCTCAACCCCATAGAAAATCTTTGGAGGGAGTTGAAAGTCCGTGTTGCCCAGCGACAGCCCCAAAGCATCACTGCTCTAGAGGAGATCTGCATGAAAGAATGGGCCAAAATACCAGCAACAGTGTGTGAAAACCTTGTGAAGAGTTACAGAAAACGTTTGACCTGTGTCATTGCCAACAAAGGGTATATAACAAAGTATTGAGAAACTTTTGTTATTGACCAAATACTTATTTTCCACCATAATTTGCAAATAAATTCATAAAAAATCCTACAATGTGATTTTCTGGATTTTTTTTTCTCATTTTGTCTGTCATAGTTGACGTGTACCTATGATGAAAATTACAGGCCTCTCTCATCTTTTTAAGTGGGAGAACTTGCACAATTGGTGGCTGACTAAATACTTTTTTTCCCCACTGTATGTAAGAATGCTGTTCATTGACTATAGCTCAGCATTCAACACCATAGTACCCTCCAAGCTCATCATTAAGCTTGAGACCCTGGGTCTGAACCCCGCCCTGTGCAACTGGTTCCTGGACTTCCTGATGGGCCGCCCCCAGGTGGTGAATGTAGGAAACAACATCTCCACTTCGCTGATCCTCAACACTGGGGCCCCACAAGGGTGCATGCTCAGCCCCCTCCTGTACTCCCTGTTCACTCATGACTGCGTGGCCAAGCACGCCTCCAACTCAATCATCAAGTTTGCAGACGACACAACAGTAGTAGGCTTGATTACCAACAATAACGAGACCGCCTACAGGGAGGAGGTGAGGGCTCTGGGAGTGTGGTGCCAGGAAAATAACCTCTCACTCAACATCAACAAAACAAAGGAGATGATTGTGGACTTCAGGAAACAGCAGTGTGCACCCCCCTATCCAAATCGACGGGACTGCAGTGGAGAAGGTGGAAAGCTGTCAAGTTCCTTGGCGTACATATCACCAACAAACTGAAATGGTCCACCCACGCAGACAGTGTGGCAAAGAAGGCGCAACAGAGCCTCTTCAACCTCAGGAGGCTGACGAAATTCGCCCTAGCACCTAAAACCCTCACAAACTTTTACAGATGCACAATTGAGAGCATCCTGTCGGGCTGTATCTCCGCCTGGTATGGCAACTGCACCGCCCACAACCGCAGGGCTCTCCAGAGGGTGGTGGGTGTGCCGAACGCATTACCGGGGGCAAACTACCCGCCCTCGAAGACAAATACAACACCCAATGTCACAGGAAGGCAAAAAAGATAATCAAGGACATCAACCACCCGAGCCACTGCCTGTTCAGCCCTCTATCATCCAGAAGGCGAGGTTAGTACAGGTGCATCAAAGCTGGGACTGAGAGAATGAAAAACAGCTTCTATCTCAAGGCCATCAGACTGTTAAATAGCCATCACTAGCACATTAGAGGCTGCTGCTGCCTATTGAAGTCATTGGCCACTTTAATAAATGGAAGACTAGTCACTTTAATCATGTTTACATATCTTGCACTACTCATCTCATATGTATATACTGCATTCTATTGTATAATATTCTACTGTATCTTAGTCCATGCTGCTTTGTCATTGCTTGTCAATATATGTATATATTCTTAAATCCCATTCCTTACTAGTTTTGTGTGTATTGGGTATATGTTGTGAAATTGTTAGATATTACTTGTTAGATATTACTGCACTGTCAGCTAGAAGCACACGCATTTCGCTACACCCACTATAACATCTGCTAAACGCGTGTATGTGACAAATACAATTTGATTTGACTTCATAGAAGACAAAATATCAGTATGTAATAGCACGTTTTAACTTTCTAATATCGAAAGAACATGTCATACCATGCTAGGTAACAAATCCGTTAAGGCAGGGGTGTCAAACTCATTTTAGCTCAGGGGCCACATGGAGGAAAATCTATTCCCAAGTGGGCCGGACCGGAAAAATCATGGTATATATAACTTAAAAACAACAACTTCAGATTGTTTTCTTTGTTTTAATACGATCAACATACAACATAAAGCTGGAGCCTGAGGACAGTGTGTCCAAAATAGTACAAGCACAACATCACTATTAATCATAAAACACGTCAAGTTTATTTGAAAATTCTAAAGAAAAAGAACACACAAACACACAATGCCTCAGTGATTAACATAACTGTTTCACAGATCACAGAACTATATCAGGGTGTCATTTCTCAGGCAGAAATTTAGATAAAAATAATGAAATCCTGTTCCCCAAACAAGTGCAAGAACCACAGAGTCAAGAATAGGTTAAATATACAAATAAAATAAAATCAATTAAAAACAATAGCACATCAACATAAAAACATATAAACATAAATCTGAAAGCGTTGCTCAAACTCCCGTAACAGTCCCGTTATTTTATCTTTGAACCGCTTCATGTCTGCCACATGTTGGGTCGCGCACACATTTTTCAGACAGGGGAAGTGAGCTTCATCACCACCGGCAAGTTGCGTCTCCCACAATGACAGCTTCAACTTGAAAGAACGTATGCTGTCATAATACTGCTTGACAACTTTGTTGCGCCCTTGCAGCTGTTTGTTCAAGTTATTCAGGTGCTCTGTAACATCCACCATAAATGCAAGGTCCGGCATCCATTCTGCGGAATGAAATTCTAACACTGGTTTGCCCTTTTCTTCCATGAACTGTTCAATTTCTTCTCGTAAATCAAAGAAACGCCTCAGCACAGCACCTCGGCTTAACCATCTTACCTCAGTGTGGTATGGCAGGCCATAGATGTGGTCTTTCTCTCTGAGCAGGCTGTCAAACTGACGGTGATTCAGGCTTCTGGATCGGATGAAATTAACAGTTTGGATGACCACCTTCATGACGTTATCCATCTTTAATGACTTGCAACACAAAGCCTCCTGGTGCAAAATACAGTGAAAAGTCAAAAAATCACGTCCTCCATTTGCAGATTGCACTTTCTCTCTGAACTTTGTCACAACACCTGCTTTTTTCCCGATCATTGAGGGCGCACCATCTGTAGCCAGGCTGACAGCGCGGGACCAGTCCACTCCGACCCTGTCCAGCGCGCCGACGAGTGCTGTAAAAATATCAGCTGCTGTCGTTGTATCTGTCATCGGCACCAACTCCACGAACTCCTCGTGACGGTCAATGTGTCATCAACTCCGCGGATGAAAAAATGGCTAGTTGTGCAACATCTGTAATGTCCGTGCTTTCATCAATTGCAACCGAAAACGCAATAAATGACTTTACTTTTTGCTTCAACTGGCTGTCCAAATCCACTGAAAGATCGGAAATCCTGTCTGCAACTGTGTTTCTTGTCAGGCTGATATTTGCAAAAGCCTGCCGCTTTTCAGGGCACACAATCTCCGCTGCCTTCATCATGCATGTTTTTACAAATTCACCCTCACTAAATGGTTTTGAAGCCACTGCGATTTCATTAGCAATGAGGTAGCTAGCTTTCACTGCAGCGTCACTGATGTCTCGGCTGTGAGTAAACACAGACTGCTGTTTCTTCAGACCCGCCAACAGTTCATTCACCTTCTCTCATCTCCGCTGTCCTTGAAAGTTGTCATATTTGTCGGCATGAAGACTCACATAGTGGCGACGAAGGTTATATTCTTTCAGCACTGCAACATGCTCTGAACACACCAAACATACAGCTTTCCCATTCAATTCCGTGATTAAATCGGATGACCATTTTTCTTGGAACACTCTGCACTCTGCGTCCACTTTTCTCTTTTTTGACAGAGACATATTGGGGCAATGAGGGTGCCAAAGCACATAATGTTAAAAGTAGAAGCCGTAATAAATATCGCGGGCAAAACAAAGTAGCTCATTGGCTGCACGTGCTTGACCTACTTGCTCTGCCCCGGTATAAACAGTTTGCTTGCTTAACACAATTGCTATTGCGCCATCCAGTGGACGCAATTGGAACAGCAGTTTATTTTATTGAAAAATTGCAGCGCATTTTTATACTTTACAAAAAAAAATATTTTTATTTTTATTTTTTTTTCCGAAATCATCTCGCGGGCCGGATTAAACCCGTTTGCGGGCCTGATCCGGCCCGCGGGCCGTACGTTTGACACCCCTGCGTTAAGGTATTATCACGTCTGGTAAAGGTTTGATGTGTTATTTTTATGTCAAACTGAGTAAACCTGGTAACTATTTTACAAGTCACATAGCTAGATACTTTGGGTTTGTCTGAATGGATGTACATGATTTCATAATGAATCCATTTCTTTTAGATTTCCGAGTTTGTTTTTTGCATTTTTGGTTTTGTGTAAAATTAACAAGCTGGTAAAATAGCGCAGCCCACTCGGTCAGCGTCAACGGACTTCAGTGCAGCAGAGAGAGACAATTTCACGGTTGCACTACTGTTTTGAAGCTGAATGTAATGATTATCAGTTTTCTACATGTGTACTAATATTCAGACACATTCAGTTGTTTCTGTATTTATCGATAAATGTTAATATGGTGTGAACGGAAAATACAATTGGTTTTTGATTGAAGTAATACATTGAAGACAAGGTTATTCAGGAAAATAGTACACAGTGCTTCCTAAAACAAACAGTGACCTTTTACTAAATGGCTTTTGTCATTTATGCATTTACAGTACCAGTCAAAAGTTTGGACACACCTACTCATTCAAGGGTTTTTCTTAATTTTTTACTATTTTCTACATTGTAGAATAAGAGTGAAGACATTTAAACTATGAAATAACACATATGGAATCATGTAGTAACCAAAAAAGTGTTAAACAAATCAAATATATTTTAGATTCTTCAAAGTAGCCACCCTTTGCCTTGATGACAGCTTTGTAGAATGTTTGTAATCTACAATGTAGAAAATAGTAAAAATAAAGAAAACCCCTGGAATGAGTAGTTGTTCTAAAACTTTTGACTGGTACTGTATGTGAATTTGGGAAAATCTGCTATATGTTAAGTACCGGCACCCAAAATGAGTACCGGCACCTATTCCAGTCCAAGTCAAACACTGAATTAGATATTTTAACAAGAAGAAATATAATATATTTTTAGAGAATAAAGAAAGTGCCAGAACTGTGAAGACAATAACTTTTTGTGTCTGTTTCTCATTGTTACTACAGGACGACTAGAATTAAATCTGAGGCCGGTAGCATCAACAGTGAGTACAAACCCAGCCTGCCTCTCTCCTTCCACACTGAGTCCAAACCAACAGTCACTGGGTCCTGATTGTGACCGTGGAGCTCAGTTTGCACTGCAAGATCCAGAGATGGCATCAGTGAAGCTGGAAGACTGCAGTCAAACACTGGAGCTGAATGTCAACATTAAAGATGAAGAAGAGGAGGAGAAGATTGGGAAATCTGTTTCTCATGGTAAGAGCAGGTTCTATCTAATTAAGTTTGTTTGTTCCAACTTCCCAATGTGCATGAAAAGTTGCAGTAGAACTGTTTCATGATGAACTGCTTCAATGAGAAGGTAGATATTATTTCATGCTACTGATACTTACAAGGTTTGACACCAGTATTGCCAGCATGTGTTTTATTCACTGGGCTATCTGGAGTGCTCAGAGTGTAGACTAAAGAAGTGAAGTAGACAAATTGCCAATGTTTCAAAGTTCTATTAAATGAGTCTGTGTAGTTACTAACCCTTGTGATAGTGAGTGGAGGATGATATGGCTTCTACATCTGCATTGCTTGCTCTTTGGGGTGTGAGGGTGGGTTTCTTTGTGACAACTTCTGATGTATAAAGGGCTTCATAAAATACATTTGATTGACATGTACAGTGGGCAGAACAAGTATTTGATACACTGCCGAATTTTGCAGGTTTTCCTACTTACAAAGCATGTAGAGGTCTGTAATTTTTATCATTGGTACACTTCCACTGTGAGAGACAGAATCTAAAACAAAAATCCAGAAAATCACATTGTATGATTTTTAAGTAATTAATTTGCATTTTATTGCATGACATAAGTATTTGATACATCAGAAAAGCAGAACTTAATATTTGGTACAGAAACCTTTGTTTGCAATTATAGAGATCATACGTTTCCTGTAGGTCTTGACCAGGTTTGCATACACTGCAGCAGGGATTTTGGCCCACTCCTCCATACAGACCTTCTCCAGATCCTTCAGGTTTCGGGGCTGTCGCTGGGCAATACGGACTTTCAGCTCCCTCCAAAGATGTTCTATTGGGTTCAGGTCTGGAGACTGGCTAGGCCACTCCAGGACCTTGAGATGCATCTTACGGAGCCACTCCTTAGTTGCCCTGGCTGTGTGTTTCGGGTCGTTGTCATGCTGGAAGACCCAGCCACGACCCATCTTCAATGCTCTTACTGAGGGAAGGAGGTTGTTGGCCAAGATCTTGCGATACATGGCCCCATCCAAAGAATGATGTTTCCACCTCCATGCTTCACGGTTGGGATGGTGTTATTGGGGTTGTACTCATCATTCTTCTTCCTCCAAACACAGCGAGTGGAGTTTAGACCAAAAAGCTCTATTTTTGTCTCATCAGACCACATGACCTTCTCCCATTCCTCCTCTGGATCATCCAGATGGTCATCGGCAAACTTCAGACGGGCCTGGACATGCGCTGGCTTGAGCTGCAGGATTTTAATCCATGACGGCGTAGTGTGTTACTAATGGTTTTCTTTGAGACTGTGGTCCCAGCTCTCTTCAGGTCATTGACCAGGTCCTGCTGTGTAGTTCTGGGCTGATCCCTCACCTTCCTCATGATCATTGATGCCCCATAAGGTGAGATCTTGCATGGAGCCCCAGACCGAGTGTGATTGACCGTCATCTTGATCTTCTTCCATTTTCTAATAATTGCGCCAACAGTTGTTGCCTTCTCACCAAGCTCCTTGCCTATTGTCCTGTAGCCCATCCCAGCCTTGTGCAGGTCTACAATGTTATCCCTGATGTCCTTACACAGCTCTCTGGTCTTGGCCATTGTGGAGAGGTTGGAGTCTGTTTGATTGAGTGTGTGGACAGGTGTCTTTTATACAGGTAACGAGTTCAAACAGGTGCAGTTAATACAGGTAATGAGTGGAGAACAGGAGGGCTTCTTAAAGAACAACTAGCAGGTCTGTGAGAGCCGGAATTCTTACTCGTTGGTAGGTGATGAAATACTTATGTCATGCAATAAAATGCAAATTATTTACTTAAAAATCATACAATGTGATTTTCTGGATTTTTGTTGAAGTGTACCTATGATAAAAATTACAGACCTCTACATGCTTTGTAAGTAGGAAAACCTGCAAAATCGGCAGTGTATCAAATACTTGTTCTCCCCACTGTATATCACACCAACTGACTGGTTCTTCTGATGTTGTTCACACAGGAGACCATGTTGAGACATTCTCTACATCCAGAGAGCAAAAGCAGGAAGATCACAGAACTAAGAGGTCTCACCACTGCCCACATTGTGAGGAGAGTTTCTCAATTCTATCAAAGTTAAAAATACACCTACAAGTACACACAGGAGAGAATATGTATTCCTGTACTGACTGTGGGAAGAATTTCACAACATCAAAGGCTCTGACAGGTCATCAGAGAGTGCACATAGGAGAGAAGAATTACTCCTGCTCTGACTGTGTAAAATGCTTCACAACATCAACTCAGCTAAAAGTTCATCAGAGTGTGCACACAGGAGAGAAACCTTACTCCTGCTCTGACTGTGGGAAGAGTTTCTCTCGACGGGACAACTTAGAAAAACATGAACGTATACATACAGGAGAGAAGCCTTACTCCTGCTCTGACTGTGGCAAGAGTTTCTCTGTACAGGACAAGTTAAAATCACACCAACGGATACACACAGGAGAGAAGCCTTACTCCTGCTCTGACTGTGGGGCAAGTTTCTCTCAACTGGGCCACTTAAAAACACATGAACGTATACATACAGGAGAGAAGCCTTACTCCTGTTCTGACTGTGTAAAATGCTTCACAACATCAACTCAGCTAAAAGTTCATCAGAGTGTGCACACAGGAGATAAGCCTTACTCTTGCTCTGACTGTGTAAAGTGCTTCAAAACATCATTTGAGCTAAAAGTTCATCAGAGAACACACACAGGAGAGAAGCCTTACTCCTGCTCTGACTGTGGGGCAAGTTTCTCTCAACTGGGCAGCTTAAAACAACATGAACGTATACATACAGGAGAGAAGCCTTACTACTGCTCTGACTGTGGGGCAAGTTTCTCTCAACTGGGCAGCTTAAAACAACATGAACGTATACACACAGGAGAGAAGCCTTACTCCTGCTCTGACTGTGGGAAGACTTTCTCTCGGCAGGAAAGCTTAAAATTGCACCAACTGATACACACAGGAGAGAAGCCTTACTCCTGCTCTGAATGTGGGAAGAATTTCTCTCGACTAGGCCACTTAAAACAACATGAATGTATACATACATGAGAGAAGTCTTACTCCTGCTTTGACTGTGGAAAGATTTTCTCTCAAATAGGCCATTTAAAAAGACACCAAGGTAAACAAAGGAGAGAAGCCTTACTCCTGCTCTGACTGTGCTGTATAATGTTAGCCTCTCTTTACTTTATAATAATAATAATAATGTGCCATTTAGCACTTACAGTCACTTTACTGATCTGTGTGCATCTTATCAGTTTGGTGTGTTTTGTTTGCTTCTACTGTAAAGATATTGAGATGACCTTGGATTTGCCCTTAGGGTTGAATATCCTCTGTGAGGCGTCTCATAATGGAGTCTGATGGTTGACTGGGTGGTACTGCTTCCCTCTGCAGTTTTCTGTGGGAATGAGCTGTTAGACACAACATACACTGAGTGTACAAAACATTAAGGACACCTGCTCTTTCCATGACATAGACTGACCAGGTGAACCCAGGTGAAAGCTATGATCCTTAATGATGTAGTTGTGGTGTATTTATTATGGATCCCCATTAGCTTTCAGCAGAAAACAAGAAACTGCAGTTGCAGTGGGCTATGGAATGAAAACACTAGACACTGGAAAAATAGAAAAACATAGCCTGGTCTGATGAATCCCGTTTCCTGCTGTTTCATGCTGATGGGAATATAGAATGTCACTGGAAATTATATTTTCTCCATATTTTTTTGTACAAAACATAGAAACGCGCTATTTTCACATATGTCGATGTTGGGGTGGTGCTGGAAATGATGAACATGGAGTTGAAACATGTAGAAATGTCCCTTTAAGGCTAAAACAAAAGGAGGGGGGTTGGTCGGATATTGGACCAACTGACTTGTTGGAGAAGTGGCATCCTGTGACGATGCCACATTGAAAGTCACTGAGCTCTTCAGTGAGGCCATTCTACTGCCAGTGTTTGTCTATGGAGATTGCATGGCGGTGTGCTCAATTTTATACACCTGTCAGCAATGTGTGTGGCTGAAATAGCCAAATCCACTATTTTAAAGTGGTGTCCACATAATTTTGTATATGTAGTGTACTTTGCATGTTAGCTTAACATGATACTACTTAGCATGTAAATTAATGTTAAAAACAACAAATTGGAATTTGTAAAATATCATACATATCGCAAGTTCTTAACATATTGAACGAATTGTAATTCGTAACATACTATACAGCCTAGAAATCGTATTACATTCATAGGCCAATGTAATGTAACATAACTATACTGAGTGGTATGTTTTTTTGTAACATATAGTAAGTTTTTCTCTGACACCAAGTTGTCCCTCTGCAGTATTCTGTGGGAATGAGCTCGTAGACACCTATCAGATAGAGATGGTGTGATGATCAGTTTTCACCATTACTTTGGGTGGATTAGTTTTTACTACGTAACTGTGATGATACACAGGCTATGAAACGACTACATGTGTTTATTAAATTGTCTTTTAAAACTAGATTCATTCTTTTTGTCATTGATAAATATATTTGGATAACTGTAATGAACGTAATTGATCTGGTAATGAAAAATAAACATTCTACATGAATTTGTGCTGGTCAACCTTTGTTTTTTGGTTTATCTATACAGAAAATACAATGGTTTTGTTTAATTCATGTCATTCAAAATAATTTACATGTCTATTATCTAGTCAAAACATGTCACTACACCTTTACACATCACCATTGGGACAAGCCAATTTGCTAGCCACCATTATTTGCTACAATGCATACAAATATATGTTTTGCAGTATAAAGGACATATATATGTTTGTTATTAAATAACAGTGAAATAAAATGGGGAAAAAAGTGGTGTCATTTTAAAGTGTCTTATACGGTAAAAAAGTCCAGGGACAGCATTACCACAACAAATCAACAATGACCCACTTACTAATGGGGAATGGAACCAGAGAAGAAGATTGTGTTACCTTTCTCACACCACAATAGTATTCATCTCAACAGACCCTTTCCATCCCCCATTGTTGGAGCTCAATATATGCAAAGGACTATATTGAGGGTCAGACTGTTGTAATGTCCAGTTGATTATGTAAATAGTCTTGTTACGGTGTAGTTACACATAAACCCCATAAAAGGAAGCGTTACCGTAAATAGTTTTGTAGAAGATCAGAAAGAGCTGTGAACTCACCTGTGATGGCCCACGTCTATCACAACCTTTCCTACAGTGTTAGTAGAACCACAGCATTTTAGGCAGCCATTGTTCCAAATGTGTTCATGCATACAGTACAATGGGAGGGGGTGTGACATGCAGAGGGGAGGACCAGCAAGAAAAATAACACCCCAATGCCCCAGGGCATTGATTGGAGACATTCCCCTGTGTGCCGCCTTTCGGATGGGACGTTACACGGGTGCCCTGACTGTCTGCGGTCACTAAAGATCCCATGCTACTTATCGTAAGAGTAGGGGTGTTAACCCCAGTGTCCTGGCTGAATTACCAATCTGGCCCTCATACCACCATGGCCACCTAATCATTTCTAGCTTCCAATCGGCTCATTCATCCCCCATCCTCTCCGCTGTAACTATTTCACAGGTTGTTGCTGGAAATGAGAATGTGTTCTCAGTCAACTTACCTGGTAAAATAAAAAATATTTTACTTAAACATGAATGTGCACAGTTCAAAAGATATCTCCAGTCAATGTTGTTGCTAGCACTTGCCTCCAAAATAAAGCATCCCATCTGGGTTAACTTGGTTGAAAACAGATCTAATACAAGTGTCTATGTATGCGGATGACTCAACACTATACATATTTTTACATTTTAGTCATTTAGCAGACGCTCTTATCCAGAGCGACTTACAGGAGCAATTAGGGTTAAGTGCCTTGCTCAAGGGCACATTTACGTCATTTAGCAGACGCTCTTATCCAGAGCGACTTACAAATTGGTGCATTCACCCTATAGCCAGTGGGATAACCACTTTACAATTATAATTTTTTTTTTTTAGGGGGGGGGTAGAAGGATTACTTTATCCTATCCCAGGTATTCCTTAAAGAGGTGGGGTTTCAAATGTCTCCGGAAGGTGGTGAGTGACTCCGCTGTCCTGGCGTCGTGAGGGAGCTTGTTCCACCATTGGGGTGCCAGAGCAGCGAACAGTTTTGACTGGGCTGAGCGGGAGCTATGCTTCCGCAGAGGAAGGGGAGCCAGCAGGCCAGAGGTGGATGAACGCAATGCCCTCGTTTGGGTGTAGGGACTGATCAGAGCCTGAAGGTACGGAGGTGCCGTTCCCCTCACTGCTCCATAGGCAAGCACCATGGTCTTGTAACGGATGCGAGCTTCAACTGGAAGCCAGTGGAGTGTGCGGAGGACGGGGGTGACGTGAGAGAACTTGGGAAGGTTGAACACCAGACGGGCTGCGGCATTCTGGATGAGTTGTAGGGGTTTAATGGCACAGGCAGGGAGCCCAGCCAACAGCGAGTTGCAGTAATCCAGACGGGAGATGACAAGTGCCTGGATTAGGACCTGTGCCGCTTCCTGTGTAAGGCAGGGTCGTACTCTCCGAATGTTGTAGAGCATGAACCTGCAGGATCGGGTCACCGCCTTGATGTTAGCGGAGAACGACAGGGTGTTGTCCAGGGTCACGCCAAGGCTCTTCGCAGTCTGGGAGGAGGACACAACGGAGTTGTCAACCGTGATGGCGAGATCATGGAACGGGCAGTCCTTCCCCGGGAGGAAGAGCAGCTCCGTCTTGCCAGGGTTCAGCTTGAGGTGGTGATCCGTCATCCATACTGATATGTCTGCCAGACATGCAGAGATGCGATTCGCCACCTGGTTATCAGAAGGGGGAAAGGAGAAGATTAGTTGTGTATCGTCAGCGTAGCAATGATAGGAGAGGCCATGTGAGGATATGACAGAGCCAAGTGACTTGGTGTATAGGGAGAATAGGAGAGGGCCTAGAACTGAGCCCTGGGGGACACCAGTGGTGAGAGCACGTGGTGCGGAGACAGCTTCTCGCCACGCCACTTGGTAGGAGCGACCGGTCAGGTAGGACGCAATCCAGGAGTGAGCCGCGCCGGAGATGCCCAGCTCGGAGAGGGTGGAGAGGAGGATCTGATGGTTCACAGTATCAAAGGCAGCAGACAGGTCTAGAAGGACAAGAGCAGAGGAGAGAGAGTTAGCTTTAGCAGTGCGGAGAGCCTCCGTGACACAGAGAAGAGCAGTCTCAGTTGAATGACCAGTCCTGAAACCTGACTGGTTTGGATCAAGAAGGTCATTCTGAGAGAGATAGCAAGAGAGTTGGCTAAAGACGGCACGCTCAATAGTTTTGGAAAGAAAAGAAAGAAGGGATACTGGTCTGTAGTTGTTGACATCAGTGGGATCGAGTGTTGGTTTTTTGAGAAGGGGTGCAACTCTCGCTCTCTTGAAGACGGAAGGGACATAGCCAGCGGTCAAGGATGAGTTGATCAGCGAGGTGAGGTAGGGGAGAAGGTCACCGGAGATGGTCTGGAGAAGAGAGGAGGGGATGGGGTCAAGCGGGCAGGTTGTTGGGCGGCCTGCAGTCACAAGTCGCAGGATTTTATCTGGAGAGAGAGGGGAGAAAGAAGTCAAAGCATAGGGTAGGGCAGTGTGAGTAGGACCAGCAGTGTCATTAGGCTTAACAAACGAGGATCGGATGTCGTCAACCTTCTTTTCAAAGTGGTTGACGAAGTCATCCACAGAGAGAGAGGAGGGGGGGGGGGGGATTCAGCAGGGAGGAGAATGTGGCAAAGAGCTTCCTAGAGTTAGAAGCAGATGCTTGGAATTTAGAGTGGTAGAAAGTGGCCTTAGCAGCAGAAACAGATGAAGAAAATGTAGAGAGGAGGGAGTGAAAAGATGCCAGGTCGGCAGGGAGTTTAGTTTTCTTCCATTTCCGCTCCGCTGCCCGGAGCTCTGTTCTGTGAGCTCGCAATGAGTCATCAAGCCACGGAGCTGGAGGGGAGGACCGAGCCGGCCGGGAGGATAGGGGACACAGAGAGTCAAAGGATGCAGAAAGGGAGGAGAGGAGGGTTGAGGAGGCAGAATCAGGAGATTGGAGGGAGAAGGATTGAGCAGAGGGAAGAGATGATAGGATGGAAGAGGAGAGAGTAGTGGGAGAGAGAGAGCGAAGGTTGCGGCGGCGCATTACCATCTGTGTAGGGGCAGAGTGAGTAGTGTTGGAGGAGAGCGAGAGAGAAAAGGACACAAAGTAGTGGTCGGAGACATGGAGGGGAGTTGCAGTGAGATTAGTAGAAGAGCAGCATCTAGTAAAGATGAGGTCAAGCGTATTGCCTTTCTTGTGAGTAGGGGGGGACGGTGAGAGGGTGAGGTCAAAAGAGGAGAGGAGTGGAAAGAAGGAGGCAGAGAGAAATGAGTCAAATGTAGACGTAGGGAGGTTGAAATCCCCCAGAACTGTGAGGGGTGAGCCATCCTCAGGAAAGGAGCTCATCAAGGCGTCAAGCTCATTGATGAACTCTCCAAGGGAACCTGGAGGGCGATAGATGACAAGGATATTAAGCTTAAATGGGCTAGTGACTGTGACAGCATGGAATTCAAATGAGGAGATAGACAGATGGGTTAGGGGAAAAATTGAGAATGTCCACTTGGGAGAGATGAGGATTCCTGTGCCACCACCCCTCTGACCAGATGCTCTCGGGGTGTGCGAGAACACATGGTCAGACGAGGAGAGAGCAGTAGGAGTAGCAGTGTTCTCAGTGGTAATCCATGTTTCCGTCAGCGCCAGGAAGTCGAGGGAATGGAGGTTAGCATAGGCTGGGATGAAGTCAGCTTTGTTGGCAGCAGAACGGCAGTTCCAGAGGCTGCCTGAGACCTGGAACTCCAGGTGTGGGGTGCGTGCAGGGACCACCAGGTTAGAGAGGCAGCAGCCACGCGGTGTGAGGCGTCTGTGTAGCCTGTGCGGAGAGGAGAGAACAGGGATAGGCAGAGGCATAGTCGACAGGCTGTAGCAAATGGCCACAATAATGCAGAGGAGATCGGAATGAAATGAACCAAACATCAGGAAAAGGAGAGAGTAGGGCCTCCCTCACCAAAACTTCCACCTCAGAAACTATAATTGTTTCACTGAACCACCCGAACTTCCACCTCAGAAATCAGAATTGTTGCGAACTACAGCGGTTCATTCAGCTAGCCAAATATGACACCATAGCTAACCAGCATGCCAGCATCCAACAACACACAGTTTAGCACCAATACTTGGCTACAACAAACTACCAGTAGTGTGTTAACACACTAAACAGATAATTTGTGTGTTAACGAATTACGTTGGCTAGCTAGCACAAATATATTGTATTTAGCTGCTACAGTACAGTTAGCTGGTCGTGTTGGCTAGCCAGCAATGGCTACTGTGTTGACCCTGTTTGGAAAACGGCTAGCTAGCTAGCTTCGTGCTACCTACAATAACTACCCACAATAACTACCCACAACAGCCCACGGTGCCTGACTATGACGCCATAGCTAACTAGCATGCTAGCATCCAATAACACACAGTTTAGCACCAATACTTGGTTACAACAAACCACCAAAAGTGTGTTAACACACTAAACAGATAATACGTGTCCGTGTCTAGTTCCCTTCACAACGCAGCAAAAATTAAACGTTGGCTAGCTAGCACAAATACATTGTAACTAGCTGCTACAGTACAGTTAGGTGGTCATGTTGGCTGGCTAGCAATGGCTACTGTGTTGACCCTGTTCGAAAAACGGCTAGCTAGCTATCTTCGTGCTACACCCGGGACCGCGGAATACAATGCCAACCTACAATAACTACCAACAACAGCCCGCGATGCCTACCTACAATACCTAACTACGATCTAAATACATAATTAAGCCTTACTCGACAAAGCCCAAGCTATGTATAAAGCCAAACTTACCCGACGCCAGCTGATATTTGTCTTCTGGAATCAGTAGGTGTAATCAAGTACAGCAGCTACCAACCACCTAACGTTGATGCCTCAGATGAGGTTAGAAAAACGGCTGAAATGGTAGGTAGCTAGCTGGCTTAATTACAGGTACTCTTAAGCGTGAAACAACATTGGAAACATTGTTGTTAAACATTACCAGTAGCTACCCGCTAGCTAGCTAGCCTCGTGCTTCGCCGGGCTCCGCCGTAAACAATACTTACCTACAATAGTTACCTACAGAAACCTACAATAACTACCTAAATAACTACCTAAATAAACTACCTACAATACCAAACTACAACTACCTACCTACAATCAAATACATGGTTTAAGCTTTACTCAACGCCATAAAAGAAGCCAAGCTTACCTCCTGCTAGAGAAAACACAACCTCTCCCGTCCTCTCCCGCAGCCTTTATATGGCCAAACCTACAATGCAATTTAATAGTTCTAAAAGTCCACTTATTATTTTATAAACTGTGGCAATGGCTTATGATTATGATTTTTTATTGAAACTCATAAGTCATGACTTATGATAATGCCCTTTGCAGCATATAATTTTCTAACAGGCAGGCAGGGATACAAACATCTTTGTTTTTAAAATCCCAATCAAGATGTCCCAGTGTGCCCTCTGAGTGCATTTGGTCCATGTCAGCTACTACAGCGACTGAAATGACTGCAACACTTAACAAAGAGTTGCAGTTAGTTTCAGAGTGGGTGGCAAGGAATAAGTTAGTCCTCAATATTTCTAAAACTAAAAGCATTGTATTTGGGACACATCATTCACTAAACCCTAAACCTCAACTAAATCTTGTAATAAATAATGTGGAAATTGAGCAATTTGAGGTGACTAAACTGTGTGGAGTAACCCTGGATTTTAAACTGTCATGGTCAAAAAATATTAATACAACAGTTGCTAAGATGGGGAGAAATATGTCCATAATAAAGCGCTGCTCTACCTTCTTAACAGCACTATCAACAAGGCAGGTCCTACAGGCCCTAGTTTTGTCACACCTGGACTACTGTCACATTCGTCGTAAGAAGCAGACCAAGGCACAGCGTGATATGCGTACATCTTTTAATGAGTACTTTACAAAATAACAAAACAACAATACGATACGTGAAGTCCTAGGTTAATACACCAACACAAACCTTACAGAACAAGATCCCACAATTAACTGTGCCAAACAGGCTGCCTAAGTATGGTTCCCAATCAGAGACAACGAGAATCAGCTGCCTCTGATTGGGAACCACCCTGGCCAACATAGATCCACACGATCTAGAACATAAACCTAGAAAACTAAACATAGAAACTAACACCCTGACTCAACATTAAAGAGTCCCCAGAGCCAGGGCGTGACAGTACCCCCCCCCCAAAGGCGCGGACTGCGACCGCGCCAACCAAACACCACAGGGGAGGGGCCGGGTGGGCATTCCGCCTCGGAGGCGGATCCGGCTCCGGGCGTGACCACCCCTCTCTCTCTCTCGCCCTCGTGGTCTGGCCCTGCTGACCGGAGCTGGACTGAACACCGGTGGAGCGGATTGCTCTGGCTCCGGCGTGGAGCAGCTGACCGGTGCCGGACCAGGCACAGGTGGAACAGGCACGGACCGTGCCGGACTGACGACGCGCACCACTGGCTTGGTGCGGGGAGCGGGAACGGGCCGGACCGGGCTGACGACGCGCACCACTGGCTTGGTGCGGGGAGCGGGAACGGGCCGGACCGGGCTGACGACGCGCACCACTGGCTTGGTGCGGGGAGCAGGAACGGGCCGGACCGGGCTGATGACGCGCACCACTGGCTTGGTGCAGGGAGCAGGAACGGGCCGGGCCGGGCTGACGACGTGCACCACTGGCTTGGTGCAGGAACGGGCCGGGCCGGGCTGGGCTGGCGACGCGCACCATTGGCTTGGTGCGGGGAGCAGGAACAGGCCGGACCGGGCTGATGACGCGCACCACAGGCTTGGTGCGGGGAGCAGGAACAGGCCGGACCGGGCTGGCGAAGCGCACCACAGGCTTGGTGCGAGGGACAGGAACAGGCCGGACCGGGCTGACGACGCGCACCACTGGCTTGGTGCGGGGAGCAGGAACGGGCCGGACCGGGCAGACGACGCGCACCACAGGCTTGGTGTGGGGAGCAGGAACAGGCCGGACCGGGCTGGCGACGCGCACCACAGGCCTGGTGCGAGGGACAGGAACAGGCCGGACCATACTGGGAACACACACCACTGGCCTTGTGCGGGGATCAGGAACAGGCCGGACCGGACTGGTAACACACCCCAGTACCTCTCGCCGTGCCTCTACACTCTCCTTCCCCCTCATGACCAATGGCCCCCGTAACCTGGTGGCCTCCTCTCCTAGTCCACAAACTCGCCCTGTAGCTGCCTCCAGCAGCCCCGTCGTCCATGCCGTATTGGGGTTGCCTCTCGCCTGTCCGACGACGGCACGGTTGGCGCCGTACCTCCTCTCTCGCCAGGGCTTTAACTTTTGCCCATGGCCCTTTGCCCACGAACATGTCCTCCTAAGACCACCATTCGCCCACCTGGGACATCGCCAACTTCTCCAGTTCCTTTCCCGGTGTCTGCTCCTGAACACGCTGCTTGGTCCTTCTTTGGTGGGATCTTCTGTCACGATCGTCGTAAGAAGCAGACCAAGGCGCAGCGTGATATGCGTACATCTTTTAATGAGTACTTTACAAAACAACAAAACGATACGTGAAGTCCTAGGTTAATACACCAACACAAACCTTACGGAACAAGATCCCACAATTAACTGTGCCAAACAGGCTGCCTAAGTATGGTTCCCAATCAGAGACAACGAGAATCAGCTGCCTCTGATTGGGAACCACCCTGGCCAACATAGATCCACACGATCTAGAACATAAACCTAGAAAACTAAACATAGAAACTAACACCCTGGCTCAACATTAAAGAGTCCCCAGAGCCAGGGCGTGACAACTACTGTACAGTCGTGTGGTCAGGTGCCACAAAAAATGACTTAAGAAAATTGCAATTGGCTCAGAACAGGGCAGCACGGCTGATTAATAATATGCATGTCGATCTCTCATGGCTCAAGGGGAGATTGACTTCATCACTACTTGTGTTTATGAGAGGTGTTGACATGTTGGGTGCACCGAGCTGTCTGTTTGAGCTACTGGCGCACATATCGGTCACCCATGCATACCTTACAAGACATGCCACCAGAGGTCTCTTCACAGTCTCCAAGTCCAGAACAGACTGATCTCTCATAGTCTGTTCTGGACTTGGGGACTGTGAAGAGACCTCTGGTGGCATGTCTTGTGGGGTACTACATAGAGCCATGACTACATGGAACTGTATTCCACATCAAGTAACTGATGCAAGTAGTAAAATAAGATTTTAAAAACAGATTTTAAAAAACACCTTATCGAACAGCAGGGACTGTGAAGCAACACAAATATAGGCGCAGACACATGCACACACACACACACGATAACATACGCACTATACACAGACGTACACATGGATTTTTGTACTGTAGATATGTGGTAGTGGTGGAGTAGGGGCCTGAGGGCACACAGTGTGATGTGAAATCTGTGAATGTATTGTAATGTTTTTAAAATTGTATGAACTGCCTTAATTTTGCTGGACCCCAGGAAGTGTAGCTGCTGCCTTGGCAGGAACTAATGAGGATCAATAATAAATACAAATACAAGTCACAGATGAAGAATAAGACACTATTTCAAAGCATAGTACATGTAATGTTAGCCAAGTACAATGTAATTACTAGTTGTTACACAGGAATTAGCTAGTTAAAATGAAGTGTATCTTTAGGAGTACTTGTACTTAATGTGTACAGTACATTACCCATCCTGACAACCTGGCCCTCAATTTAAAGCTTGTGGAAGTGACATCCAAGTGGGAGAATAAATACACTAGTATACCACTGATAGAATAATTTGGTAAAGAGCGTCTGCTAAATGACGTAAATGTAAATGTAATGACTAATTATTACACTTCGATTCTTTGTGAAATGTGTTAGAATCATAAAACTACAATCTGATAATGTTTAGCTTAGTTAGAAGTAAAACAAGGGCTTTGGCTTATTTTTACATCTATGCAAGCAGAATGCAACTGTGAAACCAATAACAGAAAACAGGATGTGAAACTAGACACTGAGAAGCATGTCCCCACCCTATGTGCCTGTATAAGATGCATATTTGCCCAGCAACAGAGTATTTGTGTCTTCTGAAACCAGTGTGAAATAGATACAGGAAGAAACAACTAGGTTGCTGTGCAAGCTAACAGAGAAATGTAACAGTTGCCTAAATATGGGCTAGGAGCTTTCTCATTGGCCCACTTAGGGGCGTAGTAGAGGTATACAAAACGTTGTGCATTGTATGATTTTCAGAGCTCTCATGAATAAAGAATGACCATTGCAGGGGTCTGTTTAATTTATTTAAACTAGAGAATTATACCTCTGGGAATTATTTAAAGATTTAAGAAGTGTTTGACATCAACCATTGAGATAACAACATTCTCGTGACAACCACAGAGTATCTGTATAGGAAAATCATTAAGAGCAAACTGTGCTGCCAATCACAGTGTAGGGCGCGACATTTTGCGGGTGAGGAGAGCTCGTTAGAGGATAGAGGAAGGTTGCCTTGAAGAGCTGGGCATCGTGTTATGACCTGCATTATCTGAATTAGGCCCACAGTATTATACCTACGGAGGAGCGGCTTCTATGGAGGAACTTTGAATGTCTTTGAACTTCAGAGTTGGTTTAACGTTGGACCAGAGCAAATGTTAGCTAGCTAGCTAACAACCTTGTTTGTGCAGTGTAGCACTAGAATTAAAAACAGGTCTTACCTTTTTGTCGTTAATAAATCCAATGTGAAACGTGGTGACTATAGAATCCTTAACTAGCATTGAAAAAGTTCATCCATTCTTCTCAAATTAAAAATATCTCCCTAATTTCTGAATCATGCTTGTAACGTTGTCAGTAGGATACAGTAACCTATGCTTCAGAGGAGAGGAGCAGGTAGTTTCCAAATGCACACCCACTGGCAAAGGTTTCCATTCCAGCTGGAAGGCAGAAACTGGAATATGTTCCTAGAGTGAGCTTTCCCAGCTAACAAAATTACGTTCCAGGACGTGACAAGTTATTTTAGTCCCTACATAAGTCATGATAACGTTATTGTGAAACGTTCCTTCTACGTAGCTGTGGTGTCCGCTTATGTCCCAAGTCTTTTCAGGACGTATAAATGTGGGGAATTTTAAACCGTTAAATATGTGTATTTTTAAGTCAACCTCATAATGTTGCTAAACGTCAGAAAGTACGTTGAGAGCCCCATAAAATGCAGTTTCTGGTAACCACTGGGAACGTAACTTTCGTACGTAACAGTGTGATGGGGACAAGGACATTCCGGCTGGCCAAACCCTCCCCTAACCCGGACAATTGTGCATCACCTCATGGGTCTCCCGGTCGTGGCTGGCTGCGACACAGACAGGTATCGAACCAGCATCTGTAGCAACGCAGCTGCGATGCAGTGTCTTAGACCACTGTGCCACTCGGGAGGACCCTTAAGACACGTCATTTAATCTACCCTGAACATATACACAGTATCCTGTCGGTAGGTGTCCACTGACGAAATATGCAAAATGCCTGAAAATAAGTTCATTTTTTACTTAAACTGTATCACAATAGATTCGTAAACAAAATCACAGCAATAAGCTCACAAAATAACAAGTCAGTAAAAACATGAACACTGCACTCCAATCAAGAACTGTAAAACTGCTTAAAGCTAAAAGTGAATAACTATGTTATGTTTATTCAGGTGCTGCTGCTCCATCCTCATCCACAGTCTCTTCCTCGACCCGCTCCTGGAAGTCAAAATAACACAAACTGGTCATTATTTTCCGTAAACAAATGATCAAAATGCCGGTTTAACGTCGACTCCCTACTACATTCCTTTTTTACTAGCACAATCAGTTAGCTATATTGACCGACTGGATTCAAGTGAAGTAAAAAAAATCTAAACAATCATAAAGTGTTATTTTTAATCATACCTTTCTCTTACTCTTGAGCCGAGCTGGTGCATGTTTGAGAGCGTCTGCTATTTTGTCATCTACCTCTTGGTAGGTAGCCTTGGGGTGTGCTTTCAGGGACGCTCCTATGTTGTGAAAAATAATTGTAAATTGTACATTCCATGTCATATCATTACTTTTCCACCTATGCTGGCTGAGACAGAGATTGGGTATTGTCCCACTCGTCCCCCATAAGCAGTTTTGGCCATGAGACCTCTCTCCTTCACCTTTCCTTTGTCCTCTCTCTCCGATCTTAAAAGGTGGTAGGATTTCACATTAATTTGTAACTGCCTTGTTACTGATTTTAATTCATTTGAAATGTTAATAAAAACACATTTGACTTACCATCACTTGACCAATAATACTATCTACTAAATAATAATAAATAAGGATCTAAACTTGTGCATTTACTTACTTGTGACAGCATCATAGATTGATAGCTCATTAAAGGCCCTCTTCCCCTTCCTGCCCTTCAAGGATTAGCCTGTCCACAGCTCCTCTGTTCTAATTTTTCTCATCATTCGTCTGATTCCTGAGCCCAGGTCCAGGCCACAGCAGAGGGTCAGGTATCGGATCTGATAAAATAAATCCCACTCATTTGTGTGTTCCTCAGCTAAAACAGCTGGCCATACAGTTCTGATTGATAGTAATGAGAAATCATGTTTGTAGTGTATCATGTAATCATGGGCTAAAACTTGTGTAAACAGGCAGAGGGCTGATCGTTTCTTCTTAAAATAAGTTAAGTGTTAATTGGGAAATCAGTCCAAACACTAAATAGGCATATGGCATATATGACAACTGCATTTCGTTGACATTAAGATATTTGGATTCAATAATATTGCAGGTTGCAATTTTCTCTCAAATCTGGACGCATTCAAGGGGCTCTTGATAAACAGCTAACTTATTTTTGTCAATTGCTTTCAAAATACTTGATATAGATTTCCCATTTTTTACAAACAGATACATTTTAAATTGCCATCCCTACCATTTTCCTTCGATAGTGGGAGTCTTTAAGTGTTTCACAGATATCCTTTAGTTCCTCATTTGTTTCTGCAGGGTTTTGCAGCATTTCAAGTTGCCCCAAGGACTCTGACTCCTTTGGCTGCCGGGCCTCTATGGCCTCCATAACTTGGTTCAGAGCAGTCCTGAACTCTGTACGGATCATCTCCAGTTCCACCATTATCCTCTATGGCCTCCATAACTTGGTTCAGAGCAGTCCTGAACTCTGTACAGATCATCTCCAGTTCCACCATTATCCTCTATGGCCTCCATAACTTGGTTCAGAGCAGTCCTGAACTCTGTACGGATCATCTCCAGTTCCACCATTATCCTCTATGGCCTCCATAACTTGGTTCAGAGCAGTCCTGAACTCTGTACGGATCATCTCCAGTTCCACCATTATCCTCTATGGCCTCCATAACTTGGTTCAGAGCAGTCCTGAACTCTGTACGGATCATCTCCAGTTTCACCATTATCCTCTATGGCCTTCATAACTTGGTTCAGAGCAGTCCTGTGGCGTGTGGTTTGCTGATGTCAATGTCGTGAACACAGTACCCCATGTTTACATTTACATTTTAGTCATTTAGCAGATGCTCTTATCCAGAGCGACTTACAGGAGCAATTAGGGTAAAGTGCCTTGCTCAAGGGCACATTTACGTCATTTAGCAGACGCTCTTATCCAGAGCGACTCACCAATTGGTGCGTTCACCCTATAGCCAGTGGGATAATCACTTTACACTTTTTTTTGGGGGGGGGGGGGGGGTAGAAGGATTACTTTATCCTATCCCAGGTATTCCTTAAAGAGGTGGGGTTTCAAATGTCTCCGGAAGGTGGTGAGTGACTCCGCTGTCCTGGCGTCGTGAGGGAGCTTGTTCCACCATTGGGGTGCCAGAGCAGCGAACAGTTTTGACTGGGCTGAGCGGTAACTATGCTTCCGCAGAGGAAGGGGAGCCAGCAGGCCAGAGGTGGATGAACGCAATGCCCTCGTTTGGGTGTAGGGACTGATCAGAGCCCGAAGGTACAGAGGTGCCGTTCCCCTCACTGCTCCATAGGCAAGCACCATGGTCTTGTAGCGGATGCGAGCTTCAACTGGAAGCCAGTGGAGTGTGTGGAGGAGGGGGGTGACGTGAGAGAACTTGGGAAGGTTGAACACCAGACGGGCTGCGGCATTCTGAATGAGTTGTAGGGGTTTAATGGCACAGGCAGGAAGGCCAGCCAACAGCGAGTTGCAGTAGTCCAGACGGGAGATGACAAGTGCCTGGATTAGGACCTGTGCCGCTTCCTGTGTAAGGCAGGGTCGTACTCTCCGAATGTTGTAGAGCATGAACCTGCAGGAGCGGGTCACCGCCTTGATGTTGGCGGAGAACGACAGGGTGTTGTCCAGGGTCACGCCTAGGCTCTTCGCACTCTGGGAGGAGGACACAGCGGAGTTGTCAACCGTGATGGCGAGATCATATTATTATTTATTATTATTATCATGGAACGGGCAGTCCTTCCGCGGGAGGAAGAGCAGCTCCGTCTTGCCAGGGTTCAGCTTGAGGTGGTGATCCGTCATCCATACTGATATGTCTGCCAGACATGCAGAGATGCGATTCGCCACCTGGTTATCAGAAGGGGGAAAGGAGAAGATTAGTTGTGTATCGTCAGCGTAGCAATGATAGGAGAGGCCATGTGAGGATATGACAGAGCCAAGTGACTTGGTGTATAGGGAGAAAAGGAGAGGGCCTAGAACTGAGCCCTGGGGGACACCAGTGGTGAGAGCACGTGGTGCGGAGACAGCTTCTCGCCACGCCACTTGGTAGGAGCGACCGGTCAGGTAGGACGCAATCCAGGAGTGAGCCGCGCCCGAGATGCCCAGCTCGGAGAGGGTGGAGAGGAGGATCTGATGGTTCACAGTATCAAAGGCAGCAGACAGGTCTAGAAGGACAAGAGCAGAGGAGAGAGAGTTAGCTTTAGCAGTGCGGAGAGCCTCTGTGACACAGAGAAGAGCAGTCTCAGTTGAATGACCAGTCCTGAAACCTGACTGGTTTGGATCAAGAAGGTCATTCTGAGAGAGATAGCAAGAGAGTTGGCTAAAGACGGCACGCTCAATAGTTTTGGAAAGAAAAGAAAGAAGGGATACTGGTCTGTAGTTGTTGACATCAGTGGGATCGAGTGTTGGTTTTTTGAGAAGGGGAGCAACTCTCGCTCTCTTGAAGACGGAAGGGACATGGCCAGCGGTCAAGGATGAGTTGATCAGCGAGGTGAGGTAGGGGAGAAGGTCACCGGAGATGGTCTGGAGAAGAGAGGAGGGGATGGGGTCAAGCGGGCAGGTTGTTGGGCGGCCTGCAGTCACAAGTCGCAGGATTTTATCTGGAGAGAGAGGGGAGAAAGAAGTCAAAGCATAGGGTAGGGCAGTGTGAGTAGGACCAGCAGTGTCATTAGACTTAACAAACGAGGATCGAATGTCGTCAACCTTCTTTTCAAAGTGGTTGACGAAGTCATCCACAGAGAGAGAGGAGGGGGGGGGGGCGGGGGGGGAGGATTCAGGAGGGAGGAAAATGTGGCAAAGAGCTTCCTAGGGTTAGAGGCAGATGCTTGGAATTTAGAGTGGTAGAAAGTGGCCTTAGCAGCAGAAACAGATGAACAAAATGTAGAGAGGAGGGAGTGAAAAGATGCCAGGTCGGCAGGGAGTTTAGTTTTCTTCCATTTCCGCTCTGTTCTGTGAGCTCGCAATGAGTCATCAAGCCACGGAGCTGGAGGGGAGGACCGAGCCGGCCGGGAGGATAGGGGACACAGAGAGTCAAAGGATGCAGAAAGGGAGGAGAGGAGGGTTGAGGAGGCAGAATCAGGAGATTGGAGGGAGAAGGATTGAGCAGAGGGAAGAGATGATAGGATGGAAGAGGAGAGAGTAGTGGGAGAGAGAGAGCGAAGGTTGCGGCGGCGCATTACCATCTGTGAAGGGGCAGAGTGAGTAGTGTGGGAGGAGAGCGAGAGAGAAAAGGAAACAAAGTAGTGGTCGGAGACATGGAGGGGAGTTGCAGTGAGATTAGTAGAAGAGCAGCATCTAGTAAAGATGAGGTCAAGCGTATTGCCTGCCTTGTGAGTAGGGGGGGACGGTGAGAGGGTGAGGTCAAAAGAGGAGAGAAGTGGAAAGAAGGAGGCAGAGAGAAATGAGTCAAATGTGGACATAGGGAGGTTGAAATCCCCCAAAACTGTGAGGGGTGAGCCATCCTCAGGAAAGGAACTTATCAAGGCGTCAAGCTCATTGATGAACTCTCCAAGGGAACCTGGAGGGCGATAGATGACAAGGATATTAAGCTTAAATGGGCTAGTGACTGTGACAGCATGGAATTCAAATGAGGAGATAGACAGATGGGTTAGGGGAAAAATTGAGAATGTCCACTTGGGAGAGATGAGGAATCATGTGCCACCACCCCTCTGACCAGATGCTCTCGGGGTATGCGAGAACACATGGTCAGACGAGGAGAGAGCAGTAGGAGTAGCAGTGTTTTCAGTGGTAATCCATGTTTCCGTCAGCGCCAGGAAGTCGAGGGACTGGAGATTAGCATAGGCTGGGATGAAGTCAGCTTTGTTGGCAGCAGAACGGCAGTTCCAGAGGCTGCCTGAGACCTGGAACTCCAGGTGTGGGGTGCGTGCAGGGACCACCAGGTTAGAGAGGCAGCAGCCACGCGGTGTGGGGCGTTTGTGTAGCCTGTGCAGAGAGGAGAGAACAGGGATAGGCAGAGGCATAGTTGACAGGCTGTAGCAAATGGCTACAATAATGCAGAGGAGATCGGAATGAAATGAACTAAACATCTGGGAGAGTAGGGGTTATGGTATGGGCAGGCATAAGCTACGGAGAAGGAACAAAATTGCATTTTATCAATGGAAAATGTAATGCACAGAGATACCATGACAATATCCTGAGGCCCATTGTCCTGCCGACATCACGTCATTTTTCAGCATGATAATGCAGGGCCCAATGTCACAAGGATCTGTACACAATTCCTGGAGGCTGAAAATGTCCCAGTTCTTCCTTGTCCTGCATACTCACCAGACATGTCACCCATTGAGCATGTTTGGGAGGGCTGGATCGACGTGTACCACAGCTTGTTCCAGTTCCCGTCAATATACAGCAACTTCGCACAGCCACTGAAGAGGAATGAGACAACATTCCACAGGCTCCCGAGTGGCTCAGCGGTCTAAAGCACTGCAAGGCAGCCAATTCCACACTGTTCAGTCTCTTGATTTACCAGCCAAGATAGTTTGCATAACTAATACAGCTTGTGAACTTGGCTGTAGCTAAATGGGGCTTGCTACAGGCTGTGCAAGATGGTAAGCACAACACGAGTGCCATGGTCCTCCTCAAGTATAATAGCTTGCTTAACAAGACTGCTCTTTGCAATGAGATGCATTTGTGTGCTCCTCGTAGTGGTGCGGAAAGTCCAATACAGTCTTGAGTCACAAGGACTCAGCGTGTAAGATTCCAGATGCTGAAACACCATGCAGAGGTAAGTATCAGAGGCATCTTCTTGGCTCACTACCTCACAGCATGACCTATCATTAAGTATGTAGGCATTGTTTGGCCGTCTCATTTTGATGACCTGTTGGCGGAGAGAAGCTCTAACTGTGCGTTCTTGCACAAGTGGCCGCCTCCCTGAACGGACCATCTTCTTTAGTTGTTGCAAGTAGTTCTCAAACTTGAAAGCACTACAGTTGTCAAGGCAGCCAAGTTCTTCAGCATCAGCAGTGAGGTGTAGGAGGGAGGGAACATTATACACGAGAAATGTGTCTCCATACAAAACCCTTCCCTGCTCCACAAAGAAGTTCAGTAAAGCATGAGCATAGGCACTGTGGATTGAAGAAAGTTGAGGAGAAACCAAAATGCACATGGCCCCACTGAAGGCCATGAAGTGTGTGTACTGTTCTTTAGACCAGATTCTTCTCAGCACTACTTTCCCAGTATAGAGTAGAAACTGTCTCAATTCTGTGGCCTTCCAACGGTCAAGGTCATCCAATCGCTGTTGTTTGCGAGCAAAGCTGTGTTGTTTCACTTTTACCAATTAGTACGGTAGGTGTTTCTTTCTGGCTCCAGCCTCAGTATTGTTAGTTGCCACACCCACTTCTATATTTGCAATGACGGATAATGGAGTCAAAAGGAATATTCAGGATGAACCGTCGTCATGCCACCACTACTGCTAGCTGCTTTATAAAAATTATTATAGGCTACATTCATAAATTAATATAATAAAAAATTATTATTTGTAGGTATCGTTCCCTCTTCCATAGGCGTATACTGAGGTCAAAATTACATTATTAATTTCCATACATTTATTACATCGGTAGAATTATGGAAAAATATATTGCGGAGGGGAAGAGCTGGATCCACTTCCTTTACTCAAAGCACAAGTATGCTGGCCCCAATATCTTGGGATCTAAAGTACTTATTTAGAACCTAACAAATGTTCCTACACACTTAGAAAGACAACGTTACAAGTGTACCACCACTTGACTTACAGACGACGTTACAAAATGTATTTCTATCATTCTGATTGCAACGTTACATGAAGACAAAAACCATAGCTCTAAATGTAACGTTATGAAATGTTCCTAGGATATCTCCAAAATAACATGATATTCAGAACCTTTCATGGACTACCAAGGAACGTTTTTAAAGGTCCCATGATGTCCGTATAGCGACCAGATATTTATAACCTCTATAATACTTATTAGAAACGCTATGAATGTGCCGGTAATGTCCCAAACAGGCTATGACATTCAGTACCTCTGGAAGACTTAAGGGGAATGTTACAAATGTCTCAGTTACGTTCCTTGTTACCTGGGTTGTTGCGATTTTTGTGGGACTGGAGAACAAAATGCCAGGAAAGTAAAATAAGGTTATTACCTGGATTCCATGCTTTTAAAATAACGGCTATTACTGAAAAGTATAGAACACTTTAGTTTCCGGTTCATTTTCGGGAGAACCGGTTCCAACCCTAGATTACAACACATGTAGAAAACTGCTGGACATTACATTCAGGCAGCTTCAAAATAGTAGTGCAACCGTCAACTTCTCTCTCTAATGCATCCGCACTGTCTGCAGTGAAGTATGTTGATGTAAACGAACTCAGAAATCTCAAATAAATGGATTATTTATTAAATTATCTTGACGAAATTATGTACATTCAATCACGCAGACAAACCCAAAGTCTCTAGTTAGCTATGTGACTTGTAAAATAGTTTTTATCATGTTCTTCACTCACTCGGTTTGACACACAAATAACACATAGCTAAAACCTTTACCAAACTTGATAATACCTTGATGTATTTGTAACCTAGCATGTTATGAAATGTTCTTTCTAAATTAGAAAGTTGAAACGTGCTATTACATAACTGTAGTAATACATTTGAAACGGACACAACAGCTATTGTCTTTACAGCACAGTTTTAGTGCTTTTTTCTTTATCTGAAGAATGGTGCCCGCCTGACCACTGAGGTATAAGAGGTGGAGACTGTCTCCAAGATGGCCGACCGTTGTTTTCAACGTAATCTACTCACGTTCGCATCAGGCCAGGGTTCTGGTGGGGAAGTAGCCATCCTATGTACCTAGAGGAGACTGGCGGTAGGGTACTAGGGGGTAACTCGCCCCCCCTAAGAACAATGTCTAATTGCTGACACAAAAATGCAACATTTGGGGGGGGGGGGGGGATTATGTGGATGAAGGTCATGCTTAGGCTAATAAACTATAAAGGGAAATAAATTGCTACAGTTTACACTTTTTTAGTTATTTAATGAAATGTTGTTTTTAGAAAAGGGGCGTTTTTTTAAGTCGCAGGGTAAGTGCCCCCCTTGGGGCAGAAATCTTTCTGATTGAGAGGGGGTCAAATACTTATTTCCCTCATTAAAATGCAAATCAATTTATAACATTTTTGACATGCGTTTTTCTGGATTTTTTTGTTGTTATTCTGTCTCTCACTGTTCAAATAAACCTACCATTAAAATTATAGACTGATCATGTCTTTGTCAGTGGGCAAACGTACAAAACCAGCAGGGGATCAAATACTTTTTCCCCCTCACTGTATACCTTGTTATTAGCTTGTACCTATAATTGTTGATCAGTCAGGTAGCATGTTAACTAACTACCAATACACTGCTTGAAACTATAATTGTTCAGAATGTGTAAGTTTACTAGTTAATAAGAAAATAAATAAAATGTAATTGTTCAATAATGTGTAATGTGTAATTGTTCAATAATTCAATGTGTTGTGTTTAAAAATAAACATATCTGATCATATAAATGTGTTGCGTTTCAAATTACTTTTACAAATAAAAATATGTGATAATAAACAAACAAATCTAAACTAACAAATGTCAAATAATATTTGTAGGCAAGATGGCCAGTCAATTTGAATAACGTTATTGTGTATTCTACGTAATGACGCAATTTTATGTTATAACGAAAAATGTATGCACTCACTAACTGTAAGTCGGTCTGGATAAGAGCGTCTGCTAAATGACTAAAATGTAAAATGTAAATGTAATGATGTCATCACGTAATGATATCACAACGTCATTTAGCAACTTTTAGCAACACATTGACCTGCCTCT